>NC_142515.1:58233500-58840000 GCF_057876585.1 Rhinolophus sinicus | reverse complement strand
CACTGGGTCATGAGTAACAAACATTTCAGCAGAATAAGCTGCTTTATTAGTGAAGGCTTTTTGGCAACACTTTCAAAGTATTTTCACAAAATGTAAGGTAAATTCACATAGGTATCATTATAGTGACTAGAAAAAAACCCCATAACTTCTGAATAGGAAAAATAAAATGACTATAATTTACTCTTGGTAAGTACTCCAGAAATAAGTCAACGTTTTCAAATAAAAATTATGTTATGAAGTTACTGGACTGAGAGAAACTAGTCATTTTTATTTACACATGTTGTCGACCTCATGCGCCTTCTGGCCTTGTCAGACAATTTTGAGTAAATTTGTTCCTAGTGGCATTGGAGTACTCGTGATCCCAGATGAAAGAGCTTAGGATCTTGATATTTGGGTTTCTCCTCCATTATAATCTGCCATTGTAAAACAGTAGGCAATTGATCTTAGTGTGAAAGACACTTTCTAATGTTCACATATTGCTACCTATTTTTAAATATGTAGAAATTTACATAAGATACAATAAAGAGCCTAGTAGGAAGTAGGTAGCTTTACATGAAGCATAATTATTATAAACAAAAAGAGAGACATTATAACTACTGAAAATTTTGACAACTATTCCTGAATCAAATCTCTCCAGACATACTTATAATTTTCCTTTGTTATTAGAAAAAGATAAAATGCTCAGTTTATTGCCTATTTTGATTACCAGCCTGAAAAATAAGGCATATTTTACAGTAATATATTCATTGTTTTTAACTACTTCTCAGATCTTTTTTTTTTAAAGATTTTATTGGGGAAGGGGAACAGGACTTTATTGGGGAACAGTGTGTACTTCCAGGAGTTTTGTCCAAGTCAAGTTGTTGTCCTTTCAGTCTTAGTTGTGGAGGACACAGCTCAGCTCCTGGTCCAGTTGCCGTTTCTAGTTGCAGGGGGCATAGCCCACCATCCCTTGCGGGACTCAAGGAGTTGAACTGGCAACCTTGTGGTTGAGAGCCCACTGGCCCATGTGGGAATCGAACCAGCAGCCTTTGGAGTTAGGAACATGGAGCTCTAACCACCTGAACCACCAGGTCGGCCCTCAGATCTTTTTAATATATTTTATTTCTCTATATTTAGTATGCATTTGTCATTTCCAGATGCATTCATTTTTTTACAAGAAAATGATCATTTAAAAAGTAGTGTCAAAAACTTCATAGTAACTACTGTTTAACTAGACACCTTTCCAATCTTCTACTGGTCCTAAGCATTAGTTTTTTAAAAATTATAATTGTTTAGTCCTTGAGAGCTTAGACAGTACATTCTACTATATCATCTTAAAAAAAAAAAGTAATCATGTGAAGCAAATATTATATGTCCTCTATTGCACATATGGTGTCATTTGACCAAGAAAACACAGCTCAAAATTGATAGAAACTAGATATTTAAAACTCATTTTCTAAACTCTAAATTCATACTTTTTAAACTGAATTATTACCCTTCAAATTGCTGGCTTTTCTTCTTTCTTTCATTTCATTTATTACCAGCTAGGACATTGACTAATGTATTAACAGTTTGGGAAGATGATGAAAAAGTGAGGAAAAGCTCCTAGGAGAGTGGGAAACAGAGTGCCAACTTAAGCAAAGAGACAGGTCTTGCCTAGATCTTGCAGGAGGAACAGCTAGGCAGTAGCAGTAACCTGTGGTTTGGATCAGAATGGAAATACAACATCACCAAAACAAAATCATGATCGAGGATCTCAACAAAGAACAAAAGTGAGAGAAAAACAGGAGAATATTTTACCGGGTCATGAAGATGAAGACAAACTTCATCAGGTATTTGCTGAAATTCATATGTACCAGTATGAATTCAATGGACAAGGTTTTGGCCACATCTTGTTGTCCTTATGGCACTAGCCTCTTCCCCTCCCCCACACCACAACTCTTCTCTCTTATACCAACAGGATAATTCAGGAATTACCACTTTAAAACGGGAAAGATGTAATTTTTATCAGCATCTTACTTCTGTTTTCTATAAAACATGAAGTCAGCATGCCGGGGATTGTGGGGAGACGAAAAACAGTAAACATGACAAAGTGGTCAAGTTTCAAGAAATCTCAGAAATAATTTTTACTGTAGTAAAACCCAAGTGACGTTGTAAGATTGCCTACTGTGCAGCAGTGATGACGGAGGAGGAGTCAGGAACGAAACCTCTCTGATCCTCTGTCTACTAAGCCAAGGCTAAAACTGTGTCCACAGAGCATCGCAGAGCCTCATGTCTCCCATCCGTCACATGGAGATCACACTGATCCTTCACAGCCACCTCCCAGGGCACCTACTGGTGTTCAGAGAGATAATGCATTCTTCTGCTCATTCAGATAATGTAAAAACTAAATAACCAGCAAAAGGCACTATTTCTACTTTTTCAGGCTTTGTGCTGAATCCAACAGTAAAACAATAACAAAGACAGGGTCCCATTCAGGATACCATCAAATTAACAATATCATGTTTAATGATAGATACATATCTGTAGTGAAACTACGATGAAAAGCAAGGGAATAATAAATACACAATTAGAAGTATTGATTAAGTTTGGAAGTGAAGGAGGTGTGTTTTTTTTCACTGATAGGTATACGGGAGCTTTAAAATGTTGATAATGTTTTGTCCTGTAAGCTAAGTACTGAGTACCCACGTGTTTACTTTATCATTCTGTATGATAGCTTCTAGACTTATATGCAATTTAGTTCAATGTAAGAAGTATTTCTTAATTTTAAAAACCTCCATAAAAATGATATAGGGCTTTTCATCAGAGTATAATATATTTGGAAATAAAGACATAGAAACCAACAATGATAAATATAAATATAAGCTTGAGTGTTGGTATGTATTGATAAGGGAATTGACGTTAGTGAGTCAAAGGGACAGTTTCACTATGATTCTGACACTGGGTTTTGAGAAAGAGGACAAAACATGCAGTAAAAAACAAAATAAGAAAGAAAAAGAGGAGACAATGAGCATTTCCTATGTTTGGGGCAGCCAATGCTTAGAAGTGTAAAAGCAAGCTGTTGAAGACAGAATGCCTAAGAGAAACACTGGGGGAAATTACAGGATAAAGAATGAAATAGATGATTTCAAGAAACACACTGAGTATACTGTTTAACACAAGATTTGGGGCAATCACGATGTTTCTGGGATTTAGTTTTCTCACCGGTAAAATCAAAGAGCACTCAAGATGGGAAGATCAGATGACTCACCAGCCATAAAACTGAGCTCGTGCAGACCCTGTCCTTGTGACATCCGGGGACAGAGAGATGCTGATACATTCCTGCCACTTTTTTTTTCTCCAACCAAAGCTGAGTACTAAGGCAACTGCTTGCCGAATGATGAAAAGGGAGGGCCAAGAAGAATGTACGTCCTGGTTAAGGCCACCTCTCTGAGCTGCAGCAGTTTACTTTAACAGTTTGTTTGGGCAACAGCAGCTTACTGTCAGAATTATTGCTGCATAATTCTGAGGAAGATCACATACAGTTTAATTTTTCAGTAGCTTTGGCATTAATATTTTATTGTAATTATCTGAGGGGTAGGTTAGCACGGCGGAACTCTTACCTAGTAAGTAATGACCTGCTGGGTACTGAAGGGATGAGCCATATGGTGAGGCAACAGGCATATGAAGAAGGAAAGAGGTGAGGAGTTTACATTCACACAGGGTCTATTTTCATGTGCAAACAGACATATAGAGCTCATAAGCGTTGAAGGAATAGAGGAATGGAATAAGCAAAATCATGAATGTGCTATGCAGAAAATTAGTTGGGATAATTTGGCTGTAAGGAAAGTGAGATGAGTAGAGGGTGAGTAAAATGCATGACTGTATGCTTTGCTTAAAAATAATAATGGTGATGACAGCTAATTTTATTCATGCTTATGTATCAGACACTAGGATAAATAGTTTTCATACATGATGTCATTTTACTCTTACAGCAAACCTTTGAGGTAGGTGCTACTATATATTACCATTTTAAAGATGATATAACATGATTTATCAAGATTAAGTGATTTACTCAAAGTAAATAGCAGTGAAAATGTTTGAACTCAAGTAGTCTTTCAAAAAAATTATCCTTCTTATATGTTAACCTATTTTGTTGATTTGTTCTCTTAACTCACTGGTTTCCCTATGTAAGTCTATGATCAACCAGAGGAGCAACTGACCACTGGGGGAGTTGATCAGAAGTGACACTATGTACCCCCTTGGGAGTATGTCACTTGTTCCTTTTATATCTCCTACAGATAGTCAGATGAGAAAATATGAAATATATCAGACAGCTACTATTTAACTCCAAACCTAAACTGTATGCTAGGCCAAATATTCACCTAGTATTCTATTGTTCATTTCAAATTTCTATCAAAACCCCCCTCATCAACCTTGCTTACTGGAGAGCTATATGGTGAGTTGCATGTGACAGTGTAACAGATTATTTCTTATCAACTTTAGGATCTATAAAAATTTGTATAAGACATTTCACTTAGCTCTAAGAAATGCGTGTGTGTGTGTGTGTGTGTGTGTGTGTGTGTGTGTGTATACACATAGGAGTGATAGAAAATTAAGATTTACTTTTCTGAATCATTTTCCCAGCTCCCGTAGGTAAATGAATTTGACACACACAATTAATCAAACTATTTTGGGTAACATGTTTTATTAAATTCTCACAGAAATCATAAGGTAAGTCAGAATTAAAGCTCAAAATGATAATGCCACAAAGTCAGTAACTAACAGAGTTGGTGTTTATATTCTATTATTGATCAAAGTGTAGTTTGATCAAAATTATTCATGATATAGCTCGAGATTAACATGCAACCAAATCTTGCCAGAGCAAAAGGGGCTGAACAGACAACAAAGGGACTATATACAGGTTTCGGGGCTGAAAAAGATCCTAAAGCCAGCAATACAATGCTGGTGCACAAGGAGGGATGGCTTTATCAGATCACGGTTCAGGAAAGCAGTCATCATTAAGGACTAACAATGAATAAATGGGTTTTGCAACACATCGGATGATTTTATTGATAGGAAACCCAGGGCAAATGCTACATGGGAATCCAAGAAATGATTATCAAGTAATGTGTTATAGACTCAAGCACAGAGCTATAGTCGCTTAACGTGGAGCTGGAGTGTATAAAACAGATCCAGTCAAATGAAATTACTACAGTATTATAAAGGTTTACAAGTATTGTATTCAAGAACATAAAACAAGAATGAAGTCTTTTTACTTAAAATGAAGGACCTAATTCAGGCTGGAGTAATACACTAATCAGGAAAGGGTAGATTAAACTGTAGTAATAAAGAATCTCCGAAATCTCATTGGTTTAGAAATGTTTATTTCCTGTTTATGATATATTTCCATTGAATGTTGGCTGGGAATCTTTTTTTTTTTTTTTTAATTTTTATTTTATTAAATTTATTGGGGTGACAATTGTTAGTAAAATTACATAGATTTCAGGTGTACAATTCTGTATTACATCATCTATAAATCCCATTGTGTGTTCATCACCCAGAGTCAGTTCTCCTTCCATCAACATATATTCGATCCCCCTTACCCTCATCTCCCGCCCCCCTTACCCTCTGGCAACCACTAAATTATTGTCTGTGTCTATGAGTTTCTGTTTCTCATTTGTTTGTCTTGTTCTTTTGTTGTTTTTGGTTTATATACCACATATCAGTGAAATCACATGGTTCTCCGCTTTTTCTGTCTGACTTGTTTCGCTCAGCATTACTCTCTCAAGATCCATCCATGTTGTCACAAATGTTCCTATATCATCTTTTCTTACTGCCGAATAGTATTCCATTGTGTATATATACCACAACTTCTTTATCCATTCATCTATCAAAGGACATTTTGGTTGTTTCCATGTCTTGGCCACCGTAAACAAAGCTGCAATGAACATTGGAGCACACGTGTCTTTATCTCTAAATGTTTTCAGATTTTTTGGGTAGATACCCAGGAGAGGGATTGCTGGGTCATATGGCAATTCTATTCGTAATTCTTTGAGGAACCTCCACACTGCCTTCCATAACGGCTGCACCAGTCTGCATTGGCTGGGAATCTTGATCTGTGTTATCGTTTTGTCTGCTCTTTGTGACTCAGGCGAACAAAGTGGCCACTTTCTAGGATAATTTTAGTCATAAAGAAGGAAAGAAAAAAAATGCATGACATAAGCATTGGCTCCTAAAACCTTTGCCAAGAAGTGAAATATATCATTTTTTTCTCAAATTTCATTAGTCAGAGCATATCATAGAGCAGGCCTGAGTTCAGCAGGGTGGGGCACATGTAATTATCATACAGAAAGTAGAACTGGAGAGATGTAAAACATGATAGTCGGCTGTGACTGGTTATAATGCAACTTGATTCTGAGCCAATGGAATGTGGGAACTAGTCAAGGCATGGACTCTTCATATACTTTCTGACTAAGGTAGGTTTCAGCCTAAAAATGGGAAAGATGAAGGTGTGTTATAAATCAAGTGTCCTAGCCAGATTTGTGTGTTGGCCTGTGTTGGTGTGTGGAAGTAGGGGTTAGGGGAGGAGGGTGTGTGTGTGTGTGTGTGTGTGAATGGGGGATGTGAATGAGATAAAAAGGGATGTAAAGGATTAAATGGATCAAGTAGATGAGACAAAAGCATATAATGGGGCTAAATTATGGAATCAAGGAAGAATTCCCACTTGACTACCTGGGACTTAGAGTCTATTCTCCTGAGTAAAAGAAAAGAAGAAAACTGGCCCAACCCTGAGGGTCTTCTATTATATATGATAAGGATGTTACATCAAATCTTTTATTTCATTCCTCTAACAGCCCTTCAAGATCAATATATAGATTCAATATTAACACCCCCATTCTGAGGAGGAAGACATTTGAATCTCACAGAAGGCTACAAAATTGTAGGTCCAGGATTACAACCTCACTACAGGTTATTTTTCCAGTTCATTCATATGATGACTTCTCACTTCAACCACTGGCACAGCTCACAAACATTTCCTACACAGTATGGAATGAATATAAAGCTATAGCTTAAAAAAAAAAAAAATACCAATTCAATGGGAAGCTACTTAGTTCTCTTGCAATAGCTAAAAACCAAAATTTCTGAAATCATTCCATTTAACCAGACATCAAATTTTGGATTGGCTCTCAAGGCCCAGATTGTAACATACTGCTTTTGTCTAGTTTTTCCTTTTGCTGCAGAGTGACCCCCCCACTACCACCATACTCCCCCAGCCTCAGGAAAGGTGCTTGTTCAAACAACAGTTTTACAGAGATACTGTTTCTCCTTGAATGGTAAATGCTTAAAGGTGCCTGTTATTTGTCCAATACCAGGGAGGCTGCTTTGCAGCTGGCCATCCTGTGTAAATTTATCCAGACAACTGTGATCAGCTTTAATCTAAGCACACAAATGAGGGGTGTATCAGGTTTCCCATTCTCAGGCATTTGGTATTCTGGAGGAGTAGCTCAAGTCCTGAGCCTTGTGAGAGAAAGAAGCAAGCTGCAAAAAGACCTTGGATGTGAATCTTGGCATTCTCCCTCATCTTATTAAAGCCATGTCTATTCCTGTTTGGCCTTTGGTGCTGTTTTGGTGCTGTCAGGGAGAGTTTTGAGTGGTGAATGAACAGTCAGACATTTTGCAGTTTATTGCTCTGTATGGACATAGGCCATTTATCAGCGGGCCAACCGACAGCCATTTCAGACAATGATCTCTCTTAAAAGATTAAGCAGAATTATTGATATGGACAATTCTAGCAGTGGAAGAGAAATATTTTTTGGTTTCTGATAGACATGTGAGACACCACAGTAGTACTTAAAAAAAAAAAATTACAGAGCTCCTTAAAGGTTTAGAATTACTGACACATTCTTGTCAAATAAAATATACATTCCAATATTTAATAAAGTTGATTCATACTTCACTAACACTAGCATGTTCTCCATTAAACTCAATAATTTATCAACTGGATACTTTTCATGCAATAATTTCGCTTACATAAATATAATATTTGGAAACACATTACACACTCTCTTATTCTTATATTCATAGTAAAACCTTACTATATCACAAGTCATTAAAAAAAAGATTTCAAACAAGAAGTCTTATGACAGATAATAATTTACCAATATAAAAATAAAAATTATCCCTGGTCATTCAATTTGAAAATTCAGAATACCACTTCTCAAATGTCTTGTGAATGACAATGTACATTTTTTTGCTCTGTACAGTTACTTCTGTGTAGAAAAAACATTTATTTAGAATTAATAATTCTATCAGCATAATCCACTAAGTATATAAAAGTTTAAACTTTTGGTTAACAAGTGCCGAAGAGAGAAGCGACATCTATTGTTTTTAGTGGTCATGGAGCTGAGCAAAGAAAAGCATTTAATTGTGTTGTGAGATCATACTACAAACAATACTTTTTCTAGTTCTCTACAATTGGCCAAGAAAGAAGGTGTATACCATGAATACCTTCTTCTTGAATTATTAATTGTAATTAGATAGAATAAATCATAGGAAGATTGTCCGTATTTTATGTATCTAATTCTATAATTTTAGAGTTTTTCAGCAGGTATTCATTACTGCTAAATATATTTTTAAATATGTGTTATATAACATTTTAATAAAGAGAAACACGAATGATATAAACATTGAAAATTCTAACAACCATAAAATGAAATATTAAGATATATTTTTGTGTAATGAAATTGTAGGTATTTTTGCTTTTTTACATGTTTATTTTTTAAATATTATTTAGTGTTTTTGTTTCTCCTCCAATTTTATTGAAATATAATTTATATACAATAAAATTTGCTAACTTAATTATACAGTTTGATAAATTTGGAGAATTCTATACTATTATATAGCTAACACCACAATAAGTAAGATATGAGATGTTTCTATCACAATGAACAAACAATGAACAATGTTTGCTCATTGTTCCTTTATAGTTGATGTGCTCACCTAACCCTGGCCCATACAACCATTAATTTGTTATCTATATTTTTGTTATTAAATTTTATAAAAACAGTAGTTTTGCCAAAGGGATCAATACTATGTCTAATCCAGTCTCTGGATCAGCTGTATATTTGCAGGAAAAACAGAGGACAGTGGAACACGTTGAATTGTACCAAGAGTGAGTAAGTAGCAAAATCCAGACCATGGGACCCTATAGGTCAAAATGTCTGGGTCCTTCACAGATGAAAAGAAACAAACAAAACTTCACAGAATAGACCCGTATATGATGTAGTCATTTGTTTGACTTCATTCTCTTAGCATAATGTTTTTGTGATTCATCCATGTTGTCTCACACACATTAACATTTTGTCTCTTCTTATTGCTCAGTAATTCCCAAAGTATAGATATGCCACAATGTGTTTCTTCATTCATCAGTTAATGGATATTTAGATTGTTTTCAATTTCTGACTATATTTCTGACTATAATTTAGATTGTTTTCAATTTCTGTAAATAATGCTATGATCATTTATGTATAAGGTTTTGTGTGAATATACAGAGGGTGCCAAAAAAATGTATACACAATTTTAAGAAAGAAAAACTGTATTAAAATTGTAATACTCAATATATACCAATAACAAAAGATGAATACAAGTCACATTTGACTTCTGCAATTACAAGAGGTGCTCAAAGTGGTTACCATCAGCATCCAGACACTTCTGATTATGGCGAACTACTGCTTGAACAATGTTGACCAAAGTGGACACTTATGTACATTTTTTTGGCTCCCCCAGTATGTTTTCATTTTCAATGAAAAAATAATTAGGATTGGTATTTCTAGGTCTTATGGTAAATCTATGTTGAACTTTATATGATTCTGTGAAACTGTTTTCCAAAGTGACTATCCTGTATTATATTTCCACAGCAGAATATAAGTGTTATGGTTGCTCCATATCTTCACCAACTGTTGGTATTGTCTCTCTTTTTAATTTCAGCTTTTCTAATGGGTGGGTAATGGTGTCTTGTTGTTTTAATTTTGATTTCTCTGATGACTGGAAATGTTGCACATATTTTCATAGGTTTATTTACTATTTGTATATCTTCTTTAGTGAAGTGTATCCTCCCATTTTTCACCCACTTTAAAAATTGGGTCTTCTTATGATTAAGTTGTAATAGTTCTTTATCATAATCTCAATACAAGCCTTGTATCATTATATATATATATATATATATATATATATATATATATATATATATATATATATATATAATATGTACATATATATGTAAGTATATTGCCTTATTTTTATAATTCTGTGTTTTAAAGTGAAAAGGTTTCAATTTTGCTAAAGTATTTTTGTCATTTTTTTCAAAAATTGTATGGCTCATGTTTTTTTGTGGCCTGTTTAAGAATCTTTTCCCAATCAAAAGTCTAAAAATCATCTGTTTCCTTCTAGAAGTTTAAGCAATTACATTTAGGTCTCTGATCCATTCCAAGTTAATTTTCTATTTGGTAAGAGGTAAGGGTCAATGTTTACTTTTCCTATACAGGTTTCTATTTGCTCTAATGGTATTTGTTGAATAGACCATCTTTCCTTTCATTGAACTATCTGAACACCTTTCTAAGAAAAGTTATCATTAAATGGAGATCTGTTTCTGGATTATCTATTATGCTTCCTTGTTCTATTAAGACTATAAACTCTTAACAACTGGAGCTTTATAGTAAGTCTAAAATAAGGCAGTCTAAGACCTTCATACTGTTTTTATTTTACAAAAATTTTTGGTCTTTTGCTTACAACATAAATTTTAGTATGAGTTTATTAATCTCTTCTAAAAAGCTGGCAAAGATGAGGTGTGGGATTACATTCAATCAGTAGATCAACTCGGGGAGAATTGTCATTGTAAGCACTCCCAATCTTCCAATTCATGACCATTTTGTATCTACTTATGTAGGTCTTCTCTGGTTTCCTTTTTCAGTGTTTCCTACACTTGAAAGTGCAGGAGTTATACATTTTTGTTAAATTTATCCCTAAGTATTTGTGATGCTTTTGGAAATACATGCTTTTGAAATTTCATTTTCTATTTATTTGCTAATACATGAAAATATAATGGAATTTTTGATATTGAACTTGTATGTTGAGATCCTGCTAACTTCACTGATTAACTCTAATAGTCTCTTGGTAGATTCCTTAGGATTTTCTGTGTACATGATTATATAATTGAATAAAGACAGTTTTATTTCTTTTTCTTTTACTTTCTGTATGCCTTTTACTTAGTTTTTCCTGCTTTATTGTACAGGCTAGGATGTTAAATATTAGCAGTCAGAGTGAACATCAAACCATGTTCCTGATTTTAAGAAGAAAGCATTTAACATTTCACCATCGAGTATGATCTTACTGGGTTTTCCTGAAAATAAGACCCAGCTGGACAATCAGCTCTAATGCATCTTTTGGAGCAAAAATTAATATAAGACCCTATATTATATTATATTATATTATATTATATTATATTATATTATATTATATTATATTATATTATATTATAGACCGAGTCTTATACTATAGTAAAGTAAGACCAAGTTTTATATTAATTTTTGCTGTAAAAGGTGCATTAGAGCTGATTGTCCAGCTAGGTCTTATTTTCAGGGAAACAAGGTAGTTGTAGTTTTTAATAGACATCTTTAATTTCATTGAGGAAATGTCCTAGTTGAGAATTTTTAGGGTGCATAGGTGTTGATGCTTTGTTAGATGCTTTTCCTAGATCGTCCAATCTATCTATGTATCTATCTATCTATGTATCTATCTATCTATCTATCTATCTATCTATCTATCTATCTATCTATCTGTCATCTATCTATCTATTTTGCCTTTTCAAGGAATATTAAAAGTGTTACATCTTTCTTTTCCTTTTATTTTTATTAATATTCTGAGTTACATCATTGATTTTCAAATGTCAAACCCACCCTCTATTCCCAGGAACAGCTACCCTTGGTTGTAACACATTATTATTTGTATATTGTTGAATTCTATTGGATAAAAGGTTATTGGGAATTTCTGTTGTATGTTTATAAAGGATATTTGTCTGTAATTTTAATTCTTGGAACCTGTTTGATTTTTGTTTCAGGTCAATATTTGTGTCATAAAACAGGTTGAGATGCCTTTCCTCATCCTTATTTTAATGACAGAGTTGTATGCGATTTGTATTATTTTATTATTACATAAGTTATTGAATTAACCAGTGAAGCGACCTGGGCCTGGATTTTTCTTTCTGTGAAGGGTTTCATTGTGAGTTGTATTTCTTTAATTGATATCAGATTGTTAAAAATTTCTATATCTTCTTATATCAATTTTGGTAATTTGTATTTTTTAGGCAATTTGTCTATTTCATCTAGGTTGTCAAATTATTTACATAAAATTATCTATAATATTCCCTTTTTTATTCTTTTAACACCTCTAACACCTGTAGTTATAAAATCATTTTCATACATGATATTGACAATACGTATCTTTCCTCTTTTTTCTTCTTGATCAATTTAACTAGAGAGAGGCTTTTCAATTTTATTCTTTTTTTTTTTTTCCTAAAGAACTAGCTCCGAGCTTTATTGATTTTTCTGTTTTTTCAGTTTGTATTTTGTCTTATATTTATGCTTTTAGCGTATTGTTTCTTATACTTAGTTTGGTTTAATTATCTATTATTCTAATTACTTACAGTTACACCTCATTGTTGAATTTATTTTATTATAATATGTACATTTAAAACTAAAACTTTTCCTATATATATACTGCTTCAATAGCACTACACAAATTTTTATGTGGTATATATTTATTATCATTCATTTTAAAACATTTTTAGTTATCCTTCATATTTCATAAGTTTTGGATTTTCAGATCAATGTTATTTTATATCTACACATTTGAGGGGTTTGGGTTATGCCATTTACTCTTAATTTACTTCCATTGTATTCAGAGAATACACTCTGAAAGATTTAATCTTTTTTAAATTTGTACTTGTTTTATAATCCAACATATCATTTATCATGGTAAAGAAACCACTTGCCCTTGTAGATATATATATTCAGATGTAGTTTGGTGTAGGGTTCTGTAAATATCAATTATATCAGTGAGTTTGATAGGGGTGTTCAGATCTTGTTTCTTTTTTTGCTTTATCTTTTGTCTAGTTCTGAAGGTGCTGAGGTGATGATGTTAAAAAGTCATAATATTATAGGATTGTCTAATTCTTTCATTAATTTTATTAGTTTTGCTTCATATATTTTGAACCTCTGTTATAAGGAATATGCACATTGTTTAGTCCATTAACTTCTAATATAATAAATGATTTAGTTGAGTCTTCTATTATGTTGTTTCTTATTTTCTCATAATTTTATTTCTCTTTTTGCTTCTTGACTTTTCAAATGATTTGAATATATGCTGAGGTTCTATTTTAATTTTCCCATTGGCTTTTAGTTATGGTTCTTTGCATTATATTTTTGTGGTTGCTGTAGACATTACCACATACATCCTTAACTTCCACAGTCCACTTAAAGTTAATATTGAATTGTTTCCCATAAAATATAAAACTTTCCACTCTATGCATATAGTTGTTTTATGTGTATCACATATATATATTAAATATATATAACATATATTCATAAATATATAAATATGTAAAAAGGTGCAAAAATGTGTACGCATTTTAAAAAAGAAAAAAAACTGTATTAAAATTGTAACACTCGATATATACTGATAACAAAAGATGACTACAACTCATGTGTATACATTTTTTGGTACCCCTACATATATATATATTAAAGTCCATATATATTAAAGTCCATAAGACAATATTGTAATTTTTGCTTTAATTATATGAAATATATGAAAATTAAGAAGAAATAAAAATGTTATTTTGAATTTACTCAAATATTTACCATTTCCAATGTTCTTTATTCCTTTCCAAGGATCCAAATTCTATTAGGTATCATTTCTCTTCAGTCTGAAAAAATTCCCTTAGCATAGCTTACAGTATAACTCTCCTGGCAATGAATTCTCTTTGATTTTTTTAAACTGAAAATGATTTCATATTAACTTCATGCTTTAAGGTTTGGATGTAGAACACTAAATTAACCCCTCTTTTGGAATACTTAAGGTTGTTATTTCATTTCTTCTTCTTTCCTCCATGTTTTCTGATGAAAGTTAGCTCTTAATAAATCATTGTCCGCTTAAATATAAGGTGCTATTTTTTTCTAGAAGCTTTTAAGATTTGCTCTTTCTACTTAGCTGTCAAAATTTGATTATGCTGTCACTTGCATTTTGGTTCTATATGTTTATTCTAATTGCCATTCATTGTGCATCTTGTATCTAAGTTAGTGGCTTCTGTCTTTTATCAAATTTGGGAATTTTTCAGACATTATTTTCCAAATATTTTTCTGCACCATTTTCTCTCTACACTCTTTACAGAACTTTACACATATTTCAAGCATTTGATATCATCTAACAGGTACTTTAGATTCTGTTCACTTTTTAAAATATTTTTTTCTCCTCAGACCTATTGACATTAAATATTTTCTGTTGATCTATCTTCAAGTTTTCATATTCTTTTCTATGCCACTCATATTTGACTGTTATTGTAGATACTGCATTGTTGAGTTCTAGAATGACTGGTTCTTTTAAAATATAATTTTATTTGTGCTGAGATTTTCTACCTTTTTATTCATTGAAAGTATATATTTTGTTTATTAAAGGTAGTTGTAATTTTCATTTTGAAATTCTTGGCTACTGGTGCCAACATGTGGATCATCTCAGGATCAGTCTCAATTGATTTTTCTTTTCTCTTGAGAATATGTTCCAAATTTGTAATGCTTTGTACATTGGGTAACTTTTATATTGTATCCTGAGCATGGGGAATCTGAATTCTGTGATTTTTGTCCTGTGGAAATGACACATTTTTTTTCTTTTTTTTTAAATTTTATTTTATTAAATTTATTGGGGTGACAATTGTTAGTAAAATTACATAGATTTCAGGTGTACAATTCTGTATTACATCATCCATAAATCCCATTGTGTGTTCATCACCCAGAGTCAGTTCTCCTTCCATCACCATATATTCGATCCCCCTTACCCTCATCTCCCACCCCCCACCCCCCACCCCCCTTATCGTAATTCAGAATTTTTGTTTTTAGCTAAGTTGCTTTGAATTTCCTGCATGTATATGGTTCAGAGATAAAAGTAGATGGGATCAAAGGATCCCTTCACTGTCTCTTTGCCTTTTGGAATTCTTCTACTCTTTGGAGGTAATGAGTATTCATGCCCAAAAGACTGTGTTTTTTTCAGTGACATCCTTGTTGCTTCCCACACCATGTTGAATGGTTTGGCTCCAGCTAAAAACCATGATAACATGAAATCAATTTGTAAAACTTCTCACCTGTGAATGTATACACCCTATAAGATTCCATCTACTTCTGTTTACTCTCCTCCAGTGGCTTCAGATACCTGCTGTTTGTATCACATATGTTCAGATTTTATCATGATTTTTTCTGCCTAAGTCAGTTTGGTGAGATCTTCTATTCCAACAAAACTGGAACCAGAATTGTATTTTAATTAAAAAACTATATATATATATATATATATATATATATATATATATATATATATATTTCTTTGACATTTGTCTTTGAGCCTGCAAACAAGTCTATTGAGTTTGAATTGTGTTACGTTAGCAGAAACCTGACATCATTTGCATACACATGTATTTTTTCTATATTAATTTAATTTAGTACTAATAATACCATTATTTTTATATTTGTTCGTTTTTAATTTATTTTATCAAAATGTGCTAATTTTGTCTTTTATTTTAACTTCTACTTTATTATGTTTTGATAATTTCTTTTCTAATTTCTGTGGTGCCTTCCAAAGATCCCATGTAATGTGTAGATTGCAGGGTTGCCCTGAATTCTTAACTTTTCTGTTCCTGTAAACTTTTGCCTTTTTTCTCTACATTATGGAAGAACACCTTAAGATTCTGTTCACTTAAGGATCTCTTTCATATTACTTGTTCAAGTTTCCATAGTGCTAGTTATATAATTTACCAACTCGAACCATTTTAAGTTTCCCTGCCATTCTTTATTATTCATTTTTCTTTCATATTCTTTTATTTTTAAAAATCACAAACTCTTTTCATATGGTGTTTTAAAAGTTACTAAGGGTATCGAACCATTTTCATATACGCAGCTGAGAAGTGCTATTATGATAATGAGCATATTTCCTGGTACAATTCCCAGGTCCTAGAGAGCTGTCATTTGTTTTATCTTTGTTCAACAGAAATGGGATATTTTCCTTCTTGATTGAGTGATTTTCTAACTGAACAGATGAACTGCATGAAAACTGCAACCCTCAAAATAAATTAGTCCTCAGTCTCTGTCTAATGCCTACTCAGTTCATAGATTGTGGCGTCCAAACATTTAAGTACCGTGTTTCACCGAAAATAAGACCTAGCTGGACAATCAGCTCTAATGCATCTTTTGGAGCAAAAATTAATGTAAGACTTGGTATATTATATTATATTATATTATATTATATTATATTATATTATATTATATTATATTATATTATATTATATTATATTATATTATATTAAAGACCGGGTCTTATAGTAAAATACGACTGGGTTTTATATTAATTTTTGCTCCAAAAGACGCATTAGAGCTGATTTTCTGGCTAGGTCTTATTTTCAGGGAAACATGGTATACATGTTTTCCTATTTCCTGTCTTTAAGACATGGGAATCCACATACCTTTCTTGCTTCAGTCTTAAGAGACTCATTTGTAGAGGATTAAAGATTTTCTTAAAACTCTCAGAGACCCTGGAGAACAGAACTGGCCCAAGACTAACAAGGAAAAGAAAAACCTTGTGATTCCCAGGACCCACTATTTAGGTTGGGCCATGCGCTGTATCCTTTGCAACCACACTGGTAAAAGTTTGACTGTATGACATCTTTGTATTTAGAAAAGCAAATGAATGGGTACATGTAATGTAGATGAGACACATGACACTAACCACATACCAAGTATCCAGACCCACCATGTGTGAGTTCTAATGGAAAATGGAAGTTTTTATTCCAACCAAAAAAAGAAAAAGAGATACCATGATACACTCTGGAATTAGAAAATTGCTAAGATTTATACTACCACTCTTAAGAGATTAATTTTCTGTTCTTAACAGAAATATTGTCATGTGTTTGTTGATTTAGAGAAAAATGCTAAACAAAAGAGAATATCCATGCAATTCCTTTCATACACTCCCTTGAAAATATATGGTAAAAAGTCAAAAGTTATCTCTGTAATATGATTACCTAATGAGCAAATTTGGTTTTCTTGTTTTAAAAGTGTTTCTTTTGTTTTAGGAAAATTCTTAGAACAATTTTGTCTAAGAAAATGAGCAAGATAAAAAATCTGGGGGAGTATATGATAACATTTTAGGAGACTTTGGGGATTAACTTCAATGTGTTTTGCAAGTATATAATCTATCATGTGTCCTTACAGGAAAAAGTGAACAAAGAAAGCCCAATGTAGTTTTCCGTGCATCTTTTTTATTTTGTGATCCATGATTTTGATTCCATATATCCATTAAAACGAAGAAAAACTACTTTGGCTAAGTTACCATGAATTCATTAGAAACTACCAAGCTCTCATCATTTACTACTCCTAGTAATGTATCACTGTCTCTTGTGTTAGGATAACAATAGCTGATATTAAAAAAAAAAAAAAAAAAAAAAAAAAAAAAAAATTAAAATTTCAGTTGCTTTTCTGCGAGACAATTTTTTAAATCTTTTTTTTAAAGTTTCCTGAGGTGACAATGGTTACTAAAGTTACATAGGTATCAAGTGTACAATTCTGTAATACATTATCTATTCATCTATATTTTAATCTATATTTTACATTGTGTGTTCACCCAGAGTCCTCCTTCCATCACCATATATTTGATCCTGGTATATGATACCCTCATCTACCAGCCTCCTACCCCCTTACCCTCTGGTAACCACTAAACTATTGTTATGTCTATCAGTTTTTGTTTCTTTGTTTGTTTGTCTTATTCCTTTGTTGTTTTCAGTTTTATATATCCCACATATCAGTGAAATCATATGGTTCTCGACTCTTTCCTGACTTATTTCTCTTAACAGAATCTCAAGATCCATCAATATAGTCACAAAAGGCACTATTTCATCTTATGGCAGAATAGTATTCCATTGTGTATATATAACATCTTTATCCAATCATTTATTGAAGGAGACTTTGGTTGTTTCCATGTCTTGGCCACAGTAAATAAAGCTGCAGTGAACATTGGAGCACATATATCTTTACGGATGTTTTCAGATTTTTTGGATAGATACCCAGGAGAAGTATTGCTGGGTCATATGCTAATTCTATTCTTAATTTTTTGAGGAACCTCCACACTGCCTTCCATAGCGGCTGCACCAGTCTGCGTTCCCACCAACAGTGTATGAGGGTTTCTTTTTCTCCACAGCCTCTCCAACGCTTGTTACTATTTGTCTTGTTGATGATAGCCATTCTAACTGGGGTGAGGTGATATCTCATTGTGGTTTTTATTTGCATTTCTCTGATGATTAGTGATGTTGAGCATCTTTTCATATGTCTTTTGGCCATCTGTATATCCTCTTTGGAAAAATGTCTCTTCAGGTCCTCTGCCCATTTTTTAATTGGATTGTTGTTTTCTGTTGTTGTTGAGTTGTGTGAGTTCTTTGTATATTTTGATATTAGCCCCTTATCAGAGGCATTGTTTGCAAAAATCTTCTCCCATTCGGCTGGTTGCCTGTTTATTTTGTCGATGGTTTATTTTACTGTGCAGAAGCTTTTTAGTTTGATATAATCCCATTCATTTATTTTAGCTTTTACTACCATTGCCATTGAGGTCAAATTCATAAAATCCTCTTTGAACCCAAGGTTCATAAATTTAGCACCTATGTTTTCTTTTATGCAGTTTATTGTCAAGTGTTATGTTTCAGTCCTTTATCCATTTTGAATTAATTTTGGTACGTGGTGACAGATAGTAGTCCAGTTTCATTCTTCTGCACATTGCTTTCCAAATCTCCCAGCACTATTTATTGAAGAACCATGCAAGACAATTTTTGAGGGCATATAATAGTCAAATGCTTTGTTTCCACTGTCTGAAGTCAAAATGGAGCACAAGAATATGCATACTTGCTTTATAAAATCCTTGTCCTAAAGTGGCAAACATCACTTCAGTTGACTGTATTGACTAGCACTAATCACAAGAACATACCAGAAAGTTGGGAAATGCAGTTTCTATCTAGAAAACTGTCCCCAGCAATAATACAAGGTGAAAGAGTCACAGAGTTTTAACATTATGTAGTTCTAATATTTTTTTTTTTTACAAATTCTATGTACACATTTAAGCAGCACATACTACTATTTAGGTACTAGTGATATATATAACCTCCCAATATGGATTATTTTGCAAAGTTAATATCAACTTCTTTTTAAACAGCTTATTTAGATATAATTCAATTACCCAATAGTTCACTAATTTAAAGTGTACAAAATGCTTTTATAGTATATTTATAGAGATGTGAGTCATCATCAAAAACTAATTTTTTAACAAGTTGGTTACCCCATTTTGAAAATTCTATGCTCACTGGCAGTCACTGCCAATTTCTCCTATTGGATCCCTAGGCAACCAGTAATTTGTATGTAAAGATTTGTGTTCTGGCAATTACATATAAATTGATATACACAATACGTGGTATTTTGTGTGTAGGTTTTTCGCTTAGCATAATGTTGTCAAAGCGTGTCCATGTTGTGGCATGTATCAGTAATCCATTATTTTTATTGCCAAATAACATTCTGTTGGATGGATTTACTAGATTTTCTGCATGCATTTGTTGGTTGATGGACATTTGAATTGTTTTGATGTGGGGGCTATTGCACATAATGCTACTATGAACATTAGCATACAAGTTTTTGTTTGGATGTATGTTTTTATTTTACTTGGGTATGTACCTAGGAGTGGATTTGCTGTATCATGTGGTAACTCTATGTTTAAGATTTTGAGGAACTGACAAATTATTTTACAAAGTGGCTGTACCATTTTACATCCCCATTAACAATATTTGAGTGTTCTAAGTTCTCCATATTTCTGCTGTTGCGGAAAAATGACAAGGACCGAGAGACTCAAGTGGCATGCAGAGATCAGGGAGAACACAGCTTTATTACGCCAGAGGGCTCAGCAGGATTGTTCCCAAATAACTGAGCACTTACTGGGGTTGGGCGCTTTGTTTTATAGGGTTAGGCCTCCGAGTTGGGGGAAAACCTGGCCAAGGTGCTGGGGAGGTCCGTCCCTAGCAGCTGTGATCGCTAAACATTGTTTTGACAGGGAGGCCTCTAACCATAGTGCCTGTGGGAGACAGCTCCGATAAGGGGATGGAGCTCTTAGCGGGGGCTTGCTGGGCCCACTGAAGACAGCTCCAATAAGTGGAGATGGAGCTCTTAGCGGGGGCCTGCAGGAAAAAATCATCCCTACACTGCCAGTACTTTTATTATTAAGCCTTTTGATTATAGTCACCTTAGATTGTATAAATTGGTATTTTATTGTGGTTTTGATTTGCTTCGTTACAAATCTTTCATGTGCTAATTGGGGATTTCTATATACCTTTGGAAAATTCTATTCAGAACCTTTGCCCATTTTTAAATTTGATTGTTTCTTCTTTTGTTATTGAATTGTAAGAATTCTTCTTTATACTCGTATATTCTGGGTACATGATTCTCTCAGATATGACTTGCAAATATTTTCTTTCATTCTGTGGGTTGTCTTTTTATGTCCTCCTTGATGTACTTTGAAGTACATCATGTACTTTAGATTTGATGAAGTCCAAATATCATTTTCTCCTTTGGTCACTTGTACTTTTGATGTCATGAAAAAAGAAACCATCGCCTAACACAAAGCAGATTTCACTGCTATATTTTTTTCTAAGAGTTTTAAAGTTTCAGATCTTACACTTAGATCTATGATCAATTTTGCATTATATTGTGTGTGTGGTGTAAGGAAGGGATCCAGATTCATTCTTGCGCCTGTGGATGCAAAGTAGTTTCAGTGCTCAGTGACATTTGTGAAAAAAGATATCCTTTCCTGATTGAATTGTCTTGCCGCACTTGTCGAAATATAATTTACCACAAACGATGAGATTTATTGATTGATTGAATGATTTTTCTTTTTTTGCTTCTGAATGTTAAATTGTTCCAGCACCATTAGTTGAAAAGACTATCCTTTCTGCATTGTATTGAATTTTCTACCTTGTCAAAAGTTAATTTATCATATTTGCCAAGATTTTTCTTTTGGGATTTTCTTCTGTTTCATTATCTTTTCTCCAATACAGCACATTCTTGCTTACAGTTGATTTATATTTTCTTGAAATTAGGTAATTTGAGTACCGTCCTTTATGTAAGAAACGTAACAGGAACACAAGCAGTACAAAGGAGTACTGCGATAAGTGCATAAGTATTCTTTTAGGCTGCTAGAGAGGAAATATGTTCTTCAGTGTTAACAGATGGTACAAATCAGCTCAACAAGCAGGAGATAGCACTGAGGACTGGGCCAAAATGTCAAGTTGTAATAACTGCACAGTTATTTACCCAACTTGATTATCTTTTCATATGGCTTCGGACAACCACATTGGAGTGGCTTACACTAAGATTAGGGGTTGATAGAAGTTTTTAACATTCAAGAAAACAGATCTTTCTTGTCTATACTTTAAATTTCTATCAGAAATAAGAATAATCATAATGATTAATAAATAATAGTATTTTGCACTGTTTGTGGTGGTGATATTTAGTTTACAGAGTTCTTTCATATGTATTATTGCATCCAATTGCAATCTAAAAAGCTTGCAAAATAGGAACTGTTTTCTCTATTTTAGGATAAGAAAGCTAATGCTGCACTATCTATCAAAAATATATGTAGCAATTAATACCTTCAGTGTTTCAGTGTCCAAAAAAAATAAGGCATTAGCTAATTTAGTAGGAAATGACTTATGAGCAACACTTAGGATTATCAAAATGAATGTTTGCCTAAGAATCAATTGAAGGAGGAACCTGTTAAAGAATCCAAAATATTAGGTGGATATAAACAACAAGTGGGTGGAAGTGGGTAGCATTGTATATGGCAACAAAATTAGAACTAATGAGATGAAATTAGGGGGATTATGGAGGAAGTCAAAGTTAATAAAGCTGTGGAGTTCGGAGTATTTAGCATAGAGCTATCTTTTCTGTTGTTTTAGGAACAACATGTTACCTGTGAGAATGAATAGTTTATGGGGTTAATTTTCAATAGCTGCTTAGAGAGAATATTCCAGAAAAATGTTAAGTTTTGGAAGTGTAGCCAGAGGCAAAACAACACATATGCACACACACATAGCCTAATTTAGATGGATTTTAAAAATTGTTTTAAAATATTATGTGCTGGAAACCATTCATTAAATTGAAAAATAGTGATATTTTAGCTTTCCTTTCATTTCAGTCCCTTAAAATTTGTAAAACTTTATATTATACACACAATTAACATTTTCCTTTTTTGTGTTATGTGTTGTGTCATTGGAATTAACCCCTGGTCATTAGCAAAAGTTGAAAAGAATTCACAGACTCAGCCTGAAATGAGGAGAGCAAGGAAGTAAGTTATTCAAGAAGAAAGAAGCCAGCCTAGGTGTTGCCAGGGCAGAGGACTGCACCTAACTTTAGGTTCGCTTTATATTATATAGGAGAGTGTAGGCAAATTTCCTTATGGCAGGAGATGTGACGTATAGACTGACGTCATTTGATTGACATATGTTAGTTATATAACTAGTTTCTGTGCATGCTCTTACCCGGAATGCATACAGAAGAACCCATGGGGGGGTCGAGCCTTAATGTTCATTCCATTCTAATTGCATTATAATTAGGCTAGAGTTCAACTAACGGGCAGGTATTTGCAGTTTGCGCATGTGTCAAGAACCAGTTAAAACCAGTTGGGTCTTATCTCATCTTTTTATGAGGGTCTAGACATCTTAGGGCTGTTCTTGGGGAGGGGATGCAGGCCTAGGCAGTCCCCCTTTAGGTACACTTTTATTAACCCTTTTCTGCCTCATCGTTATGTATTTTATAAAATGTCATGGCAATAAATTAAAATATTTTCTTAATATATTCCATAAACCATTAAAAAGATAGCAATAGAAATTATGTGAACTTTACAAACTGGTTCTTTAGTGTTACTCTAATTAACAATTGCATATAATTTAGAGTTTCAAAGTCAGTTTGTTTCCAATAGGACTCAGCTTCATGTAAATTTTAAATTACAAATAATCACAATTTGGTCAATAATGAAAAGATGATCCAGGAATAATATAAGAAAAACACAACCTACTTTTGAAACATTAGAGCATGAAATAGTATTTTCATAAATAGTCTGTAGAACAAAGCCTCAACCAAAGGCAGTATGATACAGTAATTTTTCACACAGAATTGGGTAGGGTCTGTTAGAAACCTAGAGTAGGTCTTTCAAGGTACATTTTTGTCTCTCATGCACAGTGCCAAGTCTTGGAACAGGAATAAAGTGAACAAATTCAGGTATAGTACAAATATTTTGTGTATCTATGGATAAATATATAGTTTATATTTCTTTCCTTTTCCATTTTCCATACATAATCTTTTGCTAACAAGGGGGGAAACAAGACTGAGAATGTTGATGATTTAATAAAAAGTCTTCATCCTGCTAGGAATCTTGTTCAAAACCTCTCTAAATGTAAGCTCAGTAGCTTCACATACATATGTGAGATATCACACATCTCTCTGCACAATAATTGTTCAAGATGAGAATGCATAGCTGAAATATGCCCCATCAGGGCTGCCCAGCCAGATGCTACAGGCTTGAGGAGGGCAGGCTTAAGGGAATGTTACCCTTAGTCTGACAATGAATACTGCTAAAATCAGGAAGGGTAAACAATCATTGAAGAATCTGGAGAATGAAGACACTAGATTAGGAACTAGGTATTCTGGTCCAAGGAATAGCCGGAGGGTGAGCAGTACACAAACCCTAGAGGTCTGATACCAAAACGGGTCTGGATTGTCAGGCACTAACTCCATTGACTCTTGTTAGATACGGAACAGTCATTGTCCCTGAGCCCTAAGAATGCAGGCTGTATTGCTACTATCTGCACAGACCAGGACAATCGGAATGCTGTATTTGGAGCAAACACTGAATCATGCCCTCCTCCGATCCTTGGCTTCCTATCTTGAGAGTAGTATCAGCAACACCCACCCAAACTCCAAGGACCTGCTTGTGTGGGGCAATGAGCTGCATTTTGTGTGGCAGGCTCTTTGGGTGAGGGGAGCAGTTATTTAAATAGCTGAAAAGACAATACTGAGTTCCACTTTTACCCAGGGATCTTGGGGTTTATTTCATTTGCTGGTTTTCAGATGGATTGACATCAAATTCTCATATTTAAAAAATAAACAAACAAAACACTCTCATGAAGAATAGGACAATTGAAGCAAACAGGAAATTAATTAAGGCCCATAGAACATAAGCACCTGGACAATGACAGCAGGCCTGTTGGTATTTTTCCCCCTGTGGTTGATGCGAAAGTCCACAAAATGTCTCTTTGTGAACAGTTATGAACTGTTTATCTGAGCATGAATCACTGTGGGCAGGGAAATTTGTAAGTGACCCTGTCATAACCCATGTTAGGGATTATGTAACATATCCTATGTGTTAAGATTTTTTATTTATTTATTTATTTTTTGCCTGTTCACCTTCCTTTATCTTAATAATAGTTCCACTTTTTTTCTTTGGGATGTGGGGAGCCAGTGAAGGAGGAAAGGGGTGCCATTCTCTGGGTCCCTGGGATTGCTGGACCAGCATGACAGCCACAGGGCTCCCTTATTTTCTGTCTGACTTAGGGACTGGAGGAGCTCATCCTACTCGAGCCTGCAGAGACTCATTTGTGAGGGTTTGGAGATGTGTTGAAAAGCTCTCAGTGGCTCTGTTTGTTAGCAGAAGCCAAATCAGACAGCAGCCACTGTCACCAAAACAACAAAGAGAAAGCACTTGTGGTTCTTTCTGACAGCTGCTTAGTGATTGCCTCCGGCAGTTGGGCTGTGGCTAAGCTGCTTCTCCAGAGTGTGACTGTACAGTTTCTGATTTGGAGTAACTAGGGAGAGAGGCAGATCTACTGTCAAGTGCAGGCACAAAAAAGTTTCCACACACCGACTAGCCACATCTTATAGGTGAAAATTTCCATTGTGATTGCCAAGGTATGTGAAGACGTGGTTATCCTACTATGAAGAGTTCAGTTCAGGAATACCAACTGCCTGGTGGATAGGGACCATATGTGTTCAGAGACAACAAGGGGAGGTGGCAGAGCTTGTAAACTGAGTCAGGGAGTTGTTTTTATATATTTCTTTCAGAGAAGTTTGTCAGTCATCTGCACTGAAAATCAACTGAGAATTAGAGGTGCCTCAAGATCAGAAATAGAAAATTAGCCAATAGCAAATAGGCCACTTAGACTTTAAAACAGAAAAACACAAAAGTCATCCATAGGGCAGAGGAGGAAACTGTTAAAGGAAATCACAAACTACTCAATCTGAAAAGCCAAACATCTAATTTATTCTAACATCTAACTGTTGGGATTGAGAAATTTAGCGCAAAAAATAAAAAAAGGAGATACCCCTTAAATAAAATGAAGTACAGGGTTATTTGGGATGTGAGAAGGATGACATTTAGTCACAAAAATATTAAAATGGTTCCGGTTATATTCTAATCATAAAAGCTAATTAGATAAATTTGACAGTCTATCCAAAGGGGCTTGTGGATAGTGAGGATTCTGTTTCTGGTTTTGAAGCTTTCCACATAGGGATAGATCACATCCTTTAAGCATGAGAGGAACTTACAGCTTGCTTCCAGGTGCAGGTCATGTATTTTTTGTTTTGTTTTGTTTTCTAATTCTCAAAGCTAATTACCTACCAACAGCTTGAAGTGTTGATGGTGCCTGCATGTTCGTGTACCTTCTAGATAACCTGGACCAAATGTTGCTTATAACAATAAGTGAAGAAGTTGAGTTTATCTTAAATAAACTTTAAGTTGAACCTAGCCCATAAACTAGATAATAAATGTATTTTATTCAATTGTGTGAGATCACACACATAAAGTAGAAAGAACTATTGTAGGATTTTGAAGGGTCCAGAGTCTCTTTGTAGAGGAAACTGGGTGACTGGAAATGTGTAGATGTATTCTGTTGATTTCCTTGTTTTGGGTTGTTACAATGACTGATTTGCTTTTGGCACTTAGTAGGAAGCATTTAGATATGCCAACATCCTATATGTTTGGGACAACCCTACACAATTTTCCCACCTCAAATGCCATAGTGCCCCCACTGAGAAATACTATGGAATTTGGGATATAAAGCTGAAAACAACAAAGGAACAAGACAAATAAAGAACAAACACTCATAGACACAGACAACAGTTTGGTGGTTTCCAGAGGGTAAGGTGAGAGGGGGGTGGTAGATTAGGGTAAAGGGGGTCAATATATGGTGATGGAAGAACTGACTCTGTGATGCATACTATGTGTTATGTGACACAGTGATAAGACTGTGTGATATATAACACAATGTGATATATAAATGATGTATTATAGAATTGTACACTTGAAATCTATGTAATTTTATTAACCATTGTCACCCCAATAAACTTAATTTAAAAAATCTTGGTAAAAAAAATAAAAACAAAAAAACCTTCAAAGGCCAAATAATGCCTGAACGCTTCATTTGATTAGATCATGATGTAACATTATGGCCCAAAGACCAGGGCAAGAAATAAGTGGTCCAGAAAGTAAAATATCTTCTTTATCTAGGGCTTCAGGGTCTCAGGCTTAAGGATAAGAAAGTAACATTGAATGAACATCGACTGGACATATATTGGTTGACTTTTCCACATTGAACAGTTCCATCTGTTCAACAAGCTTCTGAGAGAGGGAAGATTGCCTTCTTTTATAGACAGGAAAACTGAAGCCGGAAAAGAGAATAACTTGCCCAAGGGCAGAGAGCTAATGAGGAGCATCTCTCAGGAAGATGCAAGGGCAAGACCTAAGGGCAAACTTCTAGAAACCTCCCCATTGCTTTTTAACCAGAGCAGCTCCACTTAACACTTCTAAATGAGTTTCATTTAAAGAAGTAAAAAGGTTGCTGTGGAGCTAAGAATTTATCATTGGACCATGTTTTTTGACTGTGTGAACTAGCTTTAAAGTAGAGTTGTTTTTCCAATGGGAATGTTACAAAAGCATTTTATATGAACAATTTATATTCCTGCCAGGGACACTTTGTTGCCGTGAAATTATTCTTTGTGATTCTGTTTTCATGATAAACCAAGGTTTTTTTATTTTATTTTCTTTTTCTGATAATTCATTCATGTTAGTCTACACTGAATACTAAGAGAATGGTGTAGTATTTATGTCAGTCCTATAAACATACTTACTGAAGAATTAGAAATGATTAGCCTCATAGCCATCCAAAGATTTACTGTTAAATAGTAAAAACTAATTCTGAAAACTGGAAACTCTTATGAACAGCCCATTACTGTAATTGGCTTTTGTGCAACAAATGGAGTATGTTCCTCAGGGCTTTGAAGGAAAATGAAATAAATTGAATATAAACTAGATTACCATCCCTTAAAGTACTTTTAAGTACTTTGTGTAGCCTAGTACTTCAGAGATATTTGCCAACATTATGGCCTCCCCCACGTCTCATTCATTCGTTGTTTTTCTTATTAGAATCCAGTAAACAGATCATTGAAGAACATAAGAGAGGACTAAGTTAAGTGTGTGCATTAGATTCAATTATACACTAAATAAAACACGGTGTTCACTTTTTTTATCAGGATGAATGTAAGTCATTAATTTGTATTAATGTAATGTTTAGAAAGACTCTCTAATCTTACAGTTTTAATACATTCTAATCTATATTCACCATATACATCTTTCAAATATGTTTCTATATGTATTAATCCCTCCCTGTGCAAATTTCATGTCTGTTCAATGTTTTGTTCTGGGAAGGCAGCAAAGTTATACTCAGAGACTGATTCTGTCTTTGCTAGCAATTTGTTGAGCACAGGTTAGCTGTGGGAATTATAATAATTTCATAAGCCAGTAGAGTACA
Organism: Rhinolophus sinicus; assembly: GCF_057876585.1. Lineage (NCBI taxonomy): Eukaryota > Metazoa > Chordata > Mammalia > Chiroptera > Rhinolophidae > Rhinolophus > Rhinolophus sinicus. Next base: position 58,811,841 of record NC_142515.1, on the reverse strand, counting down.
GGATCATGTCTCTTAATAAGCTAATAAAGAACTAACACACTCCAAAGCAATGATTGACGGATTACACTATTGTTCCAGGCAAGGAGAGATAAAAGGAAAAAAAGCCCAAATTTAACTGAGGTGTACTTTTTTTATGAGTTTGGTTTCGTGGGAGAGACAGCTTAACCAACTGTGAGCTGACTTCCAGCTGCCAGAGCAAAATGAAAGTCCCTTGTTGTTAGAGCCCGTTGCTAGGGAATGAAGGCACTGGTGGTAGCTGGCAGGCTAGTCTGCTCCAAGGGTTATCACTCCAGGGACCTTTGCACAGCTTAGGACCACTGCCACTAGAGTCACCTTGGCCACAGCAGGAGCACGTGTCTCAAAATCTTCAGAGAGCTATTTAGGTCAGCAAAGTGTGCCTTGCCAGGACCAAAACTCTTGAATGGTCCTCACAAACTCTCAGTACTTATACGCTAAGTGTTTCCTGGCCATATTTTCTTCTCCACATGCTGTGTGCTTATCAATGACAGCAGATGAGATGACAACATCCTGACACAACTTACTTTATTCTTATATCAAAACAACTTTATTTCTAAAACAAATATTTTTTGTCTTTGTCAGTAACAAGTGAGTGGAAACTTCTTAAGTCATAAACAAGTATATTTGAAATCTTATTAAACAAATACACAACATACGATGATTACATACTGCCATTACTAACCATCAGACATTCAAATATTATATCTTAGTGATGACTTAATAAATTCTCATCTATCATTTGTTTAGAAATGGAGAAAGAATGTTCTGTTTTATGGTTGGTCAACATATATTAGAAGGAAGTCAGACCTTATATGAAGCTAGTGTGGACAGTTTTTAAGCTCCCGTTTACTTTTGAGACTAATTTTTTGAGGTTCTATAAATGGTTATCTTTTAGAATAAATAAGATATTAACATTTATTCAAGTTGACTTTTTACTCTCCATGATTTCTCAGAATCTTCAACTTGAGTTTTGATTCAACACAGTGCGTATATCAGTATGATTAAGTTCTAATGCAGTCGGACTGGAGTCACTATTTTTATAATTAATTACTTTGCTGAAAGAAAAATTTTAAACTCCAAGCCTAGTTTTATTATATTACACATATTTACTTAAAGCAAGAGTCATTAACAACTACCAAAAAGCTATCCTAAAAAAGGAAGTTGGGAGGGAGACATAATATTAAACTCTAGGAGAGAGGAAAAAATAAAGAGAACACATCACTCAAGTGACTTTATAATTATTTGTATTATTACAGATACAGATAATTGAGCGGGTTCCTTGTTAAGCAAGCAACTTTATCTCCTGATATGAAATTTGGCAGTGGTTGGAGAAGCTTATCTCAGCACTTGCCACCTTCTTTCCTCAACACTCACACACAGCGTAGGTATCCTTCTTGACACGTACACCTGTGTATTTTCCCTTTATAACCAAGAAAATATATAAGTGTTTCACACTTTCTATCACAACATTGTCTTTTAATGAAGATCCCTTTTCATATCAATATAGATAGAGCTTTTTCATCCTTTTACACTACTGCATAATATCCCAGTAGAATGGTTATACCTTACCTTATAGAGACATTCCCTTTTAGATAAATATTTGGATTGGTTTCCAATTCCACAATAGACACCCTAGTAAATACGTTTTTCTGTACATGTCAAAAGTAACATTCCAGGAATATTTTTAGACGTGTATCTTAAGACTTTTGCGAAATTGTAGCTTGTGGCATTGACCTCACAAAACCAAAATCAGCATGAGTGACGGCTTTAGAGGCTTTCCAACCTTCACTATCTACTCTCACTTTTACACAGCTTTTACATGAAAAACAACATAAAGTAGTGATATTAACTAAGATATGGAATTTTAGAGGAGGGAAATTTGGTGGGGGCGAAAGGCAGAGTAAGAATGACTGATTTCTAGTACATTGATTTTTGAGGTGTTTGTACAATCCAAATGTGATATACAATAAGATTTGTATAGTTGTTTCTGGATTATTGGAAAGAACAGGTATGATGAACTCCACCATTTTTGTAACATTGTATTTCTACTCACATCAATCCAGTACATTTTCTTAATTCTATCAATCAGTCTACTGAGATGCTTCTGCACAAGGTTATCAATTAGTCCCCATTGATTAAATCCAATGACTGCTTCTCAGATTTCATTTTAGTAATCTCTCTTTTCCATTTGAAAATGTTCGGTATCCCTCTTTTATGAAAAATAAGACATTTTTGGCTTTAACTTTAAATTTTCTGTTTTATATTAAGGTTTACTCTATATGTATGTGTATATTGTTGATGCTGAGAATAAACCTGCCAAGAGAGACTCTCTGTGGTTAATCAGAACCAAATTCATCACCAAAATCTAGCAGCCAGTGTTTGCAGAGGCCCATCATGCACGTTGCATTTTAGGGAAAAGCCACAGACTGAGCCACCAAGCTTCCTGCACTGTGCTCCTGCTGTCTGAGTCCCTTATAAGAGAGCTCCTAGGATTGTATTTCAACCAATAGGACTGAGATATTCTTCATCCAATCAGAATTGTGCAGCTATATCCTCATTAGCATCTTCACTGACCAATCAGAGTGGCTCTGTTCCAAACAATCAGGATAGTGCTTTTTAGAACACTCAAACTGTGAGGATTTGGAGTCTTAGTTTTCATGAGGACACACCAATCAGGGACCGAGGGCAGGCACTATTCTTTATGTAAGCCAGCATCCTCTCTGCCTTGGTGGAACGTACTGTCAGTTTCTATCTCAGATTGTGTTTCCCCAGCTAGAACTGCAATATTAGCTGAGCTGCAACATTGGCTGACCTGCAGTCCAGAGTGTAGCTGTCTCACTGGACCAGAGCCTTTAAAATTGGGGCTGCCTTGCCCAGGCTGCATCACAGTTGTGCTATGTGGCAATTGAGCTGTTCTATAGCTGTACTGTTTCACAGTTGAGCTGTTTGCAGTGAATAAAGTCTCTCTCCCCTCACCAACTTGGGTACTCCTCTTGGTGCTGAATTGGTGACAATTCAATATATATTTATATGTATATGTATACAAGTATACATGTATGTGTGTATGTGTTATGTGTACATATATATTTTTCTTTTTAACTTCTATAGTTAAACTATTTATTTTTTCTTTTTAAGCTCTATAGTAGCTGCTCCTTTTGTCACTTAAATTTAGGATTTTCCAAAGTTATCCCCATGTTTTCTTCTCCTTTCACTCTAGATGGTTTTCCCAGGCTAATTTTATCTATCCTCGTGGTCTTTTCTATGGTTCATAATTTGATAACTCCCCAATTTTTACCTCTATACTTCTTTTCAATTAATAGATATTTTCCCAATGCCAGGAACATTTTCCTTAATATTCCTATTCTTTTGGGAGCAAACGCTTTTGGTTTATCCTGTTTTAGGACTTGATATGACTTTGGTTACATACACACTGAGTCCCTGTTTTTATCTTTCAGGTCCAGGTAAGGAGATATAAGAAAAGTTTTGTTTTTGTTTTTTTTTCCATGTAATGCCCACTAGATTCCATTTCTGGCAACGTGAAAGGTGAAATAAGCTTTCTCTACAAACACCCTGAAAGCTTATAAACTACAAGAAAATTTCAAATACATAGTTGAATTCCCAATACAATGAAAAACACTAGGGATAAAAAACAAAGAAGATGTAGGAAACAGAGGAAAAGGTAACATAGCTGATGTGTGGGCCTGGGAGATTGTTGCCAATCTCAGTAACAAAGGTGCTGTGATTCTACAGCCTCATGTGGATGGGGAAGGTCCTTTAATAAATAGGAGAGTTGGAATTGAATTTAATCAAGGCAATAATAACAAATTTTGAATAATGTAGATGTTTGTGGTGGATGTCATAATTGCTTGGGTGTTAGGGTGGACAGGGTAGAGAAGATGAGGAAAGTGTGATATTTACAATGCACAGTGTCTACCTTCCCACTCTAGATCAGAACACCTGCAGCTTTTCTCTGTGTTGTAGTTAGTGCTAACATTTCTTGAGCACTCACTGTAAGGCACTGTCCTAAGAACTACATCTGCATTAGAACGTTAATATTTACACTAATGATCTGAGGAAGGCATCGTTATTATTTCCACATTTACAGATGATGAATTAGAGGCACAAAATGGTGAATTTGCTTGCCAAAATCCATGAACCTAAGAAGATATGAATCTAGCATTCAGAGTTGGGCAGTATAACTCAAATATTCTATTTTTTTTTTCAATTTGTTGCTATGAGAAATTTCAAACACAAGTAGTTGAAAGAATAGTAACAATGAACATCCATATACCCACTGCAAGTTGTTTTGTGTATTTCTGTTGAGTAAGTTGAAAATAAGTTTTAGGCATAATAACATTTCACCTCTAAATACAGGGGTCTTCTCCTACAGGTAACGATGATGCTAGTAACATACCTAAGAAAATTAAGACTATATCACATCAGCTAACATCCAGTCCATATCCAAATTTTCCCAATTGCCCTCAAAAATATTTGTAGAGAGCTGTTTTTTAATCAAGATACAATCAATGTTCATACATTACATTAGATCTGTATGTCTCCTTAGTCTATTTTGAAATAGAACTATTTCCCCATCTCTTTTCTTTTCTCACAATATTGACTTTTTGAAACATTCAGGCCAGTTGTTTTGTTGAATTTCTCACATTTTGGATTTGTCTCATTTTCTTATGGTATTGTGTCTATTGCTCTTGTATAGAGCCTGGGTTTTATCTACTGTGTTACTTTTCTTTAGGCCCTGGGAATTGAGTCATTTACCAAGGAAACATTCATTTTAAAAAATGGTGTTGCCTCTTTATCCTTAAATAGAATGGATAATATCTTAAAAGTAAGATTGCATTTGGTAACTGTCACAGTGACTGACACCAGGGCCTGATTTCCCTGAGAATGTTAGGAACTTGTAGAAGACAAGTTAGGCCGTTGGCTGGGCCTCTTCTTCCCCAGTGACGTACTGACATCAGAGTGTCCTGCTGATACGTATAGTTAAAATGAAATAACATCTGAGTCACTACTTACACTTGATTCACTGTGTGAATCTGTGTGTGTGTGTGTGTGTGCACGTGCGCACACGCTCATGTACTCATCAACTCCTCACAAAAGCATTACGTTGTAGATATTATTATCCTATCTTAGAAATAAGAGTAGTTATATAAGGTATTCAAAGCCATTATTTATAAGAGATTTGCCTGATTCTAAAACCTATATATTTCCACAGTCCAAATGGTGAAAACGTTTCACCTCTCATGCCAACTGTGATTGGCTATTAGTGGCTGACTAGAACATAGTCGTGAGGATTCTGAGGACATAATTCATCCTAGTGAGGAAGACTGTCATAGAAAATACTTACTGTCTGCCATGTGCCCCAAGGAGGATCAATGCTAGTACATACGAAAAATAATTGGGAACACCACCTGACCTACAATAGCAAGCAAATTCTAGCAGGCTCCTATCTGGGAACACCAGTTTTTTCTTGCTCCAAAGATGATCATGAGTCTCTAAGATTTTATTACTATAAGGTATCCAGATACTGAGGTATCAACTCTTCCAGGACACATGCATGTTGAGGGGTGAGGTGACACCTGAAGGTGGTTGTAGGAGTAAAATGAAGTCCACAATAGTTCCTTGAAGTAGACAAGAGGTTACCATTTACACCTGACTAGAAATAATTATTGTGTAAATGGTCTCATAAGGTGTCCTCTAACAGATTCTACACAAGAGAGCATTTAATGTAGAACAGCTTCATGGGTCATTTAGATGAAAACCACAGTTCTGCAAGCAAGAAGTGCTGAATAGATGCTTTTTATTGAATTCTTAGAAAGCTGTAGACACATGAAAATGGTGGGAAGAAAAGTAAGTGTAGGATGCCTCCTCCAGGCTTCATTTACTCCACTGTACTGAAGGCACTGTGACATGGTAGGGTCATTCCCTTGGGGAAAATGGTAATTAGGAATGGAGGCAGATGATTTGATTGCATTATTAAGTCTGAGTTAATTACAGACATAATTTGATTCCCTATAATGTGGCCATTAAGCGAGAAGTTCATCAACAAAGCCAAAGATGCTGGCATGAAAGGATGGAAAGAACATGAAAATTTACTTTCCATCATCTTTCAAATCCTGTTGCTATTTCCCAACTCAAGACATCATTCTAGCACTTAAAATATCATGAAAGCTTATATTCAGCTATCACATTATGCTTCTTAATATGGTGTTCTACTGATTACTTAACTTGAATTCAATGGTCTAACCCAGTGAGATAGGGAAGCTCATCCCATACTGATTTGACATTTGAAGGTGACATTTAGTGAGCTTAAATGATGGGGCCACTATTACCTACATTTGAAGAGATAAAGCAGTGATTAAAACACAGTTCTTGCCTGTTTTTCCTCTACATTATGAGTGTAGAAGTCAATGTGAAAAATAATGCATTATAAAGAAATGCCAGATAACCCAACGGAATATATTATCATGCAGTTCCAAAGGTTTTTGCCCATTTTCACTTCTTTGTTTCATAGATCCACATTCATCCCCACAACCACACACACACACACACACACACACACACACACACATATATATATATATATATATATATATATATATATATATATATATATACACACACTAGGCCCAGGTACTAGGCCCAGGCATATTTCATCTCATTAGTGCCTATATCAGCTACTATTCTTATCGATGTGTGGACAACCTTCCCCTCCTCCATCACCAAAATGACTTTTAAAACAAATAAATGTACACTTTTTATTTTAAGGTTATTTTTTTTCCTCTAGCTAAAGGGGAAATTTTAAACTGTATGTAAACATCACTTGAGGAACTAGTTAAGACTACGGAGTCCTCGAATCTGGTCCCAGAGAATTTGAGACTATGTTTGTCTTCGTTTGAGACTCAAAAATATACTCGTACATTGTGTACAAATACCTTAGAAGAATGTAATTCAAATTATTTTCAGAACTGAAAAATACTGCAATTAGAGAGGACTAACAGAAATAGCAAAATCAGAACATTACAAATGCCCTTAAATTTTCAAAACTTTGTTCTTCATCTATGTTCTTGTCAGTCTTCTAAGTTTCTTCCTCCCAACTATACCCCCCAGCGATCTCGCTAAACTCTGCATTCTGGTATCACCTTAGATAGAACAGGCCATAAGAATGTGGCTAATAGCAATCGTATTGTACAGACCAGCTCTAGAATCTCTGGACATAGTTGTTCATATACCACTAGGTTTTTATCCTTTACTGGATGACCCTTTCTGATACATTATAACTCAAATGGGTACTTCAATACAAGTCAGAACTTCATCTTTTTCTTCTATTACTGATTCATATTTGAGCTTTAGTTCAGCGTTGCCATCCGTAATATGATATCATAAACCTTATTTGCCAGAGATTTTCAGAGGATCATTTGAGATGACATTTTCTTTTTTTAAATAGACTTCAGTTTTAGAGCTGTTTTAGGTTTAAAGAAACATTGAGCAGGCAGTACAGAGAGTTCCCATAAACTCCCTCTCCCAATCACCCCTCAACCCAGTGTTCCCTATTACTAGCATCTTTCCTTAGTGTGATACATTTGTTATAATTGATGAACCAATAATGATATTATTAACTAAAATACATACTTTACATTAAAGTTTATTTTTTGTGTTGTATATTTCTATGGGTTTTGACACATGTATAATGTCACATGTCCGCATCATACAGAATAGTTTTACTGCCCTAAAAATCCTCTGTGCTCTACCTATTCATCACTTATCCCCACCCAACCCTTGGCAACCACTGAACTTTTTTGACTCTATAGTTTTGCCTTTTTCAGAATCTCATATTATTAGAATTACCCAGAATGCAGCCTTTTCAGGCTGGCTTCTTTCATTTAGCAATATATGTTTAAGATTTCTCCATGTGTTTTCATAGCTTGATAGCTCATTTATCTTTATTATTAGTTTTCTATAATATGGATGCACCTCAGTTTGTTTTTGAAGTCAGCTAGTTAAAGACATCGTGGTTGCTTCAAATTTGGGGCAATAAATATTTATATGTAGGTTTTTGTGTGGACATAAGTTTTCAACTCATATGGTCAAATACATAGGTGCATGATTACTTTGTATGTAAGCCCTTGTTTAGCTTTGTAAAATCTTCCAAAATGTCTTCCAAAATGGCTATGCCATTTCACATTCCCATCAGCAATGAGTTACAGGTCCTGTAGTTTCACATCCTTGTCAACATTTGATATTCTCAGTATTTTGAATTTTAGCCATGCTAATAAGTATATAATGGTATATCATTGTTGTTTTAATTTGCAGTTTCCTAATGGCATATGGTATTGAGTATCTTTTCATATGGTTATTTTCCTTCTGTATGTTTTCTTTAGTGAGGTATCCAGAGCTTTTGCCCATGTTTTTATTGGGTTGCTTGTTTTCTTATTGTTGAGTTTGGGTAAGTATGTTATCAGATAGGTATTTTGTAAATATTTTCTCTCACTCTGTGGCTTGTCTTTTTTCCCCCTGAAGTGTGTCTTTCATAGAGTGAATTTTTTTAATTTTAATGAAGTCTAACTTATCAATTTTTTATCTTATGGGTCATGTTTTTAATGTTGCATTTAAAAACCCATTACCAAACCCAAGGTCACCTAGGTGTTCCTCTATGTTATTTTCTAGAGATTTGTGTTTTACATTCAAGTAGATGATTCATTTGGACTTAATTTGTGTGAAAGGTGTAAGGTCCATGTCTAGATTCGTGTGTGTGTGTGTGTGTGTGTCCAGTTGTTTCAGCACCATCTGTTAAACAGACTATTTTTTCTCCACTGAATTATCTTTGCTCTTTTGCAAAGATCAATTGATTCTATTTCTATGGGTCTATTTCTGAGCTCCCTATTCTGTTCTACTGATCTATTTGTCTATTGTTTCACCATTACCAGCTTTACAGTAAAATCTTTTTTTTCACTGTAAAGATTGCTATAGCTTTACAGTAAATCCTGAAGTGGAATAGTGACAGTCCCCTGACCACTATTCTTGGTTTTCTGTTTGTCCATATGAACTTTAGAATCAGTTGTCAATATCTACAAAATAATTTGCTGGGATTTTGATTGGGATTATGTTGTTTCTGTTGGGAAGAACTTAACATATTGAGTCTTCCTGTCCACAAACATGGAATATGTCTCCATTTATTTAAACCTTCTTTGATTTCTTTATTTCAGTGTTATTGTTTTCCTTATATAGATCCTGTACATATTTTGTGAGACTTAACCTAATTGTTTAATTTGGTGTACTAATATAAATGGTATAGTGTTTTTAATTTCAAATTCCAATTGTTCATTGGTGGTATATAGGAAAACAATTGACTTTTGTATATTAACCTCTATCCTGGAAATTTACTATAATCACTTATTAATTTCAGGAGCATTTTTCTTTATTGTTTGGGATTCTCTACATATGCAATCATGTCATCTGTGAACAAGGAGAGTTTTAGTTCTTCTTTCCCAGTCTGTATGCTTTTAATTTCCTTTACTTTTCCAATTGTATTAGTTAGGACCTTCAATATGATGTTGAATAGGACTGGCGAGAGGGTACATCTTTCCTTGTTCCTGATTTTAGGGGTATAACAGCTAATTTCAGACCTTAAGAATATTACATATAGGTTTTCTTTTGGTAGATGTTCCCTATCAATTTCTGGAAGTCTCCCTCTAATTCTAGTTTGCTCAGTTTTAATCATGAATGAATGTTGGGTTTTATCAAATTTTTTTTCTGCATTTATTGATACAATAATTTTTTCTTCATTAGCCTATTGACATGATGGATTACATAAATTGATTTTCAAATGTTAATTAAGGCATATATTTAAATGTAGTTTCAGACACAATGCAACATTTGAAAACAAGGCATTTTTATGTGCATTCCATTGACCAAAATATTATGTTAGAAGGAGAAATGGGAAGGATACTTAGGAGGGGGAGAAAGCCAGAGGAAAGTAGACTGAAAGTAGGCTGCTTCTATTGAAGACTTGCTTCAGGAGTTTTTCTTGTTTTATGTTGAACAAAGGCAGATTCATTTTAAATAGGCCAGTATAGTTGTCTTTAGTCATCTAACATTACCTTGAGAAAGAGGAGATAAGAAAGACTTCAGGTTATGTCATTTGGTTTATTAGACTTTTATCCTCTTCTTCTTCTGAATCAGAATTTCAAGGTTGGCGCTAGAATTTTCGATTTTACAAACTAGTAAAATTGGAGGCTTCTAGTTTTTCATACTTTCCAAATGAGGTTTTGCCTTGAAGGTTTTCGGACAAATTGTGAAGGGCTACATAGATTGTAAGGAGGAGACACCACAGAGAAAGTTCTTGAATTGTTTGCTACTTTAGAAAATTAGACTCTTAAATAGTTAACTAGATTATCTTTACACTTCACACTCCAAATTTATATTCCAAACTGGATCATGCAGGTCACGTTCAAAATTAAGGGGGGAGGGGGGGTCTTTTTCTAAAAAAAAGACAGTTTGGGAATGTATATATAATTAGATTATATTTGTGATCTCGCACGTATGCTTTAAATCATGCTAAGATGATGAGATGTAAGTGGACAGGAAGCTGAGGTTGCCATCGTCAGGAAGCCAGCAGCCTATTTGGGGAGACAAATTCAATGGGAACTACCCAGGCAGGAGATGAGCTTTATACGCTGCAGTGCTGAACCAGGTGTTACAGAAAACAAACATCTGAAGGGGTCAGGGAAGTGAAATCTGAGTAGGCTGAAGAAGAGCAGGGAGGCTCCATGAGAAATGGCCTTTGACTCGGGCTTGGAGAACGAGCAGACTTTTGGATAGGTGGAAAAGGTGCCCCAGACTTTTGAAGTAAAAGCCAGTGTAGGGATGGGTTGTGATTCTCCTGTGCTGCTTCTGAAGCATTCTCCCTCCCATTTCATAAAGAGCTTTGCTCCACTGTGGCTGACATCTCTGACTGTGTCACTCTCTTCCCCTTTTAGGTAACTATCTCTTAACCAAGCTCGTGATGGCTCCTTCTCATGTCTTTTACACAGGATCACCTGGATCGCCGACTTCCGCATAGCACTAAATTTTATCCTCATCTAGGGTGAGTTCAACATACAGGTGCACAGTTGCTCTAGGAATTGGGAACATTGTTGCAGGGCCGTCAGCAGTGGACACCTAGAGAGCAGGTTATACGAGAGCCCGGAAGCCAGGGGATATTTCCAATCACTTCTTCCTAGTCTTCGGGTTGTAATGGAGAGGCTCTATGGCCTAACCATTTCACACCAGAGGTGCTTAAGGATACACATGTTTGAGACAGAGAAAGTGAAGAAAGGAAGTTATTTGGCTAGAGGAATGACCACTAAGAGTAATAGTGCCAGCTACATTTGCTCAGGAAAAAGAAGACTCAAATTAACGTTTTGTTTGTGATGTCCACTGTGTGTTAGGCATTTTATGTGTGAAGTTTAATTCTCCAAAGAATCCAGTAGGTAGGTGTTATGCCCATAACATCCTGAGGTTCAGACAGGTCAAGGACATGCCCAAAGATACAGGATAGACAGAGAGATATGGTTCCTGAGCAATGTCAGTCGCCTCTCCTTTGCTGCTTTCTGTATTTACAGAAGTCTCTTCTGTAAGAAAGTCTCCTGACATCTCAGCAGGAAGGTTATAAAGAAATTATTGTATTCAGTGTAAATAGCAGCACTCTTTTGACCATGACTGTCTTATCTGTTTTATAGTTTCAGACTTCAATTTACAGTTAATTATGTGTTATGTCTGAAATAATATTAGTTTCTTGGGGTGGGGGGAAATAGTAGAAGTTGCCACAAAAGAGACTTGTAATTAAATTGGCATGTCAAATCTCTAAGAGAATATCATTTTCATGTGGATATTTAATAAATACTATTTGGGGGCAAAATAGAATCCAAAATGTACTTTGAAAAAACATATAACAGAACTCCACTTACATCCCCTTTAGATACTTTCTCCACTTCTATTGAACAGCTTCAGTGCTGTGCTACCCTGTCCCTGAATCTTATATCCAGGTTCTGTCCCTGCTGCTTTTTGAAGCTCCATAGAAGAAAACATAAAGACTGCTCTCTTGGTCACTGACAGTGGACAAAAATCTGGATGATGACGGAAAGATAATCATCCTTTCTGTTGCTTCAAAGAATTCACGGGCTTTTGTGCCACATGTATAAAAAACACCGTGGCAGCTGATAGAATTGTGGATGTTTTATGCCAATTTTATAAAGCTATGCAAACCCTGTGCGAGTTTACCATGGTTGTCACCTATAGAGTGACCTCGATATGCCCATAGGTGTGGAGAGACACGGCTATTACACAGAGCAACTTGGTCACGAAATCCTTTATTTATGATCACATTCAGAAAGCCATGAACCTTTCCCACTTGCTCTCATATTTTAATTCACTGCCACGTTTGTGAGCACACAGATAAATCAGTGTGCATCTTTAAAAGATAAATCTCACACCAAATCCAGGGCAAACTACTGCATCCTGTTTTATGGAATCTATGTGACCTGACTACAAAGAGTATTTTTGATTAATCAGAACTAGGATTTTAATAAAGAAACAGCAGGTGGGCTAACCACAAAATTAAAACTCCCAACCATCTCAGAGTAATAAAGTCGTAAATATAAAAGTGTTCAAAATATCTCATTTGCATCTTTGAATAATATCCCTGTTTAACAAGGACAGGACACTGGCTTGACCAGCAGAGGGCAGTTTTCCTTGTATGTTGTCATTTCCTGGTTCAGTCTTGTCTCAGCATCTTTATCAGTCTTTTACTGCATAATAGAGCAGGGCCTGTGTGATAATTAATTGCCATCTGCAGTGTGTTTTTACCAGTGATTTTTACCCCCAGTTGCTCAATTTCAATATCATATAAGCTGCATTTTAACACATGCTGGAGAACAAAAATGTGCGTTTGATTTCCTAATCAAGTCTGATCAATTTAAGGATTCTTTTTTGCAGAAGCTGTATCAATTTAACTCTGTGACTATTGTATAGTCTCACTGTTGGTCAAAATTTTATGGCTTTTGGAACAAGGCAGATCAAGGTTTGAAATCAGGTTCTGCTACCTAGTGGTTATGTGACCTTTTATTGGTTTTATTAATTAATCTAGTTACTTAAACAGGGCCTATTTTCTTATAGTAAGATATAAGTAACAGTACTAGTCCAAGGTTGTATTGAGGTTTAAACATTTTAAGAATTCATGAAATACGTACTTGAAGATTCTCTGCTGACCTATGTAAGTTAGACATGAGCTAAGAACACAGCCTCCCGATTAACTTACCTCGGGAATTTTTGAGCACCATACCATGAGCTACACTGACTACCTCTAGGCAAACAATTGAATCAGTATGCCTACCTGTTGTTTTGGTGATTGTACACATGGCAGATGATTGATACAAACACACTTGGGAGTTTGTGAAATGTTTTTATGTACATTATCATAGCCATTCTTCATGGCAACTCTTTAGCTATGTAGGACAGATATTAGAATCTTCCTTTTACAATGAGGAAATTGAGCCTCAGATGCTTAAGCAGTTTGCTCAACATCATATGGTGATGATAGATTCAGAGCTCAAACTTGGTTTGCTCTGATACCTAGACCAAGGGCATTTTCAATGTGTAATGTGGTCCCTTGGAAGAGTCACAGCACTTTCCTCCCTCAGTCTGTGCCTCTATATTTGTAAACAAGAGAATTAGAACAAATTACCACCAAGTTCCCTTCTAGTTCTGACATTAAAAGAAGTCCTGGTTCTATTTCCATGAAAGGAGTGGTTCTAATATCAGTAGAGAATTATCACAATATTTGTAGCATTCTTAGAGATTGAAACTCTAAGGCTTAAAAATACTGAAAAAACTTTTTGGAGGGGAGAGAGGTGAAAAGAAAGATGGTGAGGCTCTATTGGCCCTGAGTCAGTTAATCATTAGATCTTTTAAAAATCAACTGGTTCATTCGTTTCTTTCAATACCTGTTAGACATCACCTACCATCATTCTAAATACCACCCCTTAAAAGAATACACCATAATATAATTCTATCAAATTTCTTTCTAAACCAATAAAGTATAACACAACATATAAATCTACTTTCCCTCATTGCCATCCAAACGCTACCCATAAAACCAAACCACGTAACTCCAAACAACAGTAGTAGTCATAATAGTTGTAGTAGTAGTAATAAACATGTATATGTTTTCTATGTGCCAGAACTGTCCTTTGTGCTTCAAAGGCATAATATCTTATGATCTTTTTGATCTTATGAGGTAGGTACTTATAATAGCCATGTTATACAGCTGAGTAATTTGCTAAAGAACTCTTCTTCATCTCTCCTGTAGCATTTCTTATCCAGGTTACCATTATTTATTTCCTACTTACTGCACTAGTCTTTTAACTAGTCTTCCTTTTTCTACCTTTATTTACCAACACATCAGTCTGCAAAGCATCTGGACTGGTCTTTTCAAACAAAGTTAGTCATGCCATTCTCATATTTAAAATCCTTCATGAGATTTCTATTGCACTTATAATGCCTAAAAGACATTTCTGGCCACAACTTACCTTTGTCATATCTCGCCTCGTCTCGTCTCGTCTCATCTCGTCTCATCTCATCTCATCTCATGCCTCTTCCTTCTTCTGTCATGAGGCTTCAACCACATTGAAATTCTCTGTATAACTTGGCAGGACCAAGAATTTTCCCAGTCCAGACCAGAGTCTTTTCCCATGGGGTTTCCTGACTGGGATGTTTTCCTTCCTATTCTTCCATTTGTTATTCTAGTGCATATCTGTGAATTAATGTAATTTCTTCAGAGAGACTTTCCTGGGTTACCTATTCTCAAGTAAGACACACTTAATTCTTTGGCGCAATATCTTATTTTTTCATTATACATAATATATGAGTAGTTATACACTTATGTGCATGCTTATTATTGTATTTTTTCTTTAGGGAAGGGTCCATGTCTATTTGATAACCATGATACAATCAAAATACTGCATTGTTCCTGGCAGAGAGTAGAAATGAATTAAATGGCAAAGACAAGGACTCAATTTTTTCATCTTTGTTAAACATTCTTATTCCTTTCTCCCCAATTTCTTCCTCAAAAAAAGGAAGACATTAAAACAAATTATTTCTTAGACCAAAACAAAAATTATGGAACACATGAAGCCATAATTCAAACAAGTAAAAATAAAAGCTGCTTAAGGATAATAAAAGAATAACTGGAAATTAAATGGATGACCCCTATATTTATTATGGAAGATTTTCGCTCTTATTTTCTTTTTTTAAATAATACTAGTTTACATGATGTTCGCATTCCATATATTCTGGATCTAACTAATAAAGAAATTATAGAGAGATTACTGGGGGAAGTGAACTAGCATCCATCTAAGAATTAGGAAGGTACTCAAGGATGAAATTGAGAAACTACTGGGCCCGGCATTTAATTGGAAAGACCATATGATATAAGTCATAAAATTATAATTATATGGATGAGGTGAATGATGACTAGTTCATTCAATCCCAGAATCATAGAACTACGAAGCACTCTCCCCAAACCACAGGTCTGAAACTGGAAAAAATTACATTTAAGGAAAAAAAAGTAATACATTTTGAAATAGAGATACATTTTAGAGAGTTTATATAAATTCATGGATGATAGCATGATGCTCTCTTCAGGAAAATAAGGCCATTAGGGATCTATCATTTAACTTTGTAACCAGGTGCCCTGGACCAAAAGCATGCTTGTCTTCAGACCATGTTCATGTCATAGATTAAGCACATATTTGATGCAAGGTGTTAACATGTCACCACATTTTGGTGACAAATACTTTTTCTTATTTTATGAAAATTATGGTGCCAACTTTCTTTCAAGTAGGGCAGGCGTGCCATTTATCAGGTTTCTGCAGGACTGAGTGATCCTCTAGGGCATATTGCTTCCAATTAATACTGCCCCTCAATCTCTCTGAGCTGTCATCCCAGAAAGATGGCTCCCTACTCTCAGACCCATGACCACCCACGAGGCCTGTTCTTCCAAGGGCTTTGTTCTTAACATTTATTCATTTGATTATCAATAAATATTTACTGAATACATACTACAAACATGCTAGGTGCTGGAGAAATGGAAAAGAAAGGAACATGATTACACATTTTGCAATGCATGCAAGACAAAGAAAATTGAGTAATCACTGTAGTGGTGAAGTGCTGCAAGAGAGACACATGCAAGAAATACAGGTTAATTGAAGAAGTAAACACTCATAGAAGAAATGACATTTGAATTAAATCTAAAGTGTTCACAGGGCAACACTTGGGAGATGGAAAGAAAATGTTTATGGAAGAGAGCTGTGCTAGAACATAATATGCTTAAGAAAATGGAATTCATTTATGGGGAAAATGCCTAAGGAGAGAGGTAAGCATCATCTTAAGTAGAAGTCATATGTAGGAGTTGAAACTCTGTTCTAAAGGGATAGAGATGGGCCACTGAGACAAAAGCCTTCAGTAGATTTTGACAGAGAGAAAGAGGCTAAGCAAGCTTTCCGATTCTAACCTGTTCAGTACTTTGAGATGGGAAGCCCTGGAAGCAGACGTGTATGTGTGTGTAATAGAGCGTCAGAAGGTATAAGGTTGATGAGCTTACCTTTGGACATGTTAGTGTTGAGGTACCTGTAGGTCCTTTAGACAGAGGTGTATAGCAGGCAACTTGATACATAGTCGTGGAGATGAAGACTGAAGTTTGGCTGAAGATGATGACTTAAAAGCCGTACAAATGGGAGTGAACTCCATGCCACTAGATGAGAATGTGCAGGAAGAACAAACAGTTAGAGTGGGAAGACAAAGGGATGTTATTTAATCAGAAGTTATGAAATGATGTTATTTTCATAGAGGAAACTTATTAAATTCTGCTACAATGGCTTCAACTTAGCAAAGGAAAAATGTGAGTACAAAGCAGTCCTTCATTCAATGAATAAGCACTTACCACTTGCCAAGCATCAAGAAAGACATGGCATATTTATACAAAAGTTATGAGTTCATTTTTAAGCAAAACTAAGCTTCACAGAACTACAAAGGATGTTGATTTCTAATTGCTGTGCACTAAAGTCCAGGAGAAGTAAGCTTCCAGGTCTGAAGTAGCAACATTAGGAGTGGATACACAAGCAGGTATGGCATTACCTCCTTGGAAAAGCTGAACCCGTATAGAGCAGCTCTTTGCTTCTAATTTTGGGTGGGAGATGGAAAGGTGAGAGCACTATAAGACTGAGACTGCTTGTACACAGGCCCCTTGTGTTATATATTCAGCTGCATTAGTATCTGCCTCTACAGCTTGTCTTGTGAAAGCAATTGAGCCAGGAGCACAGCAACAAGCACCAATGGTCTACAAGTAGTCGCTATATTGCATTTACATCAGGGACTGTTGCTTGGTGTTTGGGGACAGCCTCCCTCCTGTGGGTGACCATAACTGCAGGAAGTTGACAACGTCTTCCCTCTCTGCCTACAGTTTCTTGTTACATAGAGATACACTAGCAAAATAAATAGGAAAATGATAGGTAGATAGTTAGCTAAACAGGCAGATACGCAGACATATACCTAACATGCAGGAGTCAAGGATCAAGGAGGATTGAAATAATCCTGCTACCCTTTATCCCCCTCACCCTGCTCCCAATCTTCTACCAATTCTGAAGCCAGCTGATGATTTTAATACCTAAAGTTCTTCAGACCTGAGCATATTAAAAGTTATTAGATATTTCTCTGGCTATACTAATAGGTAATTTGAATGGAGATAAGCCTGGGCAAGTCAGAAGGATTTTGATGAATGTAAAAGAAAGCATTTCTGATTTATCTGGAACCATTGAAAACAATTCTCTGTTCATCAAAATACACCTATAAGAGCCTCTCAATATTTGAAAGCTTGAATATAGTATGAAAAAGTAGATTAGGAATGTAACCAAAGAGTGAATTCCAATTACTTGAAAAATAATTAAAATTGATTTCTTATATATTTTATTGTGCTATGACTTTATCCTATTTCTGGGCCTCCTCTTACTCATTTTATGAATTACAGTGTGTCTGTGGCAGAGTTCTATGTTTATTCCTTCAGTATATGTGTGGGGACGAGCCAGGAGAGCAGTTTCCAGGCTCTTGGCCTCACATGGAAAGGTGCTGGCTCGGTTATTGGATGGTCATCAGCTGTGATCTAATGGCCATCCGCTGTGGCTGGGTGGCCGTCTGTTGCCACGCAGCAGCCTACTCGTCTGTCTCCTCGTACCTGCCCCTAAAGAAAGTAGAGTCTGTGAGACAGATCCTTTCAGGGACTTCGCTTCACCTTTGTGCTTACACTTTATGTCTCCCTGTTTGGCCCCAGAAAGATGGCTGCCTAGTCAAAGATGGGTACGACTCCCCACAGGGGGTGGGGAACCCAAGCCAGACACAGCCATGTGGGGACCATCTGGGGAACTCGCGGGTTGATAGAGGTGGGCACAGCCCCCCACCTTCCCCCTGCTAAGGAGAGCCTCTGCCTCTGTGACTGCATTCCTTCCCACAACCTGCAGGGGAAGTGACTCAATGATGTGCTCTCCATCTGTTCATGTGCATAAAGGTTTTGTCCCTTGGGAAAGTACTTATCCTGAGACTTACGGTTTGGCTGCCTTCAGGCAAGGGTGATTGGCTTAAATCAGTTTCCATTGTAGTATATGGGATTCACAGATCTTGAGGTTGACAAGCTTTACTTCTTTTGCTTCCACACCTAACTAATAAAAGCCATGCTTTGGCCCGATTTGGGGCTCAGTCCTTGAGACTTGAGTCCCTTGGCCCTGCTTGCACTCTACTCTTGTCTACTGTCTTTCTTAACCTTGTGCCACCCTCCTCACTCCCCACAACTTTTGTCGGCTGGACGCCACAGCCATCAGCTGTTGCCAGTTAGCCATTGACCACTAATACAGCTGCTGTGGCTGCCCTGGGGGGAAGGTTGGTTGGCAGAGAAGCAGACGGTGGATTGCGGCTAGCAAGTCCAGTTAGCAAGTAGATTATGCATTGAGGATCATGTTGATCCTACTTCCAGTGTCTCGCCCGGCCACCAGAGAGACGGGTGCAGGAAGACCCCTCTTTGGGGTATTGGCGGATGTTTGCTTTTGGGTCTTATCCAGCCGCTAGCAAGACTATAGTAGTATGACTCCCCTACCTATGGCTCCATGGATGTTCATTTATGGCCTCACCATATCCTACATTCTTGTGTGGGGAGAGGGACCACAGTCCCTGCATGACAATATGTTAAAGCCCTCTCATGCCCTTTATTTCTTAACTCTATAAAGTGAAGCTGTAAAGAACATGGTTCCAACTAACCATTAAGGGATTGAAATTTTAAAGTTTAGCCAAATTTTAGAAAATGACAATATGGCTTTTTGTACACATAGCTTAGCATTTGAAGAAAACAGTCAAATAGTCCCACTGTCTGTGTTAATGGCAGAACAGCTAATTACATTAGGATTACTGTCTACTACTGTATCTTGGTAAATAACATAAAAAGAGTAACACTCTAAGAACTAGGCAACCTATGTTTTCACAGAAGTCTTTTACTTTTATAACTATCCCTGTGATCTTAACAACTATGCCTTCTTTGGGTCTCTTCGATACAGGTTAGCTAGCATGTCCCTAGGTAGACAGGGAGGTCCCTGGTGGAATAAACAAAAGACAGCCATATCCTAAAACTTCAAGTTTTGAAATCACTCCTCACTCCAGGACAAAATGTAACAAGGCCTTGAGGTTAATCATAAAATTCCTTTTGGTCTGACAAATGAAGCAGATCTGATAGATAAGAGTGGGTTATTTTGCTGATTCCTTTAGGATGGGCAAGCAGAACAAACCTGGTAGACGAATTTCATTAGAAGGTGCCAGTTCCCTTCTTCAAACAAGTTCCCTTCTTCAAACAGCTCCCCTTCCCCAAACAGACAAGGGAAGGTATAAAAATAAGAGCTTTTGCGTCAGTCATGGGCCACCCCCATTCAGGACCCCCTCCCACTCAGGAACTCTGACTTTTTGCTTTCAATAAACTATCCTTTTTTTAAAACTCTTTGCCTCTTCTGGGTCCATATTTCCATTCTTCGGTCTCATGAGACACAATCTCGGCCCACACCCCGAAACTGCCAGCAGATCCAACATCACCTACATCATTTGGGGACTCACAGGAAAATATTCCTACATCATCTTTTTTCTCATTCCCAAAATGAGATAGACATAAATTTCCTCAACTCTAATATTCCATGAGCCTATGAAATAGTGTGGATTCAAGGGTACCTACGCAAAGCTTGGCAGGAGAAAGTGGTGTCACCTTTAGCTCAGGCAGATCCATACCCAGTTGCCATGAAGGATGATGAGATCTGCCGGGTTCCGTAACATGTCTGTGCCTGGATGCAGGGATGTTCTTGTTGTAGGTCAGAAGCCAGGAGCTGACACCTTTTCCTAATTCAAGTCAGCAGATGCTCCTCTACCAGCCACCCTCATTTATCTGCACCCTGAATCCAGCAGGCACAAAGATTTCAGTGAGATCCACATGAGAATTTGGGGCTCCTGGCCATTATGTGATTAAGTTTCTAAATAGCACTTGAGCCAGAATCAAGTCAGAGAACCTTCATTGCAATTGTCAAGGCATCCACTAGCTATCTGTGTGCTGAATAAATATTGCTCTTCCTATAACACAAACTTGCCAAGATACTCCTAATTCTTTTCTAGTATGAGAATTCCCAAGTAGGAACTATGTCCTGGGAAACTGTGGTAAGCTCCATTACACACCATTTCACACACCTGTTTTTGTCTCCATAAATTTGCAATTACTTTTTCTCTCTGCTTAGACTGATTAAAGCCTTCTTCTTTCCCCTCCAGTTGTTACAAAGGCAATTCTAATGTGAATCAGCTCAAATGCCAGACCAGGTCAAAGCTTTAGCTTCAAGACTCCCCGATGAACCTAGTTCAAGTTTAAAAAGAAGACTTTAAGCCTTGCTGTGTAATCCTGTCTCCTTGCCTCTGAGCAAGAAAGCAGGAGTTAGTAATGATCACAGTAGAGAATTTATTAAGCTGCTCTAATTGAGGACTGGGGTGAGGGGGGATTTGAGCCCACAATTTGACCTTATTGAGCCTGGAGACTGCAGTGGGAAGACAACTAGTGTTTTATGAAGCATCTGAAAACTAGAGACTTAACCATTTTATTTTACCATCATGACATCTCTCTGAGATAAGAATTATTATCACCATTTTACAGATGGCTCAGAGAGTTTAAGTAATTTCCCCAGGATCACATATCTACAAGTAGAACAGCCAAGATTAGAATGCAGATCTGTCTGTCGGTCAGCCAGTGTTTTCTTTCTTTCTTTCTTTTTATTTTTTTTCTTTTCTTTCTGATCCCTAGCCTTCTGGGGAGAAAAACCCAGGCTTAGGGATATATAAAGCAACATGAAGAATGATTGGGGGGATCAGTGTCCTATGGTAGCAAGAAGCTGCTTTAAGCTGTCACAGAGCTGGAGGCAAGAATATGGAGAAGGGCAGAGTGAATCTGAATAAATTTCAGCGAGGGAGGGCAGGCTGGGAGAGAAAGCAGCTGGGGATCAGGCTTTGCAGAGAATTAGCCAGGGTCTCAAGAGTCTTCATAGAGAAGGCTTAGCTTAAATTTCAAATTTCTCTAACTAGCTTTGTAGACCCTCCAAAACTATCCACACTGGTATCCCAACCTTACTGTTCATTGCTAAATTTCACATGTCCCATGTTATAGTCAACCAGCATGACAACACTGTCTCTTCCCTAATCTTCACATACCAAAGGGCCTTTGCCCAGGGGCTGGAGATCTGCCTCTTCCCACCTGCCTACTCCTTCATCAAGGCCCAGATCAAATGTCTATAGCTTTCTCTAAATCCCCAACATGAAAAATTAATCTCCTCCTATTGAGTTCCCGCAGCTTGTTTATCAAGTCCTAACCACATGGCAGTTTCTGTACAAGCATTGCATCCCCTACTAGATTCTCAGGTCCTTAAAGGTTGGGGCAAGAGATAGGGTGGAAGAAGGATGTATTTGAGGTTGAAATATCTTATCCTTCCCCATCTCAATCTTCTCCAGAGACAATGCTCAGAAAATATGTATAAAGTAGGGGGATTTACTCCCACCATTGTGCCTACCTTTGCTTCTCTTTGTCTTGGCAGAAACCACTGATTATCCATTGAGTACGTGTTTATTTACTAAGCACCAGCTATGAGGATAGTTCTGTGATGGGCCAGGGCATCGAAGACTTTTTTTTATGATTCTAAGACACTGAGTGTTACTCTTGTTTCAGGGGAGATAGGAATGGGGATGCAGCAGGCATGACATGATTAAGTCTTGTTTTTTAGAAATCCTTCTTGATGCAATATTAAAGATAGAGTGGAGGAGGTGTGCCAGGCAGTGGGGAGAAGAGAAGGATGGCTGGCAGCGTTCCAGGCATGAGATGATAATGGCTTTAATCAATCTCTATGATGGAGAGGAAAAGGACTGATGGAATAATAGAGGTGGGTGTCTACTCACACTAAAATTTTCTGCCCAAGCTTCATTACTAGATCATTTACAGCTTATTCCTAGGATCTGACCATACGGTTTGACTTTTCTTCCTTGTAGATTTGCTAAATACGATAGAAATAAAATAAAAAATGTATTATTATTAGGGAAAGAACATGTATTACTTTTTAAGTAATAGAACATTTATATGATTAAGCAGAAATGGGGTCCAGAAGGTGATGGTCTGAGAACACTGTCATGAAACTGCTGTGAACCATGGACCATATGGTCAGACAATTAAGTTCATGAACTCATTCTAGAAAAAGTGCTACATGCCTCATTGCTGAATATCACTGCTGTCATCTTCTAAGTACTCCCTTTGGGAAGCTATGCACCGATACCAGTGCCTAGTCCACCCTTCAAAGCAATTTTGGAACTCTTTTTCTGAAATGGCCATCAGAGCTGTCATCATATTACCCTTGATATCCTGAATGTCATCAAAATGTCTTCCTTTCAATATTGTCTTTATCTTCAGGTAAAGAAAGAAGTCATTGGGGGCCAGATCAGGTGAGTAGGGAGGGTGTTCCAATACAATTCTTTGTTTACTGGCTAAAAACTCCCTCACAGACAGTGTCCTGTGAACTGATACATTGTTGTGATGCAAGAGCCATGAATTGTTGGCGAAAAGTTCAAGGCATCTAACTTTTTCATGCAGCCTTTTCAGCACTTCCAAATAGTAAACTTGGTTAACTGTTTGTCCAATTGGTGCGAATTCATAATGAATAATCCCTCTGATACCAAAAAGGTTAGCAACATTGTTGCAACAAGTTCACTAACTTAATTGTCTAACTTTATATATGCTTAATGATCTGAGGAACTGCCAAACTGTTTTCCACAGCTGACACAGCATTTTACATTCCCACCAGCAATGTGCAAGGGTTCCAATTTCTCCACATCTTCACCAACACTTAATATTTTTTTAAATTATAGCTATCCTAATAGATATGAAGTGATACCTCATAGTGGTGCTCATTTGCATTTCCCTAAAGACTATTGATGTTTAGTGTCATTTCCTGTGATTATTGTCCATTTGTGTATCTTCTTTGGATAAATGCTTATTTATACATTGGATGCCCAATAATACAGATTTATAATTATTTTTATGTTTGTGTTTTCAATCATATAGTAAATAGAAAGTAGAGTTACAAAAAACACACTGATACAGCTTTTACATTTGCCCATGTATTATATTTACCACTACTGGAGATCTGTATTTCTTTATATGGCTTCTAGTTACTGTCTAGTGCCCATTCATTTCAATCAGAAAGACTGCCTTTAAGATTTCTTATGAGGCAGGTTTAGTGGTGATGAACTCCTTCTGTTTTTTGTTTTGTTTTGTTTTGTTTTGTTTTGCTTAGGGATGCCATGATTTCTTCTTCATTTTTAGAGGACAGATTTGCCAGATACAGAATTATTTCTTAACAGTTTTTTTTTTCCTTTTATTTTCAACACTTTAAATATGTTATCATACTGTCTTCCTGCATCCATGGCTTCTGATGAGAAATTGGTTGTTAATCTTACTGAGCATCTCTTGTGCTTGATAAGTTGATTCTTTTTCTCTTGTTTAAATTATTTTTTTCCTTTGGCTTTAACTAATTTGATTATAATATGTCTTGATATGTATTTCTTTGAGTTTATTATTGTGGGAACAGAGTCCCAGAGAGTAGTTTACAGGCTCTCATCCTCACGTGGAGGGGTGCTGGGTTGGGTGGTGGATGGCCGTCGGCTGTGGCTGATTGGCCGCTGGCTGTGGCTGGTTAGCCGATTGGCCGCTGGTATAACTGCTGCGGCTACGGAGGAGAGCCGAGGACTGCCGAGGACTGCCGAGGACTGCCGAGGAGCCGAACAGAGCCGAGGAGAGCGGAAGAGAGTGGAGGAACAGAGCCAAGGAGAGTGGAGGAGAGTCGTCGGTCGGTTGGCAGAAAAACGGACAGCAGGTCGCACGTCCAGTGAACCCAGCCTCCAGTGAGACCACAGTGGTATGATTCCCCTACCTATGGCTCCGTGGGTGTTCCTTTTTGGCCTCACCATGTCCTGCGTTCTTTTGTGGGGAGCGGGGCCAGAGAACCCGCAGGCCATCCCGCACGACAAATGGCGCAGCGAGCAGGGTCTCCCGCACGACAATTATGTTTACAGTTCATTGAATTTTCTTGGAGTTTTAGATCTGTGGATTTTGTCAAATTTGGGATGTTTCTGGCTATTATTTTAAATATTTTCTCTGCTTCTATTTCTCTAATAATGCATATGTTGGTCCCACAGATTCCTTAGGTTCTGTTCAGTTTTCTTCATTCTGTTTCTTTCTGCTCCTCAGATTCAATAATTTTCAATTGTCTGATCTTCAGATATACTTGCTATTTTTTTTTCCAGCCTTCTCGAATCAGCTGTTGAACTCTAGTGAATTTTAGTTTAGTTCCAGAATTGGTGTGATTCATTTTTATAATGTCTGTCTCTTTATTGATATTTTCATTTTGTTCCTATATATTTTTTTCTGATTTCCTTAAGTTCTTTGTTCATGTTTTCTTTCAGTTATTTGAGCATTTTTATGAAAATTGATTTCAACTCTTTACCTACTTAGTGCAGTTTCTGAGCTTCCTCAGGGATAGTTTCTGTCAGTTTGTTTTGTTCTATTTAATGGGCCGTACTTTCCTGTTTCTCTGTATACCTTGTGATTTTGTTGTTGTTGTCATTGAAAACTGGACTTTTGAATATTAGAAACATGGTATCTCTGGAAATCAGATTTTCCCCCACTCCAGAGTTTGCCATTTTATTAATTGTTGAAGGGCATAGTAATGGTAATCGTTTTGTTTAGTGAATTTTCCAAACTACTTTTGCAAAGATATTATGCCTTCTTGTGTGTGGTTTAGCTTACATTCAGCTACTGTTTTGATAGAGAATGACTTGAACTCCAGGAGCTAAAGAGAAGGAGAAGGAGAAAGAAAGAAAAAGAAAGAAAAAGAAAGGAAGAGAGAGAGGGAGGGAGGGAGGGAGGGAGGGAGGGAGGGAGGGAGGGAAGGAAGGAAGGAAGGAAGGAAGGAAGGAAGGAAGGAAGGAAGGAAGGAAAAAAGCAAAGGAAAGAAAAGACGAAACCAAGCACCTCTTCCAGTCTTTGTGATTGTCTTTGTGCTGCGACACCCCAACACTCAGCCAGGCTTGCACTAACCCCAGGTGTCAGGTCAAGGTGAAAGCTTAGGGTCTTCTCAGGACTTTTATGAGTGTATGTCTTGCCCTAGGCGTGCATGCGACTTTTAAAAATATACCACATACATGAGTGCTTTTGAATGTCCCAATTTCCAAAAAAAAATCTTTCCCAACTTTTCCTCCAGGGCTTTAGACAGTCAAAAATATTTTTCAATTGTCATCTTTTGCCCTAGGCATCTGCAAGTATGGTTCACCTTGCAGTGTTTTTGAACAGTTGTTACCACTTTTCTATCCTGAGTTCTCAGTTAGATTAAATAAAGGTGAAGAGCTCACATCAATCTCTCAGGTAGCCCCCAGACAATTTTGAACAGATATACATAATAATTTGAGAATAAGATCTTGGATGCTTCTAGATCTAGGGACAGGGTCCCACACAGAGCTGCTGCTGCTTCAAAATCTGCTGCATGGGGGAAGGGGTGAGGCAAAGGCAAGTTAAAACAAACAAACAAACAAACAAAACCATAATATTTTCCTACCATTTTCAAATTGCCTTTTTTGTGATTCATCTTTTGCTTGGTTATAAACCTTTGACTGTTCTTCCAGAGTTCTGACAAAATTGGTTCTGACAGCTTCTGTTTGTTTAGTGATGTTTGTAAGGTTGAGGCAGGAAAAGAGACCTTGATGCTGCCTATTCCACCATTTTGCTGATGTTACTCCCAGTGCTTTTTTATTTTAAGTAAAATTTTACTGAGGTAAAACATACATTCAGAAAAGTGCACAAAGAGTAAGAACAGAGCTTGATGATTTTCCACCCATTTAGACCTATTTAACAAGCAATCAAATCAAGAAATGAAATATTACTTGTTTTCCAAAGGTCCTTCTTATGCTCACTTTCACCAACTCTCAAGTGTGACCCCTCTCTAACTTCGAACAATGTAGATTGGTTTATACACTTTTTAAACCTGTATAAGTACAATTATACGAACACATGACAATTAAGTTCACGAACTCATCCTAGAAAAAGTGCTACATACCTGACCGCTGAATATCACTACAGTCACCTTCGAAGTACTCCACTAGAGAAGCTATGCACTGACGCCAGTGCCTGGTCCACCCTTCAAAGCAATTTTGGAACTCTTTTTCTGGAATGGCCATCAAAGTTGTCCTCATATTACCCTTGATGTTCTGAATGTCATCAAAATGTCTTCCTTTCAGTTTTTCCTTTATCTTCAGGTAAAGAAAGAAGTCATTGGGGGCCAGATCAGGTGAGTAGGGAGGGTGTTCCAATATAGTTATTTGTTTACTGGCTAAAAACTCCCTCACAGACAGTGACGTGTGAGCTGGTGCATTGTCGTGATGCAAGAGCCATGAATTGTTGGCGAAAAGTTCAGGGTGTCTAACTTTTTCAAGTAGCGTTTTAAGCACTTCCAAATAGTAAACTTGGTTAACTGTTTGTCCAGTTGGTACAAATTCATAATGAATAATCCTTCTGATATCAAAAAAGGTTAGCAACATGGTTGCAACAAGTTCGTGAGCTTAGTTGTCAGACCTCTGGTATTGTATGCATTCTTATGTTTCCAATATATTTTACTCAACAAGTTTTGGATGTTTATCTATGAAATTGCATGTAGTGGTAATTCTTTAATTTTTATTTCTGTATTTTTTTGCAGCTTTCCCCTTTCTTTTGTTAATGAGCATTTGTGTATGTACATCTGTTGAC
Source organism: Rhinolophus sinicus (assembly GCF_057876585.1). NCBI lineage: Eukaryota > Metazoa > Chordata > Mammalia > Chiroptera > Rhinolophidae > Rhinolophus > Rhinolophus sinicus. Next base: position 58,784,381 of record NC_142515.1, on the reverse strand, counting down.
TATTTTCAACATTACCACTATGTGCATTTTGGCACACATCTTTTTCTGTATACACGTGCCAATTCCTAGTAGAGGAATATCTAGGTTCTAGGGCATGTGTTAGTTCAGCTTTAGTTTTTCAAATTGGTTGTGCTGACAAGCCCACCAACAATGGATGAAAGCTGTGGTTGTACAACATCCTCATCAACATTTACTAGAGCCTAGGATTTGTTCTTTTTGACCTTTCTAGTGTGGGATTTGTGGCTTTCTATCATGTTACACTATTACCAGCAAAGTATGCTAGTTCTGGTTCCTCTATATCCTTGCCATCATTTGGTATTGTCAGCCTGTTTAATTTTAAGTATTCTGGTGAATGTGTAATGGATCCCAATGTGGTTTTAATTTGCATTTCCATGATGAATAATAACATGAAAAAATGTTTCACATGATTATTGATTATTCACATATCTTGCTTTGTGAACTATCTTAAAATATTCTGCCCATTATTTAATGAGGTTTTCATCAATACAATATGTAGTTGCATGGATTATTTATAAATGCTAGATACCAATCTTTCGTCAGATATATTTTTGGGAATTTTTTTTTTAGTCTCAGTTTATTTACTCATTTTCTTAAGGGTGTTTTCATAAGCAGAAGTTTTATATTTTAATAGGGTATAGTTTATCTTTTTATCTGTGTGCTATTTGTGACTTAAAAAATATTTGCATGCCTCCAAGTCATGAATATAACCTTCTGTCTTTTTATTCAAATAACTTCATGAATTTAGCTAATACATTGAGATCTTGTATACATCTTAAATTAATTTTTATGTATACTGTGAAGTAAAGGTTGAAGTTTACATGTTTCATATATATCCAAATGTTGTAACACCATTTGTAGAAAAGATTTTCATTTTCCATTAGATTGCTTTGGCATCTTTTTTGAAAATCACATGATTGTATAAATCTATTTCGGGGTTCACTATTATTGTTCTGTATGTCTATCCTTATGTAACTATCATACTCTTGATTAGTGTAGATTTATAGAAAAGCTTGAAGTCAGGTAGTGTTAAGTCCTATAACTTAGTTCTTATGCAAGATTTTTAAATATGTAATGTCATTTTCATATCCATATTAATTTTAGAATTAACTAACTAAATGCTACAATAAAAGCCTGTTATAAATATGGCTGGAAATTGCATAAGGCCTACAGACCAATTTTGGAATAATAAATAGCTTAACAATATTTAGTTCCAAAAAGTATACCTTTTCATTATTTCATTATTCTTTAATATTTCTCAGTAGTATTTTGTAGTTTTCAGTATACTGCAACTATATATCTTCAAATTTCTTGTGTTAAAAACATCTCTTATTTTAGGTGGTTGGTGATATATGAAAAGAATGAAATTCTTTTTTACTATTTTCCATTTCTGTGCTGCTAACATATAAACACAGAGGTTTATTTTTGTAAATGAACCTTGTATTCTGTGACATTATTAAATTCTCTTATTAGTTCAAATAATTATTTTGTTAATTTTCTAGGTAAGCAATCATGCTATCTGCCAATGAACAAAATTTTGCATCTTTCCATATTTTGTCCCTTTTATGTCTCTTTTCCTTTCTTCCTTTCTCATATCATTCATGTCATCTATGTCTTTGCTAATATTTTATCTAGTTATTCTATCAATTAAAAGAGAGATGTGTCAAAATCTTCAAAAATGACTACAGAATTATCTACTTCTCTCTTTTTTAACATTTAAAAAAATTTTTCAATTACAGTTGACATACAATATTATATTATTTTCAGGTGTACAACATAGTGATTAGAAATTTATATAACTTAAGAAGTGATCACTGCAGTAAGTCTAGTATCCATACACCTGGCACGATACTTAGTTATTACAATGTTATAGACCATATTCCCTATGTTGTAATTTACATCCCCGTGACTTATTTGTAACTGGCATTTTGCACATCTTAATCCTTTCCTCTTTTTCACCCAATCCCCAACCTCCTCCAATCTGGTTCCCATCAAAATGTTTTCTGTATTTATGAGTTTGTTTCTCTTTTGTTCATTTATTTTGTTTTTTAAATTCCACATGTAAGTGAAATCATGTTGTATTTGTCTTCCTCTGTCTGACTTAATTCACTTAGCGTAATACCCTCTAGATCCATCCATGTTGTTGCAGATGGCAATATTTCATTCTTCTTTATGGTTGAGTAATATTCCATTATATGTGTACCACCTCTTCTTGTATCAATTCATCTATCAATGGATACTTAGGTTGCTTCATATCTTGGCTATTGTGAATAATGCTGCAATGAACATAGGGATGCATATGCCTTTTGGAAATAGCAACTTCTCTTTTCAGTTACATCAATTTTTGATCATGTGATTTTAAGGGTACAGTATTTTATGTCTTCTTGAATTGATGTTCTAACCATTATAACAGAATCCTTTTTATCTGTCAAATATCTGGTTTAAAGTATGTTTTATCTGATTTCATATAACTATTCTTCCCTTCTTATGCTTACAGTTTGAATGGGGTATCTCCTTTTTATCATTTACAGTCAACCTATATTTATTTTTATATTTAAGATGTGTTTCTTGTATGAAAAATGTAGATGAGTCACGCTTTTTTGATCAATCTGACAATCTCTGCATTTTCTTTTGTGTGTTAGTTAGTGACATTTAAAATAGTTACAAATATCATTGACTTTAGTTTTACAGTTTTTTCTTTGATTTCTCTTTGTCTTCACAGACTTTTTTTCCCTCAGTTCATCATTGCCTAACTTCTCTTGGATTATTTAAGTCTTTTTTTTTAGAATTCCATTTTAAATTATCTGTTGGCATTTTAAATATGTTTTTTTGCATTGTTTTCCTAATGATTGACATTAATCTTAATATCATAAACTCTTCAGTTTATTTAGACCTAATATGGAACCCCTTCAAATAAACTGGAGAAACCTTGCAACTAGGTATGACTGTTTACCCCCACCAGTATTTTGTTTTAGAGTTTTAATATGTATTATACTTAAATAAGTAAAAAATTATTACGTCATTATTTTTCCTATATCTATGTGTAATTTTATTTTTATTAAGATTCTATTTTTATGATGGCATCAGCAACATGGGTGAATAAGACATCCCTTATTTGTTACCCCCATTCAACAACAATAATTTGTCATCCATCATGGACAATAGTGACTTTGTGGGAGCTGTAGGATCCAGCACCATCTGCCAAGGGACCCAACGGAGTCTCCCACACATGTGCATTGGTAACAGGCACACAGACCTTGGTTTTGGCTGTGACCCCTACATGGAACTCATGGAGATCATGAGCCAGCTCCATGCCCTCTCAACCTGGTCTAAGAGTGTCTGGAAAATGCCCACTTAAACAGTCACCCATGGACGAGAGAGCCTTCGCGGATGTCCAGCTTTCCAAAAGAGAAGTTTTAGCACTCCACTGGGGGTGGGGGGGAGATTTTGGATGCACTGGAGTGGGTACAAGGAAGACACGATTTTAGCTGCCTCACCACTTCCCCAAGAGAGATCTTCTAATTCCCTGATTTCTCCCTCAGGGGAAAGAGAGAGCATGTGAGTGAGTGCCTGGCTTCTCCAGCTGTGCAAGAGGATGCCAAGAGGCATTTCACGCTTACTCCATCCAGAGCACTGAGTCATGAGATGCATATCTGAGGTTGAGAAGAGGCTGGGAAACTGGCAGATTCAGATTGTCTATTTCTTCTTGTGAGAGTTTTGGCAAAAATTGTGTCTTTCAAGGACTTAGTCCATTAGTGTAGATTATCAAATCTGTGGGTTTAGAGCTGCTCATGGTATTCCTTTATTATATTTTTAATGTCCAGAGGGTCTATAGTGATATTCCTTTTTTCATTTAAAATGTTTTATTAGTTTCATGTGTACAAAACAATATAATGATTAGACATTTACACTCCTCACAAAGTGATAACCCCCCAAGTCAAGTACCCCTCTGACATTGTAGCTTTTTTCATTTTTGATATTAATAATTTGTGCCTCCTCTGTTTTTCTCGTAGTTAGTCTGGCTAACTTATTGATCTTTTCAAAAAAACACATTTTGCATTTATTGATTTTTTTCTATTGATACCCTATTTATAACTTCATTGATTTATTCTCTAATTACTATTTCTTTTCTTCTGCTTACTTTGCATTTAATTTGCTCTTCTTTTCCTGGTTTCCTAAGGTGGAAACTTAGGAATTGATTTTAGATTTCTTTTTATAATACATGCATTCTATGCTGTAAATTTCTGTCTGAGCATTGCTTTCATTGTATCACACAAATTTTAATAAGTTTTTTTTAATTTAGTTTAAAATACTAAAAAATTTGAGATATTTTCTTTGACCTGTAGGTTATTTAGATGCATTTTGTTTAATCTTCACATATTTTGTGATTTTCCAGCTAGCTTTCTGTTATTGATACCTAGTTTAATTTCATTCTAGTCTGAGAGCAGACACAGTAAGATTTCTTTTCCCTTCCCTTCCCTTCCCTTCCCTTCCCTTCCCTTCCCTTCCCTTCCCTTCCCTTCCCTTCCCTTCCCTTCCCTTCCCTTCCCTTCCCTTCCCTTCCCTTCCCTTCCCTTCCCTTCCCTTCCCTTCCCTTCCCTTCCCTTCCCTTCCCTTCCCTTCCCTTCCCTTCCCTTCCCTTCCCTTCCCTTCCCTTCCCTTCCCTTCCCTTCCCTTCCCTTCCCTTCCCTTCCCTTCCCTTCCCTTCCCTTCCCTTCCCTTCCCTTCCCTTCCCTTCCCTTCCCTTCCCTTCCCTTCCCTTCCCTTCCCTTCCCTTCCCTTCCCTTCCCTTCCCTTCCCTTCCCTTCCCTTCCCTTCCCTTCCCTTCCCTTCCCTTCCCTTCCCTTCCCTTCCCTTCCCTTCCCTTCCCTTCCCTTCCCTTCCCTTCCCTTCCCTTCCCTTCCCTTCCCTTCCCTTCCCTTCCCTTCCCTTCCCTTCCCTTCCCTTCCCTTCCCTTCCCTTCCCTTCCCTTCCTTCATTTTGTGAAGTGTTTTATGGCCCAGAATGTGGTCTGTCTTGGTGAATGTCCCATATGAGCTTGAGAAAAATGTTTATTTTGCTTTTGTTGGATTAAATAGTCTATAGATGTCAATTATATCCAGTTGATTGAAGACATCATTGCATTCAACTTTATCATTACTGATTTTCTGCCTGCTATTAGGTTGGTGCAAAAATAATTGCTGTTTTTACAATTGTTTTTAACCTTCTAAACTGCAATTACTTTTGCACCAACCTAATATAGCCACTCATGGTAGAGTGTTGAAGTCTCCAAGTATGGTATTAGATACATTTATTTCTATTTGCAGTTCTATTAATTTTTGCCTCACATAGTTTCATGCTTTATTGTTAGGTACATACATGTTACAGACTGTTATATCTTCTTGGAGAATTAACCCTTTCTCATTATATAATGCCCTTTTTATCCTGGATGACTTCCCTTAGTTTGAAGACTACTCTGTCTGAAATTAATATAGCTACTCCTGCTTTCTTTGAGTTGTGTTGGTGGGGTCATTCATTTCATTTACATATAAACATATAAACATCTATCTATCTATCTATCTATCTATCTATCTATCTATCTAGATAGATATAGATATAGATATATATAGACATTTATATAAGCCTACATAATTAAATACATTATTATTATTATTTTGAACAAACTGTTAAGTGTTAGATCAATTAACAGTAAGAAAAAAGGTTTTGTTGTGCCTTTATTCTTATTTGATGCTCTCTCTTACTTTATGTGGATCTAAGTTTCAGATCTATATCATTTTCATTCTCTCTAAAGAACTTCTTTCATGATGTCTTGCAAGGCAGGTCTACTGACAACTAATTTCTTCCATTCTTGTTTTTCTGAAAAAAAAATATATCTTTTTTTCTCTATCGCTTTTGAAGGGTAATTTTGCAGGGTACAGAATTCTAGGTTGGTGGGGTACTTTTTCTCAACACTTTAACTATTTCACTCCACTCTATTCTTCCTTGCCTGGTTTTGAGGAGAAGTCAGAGGTAATTCTTACTTTGTTTCTCTAGAGGTAAGGTGTTTCTTTCCCTCCTCCCAGCTTCTTTCAAGATTTTTCCTTTGTCTTTGATTTTTCTGTAGCTTGAAAATTATACGTCTAGCTGTAATTTTTTTATCTTGCTTGGTGTTATCTTAATTTCCTATACCTGTGGTTTGGTATCTGACATTAATCTGGGGAAATTCTCAGTCATTATTATTTTAAATATTTCTTCTGTTTCTCTCTTTCCTTCCCTTCTGTTATTCCCATGTTACACCTTTTGTAGTTGTCTCACAGTCCTTAGATATTCTGCTCTGCCTTTTTTTTTTTTCAGCCTTTTTCTGTTTGCTTTTTCAGTTTTTGAGGATTCTATTGATATATCCTCTAGGTCACAAAATCTTTCTTGAGCCATGGCCAGTCTACTAATGTCCACCAAAGACATTCTTTATTTATGATACAGTGCTTTTCTTCTCTAGCATTTCTTTTTGGTTCTGTTTTAGGATTTCTATTTCTCTGCTTACATTGTCCATGTATTCTTGCATGCTCTCTTTTTGTCCATCAGAACTCTTAGCATTTTAAAATTAAATTTATTGGGGTGACAATGGTTAGTAAAATTACATAGATTTGAAGTGTACATTTCTGTAATAGATCATCTATATATCACATTGTGTGCTCAATACCCAGAGACAGTTCTCCTTCCAACACCATATATTTGATCCCTTTTACCCTCTCCTACCACCCCCCAACCCTTTACCCTCTGGTAACCACTAAACTAGAACCCATAGCATATTAATCAAAGTTCTTTTAAATTCCTGTTCTGATCATTCTACTATCCCTGCCATGTCTGGTTTTGATACTCGCTCTGTCTCTTCAAGAGTGTTGGTTGCTTGTTTGTTTTTCTTTTGATATGCTTTGTAATTTTTTTTTTTTTTTTTAAGCAGGACATTATGTACTGGGTAAAACTTACACACACACACACACACACACACACACACACACACAAGATTTGACATTTAAGTTCATGAACGTGTTGCAACGATGTTGCTAAACTTCTTTTATATGACAAGGATTATTCATTATGAATTTTTACCAACTGGACAAACAGTTAACCAAGTTTACTATATGGAGGTGCTGAAAGGGCTACATGAAAAGGTTAGACACCCTGAACTTTTCGTCAACAATGCATGGCTCTGGCATCACGACAATGCACCAGCTTACACGGCACTGTCTGTGAGGGAGGTTTTAGCCAGTAAACAAATAGCTGTATTGTAGCACCCTACCTACTCACCTGATCCGACCCCCAATGACTTCTTTCTTCACCTGAAGATAAAGCAAATATTGAAAGGAAGACATTTTGATGACATTCAGGGTATCAAGAGTAATATGACAACAGCTCTGATGGCCACTCCAGAAAAAGAGTTCCAAAATTGCTTTAAGGGGTGGACTAGGTGCTGGTGTAAGTGCATAGCTTCCCAAGGGGAGTACTTCAAAGGTGACCATAGTGATTGATATTCGGCAGTGAGGGATGCAGCACTTTTTCTAGGATGAGTTCATGAGCGTAATTGTTTGATCCATATATTGAAAAAACAATGTATACACATTTTAAGAAAGGAAAAAACTGTTTTAAATTGTAATACTCAATATATACTGATAACGAAAGATGAATACAAGTCACATTTGACTTCTGCAATTACAAGAGGTGCTCAAAGTAGTTACCATCAGCATAATTTTAATAGTTTTTTCCTTTCTTAAAATGTATATACATTTTTTGGCTGTGTGTGTGTGTGTGTGTGTGCATAAAACAGGCCTTTACTGTTGTGCTGCTGAGGTGCAGGGGGAGTATTCTATAGTTCTGTGGTGAGGTCTCAGTCTTCTAGTGAGCCTATGCTCCTGGACAGTGAACTTTACAAGCGTATCTCAGGTTTTCTTCCCGTAGGTGGAACAGGATGACTCGAGTGGGCTGGCATTGGGTATTTCCCTTCCCAGGTCAGTTAGGCTGTGATAATGCCCCAGCCACTTAGGCTGCACTTAATTAGTGTCCTTAGAGCAGACCTCTTTATGAAGGATAGGGTGCTCTCATATGCAGTCGTGTACTGCTTCATGACAGGGACACGTTCTGAGAAATGCATTGTTGGGCAATTTTATCTTTGTGCAAACATCACAGAGTGCACTTACACAAACCTTGGTGCTATAGCCTACTGCACACCTTGGCTATATGGTATAGCCTATTGCTCCTAGGTTACAAATATGTGTAGCATGTTACTGTACTGAATACTTAGGCAGTTGTAATACAATAGTAAGTATTTTTACATAGAAAAGGTGCAGTAAAAATGCAGTATAAAAGATAAGAAATAGTACACCTGTATAGGGCACTTACTTCAATGAAGCTTGCGGGACCTTTGCTCTGGGTGAATTGCTCTGGGTGAGTCGGTGAGTGGTAAGTAAATGAGAAAGCTTAGGACATGACTGTACATTACCGAGACTTTATAAACACTGTATGCTTAGGCTATACTAAATTTATAAGACAGCACAAGATTAAATCAAGAGAAAATAATGCAATGAAGAGACACAGTAAATATGAGGTGTATGCGGCTGCTGCTCATGTAATACACCATGCTGTTTTAGAGCGAACATTTTTTTGTAAGTAGAAACTGTACACTCTAAAATAATGATAAAAAGTATAATATAGTAAATACATAAATCAGTAACATAGTCAATTATTATCTTAAGTATTATACATACTGCATAAGTGTATGTGCTATACTTTTATGACTTGTATCACAGTAGGTTTATTTACACCAGCATCACCACAAACATAAGAGTGATTGATGCATTATGCGATGATACTTCTATGGCTACGACGTCACTAAGTCATAACTTTTTGAACTTCATTATAATCTTATGGAACCACCGTCATATATGCAGTCTGTCATTGACCAAAACATCCGTATGTGGCACATGATTATATTTCAGAATGGTTTCTTTCCCCATCTTCTTTCAGAAGCAGGAAGAGATTTTTCTCTCATATTTACTGTGGGAACCTGGTCAAGCTCCTGGAGGTAAATTTTACAATACTATTATAGGGGCCCCAAATTTTTAACTTTCTGAGTCATCCACATTGAGCCTGTAGCAATTTGTCAATTGCAGTTCTGCTAATGAATCTCTGCCCCATTAGGTCACAACTCCCTGCATTCACCTGTCCATCTCTCCAATCTAGGGAGCAGCAGTTTGTCCTGGGTCCTTTATGGCTCCTAGAGGAGTTGTGGATTTTTCAGTCTGTTTAGCTTTTTACTTGTTCTTAGGATGGAGTGTTGACCTCCAAGCTTCTGACATGAAGAATTGGAAACATTTTTTTTTTTTAATGGAACATATTAAAGTTTGTCAGAGTTTGGGGAAGAGTGGAGGTGGACAGGTGGGTGTAGTTATGAAAGGACAATGCAACACCTGTTCATTATCTTGATTGTTATGGTAGATACATGATCGTAAACATGTAATAAAATTGTACAGAATAAGTATGCACATGGACACACACACACGCATGCACAAATGTAGTTCATTCTTGTGCTAGAGATCCACATGAGGCAAATTGATAGTTGACAGTATATGACTTCTAAGTATTATCTTGCTACTCTAGGACTCTGAAATTCACTGGCTCAATGTATATTCCAAAAAGTGAAAAGTAATTTGAAATAAAATTATGACAAGGGCAAAGAGTTGAATTGTGTATGTCTGAGGTTATGGTTTAAGCATCAGTAATGTCCCTAACTGATTCAGGAACGTAGAAGGGATGGGATTAAAAGCAGAAGCAATAGCAATGGGGAAAATGGCAATAGACACTATTTAAAATAAAATATGAGAAAAATGAGAAATGAACAGAATATCAGTTAACAGATACAACTTCAAATGTCCTAATATGAGCATTATAGGAATCCCTGCAGGAGAGGAGAGAGAGAAAGGACAGAAAAAATATTTGAATAAATAATGGTCAAAGAATTCCAAATTAATGTTAGTTTCATTATATTTACATTGTCAATATGAAAAACATTCCATTCTGTTTCTGGAAGCATTATTTCCACATTTTAAAATAATTAATTCTGTAGCTAAATACATTACTGCTCTGTCTTTTTGCCTCTTATTTTCTTGGTTAGCAAAAATACATCCTCTAGTGATTTCTTTTAAAAGGGGTGAACGTAATAATATTTCCAGAGTATATATTGCAGAAATATTATCTGTGTCATTTATGTGTGAAGGACAGTATATACGAGATTGGACAGTTCACGAAATTATCCTAGAAAAAGTGTTATATACCTTATTGCTGAATATCACTATAGTCACCTTCGAAGTACTCCCCTTGGGAAGTTTTGCACTGACACCAGCACCTAGTATACCCTTCAAAGCAATTTTGGAACTCTTGGAATGGCCATCAGAGCTGTCTTTGTATTACCCTTGCTGTCCTGAATGTCATCAAAATGTCTTCCTTTCAATATTTCCTTTATCTTCGGGTAAAGAAAGAAGTCATCATTGGGGGCCAGATCAGGTGAGTAGGGAGGGTGTTCCAATACAGTTCTTTGTTTACTGGCTAAAAACTTCCTCACAGACAGTGCTGTGCGAGGTGGTGCATTGTCGTGATGCAAGAGCCATGAATTGTTGGCAACATTTCAGGTCGTCTAACTTTTTCACGCAGCCTTTTCAGCACTTCCAAATAGTAACTTTGTTAACTGTTTGTCCAGCTGGTACAAATTCATAATGAGTAATCCCTCTGATATATATATATAAAAAAAAAAAGGTTAGCAACATCATTGCAACAGTTTGTGAACTTAATTGTCAGACCTCGTATAAATCTTGAGTCAGACATTTATTTTCTTGAGAATTTTTAAGTTTCCAATTGTGTTCTATCATTGAATATGGCTGTGGAGAAGTCTCAGCCCAGATTTATATTTTTGCTTTTAAGTGACCTGATCAATTTAATAGGATATTTATTTATGTTGATCTTCTGTGTCGGGTTTCCCTAAGGAACAGAAAAAATTTTAGTCTCTGTTTGAAGACCTTGTTTGTTTCTGGAAAGTTTTCATATAATGTCTTTAAAGATAGCTTCTATTCTAAATTTTTTCTTTAGTTAGCCAATTTACACAATTTTTTTTTACCTCCCTCATCTTTTGTTTTCTCATAATTCTTTTAGAAATACTTATAGCCATTTCATTTTGCTTGCCTTTTTAAATCCTGTCTCTTATGACCTTATAGAATATTTAGCAATATGCTTTCTCCTGTTGTCATTAACAGTTGTGCCTTCATTTCTGTGATTTTTCTTGTTCTCTCATTTTCTTCTTAGCCCTTCTATTCATATTTCATATTCTAATCTATCATTTTGGTCTAAACTCATGTTTCTTTGTCTAGGATATCTTGTTTTTATTGATTATTTTATTATATTTTTAAAAATGCAGGGTGAAATACTTTAAGATTTTCTGTATTATTATTATTATTATTATTATTATTATAATTTTATGATAAGCATGCTTTCTATGCACATTTGGTTTATTTATTGTTTGTTTCTTATGTCATCTTTGATCCTGTGGCTCTTCCTTTTTGATTACATTTTTTTGAAGTAATTAATTTTTCTTCTGAAACCATTATTTTCAGGAAGTTAATTGAAGGAGAGACCAGGCCTATGTGTGATGGTAAACGGAGTATTCCTTAAGAATGAAGGTATTACAGGTGGCTTCTTTTGGCTTTTGTGTCTTACTAGTAAATTGATATAGGCAGGAAACTGAAAGATTCATCATATACTCTTTCCTATTTATCCATTTCTTTTGACACCCTTTTCACAAGTGTCAAAATTTGGGGATGATAGTGTTGAGTTGCTATTTCTCATTCACATTGTTGTTTTGCATGATTTCCCATTAGGCAGTAAAGGAACGGCTATGTTTTTCCATGTCCAACTTCAAGTTAGAAGTTATGAAATATAATCTACAAGTCTGGGAAAAATTATTCTTACAAATACACTTAGATCACAGATTTTCCAATCTAAGAGCCAAGATTCTGGAATTGTAGTATTCTGGATTTTCTGAGTATCCTACCTATGGGTAAAAGCAACTGTGATATTAGGTAAACATATTTATACTTTTAAATAATTTCTACATATGGTTTACAATTGCTTCTCCAAGAGATGATGAGCAGAGGAGTTAAGGGGAAGCTATCTTTCTAGGCCTCATCTAAGACAGAAAGGGCCTCAGGTTGCCTGCTTCCATTTAAATAGTTGACGTGACAAGAAAAAAAAACCTCAGAGTATTAAAATTTGTACTAAAGGCGCCAGGGAAATGATGCATTTTTCTTTATCTTCCATGGATTTAGCTTCCCAAGTTTTCTTTTCTCTGAGATCCCAGGCCACTTCTGTGACTTCAGAGATCAATTTACCAGAGCAAATGGATAGCTGAATGTGTTATAAAGGCAATCAAAATGGAAGGCTTTGCTTGTGCATATGTGCGTAGGTGTGTGGAGGCTGATCCTTTGAAGTAGGCCTTGAGAGATACTATGATAGACTCTAAAGAATATGATGACTGATAATATGGGGGTGGGGAAGGAAAATTTGACAATGATGCCTAGATATCTTGTTTGAACATCTGAGTGGATAGTTATATCTTCAGCAAAATCAAATATACAGAAGTGGCAGCAGGTCTGAAAGTGCAAAATAATGTGTACAGGTTTGGACAAGTTAAGTTTCAGGTGTCTGAGGGATATCAAGGTGATGTCCACTAGTGCTCAGGAGGGAGGTGTGGGCTGGAAAAGAGATTTGGAAGTCATCGACATCTTGTCAAAGGCTTGTCAAGCAGAAATTCAAGTGAAAGCTCCAAGATTCATTTTATATCCAGCAGACCAAATACATACCAGGACATTTTTTGTGCAAACGGTACATTTCTCTCTGAGAAATGGCATTCCTATTCTGGCAAACTTTAGTTTTTTTAAGCTCATTGCAGTCCTCCTGTGAAGTGCAGCTTTTGATAAGTGATAATACTATCTCTGTCCCCATGCCATAAAATCTATATTTAACTAGGTAAAGTCATAATGGAGATAAGAAAAAGAAAATAGTGTACAATGTTTTAACTTAATGAAACCAGCTTAGCTATTTCATCCTGGATTCTGTAATTATTGACATAACTTTTAAGGAAAGGGAGTTGTGAGGAAAAGTGGGAAGTGGAAGACTATTTAAATTTGTGTGTGTGCATTTATCATGGTAAAATACAAATAACATAAAATTTACCATTTTAAACATTTTGAAGTGTACATTCAGAGGCATTAATTAGATACACAATGTGCAACCAACCCTACTATGGGAAGTAACTGTTAAATTGGTTACAGGGTTCCCATTTGGTATGAAAACATTCTGTAACTAGATAATGGTATAGTGTTTTAGGCAAAGATTTGTCTTGAAAGAGAACAAGGTAAAGTGGAAACACTTGAGATCTAATCCTGGCCTTCCAAAAATGAGTTATTCCCCTGCATGTAACACATCTCCCAAGGCTTAATTTCACACTCAGTAAAATGACATAATGGTATCAAAAATATTGCATCGTTGTGATATAATCTTATGTGGATGTGTGTGTGACTTTTCACAAAATGGACATTTAACACATGTCAGTTTATTTCAACTACTGATCTCTGCACCTGCAGCTGAAAGTGGAGTTGGTGCGTGGTGGGTGTTAACTATGCAGCAGCTCCCCCAGCAGTAACCTACCTTTGGAAGTTGGCCATCTGGCCAGGGAAGTGAGTGAAAACAGTGGAATAACAACAAGCAGTCAAATGAATGGCAAAGGTTTACTGTGCATGAACGGCATAAAAACAAGTTCACTTGTAACACAGAACATTATGTAAATAGATTTTGAAGTGCAGCAAAGAGATTTCGGAGGCTCTAAGGAACACCCACAGAATTCGGGAAGAAGTTGCAAAGAGGTGTATGAATTAATCAGTAAGAGTTAATGAGGCTATAGTTGAAAAGACTGAAGCAGGATTAGGCACCATATTGAGAAATTGGGAGAAAGAGAAAAGACAGGGTTGTGGGAAGCAGTAAAAGGGAGAGGGAGTGGGAAAAGGGAGATCTGATTTAGTCAGGTTTAGTCATGCACCATTTCTTCTTTTTCTCAGGAAAGCTGCAAAGTCATTGTCATGCGGGGGACCCTGCTCTCTGCGCCATTTGTCGTGCAGGGAGGCCTGTGGGGTCTCTGCTCCCGCTCCCCACATAAGAACGCAGGATATGGTGAGGCCAAAAAGGAACACCCACGGAGCCATAGGTAGGGGAGTCATACCACTGTCTTCTCTCTGGCGGCACTATACTCTCACTGGAGGCTGGATCCACACTGTCCGCAAACCGCCATCCACGCTTGCCAGCCCAGCCGCCATCCTCTCGCCAGCCTCCATTCTTCCTCTCTTCTCCTCTCTATAGTCTCACTGGAGGCTGGATTCACACGATGTGCGACCTGCTGTCCGCTTTTCTGCCAACTGACCGACTCGACTCTCTTTCACTCTCCTCCACTCTACTCCGTAGCCGCAGCAGTTATATTAGCGGCTAATTGACTAACTGGCTACAGCTGATGGCCAATCAGCCACAGCTGACGGCCATTTACTACCCGAGCCAGCACTCCTCCACGTGAGGCCGAGAGCCTGTAAACTACTTTCTGGGGCTCTGTCCCCACACTCCACCCCTACAGGCTCTCGCCTCACAATCTACGCGACAAGCGTCTTCCGCGAGGGGTCCTGTGCAAGGAGCCTGGGGGTGAATGCAATATCCTGGACACAGCCAGGCTCTCTGGGCACAGCTAGGGTTTCTCAGGGCACCACCAGTGCTTCTGGGCACGGCCAGACTTCCTGAACTTCTTAGGGTACCACCTGTCTTCCCGGACACAGCCAGGGTTTCTCAGGGCACCACCAGTACTTCTGGGCATGGCCAGACTTCCTGGACTTCTTAGGGTACCACTAGTTTCCCTGGGCACAGCTAGGATTTCTCAGGGCACTGCCACTCTCTCTCTGGGCCTCTCAGGGTACCCTGCTGGAACAACAGCAACTCACAATCAAGGTGCTTACATATTCTCAATGGCGGCCAGTCAAGAGACAAAAGCAAATATCCCCCAGTTCCACTAACAACAGTTCCCAAACAAACAGTCAAGCGGTCCATTAAATTAGGGATAGAAGGCAATTCCCCATAGTCCATAGTCATTCGCCAGGGCTGTCCTGGGGGTGAGGGATGACCTGGACCTCACCCTCATCTCCCACGGAGGACTCAGCCAGTGTTACCTCCTGGGACTATAAGTCCCGCATCCAGGCTGCCTGAGCAGGAACTTCCCGGCCCACAGGGCCGCAACGACCTTTGCTTTCTCCGGCCTGTGCTGGTTGGGGAACCGTCCACATCTTTCCACCTCTCCATGGGGCTCCATCTCTGCAGCAGCTGCATGGCTTTTCCTGTGCTGGTGGGAGAAACGTCCACATCCTCCCACCCCTCCACGGGGGTCCAGCTCTCCGGCAGCTGCTCCTCCTGGTCTTCCTGACACTGAGTGTTCATACACACAAACTGCTCCACCACTCTTGGGAGAGCCTTGGCCGGCACCATACCCTGCTCGCTGCGCCATGTGTCGTGCAGGGAGGACTGCGGGGTCTCTGCTCCCGCTCCCCATACAAGAACGCAGGATATGGTGAGGCCAAAAAGGAACACCCATGGAGCCACAGGTAGGGGAGTCATACCACTATATTCTCTCTGGCGGCACTATACTCTCACTGGAGGCTGGATCCACACTGTCCGCAAACCGCCATCCACGCTTGCCAGCCCAGCCGCCATCCTCTCGCCAGCCTCCATTCTTCCTCTCTTCTCCTCTCTATAGTCTCACTGGAGGCTGGATTCACACGATGTGCGACCTGCTGTCCGCTTTTCTGCCAACTGACCGACTCGACTCTCTTTCACTCTCCTCCACTCTACTCCGTAGCCGCAGCAGTTATATTAGCGGCTAATTGGCTAACTGGCTACAGCTGACGGCCAATCAGCCACAGCTGACGGCCATCTACTACCTGAGCCAGCACCCCTCCACGTGAGGCCGAGAGCCTATAAACTACTTTCTGGGGCTCTGTCCCTACAGTCATGTATACCCAAAAGCCAACGAAACAAGGGGGAAGGACTGCTACTCAGGAGGGTGGCCTGATTGTTCAGTTTCCTGGAGACATAATTTTAAGAAAGGAGAGCTCCTAGAAGTTTGGGGTGGTGTGTGATTGTGTAGCTCAAAGAGGTGTAGGATAGAAATGCTACCTACTGACCACGGAAGTGTCATTATAACTCTGTTCCTCAAATGCTTGGAACTAAGAGTAGGTTTTAAATTGAATCAGAAAATCAACTTTTCAATTCATTGTTTATTCGCTCATTCATTCGCTTGCTCATGCATTTATTTATTTAATCAACAAATAAAATTTGAAAGTCTACTATCTGCAAGGTCAAAGATACTCCAAATACTTCTTCTTTTTTTTTTTTTAATTGGGGAATATTGGGGAACAGTGTGTTTTTTCCAGGACCCATCAGCTCCACGTCAAGTCGTTTTTTTCAATCTAGTTGTGGAGTCATAGGTTTGCAATCTAGTTGTGGAGGGCACAGTTCACTGGCCCATGTGGGAATTGAACCAGTGACATTGGTGTTATGAGTACGGCGCTCTAACCAACTGAGCCAACCGGCCTCCCCAAAGTACTCCAAATTCTTTTGTTAAGTGTTGGATGATAGGAAGAATAGAA
Source organism: Rhinolophus sinicus (assembly GCF_057876585.1). Lineage (NCBI taxonomy): Eukaryota > Metazoa > Chordata > Mammalia > Chiroptera > Rhinolophidae > Rhinolophus > Rhinolophus sinicus. The sequence goes on along the minus strand of NC_142515.1, from coordinate 58,767,609 downwards.
AGGGGGAAAGACAAATTTTAGTGTTGCAAGGAAGGGCCTGACAGGAATGTAGGAAATTTAATAACTTGAATCTGTTTTCAGATGTACTTGAATGTGAAGTTAGTGGCTCACATGAGCTTCCCCAAGTGTATCATTCTCACACAGGTAGCGCTCACTTTAAAATAAGGATCAATTATAAAGCTTGCTTATAAATTCTTTGAAACTTAAATCGTATTTCCTAAAAAATACAATGGCATACATGGTAGGAAGTTCCAACGTTTTCCCCATAAATATCTCATTAAAGCCTAATTGTGGCAGGGAATAAAACTTCCAGTGGTACTAGAAGTATGCAGTGAATCTTCCCTTGATGTCCCCAGGGCCGCAGTTTAGAAATTCTGCATTAATTGGATTATAGTGAAGTTTCACTTTACTGTGGAAATTCAACTAAACAACAGTAAGGAAAGAGATAGAGTGGGGCAGACATAAAGAGAAGCATTTTAAATAGCAAATGTTGGTCCTGCAGGGGATGAAGAATTTTCCTGTACCCGACAAAGATTCTTTCGGCTGGTGTGATAATCAAATCAACATGAGACATAGTAACAGGAGGAAATCAATTAAATTTCGTACATATGGGAACCCACATAGTTGAGAGGGTCAGAAACCTCACGTAAATGAGAGATTCAGAGACAGAAAGATAAAAGGAGGCATACATAACATACTGAGTTAAGGGTGGGATAAAAGGCTTGGGGATTTACACAGAGGAAGGCAAGTCACAGGACTATAAGAAGAATAGCCGAGGTGTGGTAATTAGATGTTTGGCCTGTCATACAGATGGCTTACTCGGATAAAATATGTCTGTGATAATAAAAGCTCTTATTCTGGGAAAGACCCCCAATTTGGATTCTTCTGGGTAGTTAAGGGAGGGGTAGAAGTTTCCCTGAGCCTATGGGGTCGTGACTGCCTTCAGTTCAAAATAACCTACATGCCAAAGTAGCATATTTTTGGGGGGGGGGGTCACGTTTTCTGATCCCCTAGAGTCCCATCTGACAATTCATTCAAATAAATTATGTCCAAAAGTGAACTCAATGAGACAGTGGCATGAGACTGGTGCCTGCACATATTCCACATACTCACTTTTCATTAAATGAGTGTGTCGACTGCTAAAAGTGATTCCTGAGTGAAAGATAGAAAGGCTTTTTGAGTTGGGATTGTAGGGGGAGTTCTCCTGGACATGGAAGCCACTATTCCATCTCTAGGAGCTGCTTTCGTTTTCTTAGAGAGGACTGTCCGCGTCCTCTCTAACTAGAATGTTTTTTCCAATGAGAACATCTCTCTAGTTCTCCCTGAAAACTCTCACTTTCCTCTTTGAGGGAAATTTCCTGATTTCTATCTTTGAATTCTTATGACAGCCAGAATTCTATGACAACTCTCTGGGTGCTCCTGCCATGTTTTCCCCGTCTCAGCAGCCAGGGGTAGCTTGGTCTAGTTCTTTCCTCTGTGCTTTTTTTTTTTTTTTAAATCATAGATGCCCCAACGGTATTTATCTTGATACTAGGGATTTGATATTGATACTGTATCTGCAGTGTGCGTTTAATAAATACCTGAGGACTCCGTGGCGTCTATAACTCATAATAAGTAGCATCTTCTCTATGAGTAAACATATTCTTCCTCAGGAATCAACTCTTCGACCTCAGTGGCAGGAGCTCTTGTAAAGGCCTCCAGCTGAATCACCGATTCCTTTTGCTCAGAAAGGTAGCGGAAGTCTTGGAATCACAAGCAAAATTCCAGCCATTGAAAATGGTGGTGTGAGGAAGATCTTTGTTTTGGATGAAGTGCAGTGGGAAAGGCTTTGACCTCTGGAGGAAGGAAAACAGTGCCCAGCAGCAGGCCTGCCACATGATATGTGTTCAGTAGATTTTGTGCTGAGAACCGTGGGACAGAGTAAAGTGGGCAAACTCGAGGGGGAAGAGGGCACATATTTCTTGATGCGAATTACGATATTAATTTGAATCTAAGTTACTATCTAATATAGTGTCATTACTTCATGAACTACGAAGGTAGAAAAAATGTAGTCAACTTTCAACACAATGCTTTCTTCTGTAGAATTTTTTAGATGTATTCAGATATGGTGTTTTAATGTCTGCCGTGCTGCTCTATAACTTTCTGAATACACAATATCTTCTCATTCTGCTTCTGTTTTCTTGATTATAGTCTATTATTTTTGAGGACATTATACATGGCAGCTAAACTCAATGCTCTACATACTAACAATGCAAATACACACATTCAGAATCATATTCTAGAGACGGCTATGGCAAAGCTTGCCCATATCAAGCAATAAGAACCTATAGCAGCAGGAGCTCCTGGCCTGCTGCCTGGTTGGTGATATTGAAACCCTCCATTGGCTCTGAGAGATATCAGATTTCAGGAATCTGTACTGTGTGAAAAAAATTACATATTAGAATTTTTGAAATAGAACAAGCTCTCTGCTCTTATTGTGATGAACGTAATAAACTTTAGGGTAGCTGTACTCCAATCAAATAATGTGCCCATGTGTGGGACAAGAAGTAATTCTGAGAAAATTGATTCTAACATGTTGAAATTTGTCACCATGACAGGCAAATCACTACTCTGAGGGATTTGCTGTCTGTACCTGGTAACAGATACCAAGTTAGCTATTAGAGAAAGAATATAGTGACATAGTGAAATCTTCAGCACCAAGAGGTCAAGCTGCTTTCTAATAACACCAATAGCTAACACTTGCTTAGGTTGAGTGTGTCATATGTGCCACACTTTGTTTTGCATTATTTCTACTAACCTGCATAGCAATCTTATGAGTTAAGAACAATTATCAGCACTCTTTATTGATGAGAAAATGAGGTGCAGAAAGGCTAAGTAACTCACCTGATGCTCCATAGCTAGTAAATAGTGGGGCACAGTTTGAATTTCAGCAGTCTGACTGCAAAGCTCAAGCATTTTCCACTCTGCTGTGCTGTCTCCTGGCAAGTCATCTTGGGCCAGTGGCCTTTCTTTTTATGTACCAGGTGTTCATAAGTTAGGCATTTGTGAGTTGGGAAGTTACTCTGCATCTTTGGCTTTCTATCAGAAGCGATCATGATTTTCTACTGGCTTCACTGTGGGACCAATGAATGCAGGTGCACTTCGTATCAGAACATCTGAGAAGGAGTGGTTGCAAAGCACTTGTTTGATTTTCTTTATAAATCTTCCTATAACTGTTGAGATTATGGGCTTATAAAATTATTTATCTATTATAATAGAGAAATAGAGTTTAGTATCACAATTTTAGTCGATCTAAAAGTATGCAATATAAAAGCAAAAGCATTTCCTTCTCCTGTTCCCCACTACTCCAAGGGCAAATCACTGTTACTACTTTGCTCTGTCATCTGTGATGATTTTAATATTTATCCATGCATATGTTTTGTTTTATAAAAATTATACCAAAGTATTCATATTGTAATGAAGCTTGCCTTTTTCTGACCAATGTAACATCAAAATAGAAACTCAATTTGATCTAGTTCAATTAAAAGGGGAAATTATTGGTTCACGTATTCCAAGGAAGAATTGAATGAAACTATAAAATCAGAAGGGTAGAACTAGGTATCTCGTGGAACCAAGAATTTGCACACTCTTTTCATCTCATGTTACTGCAGGTTTTCGCTTTGATTGATCTCTCTCATTGCAAAGCAGATTATCTCTACAGGAAAGGAAATGTGGCTCCGAGCAATTCCCAGGTCCTCAGTTCCATTTTAAGAAATCTGTGACATGACTCAAATTGATTCGACTTGAGTTAGGTATCCATCTCTGGATCAATCAACTGTATGTAAAAGACTAGGGAATTATGACTGTCACATCTTTGTTCAGGTACCCAAGCATGGGATGTTCAACAGTGGCCTAGGGGACAGAATCATTGCAAATAGGCCAGTTTCCATTTTGAATGATATATTTTGGGGCAGGAATTGGGTGTAGATTCCCAAAGATTTGATGGTTTCTCCACATCCCTAAAAAAATATCACAAGGAAAAAGTTATCTTGATGGACAAAATGATAGGAACCCATTAAGCAAAGTATGATTGTACCATAGATCATTTGTCATCTCTGTGTGGATGGGTATTCATCTTAGTTCATATTTTTCATTTTTACAAATAATATTTTTCATTATTATAAATAATGCTGCTATCATTTCTACACATATTTTTGTATCCCTATAAACATTTCTGTAGAATAGATTTGTAGAAATAGAACTGCAAGTTAAAAGTGTATGCATGTTTTAATTTGATAGATACTGTAAAATCCCCACTAAAAAAACACTTGTACCAATTTACACTGCCACTGATGGTGAATGATTGTTCTCTTCTCAAATCCCCTCAAAAATACTGGATATCATTAATGAAAGGGAATTAAGCACTTTCAGAAATGGATTACAAATTCATCACCTCAAGATAATCATTGACATTTCCAGGCTTTTGTTTTTACATTACTTCAAATTATGTGGCTTTGAGACTGAATAATCACTGAATATTGTATTAAATGTCAGAAATTCAGGGATCTTTTTAACCAAGAGAGGAAAAAATAATATTAAAGGTAGGTAGAGAGATGGCTTGGATTCTTTCTTAGGAAACAGAAGACTGTGAAAAGATCCCTTGAAATTTGGCATTAGCTATTGAGGGCCAAGTCCAACATTAATTTCCTCTGATCCCTTTCTCAGTTTATCAACAATTGTCAGGAATTATTGCATGTAGTGAGGGCAGGGAACATGGAAGTAAACTGTTTACCAAATAGACCCTCACACGGGGATATATTTGTGTGTTCAATTTCTTAGATGATTCAATTATGTTCTGAACACACACACTATAGCATAAATTTTTCTCACCATTTTTGTATAGTGATTTCACCTGGGGAACTTGTTAAAATGCAAATTTCAGTTCAGGAATGAGGCCAAGAGTCTACTTGCCAACAAGCACCCAGGTGATGCTGAGGCTGCTGGTCTGTGGCTCACATGTAGAGAGGAACTGGCATACAGATACCGAAAGGGAAGGCAGGTCATCTAAGATTTAAGCACCATTATAGTAATTTTATAGATGAGGGTATCAGTGCACAGACAAGTTATTAGCCTAAGGTCACACAGCTGTTAATTCTTGACGCCATGATTGAACCACCGGTCAGATTGAGTAAAAAGAAATCCAATTTTTTCTTAGTCACAGCTGAATATCCAACCCAAGTCTCATAGTCTGAGAGTTTGGAATGAAGGAGGCCACTTAAGGAAAATCTCACATATCTACCATCAAAGGTTTCATGACCTAGTTGGAGGAACACAAAACATTATATATAGTGCAATACGTTCTGTAATACAAGGATCTGTAAGAGCTAGTTGTGATTTATAGAAATTTTATTTTTAATAAAAGTTATTTATATTGGATGCAAATTAGAAAATATGTAGATAAAAATAAAATTACCTATAATCTCAGCATCAGAGATTATAACCAACAATATGTACATGTTTTACATATCATTATATTTTATACTTATTTTTTTTATAAATACAGAGATTTATGTCAGAATATCTCAGAAATAGTTTCTGGGACAAGACTAAAAGGTATCCCCTGACATCAGTTTAACCCTTACTAGAAACCTAAAGCTGGCTGTTTACCAATGAGCCACAGTCAGTATCTACCAACCTTCTCTGCTTAGTGACTTCTTTCTAGTGTTCATGTGGCCGTCAGTCTCCTATATGGCATTAAATAATCCTTACAAGACAATAAATATATTTATTATATTGTGTTTTGTATGTCTTCATTGTATTAATTATCTTGTTTGCTTCTTCCTCACCTCTGAATTCTGTCCCCGCTAAGAAGAACAGCAATAATTAAATTGGGCTTTTTTTTTTTTTTATGTATGCAATTTATAATGTATTAAATAGCATAGTAAGGGCTGGGCTTCAAGGTTTCCCTTCTTTCTCATCCATTCAAAAGTTGTATGTTATTTTGTTGTTCAAGTCCCAAGTTGTCTAAAAACATTTATGTATACAAAATAGGAATTCCCTGCTTTCAAAAAGGTCCAGCCTTGACCAGGCCAACATTCAGAAAGCAAATAGCCTAACCTAGGTAGGGCCTGGGGGCTTCCACGGCTTTGGCTTCTGTTGCAGTTGACCAAGCCCTGCCCAGCCTGCACTGGAAGCCCATGGAAGCCTTGGTGTAGCCCAGCCAGGCCTCTGGACTGTGCTCCACAGACAGTAACAGTGAGGTGCCTCAGCACAGCCCCTCAGCATGTCTCTGCCTCTTCCGCTTTTGCCTACACATCAGCAGCAATGGTGGAGCTCTAGACAGGAAATTTCTTCCATACCAGGAAGTGCACAACCAGCAGAATTTGCCCTATGGGAAGGCCCACACTCTCCCTCTGGCAATAGGCAGGGCCAGCAGGGGACTGAGCTGCTTCAGCAAGTTCCAATTCAAGTTTATAGAGACATCTGTGTTTCAGGTTTACCAGAAGGAGCCTAAATGAACTTGAAAGCAAAGACCTTGGGGAGACACACAAACTTCACATAGTGGACAGCAGAGGCAATGATGAGGGAATTTCGAAAGTTCTTGTGGTGCTCACTATACTTTACGCTGAGTATTAGTATGTCAGGTTCCATGGCGTCTTTGGAAGATCTGCAAGGTCCTGGATGCAAACTCCTGCCAGTGCAAGCTAAACAGAAAACACATACTGCTGAGCAGGCACAGCTACCAGGGCCAAGAGGACTGCGTGCAGTAGAAGACGGAGGCATGCAAAGTGCCACAGGGATCTCTACGCATTTGACACAAGTGGATACATGGCATTTTCATGGCCTTCAAAAACAATGACTCTAAAATAACCATGGAGTTTAAGTTTTGAAAGGCTGCCAGGAGCTATCGGGAAGACAAGAGGACAGATAACTGTCCTAGCTGCCAGGCCAGTCAGTCTACCCCCACCTGGGAGAAACTGCAGAGACTGGATTAGTGCACTTCCCCTGGGGCACTTGTCTATATCTCCAGTCACTTTCTGTGTCTTTTCTTCTGTTTCTGTTGGGTAGGGGAGATGGTTCTATTAAAATAAAGACAGACCATCCAAATAGAAACACACACATACCTCTCCCCGCCCCCCCCCAAACCTCTCTCTCTCTCTCTCTCTCTCTCTCTCTCTCTCTCTCTCTCTCATTTCTTGCCATTAGCTCATACTGTGTGTTAGCATTTCTTTGAGCTGACTAGATCAAACCATTCTTTGTAATAGACTGTATGTTTCATAGTAAATGCATTCACATCATGCCCTCTGGTGCAAAAGGGAAACATGTAGATATAAAAATCTCTGGGCCAGATGATTTAAACTGTAACTACTAAAAATCATGGATGGCATGAGAAGTCAGGAAAGCACTGAGCTTACTTCTGCAAAATAAATGAATAAATAAATAAATAAAATACATAAATTCTTTTCTCTGGAATAAATATAAGCCAATAAAGCTTAGCCAAATGACCTTATGAGCATAAATATTTTCCAGGCAAACACTATAAAATGCTAACATGAGAATATCTAACCTGTTGCAATAAGACTGTTCAGCGATAAGAGCCCCTGGGCTCTATAGCTCTAGGATATATTAAATATTTTATCTTCTAAGGAAATATAATCAGATAGGAAGAGTGAAGGAATTGGCTTTATTTGCTTTTTGATTAACTTTCCCTGCCATTTCAATGAGTGACCTTTTGGTGCTGATTTTTAATTCAGCTGCTGTTATAGCACCAGAATCCTGAATTATGAGCAAAAAACAGTAGTTTTATTTAGGAGAAGTAAATATGAGCTCAGGATTTGGAAACCATTCTAACTTGCTGAAAGGAAACAGACACAGCATAGAGTCACGTGGGAAGAAAACAGCAGAAATATCTATGAGTCCAAGCACTGGGTATATGACATATTGCTGACCTGTGGCTTGCCTTTTGTCACTTGCTGGTTTCTTCCCCCTACTGTTACTAGGACTCCCCCCACCACTGTTCCTCCAACTCTGCCTCTACAGATCAAGTGATGCCTTCATTCTCTTCACTTACTCATGTAATAACTATTTACCAAGTGGCAGTACCAAGTACTGTGCTCATCTATAGAGATACAATATTTAAAATTATTTATAGTAGACGAATGCACAAACAAATGTATTCCTAGGCCAAGTGCTATTTTAGTGTATCTACTGATAGATGTTGGAACAGAGAAAATAGTATAATTAATTGTGGCTGAAATGATCAGTGGATGAGTAGAAATATGAGCTGCAAATACATAAAGAACCATGTTCTAGGAAGAAAGAGCTAGAATAAAATCACAGAGTCTGGTAGATTCTATGAGATAAGTAATGGCAAATAATTCGGGATAACGTAAGGATGACTTAGGATATGACGTGGCAGAAGTGGTGGGAGATGCTACAGAAAGATAAGTTGAGATCAGGTTCTGAAGAACACTGAAGAGTGGAAGAGCTTGGTCTTTATTCTGGAGGCGAATCAGTGACTGTAGTCAGATGAAGTGTGTTAGGACGATGACTCCAGTGGCAGGATTGAGAATTTGTATTAAAAATACCTGATTCTAAATTTTTCACAACATGTAGAAAAAAATGATCAAGGCCACAGTTTTTGTTAATCCGTATCAATTTCCAAGGTTGTTGTTTTGAAAATGGACACATTTTTAGTGAAATTACTGGTGAGTACAATTTTCCTAACTATACAATAGGCTACAGGAAAATGAGGTTAGTTCTGCATACCTGAAAATTAAAGCTAAAGGTAAGTAGGGAGCCTCTGAGTGTCTGACTCTCTTTTGATCTTCAATGCTGATACTCAGTAGTAGACAAGATACTGAACTAAAAAGCTAGCTCTCAGTGGAAAGTGACTGCTTATGGGAGGCATAATTTAAAGTGTCAGTCCGATCCCAGTCCCTTCTTTGGTAAACTTCCCCTCTCACAGCCCCTGTAAAGGGTATTTAATACAATAAAGAACCTATCCCCAAACCCAGATCCCAGGTTGTTGGACAAATGGTAGACATGACCTGAGGACAATCGAGCCATTAAACTGGCCTGGTACTATTGTCGGATGTGGTACAATGACACTACCTTGCCACACAAAACATGATCTGTGGACAAGTATCTTTGGTATCACCAGGCAGCTTGTTAGAAATGCAGTCTCAGGCTCTATCCAAGACCTCCTGAATCAATCTGCTTTTTACCAAGAATCCCACATGATTCATATTCATATTAAATTTTAAGAAGCATAACTCTAGACCAGTAGGTTTGACTGTCTTGAGAAGTTAAGAAACATCAGAAACATGTGAGTCATTATCAGGCTAGAAAGAAACAGACACCTACAAAGTATAAATGTTTATGTTCATGACCAATTCGATAAAAGCCCCGTGATTCCTTCTACTACTGAGGTTCCTGTAGCTACCCCAAATCTAGACTCTTGTTCCAGTTCCTGGGATTTAGGTTCCTCCTATGATGTTTCTAGTCTTAGATTTAAGTCACAACTTTCATGTGGATATTTATAATGAACTTCCCTGCTATTTGAACCAGCGTGAGATTCTTTGTTTCCTACAACAAATATCACTAAAACAAAACACTTTGTAGTAGCAATCACTGAAGTGTTAATTGACCAAATCTCCAACTCAACCCAGTAATTCTAATAAGAGCAACAATTTCTCTGGTGCAAAAAGTTGGCAGCAATTCATTTCCCCAGCCAGAGGTGGTCAGTGAGGGTAAAACAGATCCGTTCAGTTTAGGACGCGCATTGATTGATTTCTTTTCTGTACAAGGATGGCATTCCTTGTACAGAAAAGGATCATTTAACTCATGACCTGAAAGAAGGAAAGAAGTCATGTCAAAGAAGATTGTCCTCCCTTTTCATAGGCAGAATTGGCAATCTTTGCTGCTGCTTCTCAAGGAAGGAGAAGAGGGGAGGTTCATGTAGATAGATATTACGATTTCAAATTCAGGAAGTTTGGCTTTTTCCGAAGGCCCTTGACAGAAGAGTGTCTCTTTATTGACATGTTCTCTTTTGTTTTTATAAACTTTTTCAGAGAAAGTAGTATCCACCATGCACATTCTATCCTTCCTCATTGCAAGATATCTGACCTTAAGCAAGTTATTTAAGCCTTCTGCTTCTTCATTTCTTTATTTGTAAAGAGGAGATATAAAAGCCCTGTGATTTCTCCTATGTGATGTTATGCCATAATCAAATCCAATTATATATATGTAATTGGAAATCCAATTATATATGTGTGTGTGTGTGTGTGTGTGTGTGTGTGTGTGTGTATATATATATATATATATATATATATATATATATATATATGTAATTTTCTATGTTAGTTGTATAAATGTAAGATATTCCTAAAATATCTTGTGGTGTCTTAGTACTTTTTCAATATTTTTTAGTAGTAGAATTTTTTGTTCACAGACAATATTGCATTTTGACTAATATAAGAGTTGGTGGTCTGAATTAGCTGTGTGGTGATGAAAATGCCAGGTGATCTGAGGAATTGACTCTTCAAATACTGTAACTAAATGTAGGGTTTCATAAAAAATAATGTGGAAATCAGATGACTATATAACTTGAGACATCATGTATTCATTTCAACAACTATTTATAGAGTGCCTCAACTCCATATGAGGAACATGTCAAAACAGAAAGATCTCAGTTTAGCTGAAAGATCTTACATATTTAACTACATGGTAGGTAGGTGCTAATTGATTTTTGAATTAGTGTTATTGAAGCACAAATCTCACATTAATTACCTCTGCCTAATGAAAGTGGGGGAGAACTTCACTTGTTTAATGATGGTTGGGGAGAAGAGAAGTGAGGTTGTATTTGACCTAAACTATTAAGAATTAGTAGGAAATTTTATATGAACTAAGTGAGGAAGGAGCACTCCAAGCAATGAAATAACAGGTAAAGCCACAGTGCTGTGAGTGAGTGGTTTCAAAAACATCACATAGTCTGATAAGACTGGAAGTTAGTTTATAAGGGAAAGTAAGACACAGTAGTAGAGGAAAATTTAAAGTGATAGGTTGAAGCCAAGTTGTGAAGTACTTTGACCTTCGTGAAACTCCATCTTTTTTGGTGGTAAATGTTTAATAAAAGAAAGCAAAATGGCTAAATGTTTATTTTAGAAAAATCTCTATGGCGTGTTGAAAAGTGTTCGCTGGAATGTTCTCTTTGCTCCTGCAGGACCACAAACCATTTTGTCATCTTGCTCTCTATTTTCTAGGAATCTGACCTGCATAGATTGCAGCAATGTGCTGCCATGATCTCTAGTCTCAGGTAAAGGTACATCAATGGAAGGAACTAGTAGGAGACTGGAGGGGTGGAAGAGAGTGCTATTGGGCTATGCTTTGCCTTCCAGCTTTCTTCCTTTTGGGTCTCCACTGGTGAACTGCATCCCTATAACAAAGATTATAGCGCCTGCTGTGTAGCTTTCTACAGGTTCTGATTTCTTCCTGTTCCTTCTCTCCCATTTATATATCCATTATTTCCATCAGCATGGATCAAGCATTTTAATTTCATGCAATGGGGTTATAATCTGCTACATCATATTTATTTTTAAGTCATTTTTTTAGTCTTGACTACTGAGGGCCCTTCAAGCTGGCTCTGATACCTCTTGACATGTCACACTATTCTTTGAGCCCAGCCTTACTTTGAGGATCAAAACAATATTCTAGACTCCTCTGGTACTTTTAGTGCCCCAGCCCTAGGACTAGCCATTTCTCCATAGATATCTAGTTCCTCTTAGTGGTTTAATGGTGTGCTTATTGCTGCTTCTAGGTCCTCTCAGCAAACAGAGCTAGGGAAGGTCTACCAGTTTATAGTGATAACTCCACATATAATCTAAGACCATAGGATTCATTCTAGTCTTCCCCTTTCCATATGTTTCATTCCTTTCTCCAACCTTCAGAAACCTGGTTGCCATTATTCATAGTATATATTTATTTATTTGTCCAATCCTAGAATATATGGAAATTAGTTTCAGAATTATTAACTCGTATTACTGAGAAAAGGAAACTTCCTCAGGTTTAGGGAATGATAGTTGGTCTCTGCTGTCACTAGCCCTGGGATATTTTACCATTTCTTATTGGCTTCCCTAACACTCTGTGATAACTTTGCTAATAGGCTTTTATTAGACACTCTTTAAGAATCCAGTTTGATTCTACCATCTGCTCTCTACTGGGACAATTAACTGATAAAATGTGCTGGAGTGGCTGCTTACAAGGGGTTTAGAGTATGTGGCAAGACTCAGTCTGCCCTAGCTCTTATCGATCTGCAGCCACTGAGCACTGTCGGCAAAAATGGGTTTATCCAGTTCCTGACTTAGTCATGAACAAAGCTGTAGTGAGTCATGCAAGAAGCGTCTTATATTATAAGACGTATTATATGTAGACAGAGATCTAGGGAAAGGCATATACCATTTACACAGCTTTAGAAAAATAAATATATATATAGGTTTAAACCAGCTAGTTATTCCCACTGTAATTAATAACATTCTTTTATTTTTGCTTCTCTACCTATATCTGATCTGGGGACCACATGGCAATTCTTCTATAGCTACCTCTCATTGGCAAGACTTTTGAAGAAACACAGAACATTTCCACAAAAAACCATATCACAATGTGGAATGAAGACATTTTTGGCTGGTGTAATATTATGATTTATAATAAGAAACATATTTTTGTCTTTGTCCCCATTTCAAATACATAGCTCCTAAAATCCTTGGAATTTTCTGTGCTGAGAGTGATAAAGTTGTCTTGGTTGTCAGTGGAACAACAATTTGACTAGAGTTGAAACCTTCAGTGCCACCTTCCTCCCACCCCCAATTCTTGGGTGGGGAGAGAGGAGATAGAGATTGAATCCAATCACTGATGACCAAAGATTTAATCAATCACACCTATATAAATAATCTTCATTAAAACCCCAAAGGACAAGGTTGTGAGAACTTCAAGGTTAGTGAATATGTGGAGGTACAGGGAGAGAGGCCTTTGAAGAGGGTGTGAAAACTCTGCATCCTTTTCCCATAGTTTGCCCTATGTATCTCTCCATCTGACAGTTGATTCATATATTTTAATATTCTTTTAAATAAATTGGTGATCTAGTGAGTAAACTGGTTTCCTGAGTTCTGTGAGCTACTCTAGCAAGTGAATTGAACCCAAGAAGGGGCTGTGGGAATCTCTGATTTATAGCCAGTTGGTCAGAAGCACAGTTAACAACCTAGATTTGTGATTGGTATCTGAAATGAAGGGCAGTCTTATGGCACTGAGCCCTTTGCCTGTGAAATCTGGTGCTACCTCCCAGTAGACAGTCTCAGAATTGATTGACTTGCCGGATGCCCTGCTGGTGTTGCAGAATTGCTTTGTGGTGTGTGTGTGGGGTGAACACACACTTTGGAACTAAGTGCAGGATTGTACCTGGAAAATCTAAACTTTATCTAATATCAACTTAAATATGTACATTAACCATCTTGAGTGTTCATAGACATTTCTTGAAAGAAGAGAAATTAGAGCTGAGATCTTAGGGCAAAGAAGAAGTTAACTAGTTGAGTAATCAAAGTTTGTATTTACCATATGATGTGATTTTTCATATATTTTATTTTGTAATAATTAAAAAAATATATATAATAATTGTAATGGGAAACATGGAATTCCTCAGCCCCACAGCTAACAATTTAAAGTGGCACAGTTTCTTAAGGAAAATTGAGTTAATTTTACACTACATTTGGTATAAATTGCATATACTGTTTGATTCAGAACAAACTCTTCTCTAATTTATTCTTTGAAAAAATCATGACAAATGACCAAAGAGAGTTGTGTTAAATCATTTTATTACATTACGTTTAATAATTAACTCTTGAAACCTTGTGAAAATATTCAACATTGATAGATTTCCTAAATCTACTTCAATGAAGTTCTTATAATGTAATATTTTGGTTCAATAATATGGTGAGCTATTAATTATATTAAAAGAAAAAAATCAGAACATAAAATGGGAAATTTAACTATTAATTCATATTTAGAATATTACGAATGATGGACCCAATCCATTAGAGTTTAAAAGGCAATATTATAAAATTTAAATGAAAGAAAATACACAGTCAGTTTGGGAGGATGTTAGAGGACCAAATTATTATTTTGAACCACAGGTAATTAATGGGAAAAAAATTAAAATGTTGTCTATTTTTTTAATTAAAAATATACCAGTAGATAATCAAATAGAAGTGGGGGTTATTTATAGAAGCATCCCTGGTAATACATGCAGAAAAAATAATAAAACTGGATTATCACCATTTTGCCACACTTAATGAATTATTAGTGGATCTAAGCATTGTTTTTCATTGGCTATTGGTATTACAGAAAGAAAGGTAACTAGACATCATGTATGTCTTGTTGGAGGAATGCAACACCTCCAATGAATATGAAGTATTTTTACCTCATAATACCAAAGGGATTGTTGATATATCAAATATCAACAATCCCTTTGATATTTCTCAGAAATATCAAAACTAAGTCAGGTCAAACCTATGTACCCAACTATTAATTTAGAGGAAACAGATGCAGAGAAGCATACCAGATAACATTTTAATGATACAATCATTTTACAATCTCCACAGAAGTTCATTTAAAAAATAATAATAATAATTTCAAGAGAATGAGAAGTATTAGAGAAGGGTACAAATAGATTGAAAGAGATTTAAGAATTCTTAACTGGAGGATTTCTGGAAAAATGGCGGCGTGAGGTGAGCCTCTGTAAAGCTCCCCTGGAATTTACAAAGAATCAAACAACAAAAACTCCACAAAGGACTCCCTGCACAGCAGACAGGCAACACGAAGAGGCCCACTACCGACTGAAATCACCTACAGGTGGGAGATTCGCGCGAGTGGAGGGAGGAGGAAAGGGAGAAGTGCGTGGAGACGGAGCCGCGCAGGCGCAGGACGCAGACCTCGCTCAGTGCACCGAGCTCGCTGCTTCCCGGAACTACCGCAGCTGCGGGAGAGGGAAGAGCTCGGACAGCTAGGGCTCCGCTTATGGCCCACAGGGCTGAGGGGACAGCATATAACACGGCTGAACCCAACGCTCACGGCAGAGACCTCAGAGAAAAGACTGAGGGAAAAAGGCTGAAAACAGTGGTTTAAGCCCGCACTGCCGAGCAGAGAATGGAGCCTTAGGCACTGAGACTAGCCGCCCCCTCCATCCCCTCCCAGAGCTTGCCCTGCCCCCACCTGCCCGGTGCTAGAAGCGAAACAGTAGCAGTGTCAGATCAAAACAACAGAAAATTTGCTGTTTTGAGAACTGTGGACCGCAGACACAAATTCACAGCCCAACTAGTTCCGGCAAAGGGGAGGGAGCTGTGGAAGCAGGACCGGCTGTGGTGGTCGCCGCCATTGCTCTGGGCCACCTCTCACAACTCACCCCACCCCTGGCCCCACCTATCTGGGCGGATCCCTGCAGGAGTAAACAGAACTGCTGAAACATACGGGCTCTGAATCAGGAGCTGGAAGAGCTTTGGAACATCAAAAGCTCTCCGCATACCCACCGGGACACTGCGCCCTGTGACCTAGATGAACTATTAACAGAGGAGAAGCCCGTCTCCCAGGGAATCCCCCCATTGTGTGAGAAGTTGGAATAGTGCAGAGAAAACATAGCACTACCGTGTGGGAGAAGAAAAATAAGTTGCAGTTGGAGAAATAATAAAACATTCTACCAACAAGTACTGGCAAACAAAAGAAAGACCGCTTCCTATCAACCTGTTGCAGAAGTCACTCCTGTAGATGTCTAGGAAGAGAAATAGTAAACCAGTAATCGCCATGAATAACCAAGGCAACAAGATAGCTCAGAAAGAAAGTGAAAAATCTCCAGAGAAGGCACTTAAAGATACAGAAATATGTGACTTAAATGACAGAGAATTCAAGATTGCAGTTCTGAAAAAACTCAACGAGATACAAGAAAACACAGACAGGCAGTTAAATGAGCTCAGAAACTCAATCAAAGAACAGCATGAGCATTTTACGAAAGAGATTGAAATTTTAAAAAAGAACCAAATAGAATTTCTGGAGATTCAGAACTCAATAGAAGAAATTAAGAATGAAATAACCAGCTTAGGTAGTAGAGTTGACCAGATGGAGGAAAGAATCAGTGACATCGAAGATAGAAACCTGGAAATGACACAGATAGAAGAAGAAAGAGACTTGAGACTTAAAAGAAATGAAAGAACTCTACAAGAACTCTCTGACTCCATCAGAAAGAGCAATATAAGAATAATGGGCATACCAGAAGGAGAAGAAAGAGAGAAGGGAACAGAGAATATATTCAAACAAATTGTCGATGAGAACTTCCCAAATTTGTGGACAGAACTGGACCCTCGAATCCAAGAAGCAAATAGAACACCTAATTACCTCAATCCCAACAGGCCTTCTCCAAGGCACATTGTACTGAAGCTATCTAAAATCAACGACAAAGAAAGAATCCTCAAGGCAGCCAGGGAAAAGAAGACGGTAACTTACAAAGGAAAGCCCATTAGATTGTCATCAGATTTTTCAGCAGAAACTCTACAAGCCAGGAGGGAGTGGAACCAAATATTCAAACTATTGAAAGAGAGAAATCATGAGCCAAGAATAATATATCCAGCAAAGATATCCTTTAGATATGAAGGAGGAATAAAGACATTTCCAGACATACAGAAGCTGAGGGAATTTTCTAATACACAACCTGCACTACAAGAAATACTAAAGGAGGCTATTCGACCACCATCAACAGGGACAATTTGTGGCAACCAAAACTCAAAAAGGGGGAGAGTAAAGGCCTGAACTGGAATATGGGAATGGAGAAAGTAAGCGTGCTGAAGAAAATGGAATACTCTAAGTATCAAACTTTCTTTTCCATAAACTTAAGGGTAACCACTCAAAATAAATCCAGAACTGAAATATATACTGAAATAAAAGAAGAAACAGAGGGAAACATCATAGAATACCACCACACAGAAATAATAGACAACAACAAAAAGGCAAAGAAACAATGGAGACACAGCCTTACCAGAAAACTAAAGATAGAATGACAGGAAATCCTCACATATCAATAATCACCCTAAATGTAAATGGACTGAACTCACCAATAAAAAGGCACAGAGTAGCAGATTGGATCAAAAAACTAAACCCAACCATATGCTGTCTCCAAGAGACACATCTCAGCTACAAGGACAAGCATAGACTCAAAGTGAAAGGGTGGAAATTGACACTCCAAGCAAATGGTACCCAGAGAAAATCAGGTGTAGCCATAATGATATCAGATGAAACAGACTTCAAGGTGAAAAACATAACAAGAAACAAAGATGGACATTTCATAATGGTTAAGGGGACTGTACAACAAGAAGACATAACAGTCATCAATATTTATGCCCCCAATCAGGGAGCACCGAAATACACCAAGCAACTACTAACAGAACTAAAGGGAGAAATTGACCAAAACACAATTATACTAGGGGACTTAAATACATCATTGACAGCTATGGATGGATCATCCAAACAGAAAATAAATAACGAAATAGTAGCCCTAAATGACACATTAGATGAAATGGACATAATTGACATTTATAGAGCACTTCATCCTAAAATATCAGACTATACATTCTTTTCTAGTGTACATGGAACATTCTCAAGGATAGACCATATATTGGGACATAAAATCAGTCTCAACAAATTTAAGAAGTCTGAAATCATACCATGCATATTCTCTGATCACAAGGCTTTGAAATTGGATATCAACTGTAAAAAGAAAGTGGGAAAAAACACAAATACATGGAGATTAAACAACATACTTTTAAAGAAGGACTGGGTCAAAGAAGAAATTAGAGAAGAGATCAAAAGATACATAGAAACAAATGACAATGAAAATACATCCTACCAAAATTTTTGGGATGCAGCGAAAGCAGTTTTAAGAGGGAAATTTATCTCATTACAGGCCTATCTCAAGAAACAAGAAAACTCCCAAATAAATAACCTCATGTTACACCTTAAAGAACTAGAAAAAGAAGAACAAGTAAAACCCAAGGTCACCAGAAGAAAGGAAATAACAAAAATTAGAGCAGAACTAAATGAAATAGAGAACAAAAAGACAATAGAAAAAATTAATGTGACAAAGAGCTGGTTCTTTGAAAAGATTAACAAAATTGACAAAACCTTGGCTAGACTCACTAAGATAAGAAGAGAGAAGACACTGATTAACAAAATCAGAACCGTAAAAGAGGAAGTTATCACGGACACCACAGAAATACAAAGGATCATCCAAGAATACTATGAAGGACTATATGCCACCAAATTCAACAACTTAGAAGAAATGGACAAGTTCTTAGAAACACATAGACTTCCAAGGCTGAACCATGAAGAACTGGAAAATCTAAACAGACCGATCACCAGTAACGAAATTGAATCAGTCATCCAAAACCTTCCCAAAAGCAAAGTCCGGGACCAGATGGCTTCACTAGTGAATTCTACCAAACCTTCAAAGAGGATCTAATACCAATCCTGCTCAAACTCTTCCAAAAAATTGAAGAAGAGACAGTACTCCCTAACTCATTTTATGAGGCCAACATTACCCTGATACCAAAACCTGGTAAGGACAGCACAAAAAAAGAAAACTACAGACCAATATCTCTGATGAATACCGATGCAAAAATCCTAAATAAAATTCTAGCAAATCGAATACAACAATGCATTAAAAAGATTATTCATCACGACCAAGTGGGGTTCATCCCCGGGGCACAAGGATCGTTCAACATATGCAAATCCATCAATGTGAGACATCACATAAACAAAATAAAGGACAAAAATCATATGATTATATCAATTGATGCAGGAAAAGCATTTGACAAGAGACAACATCCACTTATGATTAAAACACTTAATAAAATGGGTATAAAATGAAAATACCTTAACATAATAAAGGCCGTATATGACAAGCCCTCTGCTAATCTCATAATTAATGGAGAAAAACTGCAGCCCTTTGCTCTACGTTCAGGAACACAACAGGGATGTCCCCTATCACCTCTGTTTTTCAACACAGTGTTGGAAGTCCTTGCCAGAGCAATCAGGCAAGAGAAAGAAATAAAAGCCATCCAAATTGGGAATGAAGAAGTTAAATTATCACTCTTTGCAGATGACATGATGCTATATATAGAAAACCCTAAAGACTCCACCAAAAAGCTATTAGAAACAATCAACGAATACAGTAAAGTTACTGGCTACAAAATCAACACACAAAAGTCCATTGCCTTCCTATATACTAACAATGAAATCTCAGAAAAAGAAATACAAAAAACAATTCCTTTTGCAATTGCAGCAAAAAGAATAAAATACCTAGGAATAAACTTAACCAAGGATGTGAAAGACCTATATGCTGAAAACTGTAAGACATTTTTGAAAGAAATTGAAGAAGACACAAAGAAATGGAAAGATATTCCGTGCTCATGGATTGGAAGAATCAACATAGTTAAAATGGCCATATTACCCAAAGCAATATACAGATTCAATGCAATCCCCATCAAAATCCAAATGGCATATTTTAAAGACATAGAACAAAAAATCATCAGATTTGTTTGGAACCACAAAAGACCCCGAATAGCCAAAGCAATCTTAAGAAAAAAGAACAGTAATGGAGGTATCACACTTCCTGACTTTGGCTTGTACTACAGGGCTACAATAATCAAAACAGCATGGTATTGGCAGAAAAACAGACACATAGACCAATGGAATAGAATTGAGAACCCAGAAATAAAACCACATAAATATGGACAGATAATTTTTGACAAAGAAGCTAAAAACATACAATGGAGCAAAGACAGCCTCTTCAATAAATGGTGCTGGGAGAATTGGATAGCCACGTGCAAAAGAATGAAACTGGACTGCTATTTGTCACCATGTTCCAAAGTTAATTCAAAATGGATCAAAGACTTAAGCATAAGACCTGACACAATAAACTGCATAGAAGAAAACATAGGTACTGAACTTATGGACCTTGGGTTCAAAGATCATTTTATGAACTTGACTCCAAAGGCAATGGAAGTAAAAGCTAAAATAAACGAATGGGACTATATGAAACTTAAAAGCTTCTGCACAGCAAAAGAAACCATCGACAAAATAAAGAGGCCACCAACTGAATGGGAGAAGATTTTTGCAAACAGTGCCTCTGATAAGGGGCTAGTATCCAGAATATACAAGGAACTCATGCAACTGAACAACAAAAAAACAAACAACCCAATTGAAAAATGGGCAGAGGACTGAAGAGACATTTCTCCAAAGAGGACATACAAATGGCAAATAGACATATGAAAAAATGCTCAACATCACTAATCATCAGAGAAATGCAAATCAAAACCACAATGAGATATCACCTCACCCCAGTCAGAATGGCGATCATCAACAAGACAAATAGTAACAAATGTTGGAGAGGCTGTGGAGCAAAAGGAACCCTCATACACTGTTGGTGGGAATGTAGACTGGTGCAGCCATTATGGAAGGCAGTGTGGAGGTTCCTCAAAGAATTACGAATAGAATTGCCATATGACCCAGCAATCCCTCTCCTGGGTATCTCCCCAAAAAAATCTGAAAACATTTAAAGATAAAGACACGTGCGCTCCAATGTTTATTGCAGCTTTGTTTACAGTGGCTAAGACTTGGAAACAACCAAAATGTCCTTCGATAAATGAATGGATAAAGAACTTGTGGTATATATACACGATGGAATACTATTCGGCGGTAAGAAAAGATGATATAGGAACATTTGTGACAACATGGATGGATCTTGGGAGAGTAATGCTGAGCGAAATAAGTCAGACAGAAAAAGCAGAGAACCATGTGATTTCACTGATATGTGGTATATAAACCAAAAACAACAAAAGAACAAGACAAACAAATGAGAAACAGAAACTCATAGACACAGACAATAGTTTAGTGGTTGCCAGAGGGTAAGGGGGGTGGGTGGTGGGTGGTGGGAGATGAGGGTAAGGGAGATCGAATATATGGTGATGAAAGGAGAACTGACTCTGGGTGATGAACACACAATGGGATTTATAGATGATGTAATACAGAATTGTACACCTGAAATCTATGTAATTTTACTAACAATTGTCACCCCAATAAATTTAATTAAAAAAAAAAAAGAATTCTTAACTGATTGAAAAATGTCATTTTTGTCACTGAGATTCTGATTCAAACTATTAAAAAGTTATGACATAACTCAATGGAACAAATTGGATATCTAATGACATAAAGAAATTATATTTTATTCTTTGTTGAATAGAGGTCTGGGATTATGTTTAAAAAGAGTTTTTGTTTGTTTGTTTGTTTGTTTTTTACTGAAATAAGTACAGATAAAATATGATATCTGGAATTTGCTTTAAAATAATTTTGTAGGGAAATACATAGGTTAGGGATTAGAGAAAATAAAATTGGCCGAGTTGTTAATTGTAGAACTGGGTGACAGGTACATGGAGGTTTATTAGACTAGTATGTCTAATTTTGTATAGAATTGGAATTTTTTATAATAAAACAAAAATAAATAAACAACAAATATACAGGTGAACATAATTTAGAATACTAATTCAGTACAGACAGTAAAAGACTGAAAAACACCTCATGGTTTTTTCAAAGTGAACAAAAGTTGCTTTTTCTAACCTACATGTTTAGAAAACATGTCTGACTCTGGAATTTCCAGCAACCAAAATTTCACTGGCATTTACTTGCCTGCTATCCCTCTATTAGAAGTCTAGGCAAACCAACACACTCAGAAAAAAATATTATGGTATTTAATATGATCAATTTGAAATCTCATTAGGTCTGCTACCTTGCATCATAATTTCTAAATGGTTACTATTGCTATTCAGAGAGGCCATGAATGTTACAATATTAAAATTTTAACCAACAAATTTATTAAATTGTCTTTTTTAAATTAAAGTTTATTGGGGTGACGATTATTAGTAAAGTTACATAGGTTTCAAGTGTACAATTCTGTAATTCTTCATCTATATATCATGTTGTATATCCACCATATATTTGATCCTTTTACTCTCATCTACCACCCCCCTCCCACTTTACCCTCTGGTTACCACTAAGCTATTGTCTGTGTCTATCAGTTTTTGTTTCTTAATTTCTTTGTCCTGTTCCTTTGTTGTTTTCAGTTTTATATACCACATGTAGGTGAAATCGCATTGACCTCTACTACTTTTTCTGTCTGACTTATTGTGCTTAGCATAATAATTTCAAGATCCATCCATGTTGTTGCAAATGGCCCTATTTCATCTTTTCTTATGGCAGAATAGTATTTCATTGTTTATATATACCACATATTGTTTATCCAATCATATATCGAAGGACACTTTGGTTGTTTCCATATCTTGGCCACCGTAAAGAAAGCACAGAAGAAAACAGGTACTAAACTTATGGACCTTGGGTTCAAAGAGGATTTTATGAATTTGACTTCCAAGGCAAGGAAAGTAAAAGCTAAAATAAATGAATGGGACTATATCAAACTAAAAAGCTTCTGCACAGCAAAAGAAACCATTGACAAATTAAAAAGGAAACCAACTGAATGGGAGGAGATTTTTGCAAACAGCACCTCTGATAAGGGGCTAATATCCAAAATATATAAGGAACTCATACAACTCAACAAAAACAAACAACCAACCAATCAAATTAGAAAGTGGGCAGAAGACCTGAATAGACATTTCTCCAAAGAGGACATACAGATGTCCAGTAAACACATGAAAAATGTTCAACATCACTAATCATCAGAGAAATGCAAATAAAAACCACAGTGAGGTATCACCTCACACCAGTTAGAATGGCTATTATCAACAAGACAAATAATAACAAGTGTTGGAGAGGATGTGGAGAAAAAGAAATCCTCATACACTGTTGGTGGGAATGCAGATTGGTGTAGCTGCTATGGAAGGCAGTGTGGAGGTTCCTCAAAAAATTAAGAATAGAATTACCAGGGTGGCCTGTTAGTTCGGTTGGTTAGAGTATGGTGCTGATAACATCAATGTTGCCGGTTCAATCCCCACATGGGCCACTGTGAGCAAAAAAAAGGTATTGAACTAGTACTTTAAAGAATGAAAAAAGAAAAAAAAAACTGGAAAAGAAAAAAAGAATAGAATTACCATTTGACCCAGCAATCCCTCTCCTGGGTATCTACCCAAAAAATCTGAAAACATTTATCTGTAAAGATATATGTGCTCTGATGGTTATTTAATTTTCATATTGGTTTTCTTTTATAAGAAATTTTCAATTGATTCTCTTAAATTTCTAAGATACATATTAATAGCATCTGTAGTAATGGAAACTTTCTTTTATCTTTTTCAGTAATGTATACTTTTCATTTTTTACATTTGTCTGCTTGAAATGTTGATTGATTTCTGATCGATGTGAAATGTTAGTGAAGATGATAGCCATTCTTGTTTGTTCTTTATAACTGGAGTTTGGTTTGAAAGATTATATCATTTATAATTTTTAAAAACTTAAGTCTTTTATTGAGGTATAATTGACATGTAACAGTATATTAGTTCTCAGGTGTATGACATGATGATTCAATACCTGTATGTATTGCAAAATGATCACCACACTAAGTCTAGTTAACTTCTGAGACACCATATATAGTTACAAAAACATTTTTTTTCTTGTGATGTGGTCTTTTAAGATCTACCCTCTTAACAACTTTTTAATAGGAAACACAGTATTATTAACTGTAATTTTAAGTATTTAATATTTTAAAAGTAATACTTTATTAATTTTAATTTTATGTTGAGGACATGCACATTTTATTTCTATTTTTGCCTTGCTTTTAAATAAGAAGAGAATGATGCGTGTTTCAGTCAAGTTAACAGAGTAGGTAAATATGTTCTTGATCCTCTCATGACCACATCAGAATTACAGCTAAACTACAGAACAGCCATCATTGAGAATTGCCTAAATTCTCCCTGAACAGAAGTCTTATAACTATGGACATACAAAAGAAGCCATGTCGAGACTGGTAGGAGGGACAGAGAGGTGAAATAGGCTGAATCCCTTATCCACTTGTGGTGGTTAAAAATCAGGAGGAATATCTCAGCTGCAGAGGTCCCCCCAGAGGAGCATGGGGTCCCAGTCCCAAAACAGGTTCCCCAGCCCAGGGTTCCAGTACCGTGAAGAGGAGTCCCCACAACTTCTGACTGTGAAAACCAGTGTACATTGTGGCTGAGTAAGACAGGGCTCCTGGAGTCCTACGTGTTCCTGTTAAAGGGCCCACACACAGACTTAATCATTGATGCACTCACTCACTCTGAGCTCCAGCACTGGGACAGCAGCTTGAAAGGCACAAGGGATATATGGGGAGAAACTGAATTGTCTGCTTTTAGAGCAAGGGCTGGAGGGCCAACTTTCTCCCAACAGAAGTGCTGGTAGAAGCCATAGTTTCTTTCTTGAGCCCTCCCCCAAACAAATACGCAGATGAAGATGGCTGCCATACTGAGTCTCCATCAACCTGGCTAACACTGTCCATCCCACCCTGGTGATTCCCTGAGAACCTGCCACACCCAACTTGTGGACCCACACAAGGTACTTCCAGTGGCTTTTCCATATAAATGGCCTGTCCCGGTTCATGCTGCAAACTTTCCTAAGATCTTTCAAATGTTCACAAGCACCAAACAATCAGCATCTGGCCTCAACGTGCCCCATACCTCTTGCTAAGCAGCCCCAAGCCCAGCACTCGGAGCAACTAGCCTCAGTTCATAGCTGAGTCTCTCTCAGGCACTTCCAAACCCAGTGATCTCTGGATCACTTGGTGGCTCATACCAAATGGACCAGGGCAGGGCACCGGCATAAGGTGAACTTGGCTCATGGAAGGCCCCTCCCAGGAGGCCCCTGGGCTGGCATGCATAGTGGCATGCTTCTGCCTGCCATGGAGCACCACTAGGCCACCTCCACTGATGACACACACAAAGGGCAGACTAGGAAGGTACCAGATCCCTGATAAAGTGAATCTTGCTCTATAGGGTCAGCCCCTGCACAACAGCTCCTCCACTGTAGTAATGGCGAGACCTTTCAACCAATCAGCCCAAGAGTCAGTCCCTCCCATTGATGTGCAAATAGCAACCCAGGCTCAACTACTACAGGATGGCACACACAACCCACACAAGGGACACACCTGGAGCCCCCAGCTCACGTGATCAAGGAGACTTCATCACTGGACCCCACAGGATACCTACTACATAAGGCAACTCTACTAAGACCGGAAGACATAGCAGCCCTACCTAATACTTAAAAACAAACGCCAGGTTGAGGCCAAAATAGGGAAACAAAGAAACATGTCCCAAATGAAAGAGCAGAAGAAAGCTCCAGAAAAATAAATAAACAAAATGGAGACAAGCAATCTACCTGATGCAGAGTTCCAAACACTGGTTATAAGGATACTCAATAATCTCTGGGAGAACTTCAACAAAAAGATAGAAAATATAAAAATGGAGATAAAAAACATTTAAAAAAAGTCAGAAAGGAAGAATATAATAATGGAAATACAGAATACATTAGAGTGAAGCAACAGTTAATTCAATGAAGCAGAGGGTCAAATCAGTGATTGAGAAGGTAAGGTAGCAGAAAACACTCAATCAGACATCAAAAAGAAAAACAAATCCAAAAAATGAGGAGAATTTAAGGGGCCCCTGGGACAACATCAAGTGTACCAACATTTGCATTACAAGGGTACCAGAAGGAGAAGAGAGAGACCAATTGGAAACCCATTTGAAGAAATAGTGACAAAAAATTTCTCTAACCTGGCAAAGAAAATAGATATATAAGCCTAGGAAGTGCAAAGAATACCAAACAAGATGAACCCAAAGAGGCCCACACCAAAACACATCGTAATTAAAGTACCAAAGGTGAAAGACCAAGAAAGAATCTTAAAAGCAGCAAGAGAAAAGTAGTTAATTACTTATAAAGGAGCTACCATAAGACTGTCAGCTTATTTTTCAACAGAAACTTTACAGACCAGAAGGGATTGGCAAGAAATATTCAACATGATGAAAAGTTAGGACCTACAGCCAAGGTTACTCTACTCAGAAAAGCTATCATTTAGAATCGAAAGATGGATAACAGGTTTCCCAAACAAACAAGAAAAATCTAAAGGAGTTCATCACAACCAAGCTAGCATTAAAATAAATGTTAAAGGGAATTCTTTACAAAGAAGAAAAAAAAAAAACATCCAAAATATGAATAACAAAATGGCAATAATTGCATACTTATCAACAATTACTTTCAATGTAAGTGAATTAAACGGTCCAACAACAAACAACAATAGGGTGGATGAATGGATAAGAAAGCAAGACCCTCATATATGCTCCCTGCAAGAAACTCACTTCAGATCAGAAGACACACACACACACACACTTTAGAAAGTAAAGTGATGAAGAAAGATATTTCATGAAAATGGAAACAAACAAACAAAAGCTGGGGTAGCAATACATATACCAGACAAAATCAACTTTAAAACAAAGGCACAACAAGAGACCAAGAAGGACCCAGTAATCCCACTTATGGGTATTTATCAGAAGAAACCCAAAACACTACATTCAAAGGGACATGTTCATCTATATGTGCATTGCAGCATTACTTGTAATATCTTTAAAGCCAACTCAAATGCCTTTTAATCACCTGTATGGTATTTTTTCTTTTGCATTATTTTCTAATTATATATTTTTATGTTCATAAAATACTGAAAAATATAATAAATAAAATGAACAACCTTCAATTTTACTACCTAGCAGTGAACACCTTCAATCTTTTGTGCATTTTCAATGGTTTAGTATATGTATGTATGTTTATGTGTTTACAAATATATAACCATACTATTTTAACTTGGGTTTTTAAAAATATTTATAAATGTTTACCTTTAAGTTTGTGCACTTCCAATATTTAGTACATGTACATGTATTTATGAATTTATAAAATATAATCATACTATTTTAACTTGGGGTTTTTAAAATATTTAAAATGTTTTGCTATTATAAATATTATTGTTAAATGTTATTTCTCTGTGAGCAGTTTTGATTATTTCCTTATAAATGGTTTATGGTAGTGAAAACAGTGGATTGATGGGTACAAACACTTTTTACTTATTAAATATTCCTAAGTAGTTTTTCATGAAGGTGGAACCAACTTGCATTGCAACAATGATATATTTTGCAATTCATTGTATGCTAATTTTACATATAATAACATACACTAACTCTTTAAGAGTTAGTAATTCACGTATTTAATGGTTTTTAAAATACTAATTAGAAGAATTCACACTGCTTCCTTAGATAATAGACACATTACTATTTGTTTTTCTTTCTTTTAAGTTTGTTGTTCTTCATTTTTTCAACATTTTTAAAATTCCCAGTTAATAAATAAAGCAAACTGAAAAATCAATTAAAGTCTTCATGCTTTTGAGTTCTATGTGAAATGGTGCATTGTTGGTGGTGATGTTTGACTGAGATATATTTTAGGTCAGACTTTACAAATTTAACTAAAAGTTTACAGAGACATCAAACCATACTGTACTTCCATAGTATGTCTGTACTATACATCATATTTGTGTATCCTAAAATTCCATCCCACCAATTTTTTTTTCTTTCATCAGACATGTTGAGAACCAGAGAACAAAGTTAAAACGACATATTTATTAAATGTCTGGCTGCTCTAGCTCATGGGTCTGAGAGTCTCATGCATTTCTAGTTTCAACTGCCAGTTCCCAAGCAAGTGATTCTGTTGATAAAGGGTATACCTTTGACAGGGGAAAAGGGGGAGAGGCAATATGATTTGGGGAAATGTACAGGTTCAATGGAGAATAGTTTTAGAGCCCAAAGAGAAATGCCTTCAGAGCTTCTTTTAAGTTCATTCCATAACCACTTTCCTTATCAAATGTGTCCTGAGGAGGTCAAGAAAAACTAGCCCACCCAGTGATGCAGAGCAGGTGTTTAAAGAATTGAGAGTGTAAGATGATTTGGCAAGTAAATTTAGATAGGGAAATGGGTAAAATTATTCCTTGAGAGGTTCTTTTGACCTCACATTTTTAATATTTTGTTGTACTATTTTGTACTCTATAGTTCAAAAAATGCAAAGTACATTGAATGCTTGACATGGAAAAAGAGGTTTGAAAAAACGTAATTTAACCTTTTCAGCACAGCCCAAATATGAATTCTCCACGTACACTGGGACCTGAAGTCTTACTTCCACCATGAACATGTTCTGCCATGAAAGTTCCACCGTGGCCCATTAGACCTCAGCAAGATATAGCAACCTGGCTCAGTCATCCCTCCTGGGGTGATACACATACGTGGGCTCAGTTTTCCCATGTTTGGTGGGGGTTTGGGCCAAGTTTCTGCGTCTTTTTCATGGTGGTGTTACACAATCTCTATTCCTTTTCTACTTTCATTTTCCTTTTTCCACACATAATCCAACATTAATTTACTTTTTAAATAATTATTCTCAATAGTTGTTAGGTTTAGCTTAACATGAATGACTTTTTTGTTTGTTTTACACCCTTGGATACATACAAAGATTCTATGCTTAAATAATTAACAGGAATTGGGAGCACAGCAGTTTTTAGCTCCTATGTTACTCTGGCGGCTGTCAACTCCCACAGCGCACATGCAGCCATACCCCTCGTAGGCCCGTGCAGGTGTGTGTATATGACCCTGCACTTCATGAACCTCAGGTGCCTCCTGTGCTAGCATCACGGGACTTCTGTTTTCTAGTGAGGGTTAACCCAACTTTTCATCTCAAAACTTCTGTGTCCCCACCTCCCTGATCTTATGTAATTTCATGCAGAAACTGGGATTTAATAAAGAAAAGGCAGGAAAGGGGTTTACCTTTAGTCAATCTTTTGTTTTGTACTGCATCACAAACCTTCTCTAAATATATACATTGGATTTGGAGGTAAAAAAAAGGAATATGTGAAGGACTCTAGGTAGACATTTGGGCAGTTGAGTTGTAAAAATGAGTATCAGACCTCTTCTTTTTCCTAACATTTAATTTAATGCCATTTGTAAGCACTTTTACTTGAGACACTTAGATGATTTTACATAAGGATTTTCAAAAGGCATCAACGATAAGACTCAGCAATAACTCAGACTTTTCTTAGATGACTTAACTTTAGAAGCCAGTATACCCAATGTATGTAAAATATCTTTATTTTTGAAGATACGTTAATTTAACACACTGAAATTTTATATTCAACACGTAGCAGTTGGGCAGCAATAGAATTGAATGTGGTTGCACATACCTGAATGTGTTTTGTAAAATCTCTCCCCTAGAAACTTCTAGCTGAACTTCTAATGTTTCAATAACGTTTTTCAAAACACTGACTTGCAATTTTAAACAGATTTAAATCCTAAATCTAACAAATAACCTTTACAAAATTGTGTTTTGTCATTATTTTATTTAATAAGTATCCACAATACACTACTTTTGGAGGCAAATACAAAACAGTAGAAATAATAGAGCCTGAGTCTTTCTAAAACCTAGAGGATATTTTAGGTTCTTTTAGAGAATGAAAGAGTGAAAATTATATTTGGAGCCAATGATATATAATGGAAGGTGCTCA
Source organism: Rhinolophus sinicus (assembly GCF_057876585.1). Lineage (NCBI taxonomy): Eukaryota > Metazoa > Chordata > Mammalia > Chiroptera > Rhinolophidae > Rhinolophus > Rhinolophus sinicus. The sequence goes on along the minus strand of NC_142515.1, from coordinate 58,737,983 downwards.
TCTACATTTTATATACTCAATCAGGCACTAAATATGTGTAGGCATTGTTTAAACAATGCATTTCTATATAAATAATAGCTACCTATATTATTCCTAAATCCTAAAATATTTAGGAACCAGTTCCACTTCCACTTCATCAAATGTAAGGGTAGGGTGTAGGTTTTCTTCCCAATATTGTGGAAAGTTCAGTATTTAATCTGTACTTACATGTATTTAATCTTTAATAATGTATTTAAAATAGAGATTCCATTATCTACTTTTAAAAATGAATAAAATTATAGAGATTTAAAATTTAAACAGGTGCATATAACTAATAACATGGAATGATACTTTAATGTATTGAATTACCTTTTAGAAGGAACCTGAATTACATGAACTATCTTTCTTCCTTCCTGATACCCACTCGATCAACTAGTAAAACAAAAGCAAAAGTTTTCATTTATTGTTTATTAGAGGCTAAGTGCTATGAAAATGCTTTTTTGCATTATGTCATTAAACAAAAACCTGCATGAAAGTCCTAGCCACAGCAATTAGACAATAAATAAATACATAGGTAAATAAATAAAGGCATCCAAATTGGAAAGGAAGAAGTAAAACTGTCATTATTTGCAGATGACATGATAGCATATAGAGAAAACCCCAGAGATTCCACTAAAAACCTTTTAGAACTGATAAATGAGTTCAGTAAAGAAGCAGGATACAATATTAACATTCAGAACATTTTTATACACCAATAATGAACTACCAGAAAGAGAAATTAAGAAATTAAGAAAACAATGTCATTTATAATTGCATCAAAAATAAATCAGTGAAATACAGGGAATAAATTTAACCACAAAGGTAAAGGCAGTAAAGAAAGAACTTGAAGTAGAAAGTTATGACATGAAAGAAGATACAAATAAACGGAAGCATATGGATATGAAGAATTAACATCATTAAAATGTCCATACTACCCAAAGAATCTATAGATTCAATGCAATTCCTATCAAAACACCAATGGCATCTTTCACAGAACTAGAACAAATAACCTTCAATTTTATATGGAAGCACAAAAAACCCCACAGCAATCTTGAGAAAGAACAAAGTTGGAGGTATCACTTTTTTGTTTTGTTCTTTTGCTACCTGACATCAAACTGTAATGCAGTGCTATGGTAATCAAAACAGTATGGTACTGACATAAAAATATCCTCATCAAAACTTGTTGTTTGTCTTTTTGATAATAGCCATCCTACTGTTTGTGAAGTGGTAGCTCACTTTACTTTTCTCTAATGACTGATGATATTGAGCATCTTCTCATGTGCTTATTTGTCATATTTTAATCTTCTTTGGAGAAATGTTTATTCAGATCTTTAAATCAATTTTTAAATTGAATTATTTGCCTTTTTCACTATTGACATAAGATTTTTAAAAATAAATATATTCTGTATATTTTCCCGTTCTGTGGGTGGTTTTGTCATTTTCTTGATGGTATTTTTGAAGTAAAAATTTGTTTAACTTTGATTAAATCCAATTTACCAATCTTATAAATTTTACTTTTGATATCATATCTAAGATATTATTGCCTAATGCAAATTGTGACTTATTCCTGTATATTCTTCTAAAACTTTTATAGCTTTATTTTTACATTTAGGTCAAGGATAGATTTTGACTTAATTTTTGTGGATGATGTGAGACGGGACAGAATTAATTTTTTGTATGAGACATCCATTTGTATGTGGACATCCATAAAATAATATTTTCTGTATCTTAATATCCTATTTTCCTTCTGTTATGATCATATTTATTTTCCTTAAATCTTGAAGTGAATTAACTTGATGTTTTTCACTTCCGTTATGAATTCAACTTGGTCCTAATACTTGATTTTAATACAGTACTGAATTGCATTTGTTAATATTTTAGAGGTTTTTCATCGATGTTAATAAGTAAAATCATTCTGATATAATGAAAACAACCATTTCTTTTATAGCCCTTAGCCTCTTCTGATATCAGTTATACCAGCTTATGAAATGAGGTGGACAATTTCATTCTTAGTCTACATTTGAAACCATTTTATGTATTGAGATTCAATAAAATATTATTTGAATTTAATGACATCCCTCTATCTATAAGCATGTGTACACACGCATATTGTAGTATAGGAAAATGAGAAAGGATTATTGAAAACAAAGTAACATATTTTTTACATGTTTTATTAGCTTAATTTAATTTTGTTATGTTCTCTTCAAAACTGTCCTATTCAATCTATTTTCAAACATATTAAAATACATTTGCATTCCAAATTCTATATAATGTTTACTTTATATAGTTTTGGATCCCATTATCGTTCACAGTATTTTACTTCAACCCTGTTTCTTCAGTCTTGCTAGATGTTTATATATTTTCAGAGTGTTTTTCAAGAACCAGTTTTCATTTTTGTGTATCACTTTTATATTTTTATAATTTTTATTATAATTATTGTAATTTTTAAATTTTTATTATTTTGTGTTATGAGTCCTACTCTTTTCTTTATCTTCTTTATATGTTTTGAAGTGGAGATAGGGTGGGTGATGAAAGTAAATATTTTTCAATCTTGTTTAGCTGTTTCCTTTTTGCAATACTATTTCCTTTTTTCTTATTTTAACTAATGCTGAAGTTTATATGTATTGCTTCAGCTGCAAGTCACATGTTTTTAGCCTAGATTACTTATGTCACTGTGTATAATGGAATATTTTATAACTCTTATTATACTTTCTTCTTAAATTATGAAATAGCTAAGATTTTCTTTTTTTATTTAGTTCCCCACTATATAAAATTTAGATTGTCATTTAATTGAAGATTTCTAATTTATTTGATTGCAATAAAAAAAGGTAACCAGGTTAGTGTTGATTCTTTGAAAGTGGTTGAGATTTCACTGATAGCCTAATATGTGGTCTTTCTTTCTTTTTTTTTTTTTTTTGAAATGTTACATGTATCTTTGAAAAATGTGTATTTTTTTATTTTAATATTGTTGATTGTATAATTTATTTAATTCTACCTTGCAAGTCTCTGCCCATAGTTTCTGCATCTTCAAAATTTATAAGCCCATGAGCCATCCTGGCTTCAGCTTCCAATAAAAACTCTAATTCTAAGATTCTTCTTCATTTATAAGAGCTGGGCATTTTCATCTTTTAATGCCTAATACTACTATATACACTAAAATACTTCATAATATTTACTCAAATGTATTATATGTTTGGAGAAAGGGGTAAAAAAATCACCTTATTTTTTTTTTTTTCAAATTTACTGGGAGTCTGTGAGAGTAATTTTTAAAGTTTTCAAAATATGACCATTTTTTAAATTGCTCAGTCCAAACAATTAATTTAGACAAAAGTTGCTTATAACTTTGAAGATTTTAACACTTTTATAGACATTACAGATTGTATCAAAAGGAATACTTTTCCATTCATTTTAAGGAAATAGCATGCCACTTTAAAAATGGCAAAGATAACACAAAATGGAAAAGTATAATATATTTATTATTTTAGAGATCAAAGTTTCATATAAAAATAAGTCAAAGATTTTTATAATAAATTAAAACAACAAAATACCATAACTAAGTAATGTTTAACCAATAAATAGGAAATTTACTAATGGTTGAAATGGGAAATCTGGTAATAGCTAAAGATACTTTAATAGATCTAGGAAAAAAACAAATGTAGTTAGTTTTACAATGAAAAGACATTTAACAAAACAAAGTAAAATATCTATTTCTGTTAGTAATACTAAGACTAACATGCTAATTCTTTTAGATGATAAATGTCACTCTGAAACCACAATAATAATAAAATGACAATTCTAAATAATATTTTAATCATCACTTTAATGCTTGAAACAGTCTCATTAAATCATGTCCATTACATCTTTTATGTCAATCACTCTTCAAGAGTTTTCTGGAAACTGTAATCAGTCTCATTTGCAAATTAGGAGAAAATGGAAGTATATAATCAGAAAGGGATGGGAAATTCACCATTATTTGCAGATTATATGATTGCCATGAAAACATAAGAGTATAAACTGACAAAAATTGTTAACCACAATAAGGAATTTCAGTAAGTTATCATCTTATAAATGAAAAATACAAAACAACTATCTTTCTATGCATAGTAGTAATCAGTGATAAAATATAAGAAAATACATAAGAATAAATTTTAAAAAGAAAATCATAGTGACTATGAAGAAAACAAATACTGACTCATATATAATAAAACAATGTAAATTTAGAAACATAATTTAAGATACGAATTCTCATCAAACTTATGAAAACTATATCAGGATTCTATTTTAGTAATAAACAATTTCAAAAGTCATTTTGAATAATAAATGCTCCAGCATAATCATATCTTACAGTAACATAATAATGAGGTATGAGCTGTGAGAACATAATTTTCTATTTAAAAATTATGGTCTTGAGGGTTCCCTTTTCTCCACATCCTCACCAGCACTTATTGTTTGTTGATTTATTGATGATAGCCATTTTGACTGGGGTGAGGTGGTATCTCATTGTGGTTTTTACTTGCATTTCTCTAATGATTAGTGAGGTTGAGCATTTTTTCATATGTCTGTTTGCCATCTGTTTGTCCTTTTTAGAAAAATGTCTCTTCATGTCCTCTGCCCATTTTTTAATTGGGTTGTTTGGTTTTTGAAGTTGAGTTGAGTGAGCTTTTTATAAATTTGGGATATTAACTCTTTATCGGATATATCATTGGCAAATATCTTCCCCCATTAGTAGGATCCCTTTGTTTTATTGATGGTTTCCTTTGCTGTTAAAAAACTTTTTAGTTTGATGTAATCCCACATGTTTATTTTTTCTCTTACTTCCCTAGCCCAAAGGGATATATCAGTAAAAATCTTACTCCGGGTAATGTCTGTAAACTTTCTTCCTATATTTTCTTCTAGGAATTTTATGGTTTCAGATCTTACATTTAAGTCTTTAATCCATTAGTACAGCATTAGGTATAGAGACAGTGGAAATGTAATGGTGTGTGCGATGTCAGAGGGATAGTGGATGGGGGCAGAGGAGTTGTCACTGTGTTAGGGATATAAATGATAAACGTCTAAATATTAAATTGTTTTGTGCACCTGAAACTAATAAAAAATATGTGTTAAAAATAAAAAATAAAGTAAAAAAAATTAAATTAAAATTATGGTCTGATGTATTTTCAGCACATTGCTTCTATACACAATGTCACCCCTAAACTACACTTCAAGAACCAAATCCACAGTTTCCTATAAGAGTGGTCTAACACCATGATCCATTACGTAGAGGTAGCTATCTCTTTTATCAACTTAGCAGTATGAACCTCTTTGGACAGTAGTGTTTGTGCAGTTATTAGGGTAATTTATTTGCTTTCTTGCATTAGTTTATAAAACTTAGTGAAGAACAAAAATTATGTCTCAAAACGCTAATATTATTAAAATGATGATAAAAATCACTAGATATAGAGAAAATAAATGATCTTTGATTTTGGTCTCACACTCATTGGATTTAGCTTGATGTACCATTTTTTTTTTTTTTTTATAAAGATCCAAATTTAAGAACAAATTACTGGAATGGGATTTTGCCCGATGAGGGGGGAGTTGAAGGGTTGGGTGAAAAAGGGGAAGGGATTAAGAAGTACAAATCAGGTATTACAAAGTAGTTACGGGGATGTAGGGTATAGCATAACGGGTATAGTCAATAATAATGTAATAACTATGTATGGTGTCAGATGGGTACTAGACTTACTGGGGTGATAGATGGGAGGGGGGTTGGGAGCAGGGTGAAAAGGTGAAGGGATTAAGAAGTACAAACTGTTAGTTACAAAAATAGTTACGGGGATGTAAAGTAAAGCATGGGGAATGTAGTCAATAATATGGTAATAGCTATGTACAGTGCCAGGTGGGTACTAGATTCATTAGGAGGATTACTTCTTAAATTATATGTGTCTAACCACTATGCTGTACCCCTGAAAATAATATAATTTTGAATGTCAACTGTAATTGAAAAAATTTAAAAGGCAGGAAAAAGGTGAATGGGAATGAGAGGTTCAAATTTCCAGGTATAAAACAAATAAGACATGAAGATGTAATGTACAGCATGGGGAATATAGTCAATAATATTGTGATAGCGTGGTACGGTATCAGATGGTTGCTGGACTTACGGTGATCACTTCTTTAGGTATATAAATGTTGAATAACTATGGTGTACACCTGAAACTAATGTCATATTGTATGTTAGCTGTATTTTTAATAAAAATCTTTTAAAAAAGAGAGACTGCTCACTAACATAGAGCATCACAGTTTAAAGGTAGTAACCAGAATCAGTGCTGGAGCTGTTGGCACAAATATGAAATCCAGTATCAATTCCTGCTGTACTGGTGGTGTCCTCAGAAAAGAATCATGGGAGAATAGATCCTACTCATGGAGCACCTCTCAGTGCCCAACAGCTGGTCTTGTGATTCCTGCTAACAGAGATTATGTCAGTGTGTCTTTGTGAGCTCACCTTAGAGTTCTCCTATAACTGGGAAGGAGTGAGAAGAGAATGCCTGTATTATATCATCCTGGCTGAAGGGGTGGAGTGTAAACCTTCTTAGTTTTTTCTGCTTTGATGAACTCATTATACCTCCTGACTCCTCTAGCCTGAGAAAACACCTGTTGTGCTTCCTTAGAGTGGGCCCATTTTTTCTGCTTTACAAGTGGAAATGCAATTGCCGTTTGGCTTCAGAGTCTCCATTTGTAAGGAAATTTCCTGCTTGTTTTTCTCTTCTCAGTTTCCATTTCAAACTGTCTCAGCAAGTTGTTCTCTAATCGAGCTGTGTATAAATGAATGTGGAGGGGCATTCACTATGTTAATGTCGGAGTCCAGGGCATTGTGATAGGGATCTGAGAAGTATGTAGAGGAAGTCCTCTAGGGGGAAGGCAAGACAGGCTAGGGCAGGCTCTGAAGATTAAGGCCGCCACGTATCATCATCACACTCTGGCTGACCCTGTGAACCCCACTGAAAAACTTATACATTCAAATTGGTGGGAAGGCTTTCCTACTAGGAAGAGATATCAAACTGGAGGGGTGCAGTTTCTGCCTGGGTTTATCTTGTTCAGTATCAGCAGAGTAGCTACAGCAGCATTTTCTTATTTTTATTTTTATTTTTTATTTTTTAGCATTTTCTTCTAGCCCCACCATCTTTGTTAACAAATTGATAGGGGAATTTTAGTAATATCTTCTTTTTAAATGTTAGTTTAATAAACCAATGACAAGAAATCAGCTTATAGAGTATTAGAGCAGAATGAAACCTTTTTAAATTTTATTTTTATACTATGTGGTATGACACTGTCCAAGTAATTTTGGTAATTGCAAAAAGAAAGGAAAATTATTGCTATTCCATCACTTACTCCAACTTCTCTCTAACATCTTGGGAATTTTATTGTATGGTTATCCTCTATTGATTTTCTTAATCATGTAAGTAAGCATATTTTATATATAATTTTATTGTTGAGTTTTAAGAGTTCTTTTTATATTATGAATAATGGTCCATTATCAGATGTGTCTCTTGAAAATATTTTCTCCCAGTCTGTGGCTTGTCTTCTCATCCTCTTGATATTGCATTTCACAGAGCAGAAATTTTTAATTTTCATGAAGTTCAGCTTCTCAGTTATTTCTTTCATGAATTATGTCTTTAGTATTATAAATAAAAAGGCATCACTGTACCCAAGATCACCGAGTTTTCCTGCTATGCTATATTCTAGGAGTTTTATAGTTTTATGCTTTACCTTTAGGTCTGTAATCCATTTTGTGAAGGGTGTAGGTCATTTTTGTGAAGGGTATACATCTGTTTAGATTCAGTTTTTCGCATGGGGAAATTCAGTTTCAGCACCATTTATTGAAGAAACTATCTTTGCTCCTTTGCTTTGGCTTTGCTCCTTTGTTGAAGATCAGTTTACTGTGTTTCTCAGGATGTATTTCTGGGCTATTCTGTTTCACTGATCTATTCATCTATTCTTTCACCAGTACCACACTGTCTTAGTCAGGTAGTGTTGGTCCTTTGATCTTGTCCATCTCCTTTACTATTGTGTTGGCTAATCTGCTTCTTTTACTTCTCCATATAAATTTCAGAATCAGTCCATATACACACAATTATTTGCAGGAATTTTGATTGTGATTGCATTGAATCTATAGATCAATTTGAGAGGAACTGATATCTTGATAATATTGTGTCTTCTAATTCATGAACATGGACTATCTCTCCATTTATTTAGTTCTTTGACTTCAAACCTTGCCATATGAATTTTATAATGAATTCAACAACTAGTTTCTCAGTTTAGGTAGTTTTTTTCTTCATTCCTTTTTTTTTTTTTTGTCTATTCTTTTAGATTTTCTACATAGATGATTGTGCCACCTGCAAACAAATACATTTTTATGTCTTCCTTCCTAATCCATATACTTTATATTTCTTTATAGTGCCTTATTACATTATCGAGGACTTCCAGTATGGTGTTGAAAATGAGGGGTAAGAGGGAACATCCTTTTTTTGTATCTGATCTTAGTTGGAAAGCTTTGGGTTTTTCATCATTAAATATGATATTAGCTGTAAGTTTGTTGTAAATATACTTTATTGAGTTGAGAAAGTTTTCCTCTAATCCTAGGTTCATAAGAGTTTTTATCATGAATTTGTTAGAGTTTGTCAAATGCTTTTTTTGTATTTATTGATATAATCATGTGATTTCTTTTTTAGACAGTTAATGTGATGGATTATATTAATTATTGAATGCTGAACCAATCTTTCATACCTAGAATAAATCATACTTGGTCATGGAGTACAGTTCTTTTTATATATTTTTGGATTTGATTTACTAATATTTTGTTGAGAATTTTTGCATCTATATTTATGAGAGATATTTGTCTGTAGTTTTTTTTTTGTCTTTTTTTCTCATAATGCTTTGTCTAGCTTTAGTATGAAGGTAATACTGGGCTCATAGAATGAGTTAGAAAGTGTTCCCTCTGCTTCTATCCTCTGTAAGAGATTGTAGAGAATTGATAAAGTTTCCTCCTTAAATGTTTGGTAGAATTCACCAGTGAACCCATTTGGACCTGGTGCTTACTGTTTTGAAAAGTTATTAATTATTGATTTAATTTATTTCATAGATTTAAAACCTATTCAGATTGTCTATTTCTTTTTGTGTGACTTTTGGCAAATTTTGTTTTTCAAGGAATTGAGGCATCTAATTCATCAAATTTGTGGGCTGATAGTTATTCATACTATTCCTTACTTTTTTATAATTTTCATGGGGTCTTTTGTGATATTCCCTCTTTCATTTTTGATATTAGTAATTTCCTCTTTCATTTTTGATATTAGTAATTTGTGTCCTCTCTCTGTTTTTCTTCATTAGCCTGGCTAGAAACTTACGGATTTTGTTAATCTTTTCAAAGAGCCAGCTTTTGGTTTCACTGATTTTTCTCTATTGATTTGCATTTCTCAATTTCATTGATTTCTTTATTTATTCTTATTATTTCTTTTCTTCTGCTTATTTTGGATTTAAGTTGTTCTTCTTTATTTCAGCTTCCCCAGGTGGAAACTTAGATTATTGATTTTAGTACTTTATTCTTTCTAACATATGCATGCAATGCTATAAATTTCCCTTCAAGCGGGACTTTTGCAGCATCCCACAAATATTGATAAGTTGTATAATTTTTTATTTAGTTTAAAATATGTTTTAGTTTCTCGAGATTTTGTCTTTGACCTATGTGTTAATTAGAAGTATGTTGTTTAATTTCCATGTGTTTTGAGATTTTCTAGTTATCTTTCTATTATTGATTTCTGGTTTATTTCCCTTGTGGTCTGAGAGCAGACGTTGTATGATTTCTATTCTTTTAAATTTGTTAAGGAGTGTTTTGCAGCCCCAAATGTGGTTTATATTGTTGAATATGCTTAAAGACACCATTCCTCCAAATCTGTGGCTTGTCTTTATTTTTCTTAATGTCTTTTGGAGAGACTTCAATGTTAGTAATACCTAAGTCATTGACTTTTTCTTTAATATTTAGTCCATTTGGTCCATCAAAAAAATTGTTACCTACTCCAACGTCATAAAAATATTCATTGATATTTTAGTTTAGAGTCTTTATTTGTTTTAGCTTTCATGTTTATACAGTAAATCTCAAATTAATTAATTCATATGTTATAATGTACAGGTGAAGTTTTTTGGTGGGGATTCATTCAGATTTCTAGTAGTTTCAGCACCATGTTTTTCTCTTTCCTTATTGAACTATTTTGAGAGTTTTGCCAAAAATTAATTGGCTCTATATCTGTGAAAATATTTCTTTAGTCTGTTCTGTTATTCTACGTGTTTTTAACCCTTAACCTAATATACCTCTGTCTTGAATCCTCTTTTTTACAAAATGATTTTTTTTTTTTTTTTTTTACTATTCTAGGGCCTTTTAATTTCCACATAAAATTTACAGTTATCTTGTCAATTTATTAAAAGCCTGCTGGACTTTTGATTGGGATTCTCTTGAATTTTTAGATCACTGTTTTTCAAACTTTTTTTTTTTTTTTTTTTTTTTTGTATTGTTACCCTGCCAACCCCTCAGTATCAAGCAAGTGTGACTCTGCAGTCAACCTGTGTGCTCATTGTCCCTTCCCTGTGAGGGAGCAAGTGTCAGCCAGAATGGGTGGACTGATTTCCTGCATCATCGCCAAAGATAGGATAACAAAAGTTTGCCTTTATTAGAGGGCAGCTGAGAAACGAGGAGCCTTCCCAGACGGCCTTCAAAATAAAACACAGCAGAAGGATTTGGACAATGACAGCAAGTTTTTGTAAACAGTACCTTCTTCCTGGCCTGACTCAGAAACGGTACCTCGAGTAAAAGTTTACTGTTGTGGTTCATAGCCAGCGTTTCTCTTGGGGCTGACCGACTGATATCCCAGGAGGCATGTGAAAACCCATGGTCATGGCTGAGCTAATGTCAGGAGAAATGAAAAACCAAATGCAATTACAGTGGAGACACATTCTCTTTTCTTACCATCTTGTTTTTTTGTATGGCTCTGTTAGCTTCAATATTGTGCAAACTTGATAATTAGTTCCTTAGAGATTTTTGGTACTGACTTGAATTAAGTTGAGGAAAAAGCTTTCGTTAAACATTGTCAGATCTGGATATAAGGGAATGAATGTGTAATATAATAGGAATAAAAGAAAACAGAAGTAAATGCAAAGGAGACTGGAAATAGCGTGAGGTAGTAAAAGATGGTATAAAAAAGGAAAGAAAGAGCTGAAAGAAAATTCCAAAACATGTATTGAAAAATCTACCATGTGTCAGATATTTTACATATTTTTCTTTCCTTTTCATAACCTGTTTTTGTTTACAGGAAATGTAATGCATGTTCAGTTTTAGCAATTTGTAAATTATGTGCATCAATTAAGTTGCAAAGATAAAAGTTATCTGAAATACCTGTTATACCATAGGTAAGATAATGTGGTATTGCTTTTCAGCATTTCTTTAATATCTCTCAAATATATGTATATGTATGTGTATGTGTTTATGTATATGTATATGTACTAGGGGTGCCAAAAAAATGTATACAAGTGGACAGTTTGGTCAACGTTGCTCAAGCAGTAGTTTGCCATAATCAGAAGTGTCTAGATGCTAATGGTAACCACTTTGAGCAACGCTTGTAACTGTAGAAGTCAAACATGACTTGTATTCATCATTTGTTATCGGTATATATTATTACAATTTTAATACAGTTTTCCTTTCTTAAAATGTGTATACATTTTTTGGCACCCTATGTATATTGTAGATGTAGATGTACATGTACATCTATATCTATCTGTCTATCCACCATCTATCATCTATCACAATTTAGACCAGAAAGAATAAATTTTTAGTATGTTAGAGTTTATTTATTATACATTTTAATCAATTTTGTTGAGATATAACTTACATTTTAAAAAGTCAATCCTTTGAAATTGACAGTTTGAGAATTGATAAATTTATGCACTTGTTAACTATAGCCCTATTCAAGATATAGAGCATTTTCATCACCCCAGAAAGGTCCTTTATGGCTTCTGCATGTAATCATCCTAACCCCTGCTTCAGGCAACCAGTGATTTCTAACACTATGCATTAGTTTTGTACATGTACTATGTAGAAAATATGTATATTTATACATTACCTATACATTGACTTTCATAGATTAGTTTCACAGGGTCTACAATTTTAAGTAAATCAAATCACTTTATGCGTACTCTTTTATGTCTGGTTTCTTTCGCTCTGCATATTGTTTTTGAGATTCACTAATGCTTTTGTGTGTGTGTGTGTGTTTACTACTGAGCAGTATTTAATTTTAAGGATATACCACCATTTCATTATTCATGGTACAGCTTAAAGCTACTATGAATAAAATATTCCATTTTTCATCATTAAAAATGATGTTATCCATAGGTATTTTGTAATGGCTTTAGTAATTTGAGGAAGATGAATTCTATTCCTAGTTTGGTAGAAGTTTGTGTTTTTTTCCTTCTTTCTTTTTTACATTTTCCTTTTTTCAACCATGAATGGATTTTCAATTATTTTTCTGCCTCTGTTCAGATGATTGAGTTGTAATGATCACGTAAATTTTCTTCTTTTACATGTTAATATAGCAAATCATGTTAGATTTCCAAATATTAAACCAACCTTGCGTTACAGGGATACTATACTTTATTATTTTGAATTATTCTGTATATTTGAGTCTGGATTTCATTTGCTAGTATTTAATCTGGAGTTTTGAATCTGTGATCATAACTAATACTGATCTATAATCTAAAATTTCTAGAAATTCTTTATAAGCTTTTGGTATTCGTGTTGTGCAGCTCTCATAAAATGCTAATGGAAAACTTTCTGGAAAACTTTGAGTAAGACTGGTATTACATCCTCTTTAAATTCATATTAGAACTAGCCAGCAAACCCTCTGGGACTGGAGTTTTCTTTGTGACAAGACTTTTTATTATGATTTTTTTAATAGATACAGAGCTACTCTGATTTTCTATTGCTTCTTGTGTTAAATTTGGTAAATTGCATTTTTTCAAGGAACTTGTTTTATTTTTAAAATTTTCACATTTTTAATAATATTCCTTATTATTCTCTTAATAGCATCTCTAGGATTTGTGGTAATATTCCTCCTTTTATTTTTTAATTTTAGTATTTGGGTTTATTAGTTTTTTTCTTGATAAGTCCTTCAAGGTTTTGATCAATTTTATTAATTTTCTAAAAAAATTGGGCACTTTATTGATTTTTTTTCCTTCTGCTTGTCTATTTTCTATTTCATCAAATTATGCTCTGACCATTATTAAATGTCCTTTTTATCTTGCATTTAATTTGTTCTTTTTTCCTCTTAGTTCCTTAATGGGACACTTAGATTATTAATTTTAAATCTAAGAATTTAATCTAAATTTTAAAATTAGAATTTGCTTTCAGTCATCAAATTAATTTTGATATATTTCCATTACATTATTTAAAATTTCTTTCTAATTGCCATTGTAATTTATTCTACGATTCAACTTATTTATACATCACTATTACTAAATTTCTCAATATTTCGTGATTTTATGTAGGTTTATTATTAATGGTTTCTAGTGAAATTTTATTATGGTCAGAAAACATAATCTACTATTAGACGTACACAAATTTAAGATTGGTGCATCTTTCTGATGATGTGTACTCTTTATCATTATGAAAGGTTTTTGTTTAGCTCTTGAATTTCTCTTTGCTCTTAAGTCTGATTGTCTGACATTGATATACTTTACCAGCTTTCTTAAGTATAATGTTTACATACGATACCTTTTTAATTCTCTTACTTTCAAACTATTTGTCTTTAAGCTTGAAGTTGGGTTCTTGTAGGCAGCAAACATTGATCTTGCTTTTCATCTCTGTAGTTTAGTTAACATTTACATTTCATGTAATTATTGATATGGTTGGATTTATGTCTATCATCTTGCTTTGTGTTTCCCCTGTGCCTTTCTAATTGTTCATTCCTCTCTTGCTTCTTTCCTGACTTATTTTGGGTTAATTGAATACTTTTAGTATTCCTTTTTAATTTCTTTATTGAGTTCTTTGCCATAACAATTTTTGTGGTTTTTAAATGATTTCTCTAGGGCTAAAATTGTGTATCCTTAACTTATTAAAGTTTATTTAGAGTTAACACTGAACCAATTAATATCTGCCTGTTTATATTTTCACATCAATACTTTCCACTTCTTACTTTAGACTTGACAGATGTAATAGTTTTACTACATTATTTTACCTTTGTCAACTCTCATTCATTTGTGTTATTGTCATATCTTTTACTTCTACATACATTATAATCCCCACCCTAAAGTGTTATTATTTTTGCTTTACACAGTCAGTGCTCCTTTAAGAAAATAAAGAGATGAAAAATACTTTGCATTTACACTCTCATTTACCATTTCTGGTGGTCTTTGTTTCTTCCTATGGGTCAGAGTTTCCATCTGTTATCATTCAGCTTAAGCTTGACAAATATCCTTTAGAATTTATCATAGCATAGGTTTACTGGTACTTATCTAAAAATAGCTCTTATCAAAAAATAGCTTTATCTCATCCTCCCATTTTGAAAGATATTATCACTAGAGATTTTGTTTCACTTTTCTTAGCACTTGAAAGTTGTTCCGATATCTTTTGGCTTTCATTATGTATAATGAGAAGTCAGCATTTATTCTTATCATTGATTCTTGTATATAACATGTTGTTTTCTACTGAGTTCTGTCAAGATTTTCTCTTTATATTTGTTTTTAACCACTGTGACTTTGATTCATCTATGTGTGAGTTTTTTGCATTTGTCTTTCTGGAAGTATCCTGAGATTCCTGGATACATAAATAAACGTTTTTCATTAAGTTTAGGATTTTTAAACCTGTGTGTCTTTAAATCTTTTTCTACATCATTCTCACTGTCTTCTTATTCTAGAACTCTTATTAGACATGTTAGACCTTTCAATATTGTGCTTTAATTCCCTGATAAACTCTGTTTACTATTCTTCAATCATTTTTTAGTCTGTTCTTCAAATTGGATAATTCTACTGATTCATCCTCAAGTTGACTGACTGTTTTTTACTTTAATATCAAAATAACTCATAAGGCCATTCAGTGAGTTTTTCATTTTTGTTATTGTACTTTTGGGTTCTATAATTTCTATTTGGTTTGTGTGTGTGTGTGTGTGTGTGTGTGTTCATTTTTTTCCTTTTTTGTGAAGTCTCCCTTTGTTCATTCATGAAACTGAATTTTTTTTCATTCTTCTACCATATTTTCCTTTACTTCTTTGAATAGATTTGCCATAGCCTCAAACATATTTTTCTTTTTTTTTTTTTTTAAAGATTTTTATTGGGGAAGGGGAACAGGACTTTATTGGGGAACAGTGTGTACTTCCAGGATTTTTTCCAAGTCAAGTTGTTGTCCTTTCAATCATAGTTGTGGAGGGTGCATTTCAACTCCAGGTCCAGTTGGTGTTGTTAGTTGCAGGGCGTGCAGCCCACTGTCCCTTGTGGGAGTCAAACCTGCAACCTTGTGGTTGAGAGGATGCCCTCCAACTGAGCAACCAACTAAGCCATCCGGGAGCTCAGCAGCAGCTCAGCTCAAGGTGCCATGTTCAATCTTAGTTGCAGGGGACAGAGCTCACCATCCCTTGTGGGAGTCGAACCAGCAGCCTTGTGATTGAGAGCCCACTGGCCCATGTGGGAATTGAACCGGCAGCCATCGGCATTAGGAATATGGAGCTCCAACTACCTGAGCCACCAGACCGCCCCACCTCTTAAAAATTTTTGTTTGCTAATCTAACACCTAGCCATTTGAAGTGTGTTTCTATTATATACATCATTCATTGACTCTAAATTTTTCTCATGTTTTCACCTCTGCATGACCAATATTTTCTGTATGTGTATTTTTGTGTGGTTTTGTGTGTGTGTGTGTGTGTTTTGTGTGTGTGTGTTTTTTCTTTCTTTTTTTTTTTTTTTTTTAAGTCACATACTGGACATTGATCTTAATTCATTGCAGAGAGTAAGGATTGTGTTATCCTTTGAAGAGTGTTGAGTTTTGTTTTGGTAGGTAATTCATTTACTAGCTGATCGCCTTGAATTGTATAGGGTTGGTTTTGCTTTTTGTTCAGACAGATCTGTAGAAAGCCCAAGTTATTTTCTGAGTTTCTATAACTTGTCAAATTTGAGCTCCAAACTCTGTCTCCCCAATAACTCTTGACAGGGCTTGGCTTGAACTTTATTAGATTTATAATAAACTTTGTTGGACATGGTTCTTACTTTTAAGGTTTAGCTTTTCTTGTATCTCAGATGAATACCTAAAACGTTAAAAAGTTCTCTCTATTCTATTCAGCTACTCTACTATCTCTCAGTACTATCCAATTTTTTTCTCTGTTACATTTTCAACCTCACATCTTCTGGCCTGCATACTCTGAAAGTCTCCCAGTGATTCATCCTTCATAATCCTATTCCCTGCCTCAACCTTGATCTCTGCCTCTTCTGCTCACTACATTAAAATTAGAAAAGTGTCCTCAGGCTGAGAGCCTGTGCATTCAAGAGGCCGAGCTCATGAATCTGACTTTGTTCAGGATTGAATTTTTGTGCTGTCTTTTGTCTAATGCCTGCAAATCATTGTCTCATCTATTTTTTTTTTTTTTTTGGTCTGGTTTTATGTTTGTTTCTCATAGTTGTTTAATGTGATACCAGTTATTCCATCACAAACTGAAGAAGAAATCATAATGTTTTATTTCACATACAAAAATATTAGACCTACATTAGTCAGTGTTCTCCAGAGAAACAGAACCAAAAGGAAAGATGGGGGTGGGGAGTGGGGACTAGATTGGCTCATGTGATTGGGGGAGCTGACAAATCCTATATCTGTAGGACAATCCCAAAGATTGGAAATTCAGAATTCAGGTAAGAGTTGATGTTACAGTCTTTAATCAGAAATCTGAAAAGCAGAGTGGGCAGGCTGGAAACTCAGGCAAGATTTTACATATTGCAGTCTTGAGACCAAATTCCTTTCTCTTCAGGAAACCTATCTTTTCTCTTATGGTTTTCAGTTGATTGGATGAGGCCCTCCCACATAATGGAGAGTAATCTGCATTAGTCAAAGTCTACTGATTTAAATGTTAATCACATCTAAAACATACTTTCATAGTAACATCTAGACTAGTGTTTGACCAAACAATTGGGCACTGTAGCCTAGTCAGGTTGACATATATATTAACTATCACAATACCCCCAATTCTTATTTAGCTCTCAATATGTGTCTAAAGGTATTTTGTTAATACTCAGTTCCCATAATTTTAATTTATTTCCTTCTTTTTACTATTTTAAAGAATATAATTGCTTATATGTCTTCATCTAAAACATTGATTATTTCCTCTGGGTTGAATACAATAATCGTAAATATTAAGTTGCATAATTGAAAAAACATTAATCTACCCTACTATTTGGCCTTCTGAAAAGTTTAACATTTTGTATTATCAGTATAAATATTTGAAAGTGTCAACATCTTCCCTTGATGGAAAATCCTCAGTATTTTTAAAAAATATTTTTATTGGATGGGGGCAATTATAAAATGTTAGTGTTTGCATTTGCTTAAATATAAATATAAATGAATTTGAGTAATTTTAAATTTTATTACCAATTTTTATTTTGCATATTTACATTAGGCTTTCCAGTATTATTCTTGTATATTTGTAATGGATAGTTTTATAGTTTAGATGACCATTCTTTGTCTATCATCTGTCATTTGCAGTTTCCAACTTTGTTAATTGCTATTTATTTTTTTAAAACAAGAATTATCAGAAAGTGTTAAGAGAGCAACCTAATTCTGAGCATGGTGAATTCAGCAGTTTCTCACCTCTCTGATTTATGAAGAATTTTTGCACTTCCTTGTTTTTATGCAGTATTTCTCACATAGTATTTTATGGTAGGTGAGTATTTTTTGATTAGTTAAAGGATCGCTATTTTTTAAAAGATTCCTGTTTTTACCTTTGCCATTTTTCCCCTAGTTTTTATATTACTTAAAATATTGTTTGGAAACATTCCTTTAAGTTTTTTCCTAACTCTACAATAGGTCAAACATGTAAAAGAATACCTATGTCAAAACCTGAGAATAAGTCTCTAAATGTTTCTCGCAGTACCTCATTGGGCACAGCTTCTATGTTTTGATATGTAGTTTTCTCACAGTCATTATTGAAATAATAAACAATTGCAGTCTGGGTTCCCAACTCAGGAGAATTTATGAGAGCTTGAGAGTTTTGATTTTGTTTTGTACAAAGGTATGACCAAAAAATACATTGAATGTTTAAATTTATGTATGTGTGTGTGTGTATTTGTATATATATGTGTGTGTGTGTGTATATATATATATATATATATATATATATATATATATATATATATATATATATATATAATAGTAAAAGACACATTTCCATTAATCCCCCTCAAAATACTCCCCCTTGCTTCAAACACACTTATCCCATTATTCTGAAGCAGCTGTGGAATTCCTCTTTTATGAGTGTCTTTAGTTGTGCTGTCATTGCTGCCTAGATGTTCTGAATTGATTCAAAACATTTACCTTCACGGTCATTTTGACTTTGGGAAAGAGCCAAAAGTCGCATGGTGCCAGATCCGGTGAATAAGGTGGATGAGGACACACCATAATATTTCTATTTGACCGAAATTGCTGTACCAGGAGCGATGTGTGACACAGAGCCTTTTGATTGTGATCAAGAAATACAGTGACTGCTGCTGCTGAGTGCCATCCAACAGAAAGGCAGGGATCTTCAATACGGGAAGCAGTGCGATGAACCTCAGTAACAGTGTGTGACAGGTTTCAACTTGTGCAGTGAGTTGGGTGTGAGCTATGGTTGAGAGAAGGCGTGTTTTAAAGTGTGCTGTAAATCATCCTCCACCAAGACAATGCTCCAGGTCATACATTGATTCTGGTACATGGCAATTTCTGTCAAATAAAAACATTATGCATTATGGTGTGTCCTCATCCATGTAATTCACCAGATCTGGCACCACGAGACTTCTGGATCTTCCCCCAAATCAAAATGATTCAGGACATCGAGGCAGCCCGGACAGAGCCACTAAAGACACTCATGAAGAGGACTTCCAGAACTGCTTCAGAAAGTGGCAAGAATGATGGGAGAAGTATGTTTGAAATGAAGGGGAGAATTTTGAGGGGAATTAATGGCAATGGATCTTTTACTGTAATAATTTGTTTAAATTTTAAGCATTCACCATATTGTTTGATCATGCCTCATATTTACATTTAATTTTCTTTTAATTCAATGCCACTGTACTTAGAATATTCTACATAGTTTTTGTCTTTGTATCTTTAATGGAGTATGAACACCAGGAAGAAATTTGTGTAGTAGCAAGAACAATGTTGAATGGAGAGCAGTATTGCCCTGCAAGAATTATTTCTCCTATTTGTTTTTGTTTCAGGATCTTAAACCTGCTTATATTATGTTAAGTATCACAGTTTGATTCAGGACATAGTGTCTGCAAGGAGAATGAAAAGGATGTAGAGAGAGGTGCCTCTTGATAAAAAAGGGAGAAGGGGGAAAGAGAGTCCCTTGGATTTTTCAAACAAGTAGGAATCTATCCTGTTGTCTAGCTAATGCTGAAGAAGATGAAAAGACCTAAAAAAAGAGGATAGCTGTGAGTTTTCTGGCTTTCACTAAATATCCTCTTGCATCAAGCGGAGAATCTATGGGTTTAAATGAAATTAAAACTGGGAAAATTTTACATCTCATGGTTGCCAGGCTGACTGATGCCTGAGGACCAGAGAGTCTTCCCAGTTTAGTGAGAGTAAGTTAGTTCCCAGAATACCGTGCCCTGAAAGCTACCCTGTTTCCCAAAAATATGACCTAGCTGGACAATCAGCTCTAATGCATCTTTTGGAGCAAAAATTAATATAAGACCCGGTATTTACATTATATTATATTATGTTATGTTATATTATATTGTATTGTATTATGTTACATTACATTACATTACATTACATTATATTATATTAATTATATTATATCATAAATACCCGGTCTTATAGCAAAATAAGACCGGGTCTTATAGCAATTTTTGCTCCAAAAGACACATTAGAGCTGACTATCCAGCTAGGTCTCATTTTTGGGGAAACACTGTAAGAGCCCGAAGGGAGTTAGAGGTTAAATGTTTCCTTCACCATGTGGACTAGGGCTAGAAATCATAGCTAGTTAATTCACTGAACATAAATTAGTATTTCTTGAAAATTTGAAACTATGCACTGAAATTTATAACCACTATTTTTTGTAATTTAATAAGACTGTTCTTTCATATCATGTTAAATTTTGTTAGTACTTTATATGTTAAAGATCTGAACTAGCAGACTAAATCCTACCACTTCAATGGTATTTCTGTTCATCACTATTTTAAAAAATTTTGTTTTTTTCTTTTGTTATTTATTATCTTACATGTCAAATAAAATACTGTGGCTATGGTGTCTTAAGTGTGGATTTCACATTTTACTATATTTACTAATATAAAATAACTCATCTTCTTTAATGCCTTAAATTGTATCTGGTTTGTACTTGCTTGCCCTATATCTGTTTTTTAATATCCAATATATCTGCACAATTGTTTATCTAAAGTAATCATTTTATTTAAGTGTGTTATATAAACAACATAAAATAAATGTTTTTCATACAAAGACTGTATTTGTCTTGGAAGATTTTACTCATTTTGATTGATCATATTAACAGACAAATTTGATTTTTAGTCTCTTTTAAAAAATTATTCTCCATTTCAGAAATCTGAAATCTACAACCTGTGGACCAAATGCAGTCCAGTTTTTATATGAGCTAGAATGTCTTTACATTTTTATTTTTATTTGTTTATTTAGCTACATTTTATTCATATATAAAGTAAGAGAAAGGCATAGTCAGTAATTCAAGCCATCTCTTTATCAAACAAACTGTTGATAAATAGTTAAATGAGGAAGTGGATATATATAACTTGAAGTGAGAATAAAACTAGTTAAATATAAGTTATTTATTATTCATCCCTGCCCTCACTTCCACATTCAATCCTTCAACAAATTTAGTCTGTTTGAATGCCTGCATCTCTCAATCTGTATCACTGCATCTCATTAATTTGGCCCTGCTCCAGGTTTTGTCACCTCACCTGGGCTACTTTAACCATTTTCTAATAGTTTTCCCTGTGTCCACTCAGACTCCTTCATTTCAGAAAAAAAAAATCTAAGTGTAGTAAATATTTAAAAAAATTAAAGTATATATGCATAGAATGTCCATATATAGTGCTGCAACTATAACCTAAGTCCCAAACCTCAAATATATATATATATATATATATATATATATATATATATATATATATATATATGTACTGGGGGTGCGAACAAAAATGTATACAAGTGGACACTTTGGTCAGCATTGCCCAAGCTGTAGTTCGCCATAATCAAAAGTGTCTGGACGCTGATGGTAACAACTTTGAGCATCTCTTGTAATTGCAGAAGTCAAACGTGACTTCTATTCATCTTTTGTTATCGGTATAGAGTATTACAATGTCAATACATTTTTTTCCTTTCTTAAAATGTGTATATATTGTTTTTTGGCACCGTGTGTGTGTGTGTGTGTGTGTGTGTGTGTGTGTGTGTGTATGAAAGCAACAGGTTAATTGATGTGGATAAATACAAAAAAGTGCTAAGTGTATCACACTTTATAAGAATTCTTTTTATTTCTATCCTTTATTCTCAATTTTTTCTTTCACTTCCTATCTTTGCCAATTGGATTTTGTTACTTCTAAAATTGGCAAATATTAGTTCTAATTTGTTACACACGGTGAGAAATTATATTTCAAGGAATACTTTCCCCATAAACTATCTTCTTACTGATATTGGACACTTAATCTGATAACATACAATCTATCTGGCACATTCCTGTGCACTTTTTATGTGAGAGGCTAAAGGCTAGGAAGTTGCTCAGAAGTCCTTCAGACATTTTCTCCCAAGCATGAATCTTTGGTCATTATATCGCTGACATGGAGTCACACAGTTTCTGATGAAGTATTTTTTTAATTATTTTTTTCAGTTACAGTTGACATTCAGTATTATTTTATATTAGTTTCAGGTGTACAGCATAGTGGTTAGACATTTATATAATTTATGCAGTGATTACCCCATTTAGTCCTGTACCCACCTGACACTATACATAGTTGTTGCAGCATTGTTGAATATAGTCTCTATATTGTACTTTATATCCCCATGACTATTTTGTAATGATCTGTTTCTACTTCTTAATCCCTTCACCTTTTTTTCACTAGCTCCCCAACTCCCCACCCCTTTGGCAACCATTGGTTTATTCTCTGTATCTATGAATCTGTTTCTGTTCTGTTTGTTTATTTTGTTCTTTAGATTCTACATATAAGTAAGATCATATGGTATTTCTCTTTTTCAGTCTAACTTATTTCACTCAGCATAGTTCCATCTAAGTCCATCCATGTTGTTGCAAATGGTAAGATTTCAGTCGCTTTATGGTTGAGTGATATTCCATTATATATGTACCATTTCTTCTTTATCCAATCATCTATTGATGGGCACTTGGGTTGCTTCCATATCGTTGGCTATCGTTAATATAAATAGTGCTGCAATGAACATATAGGTGCATATGTTTTTTTGAATTAGAGTGTTGGATTTCATTGAATAAATACCCAGAGGTGGAATTGCTGGGTCATAAGTTCTTTTCTTAAATTTTTTGAGGAAGCTCCAAACCATTATCCACAGTGGAGGCACCAATTTGCAATCACACCAAAAGTGCACAAGGGTTTGCTTTTCTCCGCATTTTCACCAACACTTGTTCTTTGTTGATTTATGGATGATAGCCATCTGACAGGTGTGAGGTGTATCTCATTGTGGTTTTAATTTGCATTGTTTTGATAAATAGTTACATTGAGCACAGAGTCATATGTCTGTTGGCCATCTGTATGTCCTTTTTGGAGAAATGTCTACTCAGGCCCTATGCCCATTTTTTAATTGGATTGTTTGTTTTTTGGTGTTGAGTTGTATGAGTTCTTTATAAATTTTGGATATTAACAGCTTATCTGATGTATTATTGGCGAATATCTTCTCCAATTTAGTTCTTTTGTTGATGGTTTCCTTGCTGTACAAAACTTTTTAGTTCGATGTAGTCCATTTATTTATTTTTTCTTTTGATTCCCTGGCCTGAGGAGATACATCAGGAAAAAAAATATTACTAAAAGCAATGTCAGAGAGTTCCCGGCCAGTGTTCTCTTCTAGGAGTTTTGTGGTTTCAGGTCTTACATTTATGCCTTCTATCCATTTTTAGTTTATTCTTGTATGTAGTGTAAGAAAGTGGTCCAATTTCTTTTTTTTTTTTTTTTGCATGTATCTGTCCAGTTTCCCCAACACCATTTATTGAATAGGCGTCTTTACCCCAGTGTATATTCTTGCTTCCTTTATCATAGCTTAAATGACCATATAGGCATGGATTTATTTCTGGACTGTCCCTTCTGTTCCATTGATCTATGTATCTGTTTTTATGCCAGTGCCATGCTGTTTGATTACTATAGCCTTGTAGTACAGTTTAATGTCAGGTAGCATGATACCTCCAATTTTATTCTTTCTTCTCAAGATTGCTGTGGCTCTTCAGGGTCTTTTCTGGTTTCATATAAATTTTAAGATTATTTGTTCTAGTTCTGTGAAAAATGCCATTGGTATTTTGACAGGGATTGCATTGAATCTACAGATTGCTTTGGGTAGTATGGACATTTTAATGATGTTAATTCTTCACATCAATGAGTGCAGTATATGCTTCCATTTATTTGTATCTTCTTCAATTTCTTTCTTCGTTGTCTTATAGTTTTCTGAGTAGAGGTCTTCTGTTTCTTTGGTGAAAATTATTCCTAGTTATTATTTTTGAGGCAGTTGTAAATGATAGTGTTTTTTTTTAAATTTCTCTTTCTGACAGTTCATTATTAGTGTATAAAAATGCAACCGATTTCTGAATCTTAACTTTGTATCCTGCTGCTTTACTGAATTCATTTATCAGTTCTACTAGTTTTTTGGTGGAATCTTTTAAGTACTCTAAAAAGATTAGACATGTAATTATTAGATGACATGTAATATCATGTCATCGCAAATAATGAAAGTTTTCCTTCTTTCTTTCCAACTTGGATGTCTTTTACTTCCTTTTTCTTGTCTGATTGCTCTGGCTAGGGCTTCCAATCCTATATTGAATAAAAATAGTGAAAGTGGGCATCCCTGTCTTGTTCCTGATCTTAAGGAGAATGCTTTTAGTTTTTCCACTTTGAATATGATGTTAGCTATGAGTTTGCCACATGTGGTCTGTATTATATTGAGATATGTTCCCTCTATTTCAACTTTGCTGAGAGTTTTTGTTATAAATGGAGGTTGATTTTGTCAAAAGCTTTTCCTGCATGTATTGATATCACCATATGATTTTTATCTTTCATATTTTTTACGTGGTGTATCATGTTAATTGATTGGAGGATGTTGAACCAAACTTGCATCCCAGGAATAAACACCACTTGATCATGTTGTATGATCTTTGTAATGTATTGCTGAATTCTGTATGCTAATATTTTGTTGAAGATATTTGCATCTGTGTATCAGAGATATCTGCCTATAATTTTCCTGTTTTTTTTTTTTTTTTTTTTTGTAATGTCTTTGTCTGGGTTTGGAATCAGGGAAATGGTGGCCTCCTAAATTGACATTGGGTATTTTGCCTCCTCTTAATTTTTTTTGAAGTAGTTTGAGAATAATAGGTGTTAATTCTTCTTTAAATGTTTGGTAAAATCCACCTGTGAACCACCAGGACAAGGTCTTTCCTTTGTTGGGAGTTTTTTGATTACTTATTTGATTTCATTAGTAGTATTCAGTTAGTTCAAATTTTCTGTTGCTTTTTATTCAGTCTTGGAAGATAGTATGTTTCTCAAAATTTATCCATTTCTTCCAGATTGTCCAATATGTTGGCATATAATTGTTCTTATATTTTCTTATAATCCTCTCTATTTATGTGTTGTCAGTTATCACTTCTCCTCTTTCATTTATGATTTTACTTATTTGGGTCCTTTCTCTTTTTTTCTTGATGAATCTAATTAACAATGTATCTTTTTTTTTTTTTTTTTTTTAATCAAAGAACTAGCTCTTGGTTTCATTGATATTTTGAATGTATTTCTAGTCTCTATTTCATTTACTTCCACTCTGATCTTTATTTTCTTCTACTCGTTTTGGGCTTTGTTTGCTGTTTTTTTTGTTTGTTTGTTTTTGTTGTCATTGTTTTGTTTTTTGTTTTTCCTAGTTCCTTGAAGTGTAAGGTTAGATTGTTTATTTGAGATTTCTGTTGTTTTTTGAGGTAGGCCCACATTACTATGAATTTCCCTTTTAGGACAGCTTTTGTTCTGTCCCATAGATTTTTTTTTTTTTGAAATTCTTTTAAAAATGTGTTACAGTTTTCAGCATATAGGTCTTTCACATCCTTGGTTAAGTTTATTCCTAGGTATTTGATTTTTTTTGTGCAACTGCAAAAGGAATTGGTTTTATTTATTTTTTTTCCCTGAGATTTCATTGTTAGTATATAGGAATTAAATGGACTTTTGTACATTGATTTTGTAGCCGGCAACTGTACTGTATTCGTTGATTGTTTCTAACAGCTTTTTGGTGAAGTCTTCAGGGTTTTATATACATAGCATCATGTCATCTGCAAAGAGTGACAATTTAATTTCTTCATTCCCAATTTGGATGTGTTTTATTTCTTTTTATTGCCTGATAGCTCTGGCGAGGACTTCCAACACTATGTTGAAAAGCAGAGGTGATAGGGGACATCCCTGTCGTGTTCCTGAGCATAGAGCAAAGGGCTTCAGTTTTTCTCCATTAATTATGAGATTAGCAGAGGGCTTGTCATATATGGCCTTTATTATGTTAAGGTATTTTCCTTCTATACCCATTTTATTAAGTGTTTTAATCATAAATGGATGTTGTATCTTGTCAAATTTTTCTGCATCAATTGATATAATCATATGATTTTTGTCCTTTATTTTATTTATGTGATGTATCACATTGATGGATTTGCATATGTTGAACCATCCTTGTGCCCCCTGGAATGAACCCCACTTGGTCGTGATGAATAATCTTTTCAATGCATCGTTGCATTCGATTTGCTAGAATTTTGTTTAGGATTTTTGCATCTGTATTCAGCAGAGATATTGTCTGTAGTTTTCTTTTTTTGTGTTATCCTTACCACGTTTTGGTATCAGGGTAATGTTGGCCTCATAAAATGACTTAGGGAATATTGTCTCTTCTTCAGTTTTTTGGAAGAGTTTGAGCAGGATTGGTATTAGATCCTCTTTGAAGGTTTGGTAGAATTCACTAGTGAAGCCGTCTGGTCCCGGAGTTTTGCTATTGGGAAGGATTCGGATGACTGATTCAATTTCGTTACTAGTGATCAGTCTGTTTAGATTTTCCAGTTCTTCGTGGTTCAGCCTTGGAAGGCTATATGTTTCTAAGAACTTGTCCATTTCTTCTAGGTTTTTGAATTTGGTGACATATAGTCCTTCATAGTATTCTTGGATGATCCTTTGTATTTCTGTGGTGTCCGTGATAACTTCCCCTTTTTCGTTTCTGATTTTGTTAATTAGTGTCTTCTCTCTTTTTATCTTAGTGAATGTAGCCAAGGGTTTTCCAATTTTGTTAAACTTTTCAAAGAACCAGCTCTTTGTCACATTAATTTTTTCTGTTGTCTTTTTGTTCTCTATTTCATTTAGTTCTGTTCTGATTTTTATTATGTCCTTTCTTCTGCTGACCTTGGGTTTCATTTATTCTTCTTTTTCTAGTTCTTTAAGGTGTAATGTGAGGGTTTTTATTTGGGATTTTTCTTGTTTCTTGAGTTAGGCCTGTAATGATATAAATTTCTCTCTTAAAACTGCTTTTGCTGCATCCAAAAAAAATTTGGTAGGGTGTATTTTCATTCTCATTTGTTTCTATGCATCGTTTGATCTCTCTAATTTCTTCTTTGACCTAGTTGTGCTTTAAAAGTATGTTGTTTAATCTCCATGTATTTGTGGTTTTTCGTGCTTTCTTTTTGCTGTTGATATCCAATTTCAAAACCTTGTGATCAGAGAATATGCTTGGCATGATTTCAATCTTCTTAAATTTGCTGAGGCTAGTTTTATGTCCCAATATATGGTCTACCCTTGAGAATATTCCATGTACACTAGAAAAAAATGTATAGTCTGATGTTTTAGGATGAAGTGCTCTATAAATGTCAATTATGTCCATTTCATCTAATGTGTTATTTAGGGCTGCTGTTTTATTATTTATTTTCTGTTTGGATGATCTCTCCATAGCTGTCAATCATGTATTTAGGTCCCCTAGTATAATTGTGTTTTGGTCAATTTCTCCCTTTAGTTCTGTTAGCAGGTGCTCCCTGATTGGGGGCATAAATACTGATGACTGTTATGTCTTCTTGTTGCATAGTCCCCTTTACCATTATGAAATGTTCATCTTGTCTCTGTTTCACCCTGAAGTCTGTTTCATCTGATATCAGTATGGTTACAACTGATTTTCTCCGGATACCATTTGCTTGGAGTGTCAATTTCTACCCTTTCACTTTGAGTCTATGCTTGTCCTTGTAGCTAAGATGTGTCTGTTGGAGGCAGCATATGGTTGGGTTTAGTTTTTTGATCCAATCTGCTACTCCGTGACTTTTTATCGGTGAGTTCATTCCATTTACATTTAGGGTGATTATTGATATGTGAGGATTTCCTACCATTCTATCTTTAGTTTTCTGGTAAGACTGTGTCTCCATTGTTTCTTTACCTTTTTGTTGTTGTCTATTATTTCTGTGTAGTGGTATTCTATGATTTTTCTCTCTGTTTCTTCTTTCATTACACTATGTATTTCAATTCTGGATTTTTTTTTTTTTTTTGAGTGGTTACCACTAAGTTTATGAAAAAGAAAGTTTGATATTTAGAGTATTTCATTTTCTTCAACATACTTACTTTCTCCATTCCTGTATTCTGGTTCAGGCCTTTAATCTCCCCCTTTTTATGTGTTGGTTGCCACAGATTGTCCCTGTTGATGGTGATCAAATAGCCCTCTTAATATTTCTTGTAGTGCAGGTCGTGTATTAGAAAATTCCCTCAGCTTCTGTATATCTGGAAAGGTCTTTATTCCTCTTTCATATCTAAAGGATATCTTTGCTGGATATATTATTCCTGGCTCATAATTTCTCTCTTTCAATAGTTTGACTCTTTGGTTCCACTCACTCCTGGCTTGTAGAGTTTCTGCTGAAAAATCTGATGATAATCTAATGGGCTTTCCTTTTTCCGTCTTCTTTTCCCTGGCTGCCTTGAGGATTTTTTCTTTGTCGTTGATTTTTGACAGCTTCAATACAATGGAAAAGGCCTGTTGGGGTTGAGGTAATTAGGTGTTCTAGTTGCTTCTTGGATTCGAGGATCCAGTTCTTTCCACAAGTTTGGGAAGTTCTCATCGACTATTTATTTGATATACTCTCTGTTCCCTTCTCTCTTTCTTCTCCTTCTGGTATGTCCATTATTCTTATATTGCTATTTCTGATGGAGTCGGACAGTTCTTGTAGAGTTCTTTCATTTTTTTTTAAGTCTCAAGTCTCCTTCCATCTGTGTCATTTCCAGATTTCTATCTTCAATGTCACTGGTTCTTTCCTCCATCTGGTCAACTCTACTACCTAAGCTGGCTATTTCATTCTTTATTTCTTCTATTGATTTCTTAATCTCCAGAAATTCTATTTGGTTCTTTTTTAAAATTTCAGTCTCTTTGGCAAAATGTTCATGTTGTTCTTTGATTGTGTTTCTGAGTTCGTTAAACTGCCTTTCTGTGTTTTCTTGCATCTCGAGTTTTTTAAGAACTGTAATCTTGAATTCTCTGTCATTTAAGTCACACATTTCCATATCTTTAAGTTCATTTTCTGGAGATTTTTCACTTTCTTTCTGGGCTGTCTTGTTGTCTTGGTTATTCATGGAATTAATGACTTATTGATTCTCTTCCTAGACATCTACAGGAGTGGGTTCTGTAACAGGTTGATAGGAAGAGGTCTTTCTTTCGTTTTCCTGTACGTGTTGGTAGATTGTTTTATTTTCTCTCTGACTACAGCTTTTTTTCCTCTCTCACAGTGTAGTGTTATGTTTTTTCTGCACTATTCCAGCTTCTCACATAATGGGGTGATTCCCTGGAAGGCATGCTTCTCCTCTGTTAACAGTTCACCTGGGTCATAGAGTGCCACATCCTTTGGGGGATGCGGAGAGCTTTTGAAGTTTCAGAGCTCTTCCTGCACCAGATTCCTATCCCCTAGATTCTGGGTCATTGTGTTTTCATTTTCATTTGCCTCAAGGTATTTGGATTATTTTCTTGATCTTGTTGTTTACCCATTCATTATTTAGTAGCATTTTATTTTGCCTCCATGTGTTTGTGGATTTTCATTTTCGTAATTGATTTCTAGTTTCATAACATTGTGGTCAGAGAAGATGCTTGATATGATTTCAATCTTCTTAAATTTATTGAGATTTCTTTTATGGCCTTACATGTTGTCTATCTTTGATAATGTTCCACTGAAAAGAATGTATATTCTGCCGCTTTGGGGTAAATGCTCTAAAAATATCAATTAAAGCCATCAGGTCTAGTGTATAATTTAAGGCCACTGTTTCCTTGTTTATTTTATGTTTCAAAGATCTGTCCATTGGTGTCGATAGGGTGTTATAGTTCCTTGCTATGATTAAATTATTCTTAATCTCTCCCTTTATGTTGGTCAATATTTGTTTTATATATTTAGGTGCTCCTATGTTAGGTTCATAAATGTTTATAAGGGTTATATCCTTTTGTTGTATTGGTCTCTTTATCATTATGTAATGTCCCTCTTTGTCTCTTATTATAGCCTTTGTTTAAAGCCTATTTTGTCTGATGTAAGTATTGCTACCCCAGGTTTCTGTTTGTTTCCATTCACATGAAATATTTTTTTCCGTCCATTCACGTTCAGTCTGTTTGTGTCTTTCAATCTGAAGTTGGTCTCTTG
Organism: Rhinolophus sinicus; assembly: GCF_057876585.1. Taxonomy (NCBI): domain Eukaryota; kingdom Metazoa; phylum Chordata; class Mammalia; order Chiroptera; family Rhinolophidae; genus Rhinolophus; species Rhinolophus sinicus. Next base: position 58,707,867 of record NC_142515.1, on the reverse strand, counting down.
TAGACAACATATATATGGGTCTCGTTTTCTTATCAATTCAGCTACACTATATCTTTTGATTAGAACATTTAATCCATTTAGATTTCAAATAATTGATAGATATATAGTTATTGCCATTTTATTATTCATCTTCATGTTCTTCCCTGCCCACCCCCCCAACCACCTCTTCTTCTTAAAGAAGGCCCGTTAATATTCTTGTAATACTTGTTTGGTAGTGATGAACTCCTTTAGCTTTTTCTTGTCTAGGAAGTCCTTTATCTCTCCAATTTCAAATGGTAACCTTGCTCAGTAGAGTAGTCTTGGTTGTACGTTTTTACTTTTCAACAATCTGAATATTTCCTGACACTCCCTTCTGGCCTGCAAAGTTTCTGTTGAGAAATCAGCTGAAAATCTAATGGGAGCTCCCTTGTAAGTAATTAGTTGCCTTTCCCTTACTTCTTTTAGAATTCTCTCTTTGTCTTTAACCATTTTAATTATTAGGTTGCTGCAAAAGTAATTGCAGTTTTTGCAATTAAACCTTTTAAACCACAATTACTTTTGTACCAACCATATAATGTGTCTTGATGTGGGCCTGTTTGGGTTCATCTTGTTTGACACTCTCTATGCTTCCTAGATTCCCACGTCTATATCCTTTGCCAAGTTAGGAAAGTTTCAGTCATTATTTCTTCAAATATGTTCTCAATTCCTTGCTTTCTTTCTTCTCCTTCTGTTACCCCTTTGACAGGAATGTAGTTATGGTTGATGTCCCAGAGGTCTCAAACTATCCTCTGTTTTTATTGTCTTTATTTTTTTGATGTTGAAGTTCACACTAAGTTCCTTGAGCATCCTTAAAGCCATTTCTTTGGATTATGTATTTGGTGGGGTGCTTGCCACTATTTCACTTAGTTCTTCTTTTGGAGTTTCCTCCTAGTTTTTTTCATTTGGGATGTATTTCTTTGTTTCCTCATTTTGGCTACCTCTCTGTTTCTATGTATTTGGTAGATCTGCTATGTATCCCAGTGTTGGCTGGGTTGCCTTAGGTAGCAGATGCCCTTTGGGGCCCAGTGGCACAGTCTCCCTGGTCATCGGCACTGGGTTCTCCAGGAGCATCCTTTGTGTGGGCCATTCTCTTTTAGTTGAGCTTTGATTCATTGGATGACAGTGGATTGGATTTACCCTTAGGCTCACTGGCTATGACATTAGGCCAAAATCACAGCTTACAGGGTACTGTGTGGGGGGCTTACCCTGCAGAGCAGGATTCATGCCAGCAGGCTCTCGTGCCTGCTAAGACCACCCTTTAGTTGTGCTGCTTGTGGGGCTAATTGGGTGGTACTCTATTGTGGTCTGCTTTCTACCTCCAGGTATGTTGGTTCTGGGGCCTTTAGGGAGGGGCTCTGGTGCAGGCCTAGATCAGCCACTACTGCCTGTGACTGGGCTGGGACTACCTTGTAGGAGGTATAAAGTGATCACAGTTGGTTGTTGCTTGTACTGGGCCTAGAGTCGAGTGGGAGAGTCCACCTTGTGAACTAATGTGGCTTCCTTCAGTGCTGAGCCTGGGGTAGCTCTGCAAAAAGCCCAGGCCACATCAAGGTCTACTGCCACCTGCTCACTTTCATAAATCTCAGCCACTGATAAAACTTCCTGTACTGTACCAGTTGGGTGAGGCGTGGCCTCAGGGAGTCAACAGGGTAGGGCAAGTTGTGTTCACCAGGTTAATGTAGATTCTGGTTTGGTGCCAGTGCTGGGCTTGGAGCTACTCAGAAAAAGTCTCAGAGCACATCGTGGCCATTCTCCTGGGGACTGCAGACCCCCAAAAACTGTCCAAAAAAGAATACAGTGCAGGTGGGGCTGGATGCTTACTGAGAAAGTGCCTCTGGCATTGAATGAGTTGTGTAGGGCAGGGTCCCAGGGAGTCACATGGTGGAGCAGGTGGAGTTCACCAGGCCAATGCAAATTGATATTTGGCCATGTAGGGGAGGGTTCAATACAAGAAAGATGGAAACTATTTGCCGGCTGTGCGGAAGGAGGATTCTACACAGACAAAATGGCAAGTGTCCCTTCAGTCCTTGCCCTGTAGCCATACAACTATCTCTCCCTGTATGTCTCTTACATCCCCTCACCCCCCGCAAGTTACTGTCCCTTCACTGGAGCCCAAGGTGAGTGCCTGTGAGCAAGTAAATCTGTGTGTGGACCCTTTGAGAGGATGCCTGGGTATCCTGCATCCTTTCATCCCTCCTGGAAGATCAGAATCCCCACTGTTTTTCATAGCTAGCCATTCTGATATCTTCTCTCCCTGGGACTGGTACTCTGGGCTGAAAATCTTGGTGTGGGGCTAGAGCCCCTCACTCTTCCTGAGGGGACCTCTGCAGCCAAGATATTCCTTCTGATTCTCAACAGCCACATGCAGGTGTGGGGCTGCCCATTCTAAATCTCTGCCCATCTTACCAGTCTCACATCTTACCATGATGTGGCTTCATTTTTATATCCTTAGTTATAAGACAACTGTTCAGCTAGATTTCAGATGGTTCTCCAAGTTGATTGTTCTATAAGTTAGTTATAATTTGGATGTGGTAATGGGAGAGGGCAAGCACAGCTTTTATCTGCTCTGCCATCTTGGATCCTTCTCTGTCTTTACATTTTTAAATAGTTAAAAAAAATATGTGAGAGTAACTATATGTGGCACAAAAAGCTTAAAATATCTGCCATCTGGTACGTTACAAAAAAATGTTTGCTGAACACTGTTCTAGTTCTAAACATACTTTTAGCAGATGCTTTCACGACCCCACTCATGTTCTCTCTGTACTTATCCAATTGCTGGCATATGTGACTCTTTGATGTAGGGAATAGTGGTTCCATTCTCTATGCCCTGTGGCTAGAGCAGGCTGTAAGTATCATGGAAGCCCCTTGGTTGCAGTCATTACTTGTGGATAAACATCCATCCACTTCCTCCCCAGGTGGGAGAGCTCTGAGGCAAGCATCCTATATGAGCTTGCAGAGTCCCCAACATGATCAAGTGCAGCTGACCAAAGCAGTAAATATGTTGTGTCTTCCTTCTGTTCCCTGTCTCACTTACTCCCTCTCAGTGTGTCCTGGTGTCATCTCCCAAATAAACTACTTACACTCAGTTCAGGTGTCATTGCCTAAAATAGTCTTTAGAATGCTACCTTCTATTTTTTTCTGCCTCCTTGAATTTTACCCTGTTCCTTAATTTCATACATAATGCATTCCTGAAAATCTGTACAAATTAAATATGTATAATTTGAAAAGACAGACTTACATTTTATAAGTTTTCAAAAAGAGTCAAATATATCATTTAAAATGTCTCCTTACATTAACTTTTAGTCACATTTCAAAAGCATATTTAAAATATTTTACAACTAATTTTAAACATATTTTCTTCACAATTCCTCACAGTTAATTGTTTATCCATTGACTGAGAATAAAGACACACTTAATAGTTTCTATCTTTGAGTTTTATTCTATACATTATATTTATGCTGTTCATGACTGATAACTTCATTTTTAACTTTCTTCTCTTTCAAATTTTTTAAATAAAGTATTCAGGTCCAAATGAATTAAGCTCTAATAATTGGAAAAACACTATTCTTTAGGTGAAGAAAGACAATAGTGCTGCTGCTGCAATGCATGTTTTGTGGACAGGCAATTTCACCTTGAAATACTTCAATGTTTTTATCATCAGACAAAGAATGAAAACCATAATTGACTTGAGAAGGGTATTTCAGAGCAAACAATGTATTAGTTTTCTAAGTAATGCCATGCCACACACACACACACACACACACACACACACACACTCACACACATATAAATATTTGTTAAAATATAGCTAACATACAATATTAAATACTTTTAAGGTGCACAATAATTATTAAACATTTATATGCCTAAAGAAGTGATCACAATGATAAGTCCACCAACCACCTGACACCATACTGTGCTATCACAAAACTATTGACTATATTCCCCACGCTGTATATATATTACATCCCCATGACTTACTTGTTTTATACCTGGAAATTTGAACCTCTTATTCCCCTTAACCTTTACCCCCCCCTTTTTAAAATTTCCAATTACAGTTGAAATTCAATATTATTTTATATGGTGTACAGCATAGTGGTTAGGCATTTATATAATTTAAGAAGTGATCTACTGACTAATCTAGTATCCACCTGGCACTATACATAGTTATTACTATACTATTAACTATATTCTCTATGTGATACTTTACATCCCCATGACTATTTTGTAACTATCAATTTGTACTTCTTAATCTCTTCATCTTTCTCACCCAGCTCCCCAGCTCTCCTTCCATCTATCACCCTTATAAATCTAGTACCCATCTGACACCATACATAGTTATTACAATATTATTGACTATATTCTTTATGCTATACCCTACATCCCCATAACTACTTTTTAACAACCAATTTGTACTTCTTAATCCCTTCCCCTGTTTTCACCCACACCTCCAAATCCCCTCCCATCTGGCAACCATCAAAATGTTTTCTGTATCTGTGAGTTTGTTTCTGGATTTTTGTTTGTATTTTTGTTTTGTTCTTTAGATTCCATACATAAACAAAATCACATTGCACCTGTCTTTCTCTGTCTGACACTCCACTCAGCACAGTACTTTCCAGGTCCATCCATGCCACCACAGATAGCAAGAATCCATTCACTTCCATGGCCAAGAAATATTCCATTGTATATACGTGATACTTCCTCTTTATCTATTCTTCCATTAACGCCAGGCTGTCTCCACATGTTGGCCATTGTAAAAAATGCTGCAACGAACCTATGGATGCACATATCCCTACAAAGTAGCATTTGGGTTTTTTCAGATAAACCCAGAAGTGGGATTACTGGGTCCTTCCTTCTCTCTTGTTATAGTATTTGTTTTAAAGTCTATTTTGTCTGGTATAAGTATTGCTACCCTCCACCCCCTTTTTTTTTTCATTTCCATTTTCATAAAATAACTTTTTCCATCCCTTTACTTTCTGTCTGTATGTCTTTCAATCTGAAGTGAGTCTTTTGTACGTAGCATGTATGAGGTTTTTTGTTTTGTTTTGTTTTTCTTATTCATTCGGCCCTCCTATGTCTTTTGGTTGGAGCATTTAATTCATTTACATTGCAGGTAATTGTTGACATACAGAGGGTGCCCCAAAAATGTATGCACACTTTTAGAAAGTAAAACTATATTAAAATTGTAATACTCAATATATACCAATAACAAAAGATGAATACAAGTCATGTTTGACTTCTGCAATTTCAAGAGGTGCTCAAAGTGGTCACCATCAGCGTCCAGACACTCGTGATTACAGCGGACTACTGCTTGAGCAACATTGACCAAAGTGTCTACCCGTATACATATTTTTGGCATCCCCGGTATGTGTAGCTATTACCATTTTATTATTCATAATTTTGATCTTTTTTTTTTCCTTCTCAAAGAAGTTCCTCTAACATTCCTTGTATACTGGTTTGGTGGTAATGAACTCCTTTAGCTTTGTCTTGTCTGGGAAGCTCTTTATCTCTCCTTCAATTCTAAATGATAGCTTTGCTGTTTAGAGTACCCTTGATTGTAGGTTCTTACTTTCCATCACATTGATTATTTTGTGCCAATACCTTCTGGCCTGCAAGGTTTCTGTTGAGAAATCAGCTGACAGTCTTATGTGGGGTCCTTTGTAAGTTATTAGTTACCTTTCTCTTGATGCTTTTAGGATTCTCTCTTTGTCTATATCCTTTGCCATTTTAATCATAAGGTGCCTTGGTGTGGGCCTGTTTGGGTTCATCTTGTTTGGGACTCTGTGCTTCCTGGACTTGTATGTCTATTTCTTTCACCAGGTTAGGAAAGTTTCCAGTCATTATTTCTTCAAATAAGTTCTCAATCCCTTGCTTTCTCTCTTCTCCTTCTGGTACCACTATGATGCAGATGTTGTTATGCTTCATGTTGTCCCAGAGGTCTCCTAAACTATCCTCATTTTTTGGATTCTTTTTCCTTTTTGCTGTTCTGATTGGGTGTTTTCTTGTACCTTGTCTTCCCGATTACTGATTCTTTCCTTTGCTTCATCTAATCTGCTGGTGATTCCTTGTAATACATTCTTCATTTCAGTTATTGTATTCTTTACTTCTGACTGGTTCTTTTTTTATGGTTTCTATGTCTTTTTTTATGCTTGCTATCGCTGTGGAAATTCTCACTCAGTTCCATGAACATTCTTATAACCATTGATTTGAACTCTGTCTCTCATTAGTTGCTTCCATCTATTTCATTTAGTTCTTTTCCTGGAGTTTTCTCGCATTCTTTTATTTGTGATGTAATTCTTTGTTTACTCATTTTGGCTATCTCTCTGTGTTTGTTTCTATGTATTAAGTAGATCTATGTCTCCCACTCTTGAACAGGTGGCCTTATATTGTAGGTGCCTATAGGGCAGTGGCAGAGTCTCCCTGGTCACCTGTGCCAGGTGCTCCAAGTCCTTGTGTGGATTGTATTTGTCCTCCTGTTATAGTTAAGCCTTGATTGCTATTGGCATGTCAGTGGGTGGCATTGGCCCTCAAGCTGATTGGCTGGGTTTGGGTATGTCCGCAGCTTAAGGGCTGCTGTGCAGGGGGCTTACCCCACTGAGTGGTATTCATCCCTGAGGGTTCTGATGCCTGTTGAGAACGCCAAGGCCAGTAGCCACCTGCTTGGGGCCACTGGCTCCAATAGTCTTCCAAGAAAGAGTGTAATGTGGGCGGGGCTGGCTACTTCTGTAAAAGTGCAGGGAATTGGGTGGGGCAGGGTTCCAGCAGAGCTCACCAGACCAATCAGATTCTGATTTGGCCTGTGACGGAGGGCTCAACAGAGGAAAGATGGTGCCCACCTGCCAGCTGCATGGGAGAAGAACCCCTTGCAGGGAAAATGGTGACTGTGCTCCAGCCCTTGCTTTGAAGCCATATACCTCATTCTGCTCCCTCCCACCCGACCCCCTGCCCCTGTATATCTTTGATGGCCCCCAAGTCACCGTCCCGCCACTGGAGCCCAGGGTAAGTGCTTGTTAGTGAGTGAGTCTGTGTGCGGATTGTTTGAGAGGACCTCTCAGTTTCCCACAGATTTGCCTCCCACCAGGATGGTCGGAATCCTTACTATTTTTTTATATCCAGATGTCGTGGGACTCCTCTTCCTGGTACCAGCACTCCAGGCTGGGAGGTCAGTGTGGGGCTGGGGTCCCTCACTCCTCTGGGGGGGAACCTCCATAGCTGGGATATCCCTTATTATTCTCAACCACCACATGGAGGTTTAGGGCTAGCCTATTTCATGCCTCTGCCCCTCCTACCAGTCTCGATGTGTCTTCTTCTTTATATCCATAGTTATAAAACTTCTCTTAAGCTAGACTTCAGATGGTTCTCCAGGTTGATTGTTCTGCAATTTAGTTGTAATTTTCATGTGTTTGTGGAAGGAACCATGCACAGTGTTTATCTACTCTGCCATCTTGGATCTCCCTAAATAAATAAAAAAAAGTATACACATTTTAAGAAAGGAAACAACTGTATTAAAATTGTTATATTCAATATATACCAATAACAAAAGATGAATACAAGTCATGTGTATACTTTTTTTTTTTTTTTTTTTGGCACTCCCGGTATATTTTTAAATCAAGAAACTCTTGCTAGCTTTTTTCTATTTTTTCCAGGTGTACCTAAAGTTTTAGTTTTCAATTAATTCTGGTGATTTTTCTTGCCTTGCTTATTCTTTCAGAAGGAGAAATTTGTTTACCTGGAGTTTATTTACGGCAGTGGTTCTCAACCATGACTGCACAAAGGAATCCAGGTTGCTTTCTAGACAGTACAGAGGTCTGGGGCTCACCTCCAGAGATTCTTATTTACTTGGATTGGGACGTGACCTGGAAAATGGGAATTTTAATATTTTCTCAGGTGATTTTAATATGCAGCTAAATCTGAGAACCACAGATGGAATCAGCTGGGAGTCAAGGTGATTTCTATTGAATTTTGATGTGTTCTTGTTTAAATATTTTACATTATGAGAAAGAGAAAAAATAATGTATATAAATTCATAGCGTAGTCCCATTAAGGGGCTCTCTTTCTCTTCTAAAGTGTTTATTTTTTATGTGCTTCATTTGAAAGGAAGAAATTGCATGTTCCCAGCTCTTTATGAGTGTGGCCAGGTACTCACCTAACTACCATGTTTCCCTGAAAATAAGACCAGGTCTTATATTAAGTTTTGCTCCAAAAGACACATTAGGGCTTATGTTCAGGAAGTAGCCTCCTGAAAAATCATGCTAGGGCTTATTTTCCAGTTAGGTCTTATTTTCGGGGAAACAAGGTATCACTGTCTACCAGGAGAATGTACCTACACCACTAGCTCAGCGCTGCCACCCTGAGCACAAGGAAACCAGAGGCTTTCTGTTGCCATTGCTGTACCATAGCGTGGATGCCAATTCTAGACTGATTCCAAATGGTTGTTTCTTTAATGATTTCTCCTTCTCAACTCTACCATCACCTCTCTCACCATCTCCTTATTATCAGGCATCTCTTCTAGACTGCGAGTATAAGCATTTTTCCAGGCTCACATCCACTAAATTATATGATCATTTAAGGCAAAGTGGTTCCAAAATTTCCCTTTGGGGGAAACTTAAAGCAACCATTCCATTAGATGGGCACTAGAGTCCCTTTGTTGTGTCCTCTTGTGTACAGCAAGCATGGTATTATTATCAAGCTCAAGTGTTTATTGGGGGTTGCGTTAGAGAAGCTGGAGGAGACTGTCATCATGGCTTTAGAGAAAGTAGCAGATCTTTCTTCAAATGATCCAATTGCATTTTCTAGTCAACTATTTTAAAATAATTGGGACATAGGGACCAAGAAGTTTCTTCTCTCATTCCTATCTTCTTCTCTTCAGTGGCAATCTAGGAGGCACGGAATAGCTGTGGCTGCTCTCCTACATTCTAAGAAAAATGTGATTAGTGACTTTTGACAAAGCAGTTTTGGTGGTCCGAGAAATCTAGTGGGATATGGTACTTTGCCAATGAAGCCGGCTGTCATGGCTTCCTCCTAAGAGGATGGTCAGTTCTTAGACCAGAGGAGCTGCCAATAGTGAGAGCCTTGCCAGATTACATACATGCACAATGTTAGAGATGTAATTCCATCCCACCCCTTGCCATCTGTGTGGTCCAAATTATTTCATGTTTCTGAAACTATCCTCTCCACAATTGATGGGCATCTGACTAAGCAAGCTAGGCCAATTATGATAATTTACCTGATCGGCACCGTTTACTGGTGTACGGATGATCAAGCAGGACTAATCAGAAATGTCCCCAGGACATTTGCAGAAAGGCAGACCTTTAATCCCACTCTCTCTAGTGATGAAGCTTAGAAATGTGAGACACAGGAGTTATCAGTGGCCTATGCCTGGTGTGTGGATGAATCTAGTTGATGACTGAAGTCAAACAGAGTGAGATCGGATGAAATCAGAAACATGTTCAAGTTTCTGAGGCCCAAACTCCACTTATATCCTGATTTCCATCTTTTGTGTAGCCGGTCAATTCTCTTTTGCCTAAAATGGTTTGAGTTGGGTTTCTGTCACTTCCAAATCAATGAGTCCTGAGCAATAGCAACACTTACTAAATTGTAATCAGATCTGAGTTTGAAACTTGCCTCTAACCATGGGAATTTATATACAGGCATTCCTATATATAAATAACAATACCAGCATATCAGAGAAAAGATGAGAAAATCCTGTCTTGGTGTCTGATATATAATCACATAATAGAATAGCATTCAGAAATGTTATTTTCCTTCCCTTCTTTACCTCCCCAGTCCTCTCAAACCACCTAAAAGAGCAGCTAAAAGAGCAGCAAAATAGATCCTAGAGATACCAGGCAACATTCCTGGTGTGGTGTATGTTCCAGTTTGACATCCAATACAGATTCATCTGAATCAAGCAAGGGACACTGTAAAAATATAATAATAATATTTATAAAAGCAAGTGTTTTTGATAATTTTCCTTGCCTGAAAATCCATTCATCTCCCTGTTCCTGAATGACTACATACCTTGATTTAATGTCTGTGACAATGTGCAGATCTGAAAGTTATTAAGCTGTTCCTCATGACTCAACCTGTTCCTCATAACTTGCTGTTCAGAACTAGGAATTAAACCCCGGCAAAGTCTTGAAGTCAGACAATGTAACAGTCAACAGAAAAATAAAAGAACATTTCATGCTACTCAATTTCAACAATCTCTGTAAACATCTTGAAGAAGCCAAAGCCTTCTATTGATCAGTTTGGTATATTCTTCTACTCCAGAGGAAAAGGGTAATAAAATGAATGTCATTACGTGTTCTGAGACCACATCACAATATGCTATGTATGATGGGTCCCTTTGCACTCCGAATGCTCCACATTATAAATAAAAATCCTCCTGTTCACTTCTTAAAATCATTCCTTGCTAAAAAAGTTATATCTGTGTAATTTTGTACTTCAAATTCTTATCTTGTTCTTATGTGTGCATTTGCCTTCTACTTCCACTTTGGTGAGGGTGATACATTCATATCCTCACTGTGAGTTCAGAGAGAGCAGAGAGAATCAGATAAACACACCAGAGGCCTGACAAGGCCATGGAATACCTCATTTGGTTCCTGTACACTGCCTCTCTTACAGAAATGCACTTGTCCTTGGGAAAACATTGGTTTATTTCCTACTTTTGGATACCTTGGTGTCTTTATGCCACTCTACTGCCGAAATTCCACCAGATAATATAGAAACTAAGACAATGAAAATAACAGAAAGGCTTTGGTGTCTCAGAAAACATGGGTACTTGGCAATTAATATGGGGCATCATTTCTTTGCATACAAATATAAACACCTGGTATATAAACCGTGCTTTTTGCCCACTAATCTTTAGAAGAAAGAGTATGGGCTCTGGGGTCAGAAGACAGCTTTGTTCAAGTCCAGTTTCTGTTAATTAATTATATTTCTCCAATAAAAATAAACTTATCCCTCTGAGCATTATGTCTCCACATTTTATAAAATAGAAATAATAACACAGTAGGCAAGGAATAACAAATAGTTGGCTTAAGGTAGAAATGAGATAACAAGTGTGACATGAAATCCAAAGCATTTTTGCAAATACCATGTTTTGGAATTAAATCAGCCTAAGAAAAGTTCCCAGAGGGATCATTGATACTGTCTTCTGGAAAAATCACCCTAACAACACAAATATCAAAGAGCTTTTTGTTTGGGGGAGGAGTGGGAAGTCAAACCACATAATTAGACTTCTATGGGGTTTTTTTTGGTTTGTTTTTTGTTTGTTTGTTTGTTTTACCACGTAAAGTCTCACTTTCCACTGGCATTTGAATGACCTGAGAACACTGCTAAATTGCTAATAGAAGAGAGGTATTGAGGTGACTGCAGTAAAAGCTCCTGCCCATCCCTTTGCACTTTGAGGCTATGATAGAGCTATTACTCATAATGATCCTAGAATCAAGAAGCAGTGTCCCACATATCAATCAAATAGAATTCTTACTTGGCATGCAGTTAACCAAGGGAGCTCCTGATACTCTTAAGCAACCATTTTCAAATTGATTACGTGCAGACCTGACAGCCTGCAATAGGGAGCATTAGAAAGCGAGAGTGATGCTTCTACAATGCAGACGCTGAGCAGGCTATTTGTCTGTTCTACACCCTGCAGTTGCTCCACATAGGATCTGATCCTTGCAAATAACATCCAAAGCCTTTTCCATCTGACTTCATTCTCCTTCTTCTCATGCCACTGGCCCCACACTCCTTCATCCTAGGCTGGCCTCTCCAAATTTCTATGCATGTCAGAGCCTCGGTAGTGTGTGTAAAGGAAGACTGGTTTTTGTCACACCTGCCTATATTTTGATATCTGTAACATTGCCCTTTCCCAGTAGGCAGGGAATAAGTGCTGATGAAGCAGACTGCAAGAACTGTATATTCTATTTCAATGTGTAAAGAGCAATCTCCTGAGACAACAGAGAGAAGATGGGCCACCTTTTTGCTTTTCTTTTGCTGTGTGGCTGTCCGGAAGGTCATTCGGGCTACTCTAGCTTTCAGTGGAAAGGAACTCTACCTTGCATGTCACCAGGTGTTTAGATATTTAACCATTTCATACCAAACCAAGGTAGGCAGTCATTTATAAAACAGGTATGGCTGTGAGAGTTGCAGGATATAATTCAGAACAACATAAATCTTGGGTTAATATTTTAAAGCATATCATAAATAAAATAAAAGCAATTCATAAAAAGCAGAGAAAGACAAGTATAACAGTAGCAGTTTAAGTATATCTATTTATATCTGTTATATATCTATTTGTATTATAACTACAGAGATAAGATATATTGAATCCATAAAACAAGAAACTACATAACACTAAAAAAGTAGTAAGTTATTGCAAAGTTATATATTTAATTTTAAAATGCAGTAGAAAGACTGAAAGATAAGAGAAAAATCATAGAAAGTACAACAAAAACACAAAATATGTCCCCAAACTGACTAACAGGAGTTTCACAAAAAGAAGAAAACAGGGTAGGGGATTAAATAAATATTAACAATGGGCAATTTTCCAGTAATAAGGAATTCAAGATTATTGTGAAAAGTCTCATGAATTGTGCAGCTCAATAAATGTAAAAATAGCACCCCAAGCCATATTATCATGATATTTCAGCACACTGACTATAAAGAGAAATTCTCAAAAAGTCCCAGAGTGGGAAAGAAAAAGCAGCAGACTTCTCACAGGACTTAGAAGCTGCATGGGATTTTCTGGAACGCTGGAAGGGAGAAGAGAAGGTGATGGGGTAAGTGTAACACCTTCAAAATTCTAGGTGAAAATGATTTCCAACCTAGAGTTACAAATAAGAAAAAAACTGATGATGAAAATATGAATATGTTCTTCCTCAAAACGTTACCAGAGGATTTATTCTTGCCAAAGAAAAGAAAAACCCAAGAAAATGAAAGTGATGGGATCCACTGATATAGGCTGGTCTCAGCAGGCTGACTCTGCTTCAAACTATGGGTTGGGCATTCATTATTCTGGAGCTCAGGGTGAAAGGAGAGCAGGTTGCAAGGAGGAAAAACCAGGAGGAAGATCTTCTCATACCTTAGTGCAAGAGGAAAAACCCATCATGAAACAAGTTTCAAGCCTCGATACAAGTTAGGTCCACTACAATCCTGTCAACCAATGGTTCTCAACAAGGTCACTTTTATTCCCCTTCTAGGGGACATTTTTACAATATCTGAAGACATTTTTGGTTGTCACAATTTGAAGGGAGGCACAGATATTACTGGTATCTGGTGGATAGAATCTATGGATACTGCTAAACATCAGTCTCCCCACAACAAAGAATTATCCAGCCTGCAATTCAATTTAATGACAATGCTAAGGAACCCTGCATTAACCTAATCAGGTCTCATGGACAAGCCCAATGTCAAAGGGTTAGGAGAGACACATCAGCGGCCTAGGGCTGGGGTATAAATGTATAATACTGCCATGGGGAGTGGAGAATTAGATGGATAATTTGGTCTAAGTTATCAGTGTATAATAAATGGAAAATTCATTTCAAAGAATGTGGACGAATCTCTCAAGAGCAATAGGGATGGCCTTTATTTCCTAGAAAGGAAACTATTGATCATTACTGCATTTCATTGATTCTAAGATACACACATTCCAACATCTCTGAAGTAATAATGTGTCTTATGATAAATGTGAAGTACTGTATTATATTTTAATTGGAATTTTTTATTCCAGTGGAACATGAAATAATGACATCTCTTACTATGGAAGGTGTATAGATTTAATGAAACACATTAAATGCTTATCACGTGCCTGTCCTATGAAGTTGGACAATTAAGTTCGTGAACTCATCCTAGAAAAAGTGCTACACACACTATGGAAAAGTGGGAAGAAGTTTAGCTTTACTGTGGATCAACCCTACAAACATTACCTCAGCTGTGTGACCAAGATCAACGTTAACAGTGACAAGTTAAGTTCTTCGTGTGTAGACTTGATATGATGTGACAAAAATGGCATTCTAACTCTATGTATTCTTCCAAAAAACACATAACCTCAGTCTAATCATAAGAAAAAGATAATAATTCCAATAAATACATATCCTAAAAATACCTGAACAGCACTCTTCAAACTGGTCAAATTCATCAAAAACAAGGACAATCTGAAAAACTGTCACAGCTAGAAAGAGCCAAAAGAGACCTGACTCCTAAATGTAATGTGATATTCTGAATGTATCCTGAAACAAAAAGAACATTAGGTAAAGCCTAAAGAAATCTTAATAAACTATGGACCTTAATGATAAAGCACCAATATTGGTTCATTAATTGTGACAAATATACCACTGTACCATAAGCTGTTAGTAATAAGAGAAATTGGATGTGGGATATATGAGAACTTTCTATATTTCTGTAAATTTAAAATTGTTCTTAAATAAAAAGTTTATTTAAAATTTAAAAAAAAAAAAGGCTACATAACTCATTGCTGAATATCCTATGGTCACCTTTGAAGTACTCCCCTTGGGAAGCTATGCACTGATGCCAGCACCTAGTCCCTTCAAAGCAATTTTGGGACTCTTTTTCTGAAATGGCCATCAGAGCTGTTGTCGTATTACCCTTGATGTCCTGTCATCAAAATATCTTCCTTTCAATATTTCCTTTATCTTTGGGTAAAGCAAGAAGTCACTGGGGACCAGATCTGGTGAGTAGGGAGTGTGTTCCAATACAGTTACTTGTTTACTGGCCAAAAACTCCCTCACAGACAGTGCCCTGTGAGCTGGTGCATTGTTGTGAAGCAAGATCCATGGATTGTTGGCTTTAAGTTCAGGTCATCTAACTTTTTCACGCAGCTTTTTCAGCACTTCCAAATAGTAAACTTGGTTAACTGTTTGTCCCGTTGGTACAAATTGATAATGAATACTCCCTCTGATGTCAAAAAAGGTTAGCAACATTGTTGCAACAAGTTTGCGAAATTAATTGTCAGACCTCATATGATAGGCAGTAAATTCAGAACTCTTGGAGGTTTAAATAATTACATTTTGCAGATGTAAGTGAAGACCAGAATTGCCTACCCTCTCTCTCTACATCTCTACATGTAAACAGGATTCTCCTTTTCACAGTGCTTCTAAGAAGAGCAATGACGCAAACCTGGATCTGTCAGACTCTATCGCTACATTTGATAGCAATTGGGGACAGTTCAGCACAGGGGTAAAAATGCTGGCTTTGGCATCTGAGGTTAACTGAAGTAAAGAGTGAAAATGTGTAGGATGGTATTTGACATATAATAAACACACACTTAGTGGTTATTATTAACATTATATGCCCAGTACTCTGATGATTGCTTTATATACATTATTCCATTTCAACCTTCCTCTATCCTATTAGATGCATCATCTGAATTTTTCAGAAATGGCACCAACATAGCAAGAGATTAATAACCCAAATTCATGCAGCTCAAAGTGTTTCGTGTGTGTGTGTGGTGGGGAAGTGGGATTAACTGTAGACATTTGTATCAATGGTTCATGAATAGATTCTTTCACTCACTTACGGAGAGGACAAGAAGGGAAGAGGCAGAGGGCAATTCAGAGACTTAAAATAATCAACTGTGTTCATTCTATATGTTATAATTTATAAGAAATATTGATGAAAATTACACCCAATTGTAATTCATTTTTCTGCTTCTTAGTGAAATGCCCAAAGTCAAAGTCAACTTCCTTGTTTTTTTTTTTTCAAAGTCAACTTTCAAATGATCTATTAAAGCAAATTATGGGGCAGCTTAAAAAGTATAGCCAAACCAAGGAAATGTTAGCTAAGCATAACTTTACATTGACTAGTTGTCAACATTAATTTAGTACCAAATAATTGTGCAATCTTTAGTAAGTTATGCTGTTCTCTGGTCCACCACTGTCAAGTGAAGCAGTTGACCTCTTTCCTAGCTTGGACATTCAGTGTTGGATAAATCTGGGGAACAGTGATTTGTTTTTTAAAGGGACATTTTATTAAGCATTTTATTAGGCACTTTTATGGGTAATGCAGTCTTTTCAGTTCCTAATATTTTGTCAAAAGTTAAACTTATGACTTCATAAAATTAAAACAACAAATTCAGTCAATTATTAGGGAGACACCATTAAAGTCCTAGTATTGCTGTCTTGGTTTTATCACTTGCAAAATGGGGACACTGGTTTCTGCTTTGCTAAGTCATATGTTACATCGAATAACACATAGAAAGTGCCTCAGTGTGCCTGCACAGAGAACATATATGACAAAGCTCTGCTAAGATATATCCCACATGGTGTTAGGCTCCTAACAACTAAAACCTAGATTTAGTGGCCTGGTATTTTTGTTTTCTTGCAGAACTTGGGCTTAACGTACATTTTCCTTATCATATATCAAGACAGCAAGCTAATCAGTGCAGCACTTTGGGGTTCAGAAACACATTCAGAAGGGAATGTTAAAATCAGCATTTGCAAAGACAGGTGAAAACAAATCTTCTGAAATATTTAAAGAAGATAATGAATAACACTTTAGCTGCCTTCCACATGTATTCCTCTAGAGCCAAACCCTTCCATTAAAATTTCTTCTGAGCACCTTATATACTAGTTAATATTGAAATATAGTATTTCCTTATACTCTAAATTGGCATGAATATAAATACATGTTATTATAAATAGATAGACCATGGAAATTGAGTGTATTTATAAAGGCAGGAAATCATATAACAATAAGCTGTTACCATGACTGTGTAGGGAAGAAAATCCTATGTTACTACCGTTAAAGAATAAAAATGTGCTTAGCTACAGAAGGGAAGAGAAGTCGTAGTTGGGGTGCATGGGGGGAGTTGCCTGTGTGCTCCCTTGACTAATGTTCCAACCATATCTTATACTTATGTCTTGACAAGCAAATCAAATTCATTTCTGGCCCTTTTCTGCTTCTGAGTTAACATTTGAAGATTGACTGGCTTGGACCATCTGGCTTTGTAAATAGGTCTGTGGTGTGTAGATGAAAACCAATGGGGATTTACAATTCATTTCAAATGAAGCTCAGGGCCATGGCAGGAAACGTCCAAGGTGATCCCAGAAAGGGCCTGCCCTCTGTTAGGATTATTCCCTCTGTCAGTTTGCCTGTACTTCATGTTTTTCTACTGAGTGACTGTGAGGTACAAGACAGAGTCCTGGCATTGTGGGGAGTTAGAGAAAGAAGCGGAGAGCGCCATATTGCGATAATTCTAATACAGCCTCAAGGTCTTGAGAGGTTTTTGTTTATCTTTGAATTTAGAACCTTTGTGGTTTGTCAATTTAAGAAGAGGCACCTAGTGACTGGATGCTGTACCCAGGATTACTTGTTTTTCGGGGCTTTCTTCTAAATTTCAGAGAATATGGAAATGTTAAGGCAGCCTAATTTGGGCCCTATAACCATAATCGAACTTTCTGGTTAGACCCAGAAATGGCGGTATTGCGTGGAAAGACTGTAAATTCTGAGATTAAAACTGGGTTTTAGTCTTGACTGTGTCATTCTGGATTATCACTCATCTGGATTTCTTAGACTGTGTTGATGCAATGACGGTCCATTCTGGCTGTACATCACAATCACCAGAAAAGTCTGTAAAATACCTCAATGTCTGCCCACGCTCAGGTCATTTACTGAGAATCTCTGTGGGGGAGGCCTGAGTTTCTCTATTTAAAAAAAAAAAAAATCCCCCAGGTGTTCCAGTGGCAGCCTGGATTAAATCCACTACTCTGGCTGTTTCCTGAGGGCCTTTCCAGGCCATTCCCTACAGGCGGGGGATTTCGTTTTCCTTCTTTTATTTCTTTCCACCAGCTTTTTGTCCCTTTACTTTTGTTTTTCCTTCCTGCTTATTTGACTCACTAACCAACACAGATCCTAAAGTTGTAAGCTCATTTATATGATGCGTTACAATATCAGACCTGTATGTGCTAGTAAAATCAAGTAATTTTTAAAAAATCAAAATTTTCTCATATGAAGGCAAAATGCTGAAGTCCCTTCAGCTTCCAGAGCTGAATTCAGTCCCAGAAAATAACATAATTATCTGGCAGATGGGCTGAGATAGACATGGTTCTGATTTGCCTGTTTTCTGAGTCTTCTGATGGAAGAATTTCTTTGGGGGGAAAAGATAGCTATTTGATAAAACAGTTATTTCCTGTTAGAAATGTCCATGATTCTTTCAAGTGTTTTTAAAATTAAATTACTTTGGATATGCTATATTGTTTGTGAACTGTGCTTGTAAAAACCACAGGTCCACATGCAAGTGATTTCTCGATTTTCCCTACTAAAGAAATCCTGGGGCACATACCATTTTATATTTATAGTCTGAGCTGACAGTCTGGATTAATGCACCTTTGAGCATCCAGCTCAGGAGATTAGCAAATTGTAGGGAAGCTGTGATTGGTGGATGAAACATTGCTGTCTGATGTACTCAAATTGATACCTGGTGGATAGATTTTTTTTTCCTAAGTCATTGCTTATAAAATTCTTGTAGATAAAAACTCTAATGAAGAACTCACTTTGTTATTTATTTTTTGCGTGACTTCACCAAAATGACTGTAGTCATCATCTACTTCATTTATCTCTCTACAGTCTAGAGTGAATAACCCTAAATTAATCAACTGATTACAAATTTCCTAAGTCTACGCATCACATTTCTCA
This sequence comes from Rhinolophus sinicus, assembly GCF_057876585.1. Lineage (NCBI taxonomy): Eukaryota > Metazoa > Chordata > Mammalia > Chiroptera > Rhinolophidae > Rhinolophus > Rhinolophus sinicus. Next base: position 58,689,195 of record NC_142515.1, on the reverse strand, counting down.
TTCTTTGCAGTTCTTTTACCCAGAATTGGGAATTAGACTGTTAGCACAGCCTAGGTGTTAAGTAGAGGCAGGCCTACATTGTTTCTATGCCTCTGAGGAGTTTCCAGGAAGGACTGAGTTAAGTTCATTAAATATCTGAATTACTGGGAAGGAGAATAGGATTCTGTCTGGTCATCCCCTTGAGAAGTTCACATTTTTATTGCTTCAATCTCCCTCCAGTGGGGAATCGGGGAAAAATCCACAATGTCAACTCTTTCTCCTAGTTATATAATTACACAGACATCAGGTAATTATCACATTCATTCATTCATTCAACAAATATTTCTAAATGCCTATGATGTATCAGTCACTGTCACAGGCGCTGGAGATGAGAGATTAACAAAACAAAGACTTTACTTCTGGGATTTAGCTGATAAAGAGAAGTCAAGTTGTACTAAGTACTAGGAAAGAAAATCAAGAGGATAAGACAGAGAGGGAGCGAGAAAGTGTTGTTACATATACAGTAATAGTCAGGAGATTCCTCTGCGGTAAGGTGATGTTTGAGCAGTACTGGAAAGAAACAAAGAAATCCATCAGGCTGATATCTGGGGGAAAGTTTTCAGGACAGTGGTAACATTAGAATGAAAGGCCCTGAGGCCGCAGCGTCCTGGGTATGTTTGGAGAACAAGAAAGCTGTGTGGCTGGGACAGAAAAGAAGAACCAGGGTTGCAGAAGAGAAGGTCAGATGGTCAACAAGGCAAACGTCATTAGGACCCTTAGGCCCTGGGAAGAATTTAGCTGTTTATTTGGAAAGCTATTAGAGGTTATTGAGCTACCTCATTCTCTCTTTCAACTGATCCATCTGGCTTCTGTAATGAAAATAAGCTTTGCAGACAAACTTTGGAGCAGAGAAATCAGTTCAGAAGCTTCTGACATGGTTTAGGTGAGAGACGATAATGGCTTGCTTAGGGAAGTGTGACGATGAAGGTGGTATCAAATGGTCAGATTCTGAACTTATTTTGAAGATACTGTGTTTCCCCGAAAACCAGACCTAGCTGGACAATCAGCTCTAATGAGTCTTTCGGAGCAAAAATTAATATAAGACCTGGTATTTATTATATTATATTATATTATATTATATTATATTATATTATATTATATTATATTATATTACATTACATTATATTATACCTGGTCTTATAGTAAAATATAATATTTCTTGTGTTAATTTTTGCTCCAAAAGACGCATTAGAGCTGATTGTCTGGCTAGGTCTTATTTTTAGGGAAACATGATAGAACTGAGAAATTTGCTGATGGATGGGTGTGGTATGAGAAAAGAGAAAGAAATCAGGAAGACGTTCAGTTTTGTTCTATAGATTATCGTCTTGATGTTACAGAACTACTCAGGTTTGGAAAGGAGAGAGAATAGAATTCAAGTTCTCCTACAAGCTGAGGGCTGTGGATGAATTTGTTTGAATGTTATAAGCCCTAGTTTTTCCAAAGGTATGTTAGTGATAATTATATCTAACATATTAGTTGGTCTTCATGGTTTAAATTAATAACAATAACTGTATTAAACTCTCTATATTTACATCTCAATTTTCACAACAACACTATGAGAGAAGTGCTATTATCACAATCATATGACAAGAAAACTGAAACATACAGCAATTACAGCGTTTGCTCAAGGTCATACACAGCTACATCTAGGACTTGAAACAGGGTTTCTGACACCAGAATCCAAGTCCCCAAACACTATATTAAAAACCACGAAAACAATAGTGATCTTAATAATACAAATAGCTAGCATGATACAATATGCCACACATTTTGTCTAATACCTCATCCACATTATTTATTTTAATTCTCACAACCTGCCAAGTCCATGTATTATCTTTCTTTTACAAAGGAGGACGTAGAGTCTCAGAGAGGTTAAGTAGCTTGTCCCTACCAGATAGGCAATCAGCTAGCACACCTGGGAGCCTGGCTTAAAACTTGGTTCAACACCACACAAAGCGGTCTGCTCCACTAACGCTAATATTCCTGTCTACACTAAGAGATTCAGTAAATTCCTCCTGCGGATGAGAAGGGGTGGTAGGAGAAAAGGCTGAATGTGTAGATTCTTATGAGAACCTCTAAAGCTCAGAGGAACAGAGGCACCTGACCACCTAAGATGCTGGAGAAATAAGGTCTGGCTTCTTTAGTTCTGTGGCACATTTCTCTGAGGTCAGTATTGCAAGATGTTAAGCTCCTTCTTCCTCCAAAAACAGATTTTATGGCATATTTTTATTGCTTTTATTTTGCAGAGATGATAAAGTATTTATCAGAAGGCATGCTTTTGCAATTCATAAGTATTCTCCTTTCACCAGCAAATCCAATTTTTTCATGTTGAGAGGAAAAAAAGAGTACAAGTGAAAATCTGCTTATTGTTGAATCCTTGGAGAAATGAAAGCAAAAGAGAAAGAAATCACTAACTATTTCAAAAGTAAAATCTGACTGCATTTGGAGAATAGTAAAGAAGGAAAATGTAATTTATTATCAAGTAACAATGATAGATTGGTTTCCTTTGTTTCAACTTCAGTTATTATGATGTTGCAATATAAATCTAATTGAATGTTTTTTCAGGGATTTTTTCAGTTTTTTTCTTGCCGTGATTTGGTCAAAAAAAAAATCACAAAATAATTAAATCAGTTTTTTATAACCCTGTTTTTGGAAAGGCAGAGACTAAGGGAGTTCTAGAGATAGTGGTGGACAAAACTTTTCCTTACAACTGCCATTGGTGATTAAAGATGGAGAATCCATTTATTCTGACGGTGAAAAGCAGCTATAGGGTTATTTCTATGCCTTCAGCAGCATCGTGGAAAGACTATAAGAACAGGCAGGATGCTTAACCGTAGTTGAGATATGATGTCTTAAATTCTAGATTATTAAGGCTGCAAGCAGTTGTTAAATACTCACCAAATATTCATCCAGTTTGACACATGACTAAGCATTCCCATATGCTAATTTAATTCTCATAACCAGCACCAGAGAAAGAGAGCTCTTATTCCCATTTCAAAGATGAGGAAACAGTCTGAGAGCTGAATAGTCTAAAACACATATATAATATTGGAAGCTGGTGGAATATACACACATACCTGCATGACTCCTACTCATGGCTGCTACACATTGCATTACCTTCTCTTAACATCGTAACCCTCCTCTAACTTTTCTGTAAAATGGGGAGTATTTATTTCCTGAAAGGATTAAATTTAAATAACACATGTAAAGTATCTAGTGTAGTGCTGGCACAGCTTAGGATATATATATATATTTGGTATGTATATATTTGGTATATATATATATATATATATATATATATATATATATATATATATGTATGTATATATATTTGGTATATATATATATATATATATATATATATATATAAATTACTTGCAGAATTGGTATATACATATATACACATATATATTTGGTATATATATTAGCTTAAAGATTTTTATTTGGTGCATGTACCACTCAGGGTTGTATGAAAGAAATAGAAACTAGTAGATATTTATATTACATAAACTATAAAAATATAAGATTTTGAATTATAACATTATAAAGCATATATATATTATAGGTGTCATTTATATATTTATATATAACATATCTGCAGTCCACAGGCAAAATTTCTTCTTTCTCAGAGTACCTCACTTGTCCCCTTAACATTTTTCAACTGATTGGATAAGATCCACCTAAGCTATTGAGGGTAATCTTCACTTAAAGTCAACTGATTGCATATGTTAACCATATCTACAAAACACCTTCACAGCAACACCTAGATTAGCGTTTGATTAATTAACTGGGTACTATTGCCTAGCCAAGCTGACACATAAGATTATCCATCACAGTACTTATTTGCTATGCTGTGCAGCAGCCGGAAACTTGCGGGAATCATTTGATCACATTGGATAATCAAAAATCCAGCCTGTTAGTATTATCTTTAGATTATCTTCAGTGGGGCAAGGGAAGCAATGGGGAAGAAGCACTGCTTTTCCTTGTGTCTGCACATTTTCCCTAAAAAGTGACTGTTGTAGCATTTGTTCTTGTTTATTGAATTATTTGCAAAATGTCTTGAATTCAATATTTTCGTGAAGGCAAATACTTGTTAAATTATTCATAGTGCTACTTTCTAAGAATAATTAGATTACCTGCTGCCTACATCACTAGGAAACTGCAGACCAAAATATGAGAATTTATAATGTTTTATGTACATTTTTTTTCCGTGACTAATTTAGCCTGTATGTAGAAATGGGAGTAGGATAAATTCTGAAAGCAATTTAAAGAGCATGCTGTATGTTGAAAGGGATGGAGACTGTGATCAGAGAAAGACTTACTGACAAGTTGACATTTGCATAAACATCCAAAAGAAATGAAGAGGAGAGTCATGCAGATATCTAGGCTAAAAAGCATCCCAGGCCAAATTCCTCTGATAGGTGCATGACTGGTGTGCTGTGGCCAAAAGGAAGTACTGTGGCTAGAGGGGAATTAATGAGAGGAAAGTGTTAATGAGGTCGGAGAGATAAAGAGAAGCCTGACTTGTATAGATATGTAGGTCTTGTTGTCAATTAGATTGCTTTTTAGTAATACTTTCTTCCCTATTTCCATGGGAAAGTATACTAACTTTCCCCAATATAGTTGACTTGGCCATCTAACCAGCATTGTAACAAAGTAAATATGCTGTTCAGATCTCCTTCAAAAGAAAGGCTGCTTTGGGCAGCATAATGGGACCTAGAGCTTCCAGTGCTGTCTCTCTGATTGATAACCACGTTCACTTCTCCTGGGCTGTTCTTAGCCAATGACTAAATGTTGCATGAGCATTAGTACCACTGGTTTTTTGTAGAAGGCAAGCCCCCTTACATAGGAACTTTGGCTAAAGGATTCCACATTGGTCTAGCTGAAACTTTTCTTAGAACTGTACTATAATCTGTGATTCTCCCTACCTGTTTATTCTTCCTTCCTCCTCTCTTTATGCAGTTGTCAGATATGCATTGCAACTTTGCACTGAAAGTTCTTCCTGCTTACTACTGCCCCCTCTGCCTTGTCCTTCACTGGCCTTCCCCACTGAATCTCTTGCATGGCTAATCTCTTTATACCATCTGTTTTTTAGGGAATCGGAAATGATACACTTGACCTTGCTTCATATTGTTATATTGTACTTCCGGCACCCTGATTTTGACTGATCATGTGACATGCACTGACCAAAGACAAAGAGTATATGAAGCAGAACTGGACCCAATCTATAGCTTGAACCAAGTGTACCTGAGCCTCGACTACTGCCACTAAACCACCAACAACCACCCCACAGCCATGAGCATAGATAGCATATTATAGTTTTAAGCTATTGAGATTTGGCATTGTTTGTTACACAGCATTATTTTGACAACAACTAATTGGTACACAAAATAAAATTTTGACTTTTTTTCTAAATTAGGTGGAAAGTCATTGGAGAGTTTGAAGCACAAGATGACATGATCATCTGAATTATCCTGTTTTAGCAGGTTTATTCTTATTATAGTGTTGATAATAGATGGAAAGGGATAAAGGGCAAAAACAGAGAAATCCACTATCTGGCTTATGAAAGAATCCAGTCACAAGATAATGGTGGTTTTGACCAAGATGGAGAGAAGTGGTAGAAATCAAGATATTCTTTAAAGATAGAAAAGGCAGCAGTATTTATTGATGGACTGATATGTAGTGTACAATAAAGAAGAGAAAATGATGACACCAATGGTTTTGACCTAGCAATTGGAATGATGGAGTAGTCTTAACGGAGAGAAGAAACAATCTGAAGGCTTTATAGACCTTTCAGCTTTTCAGCTACAATCATCTATATTGTATCCACATCACACTTCAGCCATCCTCTCCCACAGTTATTTCCTGGGTCTTGTCATCACCAATAAATAGATCCTTTCTAGAATCGAGAATTTGGCTGTGCCCCACTCTGGTAACTATTTCTGATTTTTCAAGTTTACCAAATCTAGTACCCAAAATTTTAAAAATATGTATTTTTTTATATATATTTCAATGTTATCAGAGGGTACCAATTTAATGCTATCAACTTCATAGTCTTTTTTTTTTCTTCTACCATAGGATACCATACTTTTTATAAAGACTCCCAATATAAATTTTCCTCAGGAATACTCACTCACCTGGTAGAGTCTCAATCCTGCTTATCTACAACTGTTCACACCTAAGGTCAGCTCCTGTTCCAGTCTCAAGCCCATTGCTCCTGCAATTATCCAATCTATCTACTATATTTTCACCTTCTGCCTTGCTACTAAATCATTTCCATCAGCAGACAAATATGCCTAAATATGTCCAGGATGAAATATCTGCTCTTCTCTCCAGCCAGGTAGGACGTACCGTGAGTGAGGGATAGGGGTCAAACTAACCACATGAAGAAATATGGTCACTACCCAGACAAAGCCTGGATCTCGTGAGGCCAGGGTATCAGGACCCCCTCAACGTCTCACACACAAATAGCCCCAACTACAGTGTCAGTGACACTGATCCCTGTTGTCCAGGCAACAGCCCTCTCCTACTACTAAGCCGTTGCATCTTCCAGGTCAGCTTGTGACAACACTGATGACTGTGATTGTCATGGAAATGGACCCAGAGCTATAATACTACTTACTGATGGCATAGACTATTGGAGCTTCAGCTCCAATAATATCAATAAAAGGGGAATGATAATATAACCTAACCCAAAGGACTGTTGTAAAGATTAATTGTCTTCCTGCAGAGAATAAGCTCATTTTATTTTAGGAATATCTATAAAATATTTAGTGTGTTTAGATTTCACTAGAACCCATGACCAATAGCTAAAGTGATTATATGAAGTAATACAGCCAGATTAACTTTGTAAAACATACTGAAATAGACAAACCAATCTAAGATAGAGATGAAGATAGCAAATGAAAAATACGTACAGGTAGTGACAGATGGATATTATAGAAGAAGAACTATGTTCTCAAGAAATATCTCATTGACACTGACATGTAATCAGACCCAAATTAATATATGGATCCAGACCAGTAATTATGCTTCTGTTACTAACACAATACAAAAATGTATAAACATTATGGCTAGTAGACCCATAGCACATATAAGAGATTGATGACCAATAGAATAGAATAATAAAATCCGTGGAATTAGAGGCTTGTTTATATTGGAGTTTCATGGCCAAGTTTAATTTATTCAATATGTGAAAAGATTATTTAACATTAGGAATAAATTAATATAATTCATCTTAATAATAAATTAGTAGAGTTTTAAATTAAAAATTAACAAGTATAGAACTCTCTCAACATGCATAGAAAAGGCATCTGAGAAAAATCAAAGTTCGGCCTTAAGTAGCAAGAAAACAGAAATCCCTTTGCATTATAATGACTACCAAAAATCTACAATAAACTTCATGCTTAATTTTGAGACTATAGAGTTATTCCACTTTGGAAAACAATTCAGTGATCATCTTAAAATTTGGAAATACACACATCCTAAACCTCATGCACAACAGTAGCCATTACTTTTTAATAATCATCAAAAATAAATGCAATGTGGTAGATTTATATGATAGTCTACAATGTATCTCATGAAGAACACATCTCAAAACACTGCTCTAGGGGAAGATATTTAATCAGTTAGATCCAGTGCAATGCCAGTGTTGCCAGGCTATTTTTTGAGTGTCAGAACATCGCTACCTAAGATGATATAAAAATAGGAATCTATGGTTCCCTTATTTAATTTGGAACTATGATAAATTTATAGTGTCATATACAAATATAAAGACAGAAAAAATTATATATTGCAAATGTGAAATTTGAGTACTTTTCGACACATCTAACGTTCTAGAATAGGGGTTATTAAACTTTTCTATAAAGGACCAGAGAGTAAATATTTCAGTCCTCGTAAGCCACAAACCGTCTCTATCACAAAGCCTTCTCTTTTATTTTTCCATTCCGCTAACATGTTGGGAAAAAAATAATTCTTAGCATTTGTATCTGATCCAGTGTAAGGACATACAATAATCCATCAAGGAAGTGAGTCCTTGCATGGAGCATTTAACATACTAAGTTACTGTGATTGTTTTATAGGCTTTATTTTTATTAAGATTCGTGGGGTTTAAAATGGGAACTATTCATAAGAAAGTCTTCACAGAATATATGTTCAACACTCAGAGTAACTACAAATAAATAACTATTGACTCTTGGTGTCTAATATGTTATACAAAATGAATTTGATTTCAGAAACCAAAGTATGAAAAGTGTAAGTAAGGTTAAGTCTTTAGAATGTTGACCACTACAGTTACACCTGTGGAAGTTCTTTCTCTACCGTCTTCATTCTTCTAAAACCCTTTTGTCTGCCTAAATTTCACAGCACTGAAAACTTCCTTACTTGCATCATCGTAATCTGTTTTTATGTCTCTTCTACAATGTTTAAATCATAAAAGAGAAAAAACAAATATTGGTGGTCAGATAAACTTTTCATCCTCCCATGAAAAATATACACATGGAATCTTGGGATTTATATTTTCTAAAGCTGTTAAATATGTGTGCTTATACTTATTTACTTGAATAAAACAATGATTATGTAATATACATATAGAAAACATTTAGGGATTTATTATTTAAATTGTATCTCACTGGTCATCAGCACTCCTCCACACCAATAATGATTTATTTTCCCAATGGAGAAGGAGAGGTATATTTAGAATCTACCAAATATTTCAGAAAATTTATATTTGGATTCTCACTTTGTTCTAATTAGAGCTCATGAATTTGATGCTATTAAGATATACCATATGTGACAACTGAAGAAACTGAGTTTCCAAGAGGTTAAGTAACTTAACTGAGGTCTGTTAGCCTCTCAGGGTTCCCTTTCCTCTCAACTTAATAATGGCAAAATGTTCTAAATCTGATTGGAGCTGAGAAGATGAAGATGAAACTCTTAGTAAGAGTTTTAGTGCAATGTAGGCCGGGGAACTAAGCTCAATTTAAGACTAAGAAAAACAGGACAGTAATAGAAGACAATATTTTCCATTATATAAATCCCATATTAGGGCAATAAATATGTACTGCCTTTGTACTATATTCTAGGACAATGTTAGACTCTTTGGTGGGTGGCAAAAATATGTACACACTGTCCCTGACCTCAAGGAGTATATGCGTGATATGGGGAGAAAAGACCAATGAACACAGACAATTAGTAATTCACAGCAGGATAAATCAATTTGACTGGATATAACATAAATGCTGTGTGTTCAGTTAGGATATTTTACATTTCCCACTGAGAATAAACCTTTCACATCACCTCGCCCTTTGCTATGGCAACAGATACAAAATTTGAGCAGAGGCAAAGTAAGCTAAATGATTGACATTGAATGAAATAATATAAATAATTCCCTTTGGAAAGAGTAGACAATAATATTGCTATTCAGCTATGTGTTTAAGAAATATTTAACAGTAATTGACTTGATTTTTTTTTTTTTTTTTACACCAACAAGTTCTTTGATTCTCCAATACCACCTTGGATGTCCAATAATTCAGTTGTGTCACAAACTATCTGGAGTTAGGCCAGCCCCCATGGAGTAAGGGTTCGGTCCCACAAGATTGCCTCTGATTCAGACATCAGCTGCAAATGGGGTACCCAAGCTATACACATTTCTGCCTGGCTAACTACATATTTGAGGGTTTCCACAACTGTACCCCCTCAGGTTTGATAATTTACTAGAACGACTCACAGAACTCAGGGAAGAACTTTACTTACTCTCATTATTTATTATAAAGGATACAACTCAGTTTACATTTAAAAAAAAAAAAAAAAGTACAACAGCCAGGTAGAAAAAATGTATGTGGCAAGTTATTGGGAGAGAGAAGCAGTGTAGAGCTTCCATGTTCTTTCTGGGTGTAACATCGTCCCATCACCTAGATGTGTTCACCAGCCCAGAAGCTCTTCAAAACCCATCCTGTGGGTTTTTTTTTATGGATGTTTCATTACATAGACAAGCTTGATTAAATCATTGACATTATGATTAAACTCAACCTCCAGTACCACTTCCCTCTCTGGAGCTGAGGAATAGAGCTGAAAACTCCAATCCTCTAATCACATTGCTGGTTCCTCTGGGGACAAGCCCAGATCTTGAGCTAACTAGGGCCTACCAACAGTCGCTTCATTAGCATAAACTCAGGTATGGTTGAAAGGGGCTCATTATGAATAACAAAAGATATTCCTTTCACTCAGGAAATCCCAAGGCTTTTAGGAGCTCTGTGCCAGGAACCAGAAACAAAGACCAAATAATTTTTATTACATATGTGGTGACATGACTGAATAAAACATATTTGGACCAACTTTTTATTTATTGTCAAGATTATCAAACAATGTTTGGAGAGATAGTTAAAGCCTAGAAGATATCTTTTTTTTTTTTTTTAATTAAAGTTTATTGGGGTGACAGTTGTTAGTAAAGTTACATAGATTTCAGGTGTACAATTCTGTAATACATCATCTATATATCACATTGTGTGTTCACCACCCAGAGTCAGTTCTCTTTCCATCACCATATATTAGACCCCATTTACCCTCTTCTAGAGGGCGCCCCTTACCCTCTGGTGACCTCTAAACTATTGTCTATGTGTTTTTGTTCCTTCATTTGTTTGTCTTGTTCTTTTGTTGTTTTCAGTTTTATATACCACATATCAGTGAAATCATATGGTTCTCTACTTTTTCTGTCTGACTTCTTTTGCTAAGCATTATAATCTCAAGATCCATCCATGTTGTCACAAATGGTCCTATTTCATCTTTTCTTACTGGTGAATAGTATTCTATTGTGTATATATACCACAACTTCTTTATCCATTCATCTATCGAAGGACATTTTGGTTGTTTCCATGTCTTGGCCACTGTAAATAAAGCTGCAATGAACATTGGAACACACATGTCTTTATGGATAAATGTTTTCAGATTTTTGGGGTAGATACCCAGGAGAGGGATTGCCGGGTCATATGGAAATTCTATTCGTAATTTTTTGAGGAACCTCCACACTGCCTTCCATAGCAACTGCACCAATCTGCTTTCCCACCAACAGTGTATGAGGGTTCCTTTTTCTACACAGCCTCTCCACACTTGTTACTATTTGTCTTGTTGATGATAGCCATTCTAACTGGGGTGAGGTGATATCTCATTGTGGTTTTTATTTGCGTTTCTCTGATAATTAGGTATGTTGAGCATTTTTCATATGTCTATTTGCCATTTGTAAGACCACTTTGGAGAAAGGTCTCTTTAGGTCCTCTGCCCATTTTTCAATGGGGTTATTTGTTTTGTTGTTGTTGAGTTGTATGAGTTCCTTGTATATTTTGGATATAAGCCCCTTATTGCAGGCACTGTTTGCAAAAATCTCCCATTCAGTTGGTTGCCTCTTTATTTTGTTCATGGTTTCTTTTGCTGTGCAGAAGCTTTTAAGTTTGATATAGTCCCATTCATTTATTTTAGCTTTTATTTCCCTTGCCTTTGGAGTCAAATTCATAAAACGCTGTTTGAACCCAAGGTCCGTAAGTTTAGTGCCTATGTTGTCTTCTATGCAGTTTATTGTTTCAGGTCTTATGCTTAGGTCTTTTATCCATTTTGAATTAATTTTGGTACATGGTGACAGATATCTGTCCAGTTTCATTACTTTCATATGCCTTTCCAATTCTCCCAGTGCCATTTATTGAAGAGGCTGTCTTTTCTCCATTGTATGTTTTTTGCTTCTTTGTTAAAAATTAACTGTCCATATTTATGTGGGTTTATTTCTGGGTTCTCAGTTCTATTCCATTGGTGTGTGTGTCTGTTTTTCTGCCAATACCATGCTGTTTTCATTATTGTAGCCCTGTAGTACAAGCTAAAGTCAGGGAGTGTGATACCTCCAGTATTGTTGTTTTTTCTTAAGATTGCTTTGGCTATTCGGGGGTCTTTTGCGGTTCCATACAAATTTGATGATTTTTTGTTCTATTTCTTTAAAAAGTGCCATTAGGATTTTGATGGGGATTGCATTAAATCTGTATATTGCTTTAATGGTAATACGGCCATTTAAACTATGTTGATTCTTCCAATCCATGAGCACGGAATATCTTTCCATTTCTTTGTGTCTTCTTCAATTTATTTTAAAAATGTCTTATAGTTTTCAGCATATAGGTCTTTCTCATCCTTGGTTAAGTTTATTCCTTGGTATTTTATTCTTTTTTTTGCAATTGCAAAATGAATTATTTTTCTTTTTTTCCTGAGATTTCTTTGTTAGTATATAGGAATGCAATGCACTTTTTTTTTTTTTAATAGTTTCAGGTGCACAAGACAAAGCGATACTTAGACGTTTATCATTTATATCCCTCACACTGTGTGAACCTCCCTCCCCCTATCCACTACCCTTCTGACATCGCACACAGCCATTACATTTCCACTGTCTCTATTTCTAATGCTGTACTCCACTTCTTGTAAGTATATACATATAAAATTATAGTTGGCATTCATTATTGTTCAGCTTCAGCTTCAGGTGTACAGTGCAGTGATCAGGTATCTACATCATCCCTGAGGTGGTCTCCCAAATGGGACAAGTGTCCATCGGATACCCTACAAAATCTTTACACATTATTGATTACATTCCCCAATGTAATCAAACCCTGTGGCCATCTTGTGGTTACCGACTGTTTTCTAATCCCCTCACCTTCCCTCTTATCCCCACCCATCCCCACCCATCTAGCAACCCTCAGTTTTTCCTCTACGTCTCCAAAACTGTTTCTGATTAGTTCATTCACTTATCCTTTTCTTCAGATTCCACATATAAGATAGATCATATGGTATTTGTCTTTCTCTATCTGACTTATTTCACTTAACATACTGTTCTCTAGGTCCATCCATGTTGTTGCAAATGGTAAGATTTCTTTCTTCTTTATGGCTGCGTAATACTCCATTGTATAAATGTACCACAGTTTCTTAATCCAGTCATCTACCAATGTGCATTTTGGTTGTTTCCATGTCTTAGCTATTGTGTATAGTGCTGCAATAAACATAGGAGTGCATAAATTTTTTTGAATTAGCGTTTTGGATTTCTCCGGATAGATACCTAGGAGTGGAATTGCTGGATCATAAGGTAGTTCCATTTTCAGATTTCTGAGATACCTCCATACTGTTTTCCATAGTGGCTGCACCAATCTGCAATCCCACCAACAGTGCACAAGCGTTCCCTTTTCTCCACATCGGCACCAGCACTTGTTGTTTGTTGGTTTATTGATAATAGCCATTTTGACTGGGGTGAAGTGGTAGCTCATTGTGGTTTTTATTTGCATTTCTCTGATGGTTAGTGAGGTTGAGCATTTTTTCATATGTCTGTTTGCCACCTGTATGTCCTTTTTAGAAAAAATGTCTCTTCATGTCCTCTGCCCATTGTTTAATTGGGTTGTTTGGTTTTTTGGAGTTGAGTTGAGTGAGTTTTTTTATAAATTTGTGATATTAACCCCTTATCAGATGTATCATTGGCAAATATCTTTTCCCATTCAGTAGGATCCCTTTTTGTTTTATTGATGGTTTCCTTTGCTGTGAAAAATCTTTTTAGTTTGATGTAATCCCATATGTTTATTTTTTCTCTTACTTCCCTCGCGCGAGGGGATACATCAGTAAAAATCTTACTCCGGGTAATGTCTGTGAAATTTCTTCCTATATTTTCTTCTAGGAATTTTATGGTTTCAGATGTTACATTTAAGTCTTTAAGCCATTTTGAATTTATTTTTGTACATGGTGTAAGCAGGTGGTCCAGCTTCATTTTTTTGCATGTGTCTGTCCAGGTTTCCCAGTACCATTTATTGAATAGACTATCTTTACCCGACCGTACACTCTTGCTTCTGTTGTTCTAGATTAAATGGCCATATAGGCATGGATTTATTTCTGAACTCTCTATTCTGTTCCATTGTCTGTTTTTATGCCAGTAGCATACTGTTTTGATTACTGTAGCCTTGTAGTATAATTTGATGTCAGGTATTGTTATATCTCCCACTTTATTCTTATTTCTCAAGATTGCTGAGGTTATCCGGGGTCTTTTATGGTCCCATATAAATTTTAGGATTATATGTTCTGTTTCTGTGGAAAATGTCGTTGGTAGTTTGATAGGAATTGTGTTGAATATGTATATTGCCTTAGGTAGTATGAACATTTTGACTATATTAATTCTTCCTATCCATGAACATGGTATGTGTTTCCATCTATTTATATCTTCTTTCATTTCTTTCTTCAGTGTCTTATAATTTTCTGAGTACAGATCTTTTACTACTTTGGTTAAATTTATTCCCAGGTATTTTATAGTCTTTGAAGCAATTGTAAATGGGATTGCTTTTTAATTTGTCCTTCTGATTTTTTATTATTGGTATATACAAATGCAACTGATTTCTGAATATTAATTTTGTATCCTGCTACTTTACTAAATTCATCTATCAGCTCTAATAGTTTCTTGGTGGAGTCTTTAGGATTCTCTCTATATAGTATCATATCATTTGCATATAATGACAATTTTACTTCCTCCTTACCAATTTGGATGCCTTTTATTTCTTTTTCTTGTCTGATTGCTGTGTCTAGATTCCAGTACTATGTTGAATAAAAGTGCAGAAAGTGGGCAACCTCGCCTTGTTCCTGATCTTAAGGGGAATGGTTTTAGCTTTTCCACATTGAGTATGATGTTAGCTGTGGGTTTATCATATATGGCCTTTATTATGTTGAGATATGATCCCTCTATTCCCTCTTTCTTAAGGGTTTTTATCATAAATGGCTGCTGGATTTTATCAAATGCTTTTTCTGCATCTATTGATATGATCATGTGTGTTTTATTTTTCATTTTGTTAATGTGGTATATCACATTAATTGATTTGCGGATGTTGAATCACCCCTGCATACCAGGGATGAATCCCACTTGATCATGGTGTATGATTTTTTTAATATATTGCTGAATTCTGTTCGCTAATATTTTGTCGAGGATTTTTGCATCTATGTTCATTAGAGATATCGGCCTGTAGTTTTCTTTTTTTGTGGTGTCTTTGTTTGATTTTGGGATCAGGGTGATAGTGGCTTCATAAAAACTGGGAGGCTTCCCTCCTTCTGGATTTTTTGGAAGAGCTTGAGGAGAATAGGTGATAATTCTTTTTTGAACGTTTTGTAAAATTCACCTGTAAAGCCATCTGGTCCAAGGCTTTTGTTTTTTGGGAGATTGTTGATTAATGATTCAATTTCCCTGGTGGTAATCAGTCTATTCAGGTTTTCTGTTTCTTCTTCAGTTAGCCTTGGAAGGTTGTATGCTTCTAGAAAATTGTCCATTTCTTCCAGATTGTCAAATTTGTTGGCATATAGTTGCTCATAGTAATTTCTTAATTTTTTTTGTATTTCTGCAGTGTCTGTTGTCATTTCTCCTCTTTCATTTCTGATTTTATTAATTTGGGTCCTCTCTCTCTTTTTTTTTAAATGAGTATGGGTAAAGGTTTGTCAATTTTGTTTATCTTCTCTAAGAACCAACTCTTGGATTCATTGATCTTTTGTATTGTTTTTCTGGTTTCTATTTCATTTATTTCCTCTCTGATCTTTATTATCTCCTTCCTTGTACTCTTTTTGGGCTTATTTTGCTGTTCTTTTTCCAGATAACTTAAGTGTGAAGATAAGCTGTTGATTAGTGATGTTTCTTGTTTCTTTAGGTAAGCCTGCAATGCTATGAATTTCCCTCTTAGGACTGCTTTCATGGCATCCCATAGATTTTGGGTTATCATGTTTTCTTTTTCGTTTGTCTCGAGATATCTTTTGATTTCTTCCTTGATCTCCTGGTTGACCCACTTATTATTTAGTAACATGTTATTCAGCCTCCATGAATTGGTGTGTCTTCTAGTTTTTTTCCTGTAGTTCATTTCTAATTTCATAGCACTGTGGTCAGAGAAGACAATTGGTATGATTTCAATTTTCTTAAATTTATCAAGACTTGCTTTATCTTGAAAAATATTCCATGTGCGCTTGAGAAGAATGTGTATTCTGCAGTTTTGGGGTGAAATGCTCTGAAAATATCAATTAAATCTAAGTAGTCCAATGTGTCATTTAAGGCTGTTGTTTCCATATTGATTTTCTGTCTGGAAGACCTATCCCTTGTTGTCAGAGGTGTGTTGAATTCGCCTACTATGATAGTGTTACTGTTCATCTCTGTCTTTATGTCAGTCAATATCTGTTTTATATATTTAGGTGCTCCTATGTTGGGTGCATAGATGTTCACTAGGAATATGTCCTCTTGTCGGATCTATCCCTTTATTATTATTAGTGCCCATCTTTGTCTTTTAATATGTTCTTAAATTAAAGTCTATTTTGTCAGATATAAGTATTGCAACTCCAGCTTTTTTCTCATTTCCATTTGCATGAAATATCTTACTCCAACTCTTCACTTTCAGCCTATGTCTGTCTTTTGATCTGAGGTGAGTCTCTTGTATACAGCATATAAAAGGGTCTTGCTTTCTTATCCACTCAGCCACCCTATGTCTCTTGATTAGAGCATTTAATCCATTTACATTTAAAGTGATTATTGATAGGTACATAGTTATTGCCATTTTAAAATTTGTAGTTAATTGTTTTCATCTTTCTTCTATTTACAGAAGTCCTTTTAGTATTTCTTGCAATGCTGACTTGGTGGTAATAAATTCCTTTAGCTTATTCTTTTCTGGGAAGCTCTTTATCTCTCCATCAACTTTAAATGATAGCCTTGCTGGATAAAACAACCTAGGTTGTAGGCCTTTGTTTTCCATCACTTTGAGTATCTCCTGCCACTCCCTCCTGGCCTTCAATGTTTTTGCAGAAAAGTCACTTGATAGTCTTATGGGAGTTCTCTTGTATGTAACCCTCTGTCTTTCTCTTGCTGCTTTTAGGATTCTCTCTTTTTGTTTAACCTTTGCCATTTTAAATATAATGTGTCTTGGAGTGGACCTGTTTGGGTTTATCCTGGTTGGAACTCTCTGCACTTCCTGGGCTTGTATGTTGGTTTCCTTCATCAGGTTAGGGAAGTTTTCAGACATTATTACTTCAAATATGTTCTCAATCCCTTGCTTCCTCTCTTCACCTTCTGGTATCCCTATGTGCGCATGTTGTTGCGCTTGATGTTATCCCAGAGGTCTCTTAAACCATCTTCATTGGTTTTTATTCTTTTTTCTTTGTGTTGTTCTGTTTGGGTGATCTCTGCTAACTTGTCTTCTAAGTCGCTAATTCGATCCTCTGCTTCATCTAACCTGCTGTTAATTCCTTCAAGTGAGTTCTTTATTTCAGTAATTGTGCTCTTTAGTTCTAACTGGCTGTTCATTATGATTTCTCTATCCTTCTTTATGTCGTCTCTAAGCTCCTTAAACATTCTTATCATCAGTGTTCTGAACTCTGTCTCTGATAGGTTGGTTACCTGTGTTTCATTTGGTTCCATTTCTGGAGGTTTCTTCTATTCTTTTATTTGAGACATGTTTCTTTGTTTCCCCATTCTGGCTGACTCTCTGTGTTTGCTTCGATGTATTAAGTAGATCCCCTAGAGTTCTTAGTTCTTGCTGGGTTATCTTATGTAGTATGTGTCCTTTATATTTGATTTGCACTACTTCGTTCTTCTCCTCTGCATGTGCTCCAAAGGTGACGCTTGTGTTGTGTATATTGTCCTGTTAAAGAAGATCTTTAATTGCTTTTTGCTTGTGAGTAGGTGGGGTTAACTCCTAGGCTGACTAGTTGTGAGACTTGGCTCTGTCCACCACAGGGTGTTCTGCTGCATGAGGATTGACCACCTAAATGTGGTTTGACCTCTATGGGCTCTTGTGCCTGTAGAGAATTCCCTCTGGGTATGTCACTTGTAGGTCAAACTCGGTACTACTCTGGTTTGGTCTGGAGTTGGCCTCTGGGTGTGTTGAATCTTGTGTCTCTTAAGCTGGGCCCTGGTAGGGCAATTTCAGACCAAAGCAAATCACCAAGCACAACAACAACAACAACAACAACAACAAAGAAAAAATCAAATACATTCACATGTAAAAACAACCATCAACCCACACTCAACACAGGCAAATATATCAAAGATATAAAGACAAAACAAAACAAAACAAAAAAGCAGTGCCAGTCTTGGCTTAAGCCCACCAAGTAATCTCCAGGTTGTCCTCTGCTGTACCAAAGAGTCCTCTGTGTATTGTGCAGGCAGAGCCAGTCACCTGGTGCCCAGAGTGACGTTGGACTGCAGATTTAGATGCGTGGGGCTGAGGGGTCTGGATGGTAGTTTCTACAAAGTCAGCACAGTTTCTGCTCTTGGCTGCACATATGCACACTGAGAGTAGCACCACCAGCCCTGTGTCCAGTTCTCCTGAGTCTTAGGGCACTTCTTCTGTGTGTGTGTGTGTGTGTGTGTGTGTGTGTGTGTGTGTGAGATTTCTGAGCTGCTGAAAGTCCAGAGCTGCGTCTGCTGCCTACTGCTGATCCCTGGGAGTGCCTCTGCAGTTGTAATTGCCCTGCCCTAGGCAGGCCAGAAAGGGTGGGTGCTGGGGATGGAGGAGTCTTCTCTCTCTCAGCCCAGCTGTGTCACACTCTTCCCACATGCCAGAAAACATGGTGGCTGGGGGTGGTGGAGTCTCTTCTCTCCTAGCCCAGCAAAAATCACACTCTTCCCAGCCTCTTCCCTGGGTCAGAGCTGCACGCTGGTCTTCCCAGAGCCTGAGCACTAAGGCTCCTCTGTAATCTGACACTACTCCTCAGTTCAGGGGCCAGTTTAAGCCTCTGGAAGGGCAGGGGTAGGATTGGAAGAGCAGGGGGAGGGGCCCAGGTATGGAGTTTGTGTTCTTTTTCTGACCTAGGGCCCAACTGGAGGTCTCAGCTGAGGTTATTGCCTCAAATGCTGGATATGCTGCCCCTTGGCGGGAGAGATCAGCTGTGGGACACAGGGAAAGAGCCCACCTCCTGGCTTTTGTGTTCTCTGTTTCATCCTGGGATCCCCTGTGTCTCTGCAGCTGAGGATGCCGGCCGCATTTCCACCGCCACAGATGCGGCCGCATCTCCACAGCCGAAGGTACAGGCCTCGTCCCCACAGCCGCAGATGCTGGCCGCGTCTCCACTGCACTCCCTTCTGCAATGGACTTTTGTATGTTGATTTTGTAGCTGGCAACTTTACTGTATTTGAATCACAGAATAGTGTGTGATTCCCTGGAAGGCAGGCTTCTACTCTGTGACCAGTTCACCTGGATCTTAGGGCACTGCCTCTGTGGGAGGATGTGGAGAGCTTTTGAAGTTCCAAAGCTCTTCCTACATCAGATTCAGAGCCCACGTGTTTTCAGGAGCTCTGTTTATTCCTGCAGGGATACACCCAGGTAGATAAGGACAGAGGTTAAGGGGATTGTGAGAGGTGGCCCAGAGGAATGGTGGTGACCACCACCACAGCCAGTCCTGCTTCCACGGTTCCCTCCCCTTTGCCGGAACTAGTAGGGCTGCGAGTCCGTGTCTGCAACCACAGTTCTCAGAATTGCAAATATTCTGTTCTTTTGATCTGACAATGCTACTGTTCCGCTTCTAGTACCAGGCAGGTGGGGCAGGGCGAGCTCGGGCAGGGTAAGGAGGGGGCGGCTAGTCTCAGTGCCTAAGGCTTCCATTCTCTGCTTGGCAGTGAAGGCTTAAACCACCGTTTTCAGCCTTCTTCCCTCAGTCTTTTCTCCGAGGTCTCTGCCATGAGCGTTGGGTTCAGCCGTGTTATATGCTGTCCCTTCAGCCCTGTGCGCCATAAACGGAGCCCTAGCAGTCCGAGTTCTTTCCTCTCCCACATCTGCGGTAATTCCAGGATGCAGCGAGCCTGGAGCACTGAGTTAGGTCTGCAACCTGAGCCCACATGTCCCTGTCTCTGCACTCCCTACCCGCCCCCCACGCGCAATTTGCCCACCTGAGATGATTTCAGTTGTGCGCCTCTTAGTCTTACCTGTCTGCTGCACAGGGAGTCCTTTGTGGATTTATAGATGTTCAATTTGTTGTAAATTCCAGGGGAGATTTCAAAAGTCTCACCTCACACCACCATTTTTATGATGTCATGAAGATATAATTTTTGATAACGAATAAAAAAAAATCAGCGCTCCTATGGGTCAGGCAGATGTATTCAGATTTAAGTTTGAGGATGGGGCTATGTTCTCCTGTCCTATAAAAGTCAAAATGTGCACACTCTAATGTATATTTTTTTCTGTGAATTACAAAAGGGAAACTTTTTATGCCTCTGGGCAATGTTCCCTGAGTGGAAAGTTAAAAAATAGAACTGGCGAATCGAGAAAATTTATGTGCGTGTTATCCTGGGTAAATGTGTATGCTTTTCTTTTTGTTTTCATAATGAATGGAACAAAGGTTTGTTTTTTTCTTCTTTGTAGACTCCTTAGTCTGCCAAATTATAATAAGAATCTTTTCTTTTTCCACTAGTGACAAGTACCTAATAGACTAAATCATTTTCTTATAGAAGAGTGATTGAGGTTTATAGTAAGACGGTTTAAAAAAAGTACAGAAATCTTAGGGTCACTAATTTGTTGTTTTATTTTGTTTTCTCATTATCATTTTTATGGATGTCTTCATCATGTGAGTCTCACATTTTAAAACAGGTGGGGCTACATAATCACCTTAAAATTCTTATTGTAGAGGTTCATAGATCCTAGATTCAAATAAAAATTATCTATCATTTATAATATGAACTATATTAATGTTTGATTTTATACTTTATCCAAAATAAGTTATATTTTATGTAAAAAAATTATAAACTTTTAAAAAAGTGTCCTCTTATGAGATGTTTGGTGCTTGTGACTTTGAAGGAGGCTTAATTTCTAAGAAAGATGAGATTCTGTGGGTTGTGAAAGAAAGATATCTTGTGATAAACCTAGAAGCATAATTTAGATTATTAAGTGGGGGGCACATACTAAACCTGAAAAACTTAGGGGAGGCCTGCATGACAGGTCCTACAAACTCAGAGACCAAAAGTAAACACATAGGGTGGTCTGGACATAAAAATTCCTAACTAAAGGCAGGTCATGGTGGGTAACCATGTCCTAGGCCTGCAGCTTCATTGACAAAGGTCAATCTTTACCTTAACGGAGCCTGTCTATTGTCTCTTTGCATCTAACATAACATACCTTTGAAATGTCAGAGTAATCTTCTTTTCCAGAACCCTCAGAGCATACCTACCACACCTGAAACACTAGACCACAGAACACTTCATTGTTATCTTGTTCTCCAAACACCATCTCTCTGTGTTATAAATGTTAATTATTAACTATCCTGTGCCCACCAATGTGAAAGAAGTATGTGTCTCTCTGTTTTACTTTTTATCCAATCCCAGAGAATTCTCCACTTTGCTTTCTCCTGCCCCCTTAATCCTTCACCAATGGATTTCATGTAACCCTTCTTACATCTCCTCCTTTGATTCTAAAGTATAAAATAAGCTGCAAAACTTCCATTCCCCAGATCATTCTCTCAATTCGTTGAGATTTTGTATCCTGCCAATTGTTGTCAATTTGTCTCAAACATACTCACAAAAATCCTCCACAGGTTTGAACATTTCTTAGGTCAACAATGGCCGGGTGGGGAGGATGACCAATAAAGGAAAGGGACCAACCTCATGAAGCACTAGGAGCCGTTGTTCAGATTGAGCTTCTGGAATAATTTGGGCTAAGAAGGAGTCCAGTAGGAAATAATGGAGGGAAAAGGTGTTAGCCCTAGAATAAGACATTTAATGAGACTTTAATTAGAATGAGATCTATCCTAGGAATTTTACTGGCAGCTTTCAAAGTTGAGAACCCAGGAAAATCAAACCCATTGTAAAGCTGAGAGAACCAGAGATGTGCTGGGTGTTTCAGAAATGAATCTCTTTCAGAGTGAATCTAAGGCCCTCCCTGACAAAGCTTCATAAACTGCAGTAGTTTGTTGTACATGTACAATTCTATCAATTTTAGCACATTCATGGATTAGCATAATCCCCACCAAAGTCAGGAAACAGACAATATCCTTCACTCCTCAAAATTCTCCCATACTGCTCCTATGTACTCAAACACTCTCAAAATAAGTATAAAATCTGAATACTTCTTTATACAGTAATAATGGAATATATAACTTTATCCTAAGAAATATTTCACATATAAATTTTAAGGAAGAAATGCTGTTAATCTCACACAAATAGGAGAATAACAAGAAGGTTCCTTAGTTTATAAAGTCAGGCTAATCTTGATAACAAAACCTCTCACCCTTGCAACTGAAGAAAATTGAATTTTCATTCTGGAATATATGTATACATCACATAAACATTATTGTCACAACAAATACAAATTATGTTAAAAGGATAGGGGAAAAATAGCATGATCTCAGTAGTTGCCAATGTAATTTGGCATTTCACAAAATTCACTGTTCATTCATAATTTGAAATCTTAGAAAACTAGTGTCGTGCGGGAGACCCTGCTCGCTGCGCCATTTGTCATGCGTGGAGGCATTCTCGCCGCGCCATCTTTAAGGCGGGGCGGCCTGCGGGGTCTCTGCTCCCGCTCCCCACACAAGAACGCAGGATATGGTGAGGCCGAAAAGGAACACCCACGGAGCCATAGGTAGGGGAGTCATACCACTATGGTCTCACTGGAGGCTGGGCCCACCAAATGCCGACCTGCCGTGTCTGCTTTTCCGCCAACCGACCGACGACTCTTCTCCACTCTCTCCTCTGTTCCTCTCTCTATGCTCTCCTCTTCCGCTCTCCTTGGCCCTCCTCTTCCACTCTCTTCGGCTCTGCTCGGCTCTGCTCAGCTATCCTCGTAGCCGCAGCAGTTATACCAGTGGCCAATTGGCTAACCGGCCACAACCGATGGCCAATCAGCCACAGCCAACGGCCATTCACCACCAGAGCCAGCACCCCTTCACGTGAGGCCGAGAGCCTGTAAACTACTCTCTGGGGCTCTGTCCCCACAACTAGTAAACTAGGAATAGACGGAAACTCCTAATATGTCAAAAAGCATCTACAGAAAATAACATCCTTAATTTTGAAATGTTGAAAACTTTTTTTTTTTTAATTCAGAAATGAGGCAGAGTATACATTTTACCACTTTTAATCAACATTCTCTTGGAAAATATAGATGGTGCACTAAGACAAGAAAAATAAATGTTTTTAAGAACTGGAAAGGCAAGAATAAAACTCTCATTATTTGTAGACTGTGTAATTGAGTATACATAGAAAATCCAAAAGAATCTACATAAAAATTATTAGAATTAATCATGAATTTATGATTTATAGATGGAAAGTCATATCAAAATCAATTATATATCTATACAAACAATAAAACTTTAGAAAATAATTTTAAATGCTTTTTGTAATGTTATTAAAATTTGTTTGTATTAAAAATATTGAATTCTGTTTAGTATTTTCTAGTAATGTTAATAATTATGTTCCTGTGACTCAGAAATTACACTGCTATTGGGAAGTCACTATGTACACTCAGAAATGAGTATGTCACTGTTTCAAGAACAATAACCTAGAGAATCCACTAGGAAACCTCTTTGAAATACCCAGGACTCTAAAATTAGCCTCCAAGAAATCCTGGCAGTATTAAAGATGTAGGGGATACACAACTTTTACAGGGAAATATTGTGGGACTGAGTTTTGAAAGATTAAGTTTCAGAGCTATCCCTGTGAAGTCTATTGACATAAGCACAATGATCAGCACTCCCTTGCGGGCACTGAGATAAAATCAGAATGAGATGTTGCTATTTCTGTTCTTTACCTACAGCACACTTGAATTCAAAATAAACAAAGGAAATAGGAATATATGAATCAAATTAGGTGAGGCATCCAAGATTCAAGCCAGTTCAAGAATAATATTGCACAATTTCTCCTTATCATCTTCAAATATTGCTGTTTTTGAGTATGTATTCTTATAATAAATTAATGATTTGAGAAACTGGGGTATCCTTTGAAAGTGAGAATAGCTATCCCTTCCTCTCAAGTGGTTACAGAATAGTAGAGTTGTAGTAAGAAATGAGATGTCTAGTAAGGGCTCTCAGGCTAACGCTCCATCAGAGGCTGCTATATCACTACAGGCTATCTGACCACGGGTCCTGAGGCTATCATGACCATGGGTCTTAATACATATTTTGCCATATTGTTGCTGAATCACCTTCCAAAATGTAGGTTCGTGTGCCTGATGCCCTCGTAAGCCAAAACACTAGTGCTTGGAGATAGAGAAAGGTTTGTTCCGTTTGGCTGAAGTCAGAGTACAGGAGAGCGAGATCTCTCAAATCCATCTTCCCAAAAAGCAAAAGCAGGGAGTTTTTATGCAGCTAGGGAGTAGGGTAAAGGGAGTTCCAGGGAAGTGAGAGAGAGAGTCTGTGTTTCTTTAGTCACAGATAACATTTTGTGCAACCAAATTTGTGGGTGGCAGTAGCTGGTGGCAGCTACTTTGGGGACAGTCTTTCTTTCTTCAAAACAAACTCATATATTTTCCTTGCCACCTTGAAGTTATCTTCTCATGCTTGACAAAGGGACATCACGTCAGCAATTTAGGATTACGATTCTGAGAACAAAAGCAGATGAGTAAGAAGAGCAATTAACATGTGAAGAAAGGCCTAATTAAGAATTAAATTATTTAATTTTAGCTGCCAAAAATACTAGGGTCATTAAAATCACAAGGGTCTAAACTACAATATGAAAACATTTGAATTTGTTTCTCTTGCCTTCAAATATCCCTGTACAATGTGAATGTGAAGAGGTATTTGTCATTTCATCTGCGATGTCTATTTAAAAGGGCGTTTTTTAGACACTTAGAGTAAATCAAATCTCTTTTAGTAGGTTGGAGCAAAAGTAATTGAGGTTTAAAAGGTTAAAAAAAAAAAAAATTGCAAAAACCGCAATTACTTTTGCACCAACCTAATATATGTTAACTGGTTCATTTATTCATTCACCAAACATGAATGGAACACCTGTAATGTGCCAAACGCTATTCTAGGTGCTAGAGATACTGCAGCGATTAAAACAAGACAAAACAAACAAACAAACAGAAAACAAAACTCTGCCCTTGGAAAACTTAAATTCTAATGGTGGGCGACAGCAAATAAAAGAAATATGTAATATATTTACTGTAGTAGTTATGATTAATTCTATATCACTGTGCAAACAGTTCCTATGATCCACTCGTATGGGAACATTTCATCACAGGCAGATGCAGTTCAATTGAACCTTATGAAAACTCAATCACTATGAACTAAAACAAAAAGTCTAATTATACTGTATCCTCATACACAGTTGATTTCCTTATTCCAGCCATCAAAATTCAGTCACTAGAATCATCAGGGACATTATAAGCCACAAAGGTTAATTTAAAAACAAATTTTATAAAGTACCTAATAATTAAATAAACGTAAACCCATGACGGAAATACCTGTGTGGAGGGAAGAATTTGAGAAAAGCACACATTAATGTTGATGAGACGATGAAGAATTCAGCTTCCCTCACATATGAATTTTCCCTGGAACAGGATAGTAGTATCATTTTTTTGTGCCAACACTGCTTGTTTAGCCCTGGATTCCTGAATCACCATGTTTGAGGAGTCTGGCTCCTGTTAAAAACTTACGTGTGACCTTTCCGGCCTGACTACAGGCAATACAAAGGCTCTATGTGGAAGGCGTCATGGCGGCAAGCTGCCCTCCTGCGCCTGGTGCCACTCCCTGCACTGCCGTCTTGGAAGAGAGGCGCAGTCAGGGACAGAGACCCTTCTGGCTAGCCATGCTCTGCGCATATTTTCATTCCTAGCCCAGGCACCTTCGTACCTAGGTCTCTTAATCTGAGGCCTTGGACTGGGGTTCTCTTCAGGAGCCTCTGCTGAGATCTCCTTGTGGCGGACTTGGAGGGGAGGAGAAACTTGAAGACACTTGTTCCTACTCTGACTTGGTACCCAGTTCTTTTCCACTCCTAGTCCAAACCCCTGTCCCTCTCCCCAGCTTCTGGTCCAGAAAACTAGGAATATTTGCTTGGGGCTTTCTCAGCAGGTAGACGACCCCCACCTGACCCTCCATAGGTGAGTCTATCACTGGAGGAAAATAAAATGGGGGGAGTTGGTGCTTTCTCTAGGTTTAACCAATAGCGATACTACCCTGTTTTCCCGAAAATAAGACTTAGCCTGACAATCAGCTCTAATGCGTCTTTTGGAGCAAAAGTTAATATAAGACCCACTATCATATCATATTATATCATATCATATATCATATATCGTATATCGTATATCGTATATCGTATATCG
Organism: Rhinolophus sinicus; assembly: GCF_057876585.1. Classification (NCBI taxonomy): domain Eukaryota; kingdom Metazoa; phylum Chordata; class Mammalia; order Chiroptera; family Rhinolophidae; genus Rhinolophus; species Rhinolophus sinicus. The sequence continues at coordinate 58,662,898 of NC_142515.1, read as the reverse complement.
TATATCGTATATCGTATATCGTATATCATATATCATATATCATATATCATATCATATTATATTATAAAGACCCGGTCTTATAGTAAAATAAGACCGGCTCTTATATTAAGTTTTGCTCCAAAAGACGCATTAGAGCTGATTGTCTGGTTAGGTCTTGTCCCCGATAATAAGTCCTGGGTGACTAGCACCATCATTATTAGACCACTCAGGTGTCTCATGAGGGTGGCACTGGAATCAGTCCTGTGTGCAAGTTGTCCCATCCTAGCAATAAAAATGAGTGAAAAGGGATGGATGTATCATGGAAGAGAGAACTAGTCCTATGTAATACCAGCCTCATAAAAATGGCATATACTTTGTCCATATCTATAAAAATGTTTCCTCAGGTCACTTAGGAGATGAGTGGTGGCTGTAGAGTGCCTTAGGTTTTATTTAGACACTAAGGTGTCTGTAACTCTTGTGGATCAAACTGTGTTCTGAGAAGTCCAGGCAACCATAGCAAGTTCTACAGTTTTCTAAATTTCCTAGACTTCTGGCAAATACACAGATTAGAACTGCTAGGGAGGTGATCGTGTGGATGTGGGTAGCGAACCTTTTATAATTATTGTCACTAGACTTGAAAATAAGAGCATGATTTCATTAAGGAGAGACCTCTAATTTTGCAGTTAAGTACACTTAAATTCCTGGCTCCACCCCTGGGTAGAAATATGATTTAGGTAAATTATATATTGTTTCATAGCTGCAAGTCCTCATTTACATAACAAGTAAAATGCCAAAAGTACCTAACAGGTTTATTCTGGTGATTAAAGAAGTTAATGTATTTAGAGTTCTAACCTCACAAATGGTACAGAGCAGATAATCAACAAGAAAAGGACACCGCCTTCTTAGAGAAACATAGATATGGAAGGGCGTTGGAGGTCTTTGGCAGAGATAACTGATAAGCTTAGTTCAGTATGGCAACTCTCAGTGGGAACATATTGATTATGGATTATCCACCTGAGACAAGCTGGCCTACATATCTTACATTTTGATATATAGTGCTTTTATTGTCTTTGTTTTCTAAATATGTTGTAATTTTTGTTTTGATTCTTTCCCCAAACTTTACTTATGAGAAATCTGCTGAAAATATTATAGCAATCAAAGTTTACTTAAATTATTATACTGTATCTTAGCTTTATTACATTTTGATCACTGAATACTATGGCTCCAAAAATTTTGTTTAACTATATCGATTGATATTTTCTTCATGTCCTAATATAAAATGAGTGCTGTTATATATGCAACTGGACAGTGAAATATATATATAAAATGTGGATTCATGAACAATATGGTCACTTTAGTAATGATCTTTTTACCTGGAAAAGTGAAAACACCCTTAATTGAGAAAGAAAAACAGCCCTGTTTCTAATCAGGTTGTAGCAGACACAGACAAGGTCATAGGCAAAGTCAATAAAAAATAATGTTTCTTTCAAGGCCACACTATAGCTGCAAAATTGCTTCGTAAATGTACCCAATTCAGAGCTGATTTTCACTTCCCTTTTTTCAGAACCACCCAGCAGAAGTGCAAACCCCATAAAAATCTCCTTCCTGTTCTTCCTAGTGAGATGATCTCTGGTTCCTTTTGTCCATGTTCCCTTATTACAGCAACTTAATAAACCCGACTCTGTTTGGCTGCAAGTGTGTTTCTGGTGCTCTTTACCTGATGGCTGTACCTCCCTGAATTCCATAAGATAACTAAAATCACATGTATTAAGATGACCATTATATATATAGAATTATGAGAAAATCTACATAGGCAATAAATGAAGCATACCAGTAATGCCCCATATGACTAGAAATTGATTAGAAATATTCTATTGTGTAAGGTACTTACTGGTGGAATGAAACAGAAGGAAGACTCTGAGGGCAAGTGAGTAACTTCCCTTGGTGTTTCCTTTTGGTTTCCTTTTGAGCGCCATGAAAACCTTGTGTAGTGTGAAAGGTGGTCCTGCAGTGGTGGTCTCTGAGCAGTTTCTTCTTTGCTTGAGTTCCATGTATCTCCCTCTATGTCTACGTCTCTTGCTGTGTCATTTACCTTGTGATCTAGTGACTTCATTTCAATTTTCTCAGAATAAAGGAACAGTATCTATCTACCTCTCAAGGGGTTTTTGAAATCAGAAGATTAAACTCTGTTGAAGGAAACTGAAATCCTTATATAGCTAGGCAACAGCATCCGTTATTATTATTTCTGTTATTCTTACCTCAATTTCATAGATGCAGGAGCTGAGGTGCAGAAAGGATGAGCGGCTTTCCTGCTTCCATTATTGACCAGCAGTGTGACCTTGGGAAAGTGACACATCCTCTCTGAAGATCAGATTCCTCACCTCTGAAATGAGGAAACTACAGGTGCTTAATTCATAGGACTGAGAGGGATTCAGTTACTGAAGTCATGTGTAATGCACAGGGACTGCCTGGCCACCCAGCAAGTGTTCGGTTAACGTTAGCTGTTTTCACTGGAAGAGGCACCTTAGAACCAAAGCTCCAGATTCTGATCACAACTCTGGCTCTCTTCTGCTAATCTCTCACCTTACTTTGGAAGTAAATGGAAATAGGCAACACTGTAAATTTGCTTTGTAAATTGTGAAATGTGCTGCCTGGTAAATGTGGAACAATGTGTGACGTTGCATCCTCACAGTTATTACAACATTTGTATCCTACCCTGCATGTATAATTTTTTTTCTTGTAAAACTCATTTTCAAATTGTTTTTCTTTTTTTTTCCAGTTAAATAAGACATTCTTTAGTAAGAACAAAGCACTCGAAATACAGTCTTTGTCTTCTTCAAAATCTTTAGGCAGTCTCTGATTTGGTTGTCTCTGAATGTCACCTCTGTTCCTGTGAGGATGTCTGACACATCTCCTAACAGGTTTTATTAGTGAATTTCCTAAAAGTTAGTGTCCAGTGGTTTTAAGACTGTTGCTAACAGGTAGAAGTTGAATTACAGTCATGCAAGCATCAGTAAAAGAAAAATATTTGCTCCCAACAAGTGAGATGTTAGCCACATTTTTGTTTTGAGTCATGTACTTATTCCGGGTTTGCCCCTCATCATAATCTCCTCAACATTCAATGAGCTCTTGTCATCCAAATATAGATTTTGCTTTTAAAAAATCTTGCCATTAAAGATAATTTAGGATCTTAAAGCTCCCTTCCATGACACACATGTCACATGTTGTCTGGGTACTAAGCATAAAACAAATAAAAGTTATTCTGCCTGAACCTCATGGAACAAGCAGGGAACATAAGCAAAAGACACACCAGGGAGGAACACACCGTGTTTGGGCACATTCATAAAGGAAATCCCTTACATGTGTGGCCAATTTGGCAACATAATTTTGGCTCCAGTGACCAAAGTTGCAGGAGTTCCAGCTTCCATTCCTTAGTAAGTATCAGAAGAAATCTGCTTACTTAGAAATTCTAGAATGACAAACCAGGCATCAGTTGTTTAATTCCTGAGTCAAAAGTAGTGAGGTGAAGTAGATGTGGTCAGTTTCAGTTAACTTCTGCTTCAATAATCAAAACTTGTTGAAGCAGAATTAACTATGGGATGACCCTACTGTTAACTCCAAACCCACCATACTTGGACATTGTGGAGACTCTGAGCCTGGGGTACCTGAGGGAAATTCCTCTACAATAATCATGTTTGGATCTTGTCAAAACTGACTCAGTGACCTTAAAGACCACCTCAGGACTAAATAACAGGCTATTTTTAGAAATCTCCCACCCTCTGTGTCCATTTCCCTTCAGGCATTTTCCAAGTCTGTCTAACAAATGTCCTGACTCATATACAGATCCCTTTCTTGCTCTCTGCCACCCTCTCAGTCTTAATGAGTCAAGCTTTGCCATGCCACCTGATAAACTTAAAGCCAAGATTTAGCCTCCAGTACCTCTTTCTACCGTATTCCTCAATATGTGTCCCACTCTCCTCCTTAATCTCTTCCCTGAAAGCCACCACAAAGGGCTTTGCCACTTGCTGGCACCAAATGGGAGGATATTCTCACATCGTCCATTAGCTGTAGCCCCTGCCATTCCATGCTCTAGATTGATCCACATGAGGTTTTCTTACTCCTGTGCAGAGGTTTCTCAAGAAGACTCGGGGTGCCCATAATTCAGATGAGCTATAAATAATGTTGCCAGGTAAAATCAGAATGCTCAGTGCTATGGACTGAATGTCTGTGCCTCCCAAAACTCTTATGTTGAAACCCTAATCCCTATGTGATGTTATTTGGTAATAGAGCCTTTGAGATGTAATTAGATCATGAGGGTGGAGCCCTCATGACAGGATTAGTGCCCTTACAAAAAGAGACAGGGTAAGCTTCTCCTCTCTCTGCTGTTGGCCATGTGAGGACACAGCAAGAAGGAGGCCATTTGCAAACCGAGATGAGAGAACTCACAAGAGTGGACTATTTGCACTCTATTTCAGACTTTCTGGCCTCCAGAACTGTGAGAAATAATTTTGTTTGTTTAACTCACCTAGTCTGGTATTTTCTTATATCGCATTTCCCCCAAAATAAGACCGGGTCTTATATTAATTTTTGCTCCAAAAGACACATTAGGGCTTATTTTCAGGGGATGTCTTATATTTTCATGTACAACAATCTACATTTATTTATGTACAACAATCTATATTTATTCATTTATTCATGTACAAAAATCTACATTTATTCAAATACAGTCATGTCATCTTCTTCTGGAACATCGCCATAACTCTCCAAATCCCGAATTCCGGCTTGAATTTCTTGCGACTCCATTTCCTGTAGAACCATTGGCCCCAATCTCTCATATCCAGCAATAGAGTTCTCCTTAAATGAGCACTTCTTGTCCATGTAGCCTGCTCGTAGTGCATTGGCAACACAGCTGTCAGTGATTTTATCCCATGAATTCTTCACCCACGTCACGACCTCTTGTAGGCCAGGCTTCACAAAGTTTCCACACTGATTTCTCTCCAATCTATTTTCAATGTAGTCATTGATTTCTATGCACAAATGGTCCTTGAATGACTTGTTTATTGCAATATCAAGAGTCTGGAGCTAGGCAGTCATTCCTGTGGGAATCATTATTTGATCTGTTCTTCCCTCTGCAAGGAAGTTCTTCACGTCTTTAGCACGGTGAGTGCTGGCTGAATCCCACACTAGCAGACCTCTTTGGCCACCTTGCAAAACAAGTGGCAGCATTAAATCGACCCGCTTCCTTATAACTGCTTGTGTGCACCAGGCTTTTTTTGTTTCAAAAACATAAATGCCTGAAACAAGTTCAACCTTATCTTTCTTGCCCTTAGTGATGATTAGAGATGGGGCTTTCTTTCCATCCAGACGAATTGCCCAAATACAGGTAACACATGCACTTTCATGTGTAGGAGGGAATGTAGATTGACGAGACACCTCTCTGATCAATTCTCGTTTGAGATCCTTGGCCCATAAACACTGCAATTTCATCCATAGCAATCGTGTTGGAGAGTGGGTATTTAGAAAAGTCGATGCCATCAACAAAGGACTTGAATGCAAGTGAACTTTTAATAACTTCAATATCTTCCAGCTTGAACAGTGTTGTCAATCTTATAGACAGTTCATATCACTGAAGGAAGGTATCCAGCCAGTGTTGTGAGGCTTTGAATTCTTGGGATATTTCTGACTGTGGTGCCATTGCAAGAGCAAATGCTTGAATATCAGCCCTGCGCACAACCCAAGCCTTTGCTCTCCTGTCAGCAATCCATTCACAGATGATGTCTTCCAGCTCAGGAAATAATGGTTGCCGATCTGATCCACACTTGTATTTCTTAGCATTTCCCTCGACCACCTGTTGATTGAGGTTATCATACTCTGCTCACCATCTTCGGACCATTCGGAGATCCAACTTCTTCTCATTGCAGAAAGCCATAAGATTCTTACCCCTAGAGTCCTCCACGATTCCCTTCTTGTAGTCAACGGAATAGCTTTTTTTTTGCACTCATCTTGTCTGGGGGTCAAAATACTATTCCCTTTAAATCTACCATTAAATCAAGTGTGAATTGAAGACTTATGAGACAGGAGTGGCAAAAAAATGATGACAGTTAAGAATGATGATCCACACAAAGGTGATGAAAATTGCAGGCACCAAAATTCAGAAAACGTTTGTTTATTTCACACGAATGCATTAAGTATACGTCACTTACAAGACATGACATATTGCATTATGAAGAGTCATATTAGACAGAACCATGGCTGTTCTTTATCAAGTGGGCACGTTATTCGTGCGTTGTGTCTCTACTCCGATTGGTCATTCGGCAATAAGTCTTGAGTTCATTTGTTTACATAGGCGTTTACCTCTCGTCCAAAGCTGTTCACTTGGGTATTTACAAATACTTAACTATAATTTATATTATCATTTATTTTAAGTATTAATGTCAATAATATTATTTATTTATTATATATTAATATTTAAGTATAATTATATAATATTTAATTATATATTATTATTTTATAATTCAATACATCCATCGTGTGTTGCAACAGATGTACTAAATGCTTCCGTCTGGCTGACAATCTTACCTAAGGCTTATTTTTGGGGTAGGGCTTATATTACGAGCATCCTGAAAAATCATGCTAGGTCTTATTTTCAAGGAAATACAATAGCAGCCCAAATTGATTAAGGCACCCATTTAAATTTGAATTTCAGATTAAAAAAAGAAATACCCCATTTAAAAATTATGAGATAGTCACCTGAATTTAAAATGTAATTGTATTTTTTATTTGCTAAAACGGACCACCCAATCTATAAAATATCCCCTTTCTATAGTGCTTAGCTACTGCTCTCCCATATCAATTCTGATATCTAGAGACTAGAGAAATGCAAGTGTCAGTTCTGCACAGCAGATCATTGTCACTGGCAGGTTTTGGGTCCCTGTCTGTGGGCTGTAGCACTGTGGCGAGAAGGATTCTCACAGAGTCTCTGCTCTTTCTCAGGAGGAAAATGTTTGTGTTTGAGAGCTGCCCAAATCCTTCACCCCCGGTGCATAGAATATGTTTATTCTGAATGTACTTTAGCGTACTAGCTTACTATTCAATGTCCTTCTCCGGAATGCATCTTGGAATATGACTGTTGACTCTACATGTCTGGTGTTCGGGCTACAGTGTCAGTTCAGACCTCACAGAGTGGAGACAGATTGTAGTCTGCACTTTCTAAGTCACTCACCAGTCGGCCACCTCCTTTCAGGACTCTGTAAAATGGAAGGTTTCTTCTGTAGTCATCTCTCCTCACTGCTCAAAGGATTTTTTGTTTTGTTTTCATTTTCCAGAACAGATATGTTATGTTATGAGCTCCTGTATTTCTATGTATTTGGCAGAGAGTCTAACACAAATTTACTGCTTTGCTATTTCATGCCTTTATGTTTAATCCTGCTTAAAGCAGAGGCTCTTTCAAGCTAACGGCAGGACTTCTCAGTTTACTAATTTGTCCTGCTGCTCTATGTCTTCTTTTTTACTGCTTCTTCCTTCTTTTCCTCCTCCTCATCTTCCTTTTTCGTTTTCTTCTTTCTCCTCTCTACTCCTTGTCCTCCTTCTCGCACTGGGTATGGCAGGAAATTCATGGGTTTTACCATCAAAGAGATATGTATATCAATTTCAGTTTAGTCACTGACTAGACAAGACCTGGAAATATTGCCTGGGTTATATCTTCCCATGTGGAAATCAAGATAATATCACATACTACTCTCACATTGCTGTGAAGATTCAATTATGTAATGTATATCGATTTCTTGGCATGTAGTAGCTGTTTAATGAATGCTGCATTCTTTCCCTTTCTTCTGACCAGCAGCACACAAAATGCATAATATTAAGTCTATAAAAATGCTTTACACACTAATTGGTCAACATAGCTAGTTTGTGCCTAGGCCTGTTTACGCTTTGAGGATGTAGTACTGGTTGATAAATACATTTCCTGGAATCTCCACTAGCTATTTCCCAAACCACTTCCCTTTGAAATGAACAATCTGTTTGCCTACCAATATTGTCTCCAGGCACTTTAATTACTGCTATAATCAAGCCTTAGATAGTGTCTTAAATCCATTACTTTTCTTGAGTCCTCCCATTCCTGTTGGGCTTATTGTCTGAAAGTTCCATCTCTTCTCCACATGGGACTCTAAGCACATCCCTACTTGGATAACTCTACCTTTTTATACTTGTCAGTGTGCCTGGTACCCCAAAAACCCAGGGATGCAAAAAGCACTACTTGCCTTTGAATGCCAACCTGCCTAGTAAATATCTACACTAGAAACAGTGCTCAGTATATATACTGAATACATGAATGTAGTCTGACTGTCTCCTATCCATCTACTTAGAATCCTTCAGCAGCATCCCATCATTCTAAGTATGTACAGAAATCTGTAACTTGACCTACAAGACCCTGCCTAGCTGGAGCCCTGGGACACCCCCCCCCCCCCCAGCATCAGCTTGTATTAGTCATATTCATTCATTCAGTCAAGAAATATTATGCAAGCAACTACATATGACAGAAATGTTCCGGGGTAAAGTGTGTAAAGCAGAGAAACCCATTTCCTCATAGAGCCTAAGTATAGTAAACGAGGAGAGGCAGGTCCCAAATTCTGTCTTCTACAAGTATATAATATACACGTGTAATATGTTAATGGTGCCATGAGTTTGAAGAAGGATAAAATAGGAAAGAAGTTCATAGTTCTGTCACTCTCCGCTGTTCAGGCACTTGCACATTTTTGCACCATCCTCCTTTCTCAGGAGACCTCTGTAAATGTCATTCCCCTTCCTTGGCATGATGTTTTCTCCAAAGTTTTGCCTAGTTTTTCTTCTAGTTATCTTGCCTTATTTAAGCTCAAGTGTAACTCATTTCCTCAGGTACACCTTCCCTGACCCTCGCCATCTCAACCCCATCCTCCCTGTTGCCAGAGAACACTTCCCAATGTTCTATGCTTTCCCTGAGCTGTAATTCTTTCTTTCAGAGGACATTTTTCAGTTTGGAATGGATCCTTCATTGTGAGATCAATTATTAAACATGTGTCCTCACACTAGAATGTGAGCTTTCCAAGAAGAGAGACAGTGCATGCAGTAGGCACTCACAGATATTCATAGAGGGAGGAAGGGAGGGCTCCCCGTAACACCGTGCAATGACCATGATGCCCACATGCCACGTCATGCATCTGTTAGCAATGAGGCAGCAGAACAGGAACTATGAACAGCTTTGAACTAAGCTTTATTTACATCACAATTTTGCCTTAAGTCAAAACTATTCTAAAAATTGCTGTAGACATCACAGTGCTTTCAGCATAGAGTTTTTGAAACTCCTGAGTACTAATCAACAGGAAATCAGGAAATGGCCTTTACTTATTCCATGGAGCCAAGAAAAAAGGTGGAGTGAATATGACATACTCATAGGTTTTGCAGTCAAGAATTAAATTTTCCCATAACAATGAAATAGTCCTACACACGGTAACCAAGTCCCTGATCTTTCCATTTTATCTGAACGCCTAAAAAGAGGTGTAAACTTGCCATTGGGAATTCTTGGCTACTTGATGAAATTTTATCTTGTTTTACCAAAAAAACTTTTTTTTACCCTTGTCTGTGCCCTCTGTGTACTGCTAAAGTTGGACGATATAGTGTGCATTCTGCTACCTTCATTGCCCAGGTCCCAAATCCTGTCTCCAGAATAAACTCTCTATTTGATACAAAGACAATGGGCACTTGAGTAGTGTTGGCAGCTTTGTGATTTGTGTGGTATAGAGAATGGCCACCTTTCCCAGGTAGGATCACAGCTGCCCACAATGACGAATGGCCCTGGCACCATCTGCTTGGCTGACCCACTAATCTGCCAGCCAGTTTTTGTGAACACCAGAATTGTTTCCCAGTGGAGATTTCTTGAAACCTCTCTTACATCAATTAAAGACTAAAGAACAGATGGCAATTTCTTGAGACAGTGAAGGATTTAACCAATTCATTATTCATGTAGGGAACAGTGAAAACAACCAATCCAGCATTACATGCTTTGGCTTACTTTTCTTTCAGGTTGTCAATTTCCAATATGGTAAGAGATTTCAGGTTTTAAGAATGGAAATATGCTTCTTGGCTTCCAATGATGAAGACTTATAAGGATGCCCTAGGAAGTCAGCAAGTGCAGGAATCTGTCTCAATAATGTCAAGGTCAGTCTGTAGATTGATGGAAATGATATTCATCACCTTTCAGATACCAGAACAGCTCCAAGGACACTCATCAAAACTAGTGACTGAGATAGAATTTGAGAATGTATGCCAAAGCCTAGCACTGTGCCTGGCACACAGAAAACTCAGCAAACAATAGCTTGCATTTGACTACTAACAACAAAAAAAATCTAGGGACTTAACAGTGTATTTAGCAGTATATTGAGCTGGTCATTAATTTTGGCATATTTTAGAACAATGTGTCTATATTTCTCTAATAATTTTACCATATTCATAACTATTTTCCCCTGACTCTGCCTTAGTTTCTACTGGTTTTCTTCCATTCTCCTTCCCTCTACTTATCTCTCCTTCATTTCTCTCTCTCTCATTTACAACCCAAATTCCTCAAGACAGAGAATGTGAAGAAGCATATTATTCACAGTCTGATGTCAGAGCACACCCACTGGGCATTCTGGTGCCAAACTACTCCTTAAACTGCCCTTCAAAACTGAACCATCATTACTCCTCTTTGACCCAAGTACTGACTCCTGATGCGATCCATCCTCACCAGGTTCACAGGGTCACATGCCAGAAAGCATGGGGAATTGTGTGTAAGGATCACCCTGAGGGACTGCTCAGAAGGAGACTGAAGGTACAGAGTACATTGAATTTCACAAACTATTAAATACACCACAAATTCATTTTTCTTCTCCTGTGGAAACTGGTAACTCATTTTGAAAGCGATCTCATGAATAAGTAAATTCTCACAGATTCCTGGCAGGGTAAGATAAGGTATCAGGAAGATTAGAAGGTAGGTACTCGTTAGTTCAAATCAGTGTTCTGTTATTAACTAGCTGGCATATCATTTGGCCTCTCTGAGGTGTTATTTATTTACTGTAGAAAGTAGATTGTTAACGTGGTTTATGAATTAATGTATACAAAACCTCTGGCCCAGAACTTGGAGCAATAAATACTAGCTCTTTTTCCCTAGGAGCTCCTTTCTGAGCTTATTTTATAGCTCTTTTAGCCTCTGTTTACTGCTTAGGCAGTGGTGGGCCCTTCTGATTTTTGTATCTACCAGGTTCAAGTTCAGCTGAGACTCCGGAGATATATAGTCACACTTCACATTGAGAGGCTGGCATACCGCTTCTGCTGGTAGGAAGTTGGCATGAGGAGCTCCAGAGGAGCAAACTTAGTGACTCGTGTGATACACGGATGGAAACCAGGGGGAGCCTGGGCCAGGCCTGATGGGGTCAGACCTGGACCAGACATGATGCCCCCACTGAGGATGTGGTGAAACTCAGCCAAAAAATCACAACGTGTGTGGAAATCGTGGCCTTGGTTATGACCTGCTTTCTGTACCTGTTCCAAGTACTCGATGCCAGCTTGATTCTGATGCTCCAGGCCCAGACCTTGCTGATTTGAAGCCTTACATCCTTCTTCTGCACCTACCCTCTTTAGAAGCTTAGGAACACGCTACTTTCCTGAGAGGACCCCAAACAGAATTTGTATGTACAAATCCTTTATGCTTACTATTGTCATCATCAACCTCTAAGCAGCATACTTTTAGGGATCAAAAGTTCATACAGCATTCCCAAATATCAGTGCCAGATGTTAAGGTTTTGTTATTTAAACAGAGACAGACTGCTGGGACCTCAGCTTATGCAGATGCCAACGCCTATTGGAACGTGGTTTATACACATTCCATGCTAGGTTATATCTGCGTATAAGTAGAATACAAATTCACAGATAAATTTGTGACAATGTAATTTTAAGTTTCTTTACTAAAATATGTATTTATTGAAAAATTAGACACTTTCTTATTTATCTTGGAACTTTCGCATTGGTACTTTCACAAAGACTAAATATATTTGGTCCTTGGCATATTTGTTTAATGGCTTTATGCTGATCATTTTATTAATGTGTTCAGATGTTTTTGGGTGTTAACAACCACCCAACAACCATCGTACTCCTAAAAAATACCATCTGCTTAATTATAAGATATTCTGATCCCTCATCCATGGGTTATCTAACCTTCATTGTTCATGAAAATTTTAACGTACTTATTCTGCCACAAGTGTCAGGGCTTCTTATTCACACCTTCCCTCTGAACTCAAAATTGCAACACATCCTCAAATCTGAGAAAAGTATGACTAGTCTAAGCAAAGTAGAGGGAGGAAATAGTACATTTTAAATGCAGACTATCATAAAAGATTCTTTTATGATAGTCTTATATAAAATATGAGTTATAGATACATATAAACACTATTCATTTGCAAAATTAAATAAGATAGATCTATGGCAATTATTTTAAAACAAACAAACAACAACAGAGAAATACAGATGGCTCAAGGAGGAATGAGTAAGCAGACATAAAATAAAGGTGTAATATATCTCTGTTTATTTCTGAAAACACTAAAATCCAAAATGGGATAAAGATGCATAAAAAAAGAAAACCAAAGACCAGCGCTCTTTAATGTTAACCCTAATAAACTACAAAGGTTCTACAGAGCAAAAAAACCCATCAAAAGAACAAAGAGGCAACCAACCAAATGGGAGAAGATATTTGCAAACAACACCTCCGATAAGGGGCTAATATGAAAAATATATAAGGAACTCATACAACTCAACAACAAAAAAACAAACAATCCAATTTTAAAATGGGCCAACACTTCTCCCATGAAGACATACAAATAGCCAACAGACATATGAAAAAATGCTCAACTTCTGAAAAATCCTCAACTAGCTATTAGGGAAATGCAAATCAAAACCACAATGAGATACCCACTCATGTAAGAATGGCTATCATCAACAAGACAAATAACACGTGTTGGAGAGGCTATGGAGAGAAAGAAACATATATGGCTGGTGGGAATGTCAGTTTGTACAGCCACTATGGAAAACAGTATGGAGTTTCCTCAAAAAAAAAAAAAAAAAAAAAAAAAGAATAAAATTACCATATGACCCAGCCATCCTTCTTCTGGGTATCTACCCAAAAAATCTGAAAATATTTATCTGTAAAGATATATGTACCCCTATGTTCATTGCATCATTATTCATAGTGGCCAAGACATAGAAACAACTAGTGTTCTTCGATAGATGATTGGATAAAGAAGATATATATATATATACATATATATATATATCTCCAATGGAATACTGCTCCAAGAAAAGATGAAATACTGTCATGTATGACAACATGGATGGATCTTGGGATTATCATGCTAAGCAAAATAAGTCAGACAGAAAAAGTAGAGAACCATATGATTTCACTCATATGTGGCATATAAAATTAAACAAACGAACAAGACCAACAAACAACCTAAGGCTCATAGTCACAGACAATAGTTTAGTGGTTACCAGAGGGTAAGGGGGGAGGGTGGGTGATAGAAGAGAGTAAAGGGGGTCAAATTTATGATGATGGAAGGAGAACTGACTCTGGGTGGTGAACACACAATGCAAAAGACAGATGATATATTATAGAATTGTACACTTGAAGCCTATATAATTTTATTAACCAATATCACCCTAATACATTTAATAAAAATGAAAACATAGGACCCTAAACCTTAAATAAGATATCAAACATTATCCAGTATTATATTAAAAGAATAGTGACAAACATAGTTCATTCGTAGAATGCACGTACGGTTTGACGCTGGTTATTCTATTAATATAATTCACAATAGTTAAGGGTTAGAAAAACTAAAAGTATTTATATAACCCTGGTGTCAGAAAGAAATAAGCATTTCATTAGAAAATAAATCACACCTGTGGACACTAATAGACTTGACTACATACAAATTGAAAACATCCAAGTGTTACCCTGGGGTAACTGCTGACATCTGTTATATTTGCTGTGTATATTTTTAGATTATTTTCTGTGCAACATAAATCTCCCCACACATGCTATAGGTACATACCTATAGCAGTATGTAGTTAGTTATTCTGTAATTATTTAGCTTTTACTGTGTAAAAAGCTCCAAAACTTGGTTGTTTAAATAATACACATTTATTATTGCTCAGGAGTCAAGGGGTTCAAGGTAAGTCGGGTAGGCAGCACTGCTGAACTTGGTGGAACTTCCTTCCACGTTTGGGGATTGCCTGGCTCTCAGCTGCTCCAGGACTCTTTTCCTGTGATCTATAAAGTTGCATTGAAAGCAGGGTCCGTTCAGTGAGGGGAATAATTGCAGCCATTTTTTACAAGCTCTTTTATCCCAAGAGCCAAGAAAGAATACTGTGCAAGTATTATAGCCATGAATTCTGATAAAATTTTGATGAAATTCAATGTCCATATGAAGAGAAACAGATGCATAGTGAGCCAGGAAGATAAGTATTTCCTTAAAATTATGAAAGATACAGAATTTATGCCAGTAGTCAATAACACATTTAATGGTAAAATATTCCACTGCTAGAATCAACTTAAGACAGGGATGCCCTCTATCATTACTAGGGAAGAACTGGGCAGACTGACACACTGCAGGACACCCTCTCCTTTTGCTTCTCTTACCCATACCTGAAGGGCAAATGGACCACAATTTAAACAGATTGTCTCCAGGGCTGCTGTGATGAAAGGGTGTAAAGGAGCTTTTTAAATGGTGCTTTTTAAGTGGTGCATTATTAGTAAGATTCTAACAAACCACTAACAATTGTCACCCCAATAAATTTAATAAAATAAAATTAAAAAAAAAAAAAAAAGATTCTAACAAACAGAAGTATTCCTGGGAGTTGGATCTCGTAGCAGAATGGGTGTCAATTGGATCTCTTAGCATAATTGTGTAAGTTTCATAACACTATCAGCAGTTACTTTAAATAGAAAATGTGTTAATTCTAATGATGATTTGATTTTTCAGTCAGTACACTGTATTAAAGGAAAGTTTGGAATTTCATTCTGTTAAATATGAAACATCTAACATTATTGTTGATGCTATTGCAAATAAAAGTTTAAAAGTTCTGCATTAATAATAAGATGACTATTCTTTGTGTTGATGATACAAGCAAAAATTTTGGTGGGGCAGAGTTTTGTGGCATAGGAAAGGTCATACCTAAGGAAGAAACCTTTGGAGCAAAAACACTTTTAGAATTTGCTATGGCACACATACAATTCATAATTGCATCCAAACAATCTTGAAACTTATACCAATCCAAATAGAGGTTATAATTGTAGATATTTACCTGTATTTTACATACACACATTTAGAGTAACTGTCACATTTTCATGATGATGCAAATGATAAACACACAAACATACATTAACACAGCAGTACATGAATTCTGTCTTTGCTGTCCATTGTCACCAGGATACATGCCAAAATCACTTGAATCGTTAAACATCAGCTTTGTAAAATCAACCTAAACTTCTTAAAATGGAATTAAACTATTTTTTTTGTACATGATTCCTCTATACATTGGTTGTAAATTCTTTAAAATCTGTGGTAATGTTTACTTAAAGAATATAATTTTATAGTCATCCTACACAGAATGCCAAAAGTACAAATTTTAAAAATCCAAACAGATAAATTGCATTGAAATTTAAACATCCAAAATTATATATTTTAAAAAACTATCATCTAAACAAAGGGACACAATAAACATATTCTTCATGCACACAAAACCACGTAAATTTTACCATACAGAGGCATTATTAGATAAATGACTCCAATAATAACATAAAAATTATGAGTTCTAGAAAAGATTTGGAATTATGGTGGTCAAACAAGAGTAAAATTAATTGTTGTCTATAAAAAATAAGAAGGAATAAATATGAAGAAGAAAAAGTACCATATTTCATGGAGTCTAAGATTAAAATGTTCTCACATATCAAAATTTCTGAAATTTAAATATCTCACAATTGTTTTTAGCCAGGAAACATGTAGTTGTCACTGCCAGCTTATGCTTCAACTTGAACTTGGCTATTCATGCTATCGTTTTAGTTATGTGCACTGTTGATGTTTCATGTGTGGACTTAAATTGTTTAAAATGTCTTCTGGAAGGACTAATCTGATTTTAAGTCAAAATGAAAAGTTGTTGTGTACTCAGAAAGGTGTAGAAATACAGCATTATTTATAAATTGGATATTGTTAAAGCAAATACTGGTCATTGGAAGACTGACAACAATCTCATATTTTCCTGTTTCAAAGCAAGAGCTTTACAGGACATAAGAAAGGAAGTTACTCACTAGTAGAAAGAGCTGTATTACTTTTATTATTATTATTATTATTATTATTACTTTTTAAGCAGCACTGTATTGCTTTTGGTTGCTGAGATACATGCAGAGGTATTGACTGTACAAGCTACGTATGAAACAAAAGCCTGAGAAATTGTTAATGCCCTCAAACTGTTGAATGAAATTTCCAACCTAAGAAGAACACTAAAGGATTATCAAAGGTAATAGTATAGATTGTGAGCACTTACTTTTTAAAAAATTTTTATAGGGAGATAAAATAATAATGTCTTGTAACTTACATAGATTTGATGTAAAGTGTATCTATAACAAACCAGATCAAACTCTAGGCAAGAACAGCAACAGGTATGGAGGCCATATTGCTGACTATAGAATGTTGGGGAAAATGTATAACAATAATTGCAATTTGCAGTGGACTATATAGCTCTGTTGATAAGTTTGACATATGAAATGTACCTATATAAGAGAAATGAAGATTTGGAATTGTTCCAATTTTATTAAATTCTAAACATTTTCAAACTTTACAATTTTTCTCTATATGACACCAGAATGTTCAGAATTATAGGTTTTTATTCTATAAATGTATGAAGTTGAGTTGGCCAAATCCTGACTACAAAGGAATTGCACAGAAAGGGTGATTGATGAAAAGACTTAAATTTATGCTTTGAAGGTAAGGCCCATGGGATTTACTGATAGGTTGGATGTAAGTTTTGAGAAAAAAGGATTAAGGATAAATCTAAAATTATGTTTTCTTGAGCAAGTAAAAGGATGGATTTGCCAGTATGTGAGATGGTGATGGATAAAAGACAGCAATTTTGAGAGAAGATCAGAATTTCAATTTTACATCTACTCAATTTGAAATGTTTATTGGACATTTGAGTAGGTATGTTAAAATTTTTAGACAAAGGAATTTCAAGTTCAGACTAGCACTCTGAGATGTTAACATAATCTTTGGAATCATCACAGTAAAGATTGTATTAAAGCCATGATAGTAGATGAAATTACCTCAGAAAGACTATATATAGAGAAAAAGTCTCAAGTTGAAACCCTGGATGCTGTCAACACTTACACATCAGAGAGAAGAGACCGAAGCAACAAAGGACATTGTGAGGGCATGGCCAGTGAGGTAGAAGGCAAACCAGGGGAATTTGGGAAGGGAGTTGAAGGACTGGAAGTCAAATGAGAAAAGTATTTAAAAGCAGACGAAGTCATCAAACGTGTTAAATGCTGACGCCACGTCAAGTAGGATGAGGACAGAGAAAGTTGATTATAACAAAATGGAAATCATTGGTAACCTGGATCAAAATAGTTTCAGAGGAGGGATGGATGAAAGCCCAACCAGAATAGATTTTAGACAGAGGAGAAGAGAAGAATTTAAGATAATACAGACAGACGTTTTCCAGGAGTTTTACTCTACAGGACAGGAGACAACGTGAGGCAGTAGCTAAAGAGATAGCACAACAAAGTGTTTTGCCTTTTTCAAAAAATATGAGAAAATAAGTATGCATGTATGCTGATGGGAAATAAAGAGTAAAGAAGAAATAAACGGTGGTGCAGAAAACAAGAGAAACTCTGCAAGGAATGGCATCTAATGAGCAAATGGAGAGGCTGATCTTTGGGAAGATTCTGCAGAGATCACTGATAGTAATGGGAAGGAAAGCCGAGTGTGAGGGCAGAAGTAGAGGCTGAGACATATGAAGCTTTTTATGACGGCTCTTATGAAATAGGAAGCAATGTATCTGCTGAGAGTGAAGATGGGGGACATGTGTGCACATTACTTTCTTTTCTACAACATAATATTTGTAAATGTTCTACATGTGCTTGAAAAAGTATGTGTCCTCAAAGTATTTTCTCCATAATGTGCTACATGTATTTACTATAGCAAGCTTTCTGATTATGTCTTAGTTATGTATTTACTACTATCTTTTGTCTCATTCATTGTTCTTTACATCTATAAAATGGGAATAGCAATACATAGCTTAGACTATTGTCATGATGTGTGAAGTTAATTTAAATGAAAAAATATAAAAATATCTAGCACTTGAGTTGCATGAAATAAACATTAGATTTTCTCCATTTTTTCTCTTTCTATTTTATTTTATTTTTATTTTGCCATTGAAATCAAGAGGAGAGCTCCTCCTTAGTGAAATTTATTTTGTTTTATAAAATCTCCAGTCTGGGCTTTTGTGAGCAAGTAAGAACTCATTCTGGTTCTTAATTACTGATGCACATCAGGCCAGTTATAATTAAATGCATATGCCCTGTCACTTGCTGGGTAAGTGCATGGTTTATAGAGTCAGACAGGAGGAGAAGCTTTATGAATGGTGCTCTCAAGTCTAGTCTGTTTCACCATATAAATTTATTGCTGGGGAAAAAATGCCTCTGGCAACATAATTATAGTTGAGAAAGAAATGAGGGGGCAAACAGTTCAATGTATAACATATGCCATGACTGACACAATCAGGGGTGACAGCTTGGCAAGAATCTATATTAGAATGACTGGAGTGCCATGACCTCTGATGACAGCTTTGTCTTTATCATGAATTATTTCACCCATACTGATTGGGTGGTTGATTTTTTATCCATGAACAATGACCTTGCTCTCGAAATAAGGGGCCTAAGGTGAGGAAGTTGAATCCCCAAATCTAGAAAGATTGTCATCAGGGCCTTCTCCCAATACCTGAAACATAGAAGTACTTCAGTGAACTTCCATCGCCCAGCTCAGATTTGCTTGAGAGTTAGAAATTAGAGAGGAGTAATGATACTTTCCTGTATTCTTATAGGTAATGGGCGCATGCAGAGGAAGGGAGCAGAAGAGGTCCCCTTTTCTGAGTGAGGATGTGTTTAAAATTCTCTGTGATAACTAGGTGACAATTATAACAGGAGTAACCATATATGACAGTGATAGGCCTTGTCCAATAAAACAAACAAGTAATTGAACCAAAGCTTCATTTTACAATCTTATATCAGGAGTCTGAACAAGAATGCTGGACTTTCTAATAAGGGTCTGTTTTACTGGATGATGGGCGAGTAATTAGCACACAGCACACCCTTACACAAACCTCAAAGTGATTCATACTCTATCCAAAATATTGTACTCATTTTTCTCTAATGTGAAGTTTGTGCTTTCTACCTTGTTATGTAAGTGACTGCTAAACTGTCAGTCAAAGCATTGCTAGTCACAGCATAGATGACGATGTATACCAGTCTTAGAAAAAAGGATAGTTAATTACTATCCAAATCTGCCTCAGGTATTTGACACCAGGACGTTTTCAATCACTGTAAAATACATCTAAAAAGAGTAGATGCTAAGCCAGAAAATAGACTGAAGAGAGGATTTATATAGATGGTGTACATGCTAGGTGGAATTGACAACTATGAGAATGTCTCAAATGATGATGGTCAAACTCTGCCAAGTCTTAGAGAACCGTCTTCCTATATGCTTCTGTGATACTTTGCAGCACCTTGCCTGAATTCCAAGAGAATTATTTTGATGATTTAACACTTTCTTTTTTCTGACTTCTGGGCTAAATCTGGAAGAAAGAATCATTACAAACATTTTTGACTGAAGACATCCATCTTCAACTCTGATTTACAACGAGCTTGGAAGTCATTATTCCTATCCTTACAGGAAAAAACTGAACAAAGTTAAAACCAATGACTTTTTCTTAGACCCATCAGAGAACTGAGGTTGCAGGGCCAATCACTACCCTGAAATCTGTAGAGACAACCTCATCCAGAGACACAGCTGAGATCTGCTTATCTAGAGCTGGAGCCACTGGCGTGATAAACCAGTTAAATGTTAGTTACTTAAGTGTTATTTTTAATGAATGCTGAATGCACAATGTGAACAAATGTGAGAGTGAGAAACAATTGGGGAGTGTAGTCTTAGGAGGAATTGTAGACTTTACTTCCAGGAACGCGACCATAGACTCACAATGAAGAAATGAAGAAAATTCTCTCCTGGATCTGACAGGGATCTGACAAAAGTGCGATCACTGTGAAATAAGCCCAGACCAGTCTCCATTACAAAGGCCTACTCTGCAGAGCAAAACATTTCAGGGAACCTTGACTCACCTAGGTGAAGCACGTTGACCCTGCTTTAGTTCACCTCTAGCCTTCCTAGGCAACTAAGAGGGAAGTGGGGAAAGACACACTTGCAAAGATCACAGCCCACAAAAAGATGGAGTTGAAATCATAAGATTATAGCACACTTCCTCCCCACACACATAGCCACCACCCTAGCAAGTCTCCAGTATAATGAAGTGGATCGTAGCCAGAGTTGCAAGGTGTAAACTCTATTTAAAAAATTCTCAGGTAAGTCCAAAAATAACAGGGGAGACTAAAACAAGGACACTAAGAGATTTTGAAGACTGGTGCCCCCAGAACAGGAAACACTAATCACAGACCAACTTCTAAACAGATTAGTTGGAGACTTCAACATCTCTCTTCTAGTAATTGATAGTTTAAGTAGCAGAAAATCACTAAGAATATAGTTGACCTGAACAGCACTATCAATCAACATGATCTAATTAATATTTATAGAACACTATATCCAACAACTAAAGAATACACATTTGTTTTTCAGGTGCACATAGAACATTTACCAAAATAGATCACATTCTAGGCTAAGAAACAAACCTTAACAAAATTTGTAAAGTTTTATGAGAAAAAAAAAAAAAAAAACCCTTCAAAGTATGCTCACAGACAACAAGGAAATTAAACTAAAAATCAATAACAAAGATAACTGTGAAATCCCCAAATGAAAGAGTATCTTCTAAATAACATGAGACAAGGAAGAAACGTCTAGAGAAATTGAAAAAAAAAAAAAAATTTTGTGTCAAATGTAAATGACAATGAACTTATCAAAAGTTATGAAATGTAACAAAAGCAGGATTTAGAAACTATAGTCATTAATGCATACATTATGAAAAAAATAAAATAAATGTCTTTTAAGTATTCATTTTAGAGAATTAGAGAAAGAAGACAATTTAAGCATAAAGCAAACAGATACAAATAAATAATAAATATAAAAGAGATATCAATAAAATTGAAAACAAGAAAGCGATGGAAAAATACAATGAAACCAAAATCTGATCTTTTGAAAATACCAATAAAATTAATAACTTTTACCCAGGCTAACCTGGAAACAAAGAGAGAAAATATAATTACCATATCGGAAATGAAAGAATAGTGACTGTAACAGATCCTGTGGTCATCAAAAGTCTAATAAAGAGTATGAACAATACAGGGCCCACAAATGTAATAATTAAGTGAAATGAACCAATTCCTTAAAAGATACAAACTACCAAAACTCACACAAAGATAAATAAGTATCTGAATAGGTCTCTATTAAATCAATTGAAACAATTAATAATAACCTTCCAAAAAAGAAAGCATCAGGCCCAGTTTCACCGGTGATGTCTATCAAACTTTTAAGGAAAAGAAAATGTCATTTCATCACAATGTTGTCCAGATAGGAGAAGCAAAGGCAACAGCTTCTAACTTATTCAATGAGGTCAACCTTGTCCTAATGCCAAAACAAGATAAAGATGTTATAAAGGTATTGCAAGATATAATTATAAAGATATTATAAGAAAAGATATTATTTATCATACTTTGATACAAAATCTTCAACAAAATATTATTAAATAGAATCCAAAAATATTAAAAATAATGATATACCATGACCAAGTGAAATTTATTCCAGGTATTCAGGACTGGTTCAATATTTAAAAAATAATAATAGTAAGTTGATATACTCCACCATATCAAAAGGTTAAAATCATTTGATTTAAGAAAATATCAAGAAAAGGATCACATCCATTCATGATAAAATCTCTCAGTAAAGTATGCATAAAAGGGAACTTCCTCAAATTAATAATGAACAGCTATAAAACACCTATAGCTGACACATACTTAATGGTGAGAAACTGGATGCTTTCTTCCTAAGTTCAAGGAAAAAGGCATGGATGACTGCTTTCACCACTGTTTTTCAACATTGTACTAAATGACCTAAATAACAAAAGAAAAGGAGCTAATATATATTTATATATATATATATATATATTTATGGAAGAAAGTTATAAATATATATATATATATATATATATATATATATATATATATATATATATATTTCTTCCATACATATGGAAGAAAGTAATAAAATGTTTTTGTTTATAGAAGGCGTGATTGTCTACATAGAAAAATTCCAAAGTTTCAGGAAATAAATACCTGAAACTAATAAGCGACTACAACAAAGTCAAAATACACATTGTTAACGTACAAAAGTTGCTTTCCCATACACCTGCAATGAATAACTAGAATTATAAATTAATTTTAAAAAGTCAATGCCATTTTTAAAAATCACAAAAACAATAAAATACACAGATATAAATCTCACAAAACAGGTATAGACTCTATTATTCAGAAAAGTACAAAACACTGACAAAAAAAATCAAAGAAAATAAAAATAAATGGAGAGAGAGTCTGTGTTCATGGACTGGAAGATTCAGTATTGTTGACATGTCGATTTACCTCAACTTGATCTACAAAGCAATCACAATCAATATCCCCTAAGATATTTTTTTTTGGTATTGGCAAATTGATTCTAAAGTTTAGTTGAAAAGGTAAAAGACCTAGAATTTCCAATACTGACGAGAATAATAAAATTGGAGAAATTATACTACCTGATATCAAGACTTATTCTGAAGTTACAGTAATTGAGATAGTGTGGTATTGGCAAAAAGGTAGACACATAGATGAATAGAATTAAATATATGTAATGAAGAAAAAGATACACAAATATAGCCAACTGATCTTTGACAAAGGAACAAAAGCAACTCAATGAAGAGAAGATAGTGTTTTTAACAACTATTGCTAGAATAGTTGAATGGTTATAAAAAATAAAAAAAAGGAAACATTAGCCTTGTCACAAACCTTATATCTTCCACAATAACTAACTCAAAATGGATTATAGGCCTAAATGCAAAAATATAAAACTTCTAGAAGAAAGCATAGAAGAAAATCTAGGTGACACTGGGTTTGACAACGAATTTTTAGATTAAACACCAAACGCATGACACATAAAATTCAAAAAATTGATAAATTGAACTTTATTAAAATTCAGTACTTCTACTCAGAGAAAGTCACCATAAAAAAAGAAACAACCAGCTACAGGTAGGGAGAAAATATTTGCAAAACACATATCAGATAAAAAACTTATGTCCAAAATATATAAAGCACACTTAAAACTCAACAGTAAGAAAAATATCCCATTTTCTTAAAAATGGGCAAAATATATGAACAAACACCTCACCAGAGAAGATATACGGATGGCAAATAACCACGTGAAAATATTCTTAATATAATTTGTCCTTAGGGAGCTTCAACTTGAAACAACAATGAAATATGACTACACATCCACTACAATGACTAAAATCCAAAAATCTAACAACAACACCAACTGCTGACAAGGATGAAGAGCAACAGGAACTCTCATTCACTGCTGGTGGAAATGCAAAATGATACAGCAACTTTGAAAGACAAAACACAGCACTAACGTCTGATCCACCAATTGCACTCCTATCTGAATAGGTAATTTTACACAGCTGATCTGAAAAACTGCACACATGAAAACCTATACATGAATGTTTATAACATCTTTATTCATAATTGCCCCAAACTGGAAATAACCAAGATGCCCTTCAATTGACAAAGAGAAATCAGACTATTATATATCCACATAATGGAATACTATTCAGCAATAAAAAAAACAAATGAGCTATTGAAGCACAAAGACACGGATCACCCTTTAATATATATTGTTAAGTGAAAGAAGCCATTCTAAAACAACTACCTACGATGTGTGTTCAAATCATCATGTTGGAAAACACAGAACTATGGAGACAGTGAAAATACCAGTGGTTGCTAGACATTTGGGAGTAGAAAAGTTGAATAGGTGAAACACAGTGGATCTGGGGGCGTGGGGAATGAAACTACTCTATATGACACCATAATTGTGAGTACCTGATATCATGCATTTCTGAAAATCCATAGGACTGTATAGTACAAAGAATGAACCTTAAAATATACTACTTTGAAAAAATAATTTAGGGCAGCAGGGAGAATTTGGCAAAATAATTTGTATTACACACTGAAGAAGTTGTATGTGGGTGGGGAAGGCCCTCAGTAACTTTGGAAACAAGTGGAGTCTATAAAACTAAAGACAAAAGTGACTGCACACAAATACTGTACTATAGTTGATAAAGTTGTTCCCACAGGGGTATGGGTTGACAATCCCATATTGCTATACATGTATACTGGAGTTGAACAATTAAGTGGATGGATGAGGTGGGAACAAGGTTTCTCACTGTTAGAATAGTAGGTTACAGATAAATAAGTGGAGGAGGCTAGACTGATCCATTTGGTAATGGATTAGAGTTACAAACATCAATATAAATTTATGTCTAGATTAATATGGATACAGATAGTTACATATACAGTCTTGTAGATATGAGTATATACACAAGTTAGTATACACACATATATTTCCTTGCTCTGTCTGCTGAGAGGACCTTGTTGCAATGACATGCCATTAACAACAAGTATACCTAATACCAGGATCTTCGTTTTGAATACCATTGCCCAATAAAAGGAACCAAGTTTCCTTGGCTAATTCTAGGACTGAGACAGGAAACATACAAAACAAGTTTGGAGTATTATATAGTGTCAGAAAGTAAGGGATGTTCAAAAAGAAAAAAAACTCCACAATCATAAGGATTTTCTCAAAAGGACACAGGAGCCAAATTAAAGAGTTCCCACTGGAAAAGCTAGACCAATTTGATCAACAAAACTAAAAGTTAGTATTGGATATGACCCAAGGTATAAACTGTACATCCATGAGTCCATACTGATATATTAAATGATTGGATAAGTAAATGGAAGAAAAGGGACACACTTTTCATTGAAAAGAATTCCAAATAATTTATGTAGTTATGGTATCCTCTAGGAGATGAAGCATAACTCCCCATTCCTTCAGTGTGAACTGTGCATATTGACACACTTAGCGACCTAAGAATATTGTGAGGGGTATGAGGGGAGGGTGACTTTACAAGGGAGAAACCTGAAAAGCAGGATCTCAAGCAAGGTGATCAAGGTTAACACCAATATCATTAAGTCATATTGATAATATATATACTCTTGTTATGATGGGATGAAAATGGCATTTTACCTCTGTGCTCTTCTTATTCACAGTAAACCAGAACCCCATCCAATCACGAGATAAGCACTAGACAAATCCCAACAGAGGAGTGTTCTACAAAATACCTGATCAATATTTCTCTAAATTTTCAGGGTTTCTAAAAACAAGAAAAGGCTGAGAAACTGTCAGTCTAGAGGAGCCTAAGGAGACATGACAAGTAAAGGTAATGTTGCATGGGGAATAGAAAAACGACATTAGGTTAAAACTAAGGAAATCTGAATAAAGTAGGAACTTTAGTTGATAATGCATCAATATTGGTTTATTAATTGTAACAAATATTCCATACATTTAATGTTAACATAAGATGTTAATTTACATTTAATTAATTACATCTAATGTAAGATGTGAATATAGAAGAAACTGAGTGTGGGCATATGAAATCTCTGTACTATCAATTTTTCTGTACTTTTAAAACTCTTCAAAAAATAAGCCTATAAAAAATGAAATGTAACCAATTTCCACGGGAACATAAAATATTAGGCACTCAAAATATTTTAATATTAAAAGAGTTTGTAGCAATTTCTGACAGTTTTTAAAAAACATATACATAATATATTTGGAGAAATTAAGTAGAACATATTCTAATAAAACTTGAGAATTCAAGGTATTTTTGAAAAACAAAAGACATACAGGAAGACTTTAAAAAACAAAGTTTTAAATCTTGTGCATTTTTTAAAAAAAGAGAGAAATGAAGATTACCAAGGATAGTTTGTTAAAATGGCTGGTATACATAGATAGATGATTGATAGGTAGGTAGGTAGATAGATAGATAGATAGATAGATAGATAGATAGATAGATAGACAGACAGACAGACAGACAGACAGACAGACAGACAGACAGACAGACAGACAGATAGATAGATACTGGGGGTGCCAAAACAATGTATACACATGACTTGTATTCATCTTTTGTTTTTGGTATATACTGAGTATTACAATTTTAATACAGGCTTTTCCTTAAAATGTGTATACATTGTTTTGGCACCCTCTGTATATATAGAAAGAGACAGAGATAAATAAAAGATAATTAAACCTTTCTTACAATTGAGCCCTAATTTCCTAATTTGAACAAAGGCCATACTTGACATTTGTCTATCTTACATCAGCTATTTGGAGTTACTAAATTCACGCCTAGAAAGTTCCAGAAATAGTCTTTTGAGAAAATCTATCTGACTGTAAAGCTTTTGTCGTTGTTCTGTCTCCTTTCTTTCCAGGGAGTATTAGAGGAATATACCTAGATTCTGCCACTCAGTAGCAGCTTAACCCTGATCAGCATAGTTTCATGGCTGTTAGTCGTGAAAATATGTTTTGTATCCTGCTACCACATAGGCTTGCTTTGAGTATGAAATTTAAATATATATATGGCCAAAAAAAAATGTATACACATTTTAAGAAAGGAAAAAACTGGATTGAAATTGTAATACTCAATATATACTGTTAACAAAAAATGAATACAAGTCATGTGTATACATGTTTTTGGCATCCTCGATATATATATATATATATATATATATATATATATATATATATATATATATATATATAAATGTAATATAATAATTTAATATTATGTATATCCACACAAACACACCCACACACATGAAACAAGGACAGAATCTCTCTTTGAAATCTCTCTAATTACTATTTGTTTTGAACCTCTAATCTAGTTAGAATGATCTAGAAGCTAAAACCGAAAACATTGTTTCAAAATACTATTCAAATTACGGCACACCTAGGAGATTTTATAGAGCTAATATTCCAGGCATCTTAGAATAAATGTACAAGACTCCATCTTCATGTAGGACCTAGAGCCTGGATGGCCCAGGCCAAGGCCAAGTGCACCTAAACAGTATCTGGGCTCACCTGAGAACCAATCTCAGGTTTCCAGCACATTGAGGCATGATGGATAAAAACCTGCACCTTTAAATACCTTGCATCCCACGCCCCATTCCTACACCATTAATTAGTCTATTCTCTTTGTCTAGAATGTTCCTCTCCATTCGCAGGCTATCAACTTAATATCCAGAATCCAGCTCCAGTGTTCATTTTCTGAGTCTTCCTGAATACTTACCCATGCATGCTTTCTCTATTTTCCAAATTTCTATAGTACTTGCAAATATCTCATTAGTTAGCCCTTGTATCTTGACTTTAGTTTTCACTTTTGTTCTTTATACATGTTTTAATTCTTCCTTAACTAAATGAAACTCCTAGAAGAAAAGAAAATCTGTGCTTATACATTTTGAGTTACTTACAAGGACTAACCTACAGCAGATGGAAAGTTTTTTGAGAACATAATTTTATTTTATTTTATTTTTTCTCTCTGTCTCCTATGTTCTTTTTTTTTCTTTTTTTTAAATTTATTGGTGTGACATTGTTAGTAAAATTACATAGATTTCAGGTGTACAATTCTGTATTACATCATCAATAAATCCCATTGTGTGTTCACCACCCAGAGTCAGTTCTCCTTCCATCACCATATGTTTGATCCCCCTTACCCTCATCTCCCACCCCCAACCCCCTTTACCCTCTGATAATCACTAAACTATTGTCTGTGTCTATGAATTTTTGTTTCTCATTTGTTTGTCTTGTTCTTTTGTTGTTTTTAGTTTATATACCACGTATCAGTGAAATCATATGGTTCTCTGCTTTTTCTGTCTGACTTATTTCGCTTAGTATTATACTCTCAAGATCCATCCATGTTGTCACAAATGTTCCTATATCATCTTTTCTTACCACCGAATAGTATTCCATTGTGTATATATACCACAACTTCTTTATCCATTCATCTATCGAAGGACATTTTGGTTGTTTCCATGTCTTGGCCACCATAAACAAAGCTGCAATGAACATTGGAGCACACGTGTCTTTATGTATAAATGTTTTCGGATTTTTCGGGTAGATACCCAGGAGAGGGATTGCTGGGTCATATGGTAATTCTATTCGTAATTTTGTGAGGAACCTTCACACTGCCTTCCATAACGGCTGCACCAGTCTTCATTCCCAACAACAGTGTATGAGGGTTCCTTTTTCTCCATAGCCTCTCCAACACTTGTTACTATTTGTCTTGTTGATGATAGCCATTCTGACTGGGGTGAGGTGATATCTCATTGTGGTTTTGATTTGCATTTCTCTGATGATTAGTGATGTTGAGCATTTTTTCCATATGTCTATTTGCCGTTTGTAGGTCCTCTTTGGAGAAATGTCTCTTCAGGTCCTCTGCCCATTTTTCAATTGGGTTGTTTGTTTTTTTCTTGTTGATTTGCATGAGTTCCTTGTGTATTTTGTATATTAGCCGCTTATCGGAGGCACTGTTTGCAGAAATCTTCCCACATTCAATTGGTTGCCTCTTTATTTTGTCGATGGTTTCTTTTGCTGTGCAGAAGCTTTTAAGTTTCGTATAGTCCCATTCATTTATTTTAGCTTTTACTTCCACTGCCTTTGGAGTCAAATACATAAAATGCTCTTTGAACCCAAAGTCTATAAGTTTAGTACCTATGTTTTCTTCTATGCAGTTTATTGTGTCAGGTCTTATGCTTAAGTCTTTGATCCATTTTGAATTAATTTTGGTACATGGTGACAGATAGCAATCCAGTATAATTCTTTTGCACATGGCTATCCAATTCTCCCACCACCATTTATTGAAGAGGCTGTCTTTGCTCCATTGTATGTTTTTTGCTTCTTTGTCAAAAATTATCTGTCCATATTTATGTGGGTTTTTTTCTGGGTTCTCAACTCTATTCCATTGGTCCATGTGTCTGTTTTTCTGCCAATACCATGCTGTTTTGATTATTGTAGTCCTGTAATACAAGCTAAAGTCAGGGAGTGTGATACCTCCAGTATTGTTCTTTTTTCTTAAGATTGCTTTGGCTATTTGGGGTATTTTGTGATTCCAAACAAATCTGATGACTTTTTGTTCTATTTCTTTAAAAAATGTCATTGGGATTTTGAGGGGGAATGCATTAAATCTGTATATTGCTTTGGGTAATATGGCCATTCTAACTATGTTGATTCTTCTAATCCATGAGCACGGAATGTCTTTCCATTTCTTTGTGTCTTCTTCAATTTCTTTCAAAAATGTCTTATAGTTTTCAGCATACAGGTCTTTCACATCCTTGGTTAAGTTTACCCCTAGGTATTTTATTCTTTTTGGTGCAATTGCAAAAGGAACTGATTTTTGTATTTCTTTTTCTGAGATTTCATTGTTAGTATATAGGAATGCAATGGACTTTTGTACGTTGATTTGTAGCCAGCAACTCTACTGTATTCGTTGATTGTTTCTAATAGCTTTTTGGTGGAGTCTTTAGGGTTTTCTATATATAACATCATGTCACCTACAAAGAGTGATAATTTAACTTCTTCATTCCCAATTTGGGTGCCTTTCATTTCTTTCTCTTGCCTGATTGCTCTGGCAAGGACTTCCAACACGATGTTGAAAAGCAGAGATGATAGGGGAGAGCCCTATTGTGTTCCTGAATGTAGAGCAAAGGGCTTCAGCTTTTCACCATTAATTATGAGATTAGCTGAGGGTTTGTCATATATGGCCTTTATTATGTTGAGGTATTGCCCTTCGATACCTATTTTATTAAGTGTTTTAATCATAAATGGATGTTGTATCTTGTCAAATGCTTTTTCTGCATCAACTGATGTAATCATATGATTTTTATCCTTTATTTTGTTTATGTGATGTATCACATTGATGGATTTGTGGATGTTGAACCATCCTTGTGCTCCGGGGATAAACCCCATTAGTCGTGATGAATAATCTTTTTAATGCATTGTTGTATTCGATTTGCTAGAATTTTGTTTAGGATTTTTGCATCTGTATTCATCAGAGATATTGGTCTGTAGTTTTCTTTTTTTGTGTTGTCCTTACCAGGTTTTGGTATCAGGGTAATGTTAGCCTCATAAAATGAGTTAGGAAGTACTCTCTCTTCTTCAATATTTTGGAAGAGTTTGAGCAGGATTGGTATTAGATCCTCTTTGAAGGTTTGGTAGAATTCACTAGTGAAGCCATCTGGTCCCAGACTTTTGCTTTTGGGAAGGCTTTGGATGACTGACTCAATTTTGTTACTGGTGATCGGGCTGTTTAGATTTTCCAGTTCTTCATGGTTCAGCCTTGGAAGTCTATATGTTTCTAAGAACTTGTCCATTTCTTCTAGGTTATTAAATTTGGTGGCATATAGTCCTTCATAGTATTCTTGGATGATCCTTTGTATTTCTGTGGTGTCCGTGATAACTTCCCCTTTTACGTTTCTGATTTTGTTAATCAGTGTCTTCTCTCTTCTTATCTTAGTGAGTCTAGCCAAGGGTTTGTCAATTTTGTTAATCTTTTCAAAGAAGCAGCTCTTTGTCACATTAATCTTTTCTATTGTCTTTTTGTTCTCTGTTTCATTTAGTTCTGCTCTGATTTTTGTTATTCCCTTTCTTCTACTGACGTTGGGTTTCATTTGTTCTTCTTTTTCTAGTTCTTTAAGGTGTAACGTGAGGTTATTTATTTGGGAGTTTTCTTGTTTCTTGAGATAGGCCTGTAATAATAAAAATTTCCCTCTTAAAACTGCTTTCCCTGCATCCCCCAAATTTGGTAGGATGTATTTTCATTGTCATTTGTTTCTATGTATCTTTTGATCTCTCCTCTAATTTCTTCTTTGACCCAGTTGTTCTTTAAAAGTATGTTGTTTAATCTCCATGCATTTGTGTTTTTTCTTGCTTGCTTTTTGCAGTTGATATCCAATTTGAAAGCCTTGTGATAAAAGAATATGCTTGGTATGATTT
The DNA here is from genome assembly GCF_057876585.1 of Rhinolophus sinicus. Classification (NCBI taxonomy): domain Eukaryota; kingdom Metazoa; phylum Chordata; class Mammalia; order Chiroptera; family Rhinolophidae; genus Rhinolophus; species Rhinolophus sinicus. The sequence goes on along the minus strand of NC_142515.1, from coordinate 58,631,507 downwards.
CAATCTTCTTAAATTTTCTGAGGCTGATTTTATGTCCCAATATATGGTCTATCCTTGAGAATGTTCCATGTACACTATAGAAGAATGTATAGTCTGATGTTTTAGGATGAAGTGCTCTATAAATGTCAATTATGTCCATTTCATCTAATGTGTCATTCAGGACTGCTATTTTGTTATTTATTTTCTGTTTGGATGATCTATCCATAGCTGTCAATGATGTTTTTAAGTCCCCTAGTATAATTGTGTTTTGGCCTATTTCTCCCTTTAGTTCTGTTAATAGTTCATTGGTATATTTCGGTGTTCCCTGATTGGGGGCATAAATATTGATGACTGTTATGTCTTCTTGTTGTATAGTGCCCTTTACCATTATGAAATGTCCATCTTTGTATAGCTACACCTGATTTTCTCTGGGTATCATTTGCTTGGAGCATCAATTTCCACCCTTTCACTTTGAGTCTATGCTTGTCCTTGTAGCTGAGCTGTGTCTCTTGGAGACAGCATATGGTTGGGTTTAATTTTTTTTATCCAATCTGCTAGTCTCTGACTTTTCATTGGTGACTTCAGTCCATTTATATTTAGGGTGATTATTGATATGTGAGGATTTCCTGTCATTCTATCTTTAGTTTTCTGGTAAGGCTGTGTCTCCATTGTTTCTTTGCCTTTTTGCTGTTGTCTATTATTTCTGTGTGGTGGTATTCTATGATGTTTCCTCTGTTTTTTCTTTTATTACAGTATATATTTCAGTTTTGGATTTTTTTTTTTAGTGGTTACCCTTACATTTATGTAAAAGAGAGTTTGATATTTAGAGTATTCCATTTTCTTCAGCACGCTTACTTTCTCCATTCCCATATTCTGGTTCAGGCCTTTACTCTCCCCCTTTTTAGGTTTTGGTTGCCACAAATTGTCTCTGTTGATGGTGGTTGAATAGCCTCCTTTAGTATTTCTTGTAATGCACGTCGTGTATTAGAAAATTCCCTCAGCTTCTGTATGTCTGGAAAGGTCTATATTCCTCCTTCATATCTAAAGGATATCTTTGCTGGATATATTATTCTTGGCTCATAATTTCTCTCTTTCAATAGTTTGAATATTTGGTTCCTCTCCCTCCTGGCTTGTAGAGTTTCTGCTGAAAAATATGATGATAATCTAATGGGCTTTCCTTTGTAGGTTACCATCTTCTTTTCCCTGGCTGCCATGAGGATTCTTTCTTTGTCGTTGATTTTAGACATCTTCAATACAATGTGCCTTGGAGAAGGCCTGTGTTGGGATTGAGGTAATTAGGTGTTCTATTTGCTTCTTGGATTCGAGTATCCAGTTCTGTCCACAAGTTTGGGAAGTTCTCATCGACAATTTGAATATATTCTCTGTTCCCTTGTCTCTTTCTTCTCCTTCTGGTTTGCCCATTACTCTTATATTGCTCTCTCTGATGGATTCAGAAAGTTCTTGTAGAGTTCTTTCATTTCTTTTAAGTCTCAAGTCTCTTTCTTCTTCCATCTGTTTAATGTCCAGGTTTCTATCTTCGATGTCACTGATTCTTTCCTCCATCTGGTCAACTTTACTACCTAAGCTGGTTATTTCATTTTTAATTTCTTCTATTGAGTTATTAATCTCCAGAAATTCTATTTGGTTCTTTTTTTAAAATTTCAATCTCTTTCATATAATGCTCATGTTGTTCTTTGATTGTGTTTCTTAATTCATTAAACAGCCTTTCTGTGTTTTCTTGCATCTCGTTGAGTTTTTTCAGAACTGCAATCTTGAATTCTCTGTCATTTAAATCACATATTTCCATATTTTTAAGTTCCTTTTCCGGAGACTTTTCACTTTCTGAGCTGTCTTGTTGCCTTGGTTATTCATGGCAATTACTGGTTCATTATTTCTCTTCCTAGAAATCTACAGGAGTGGCTTCTGCAACAGGTTGATAGGAAGAGGTGCTTCTTTTGTTTTCCAGTACTTGTTGGTAGAACGTTTTATTGTCTCTCCGACTGCAGCTTTTTTTTCTCTCTCACAGGGTAGTGCTACATTTTCTCTGTACCATTCCAGCTTCTCACACAATGGGGGGATTCCCTGGGAGACGGGCTTCTCCTCTGTTAATAGTTTGCCTGGGTCACAGGGCGCAGTGTCCGTGTGGGTATGCAGAGAGCTTTTGAAGTTCCAAAGCTCTTCCTGCACCAGATTCAGAGCCCATGTGTTTCAGCAGTTCTGTTTACTCCTGCAGGGATCCGCCCAGATAGGTGGGGCCAGGGACGGGGTGAGCTGTGAGAGGTGGCCCAGAGCAATGGCGGCGACCACCACCACAGCCGGTCCAGCTTCCACAGCTCCCTCTCCTTTGCCGGAACTAGTTGGGCTATGAATCTGTGTCTGCAGTTCACAATTATCAGAACAGCAAATGTTCTGTTCTTTTGATCTGACACTGCTACTGTTCTGCCTTCAGCACCGGGCAGGTGGGGGAGGGGCAAGCCCTGGGAGGGTGGGGAAGAGGCGGCCAGTCCCAGTGCCTAAGGCTTCTGTTCTCTGCTCGACAGTGAGGGCTTAAACCACCGTTTTCAGCGTTCTTCCCTCAGTCTTTTCTCCAAGGTCTCTGCCAGGAGCATTGGGTTCAGCCGTGTTATATGCTGCCCACTCAGCCCTGTGGTCCATAAGCGGAGCCCTAGCAGTCCGAGTTCTTCCCTCTCCCGCAGCTGCGGTATTTCCGGGATGCAGCGAGCTAGGAGCGCTGAGCTAGGCCTGCATTCTGTGCCCATGCTGCTCTATCTCCACACTTCTCCCTTCCCTCCTCCCCTGCTCGCACGATTCGCCCACCTTTAGGTGAATTCAGTGAATTCAGTAGTGGGCCTTTTCTTTTTGTCTGTCTGCTGTGCAAGGAGTACTTTGTGGAGTTATTGTTGTTCAATTAGTTGTAAATTCTAGGGGAGATTTACAGAGGCTCACCTCACACCGCCATTTTTTTCGAGAACATTATTTTAAATATAACCTTACTGCCTTGAACTTCTAGTTGTGTCTGAATCGAGGCATCATTACCTGCACATGGAAGTGTCTGACCTATGAACTGCATATGTGGACACCAGCTTTGCCCTCAACACTTGCTCCAATAAACATTACAATAAGTTGCATTTTTTTTATCTGTTCCTATTGAAAACTTTTAGCATGCATGAATGATCAAGAGGTTTTTTTTTAATATGTCTTTTATCAGAATATGTGATACTGATTTTCTGGATGAAAGCTGAATCATATGGCATAACATGTTACAAAATTGTCATGATGTATAAGATCAGGTAGGATAGAGAAAAAGACCTTTTACCTGTTACCCAGAGTCTCCAGAATCTGACAAATGAAAGATATGGCAAATTACAGATTAGTTAAAATTATGACAAAAAGAAAATACAAATAGAGGTATGGGATGTGCTTCCAACATATGATCATGCTTCTTTTCAAATTCAAAAAAATAAAACAAACAAACTAGGGCAAAGCCACAACAGTTAGGATGTGAAATGTGGAAATCAGCCTTCATTAGAATGACAATGAGACGTTTTCTGTTGAAATACAAAAAAATGGAAAAAAAAAATCATATTAACATTTGCAGCATGAAATGTTATTAAAACTAAACCAGATGTTACATTCATATTTAAAGTTGTGAATTCTTCCTAGCAGTAACAGTGCATTATCACACATAGTAAAATAAACAGTATGATAATGTTGGAAGTTGGGCTTGTTGCCAAGAAAGGTAAAACACAATCTCAAAGAAAGTCATTCAAGAATAAGAAAACCAGAGAAGACTGTTACTGGTATTTAACTGAAGAAATCTAGATAGATCAAATATAAATGTGGCTCCAAGGAAAGTTTTCTCTAAATTCACGAAGACAATCCAAGTGGGGTTTTATTTGTTTGTTTTCTCTTATAGTTGATTGGGGGGGGGGGGGGGATTTAAAGGCCTGAGACTCTAAATGAACCCTTATAAGCAATTAAAATTAAAGAATTCATTCCGTGAGCAGAGTTCAAAGCATTGAAATACTTTGTTTATATAATGCACTTTATTTTTTGACTATATACCACCTGAATACACCTGGGGTAAAGTGGCCCAGTGGGAAAGAGATGGACATGGGCCTCAGATCTCACTTTAAATCATGATATAAAATGCAATAGTAAGATAAAATCATGTCTCAGTGTTCTCATTCTTAAAATGGAAATAATAATTATAGGGTAGGATGAAAGTATCTGAAAATAATTCAATATATGAGATGTGTCAAGCTAAGTGTCTGGCATCCAATAGACACTAAATGTTGGCCATTAGTTTCAGTTCAAAATCATAGCCAAAGAAAGAATAGTAAAAGAACCAATTTAGCAGACAAAGAGATATAAACACATAGAACACTTCCAGTGGCCACCAAGCTTCCCTAATTGCTCTGTGAAATGCCACTGGGAATGGCTTCTCTGGAGATTGGGAGTCCTCAAGGGACTGAAACTGGATCATGTCGTTTTGTGAACTGGTACATGAGCCCCACTCTGTCTGTGTTATATTTGGAAATATTTGTTAGCTTGATGCTACATACAACATCAAACACTTAGTACACCAGTGCTTTAATATTCAAATTAAACCCCCCCTTATCCATAGGGTTGGTCCATGAATCTGGGGGGATTATGGAGAGGAAATGCTAATGGTAATTGTCAGACTGTATTCAGGATTTCCCTCTCCCCCCTAGGGCTTAGTTAGATGTCAGGTTCACCATGCCTGGCCCTCTCTTAGGTAAAGTTATTTCTCAGGGGACGCCTCAGTCTTTTGTCAAAATGGACACTTATTGGACATTCCTCAACCTCAGTACAAGTGATAAAGAATTTATTTAAATTCTCTATTTTGATCGTCCACACTGAGAATATGACAGTCATAAATCTCTGTATAATTAACAGCATAATATAACAACACAGAAAGCCTAAACGGCCATCTATACAAAAAGGATTATAATTTTGCTAATAGCTAATGTTCATTGAGTACTTATTAAATGTTAGGCTTTATTCTAAGTACTATGTTTGTATTAACTCATTTTATCCTCTGAACAATCCTATGAGGAGCTGAGACACACGCCTTATCATACACAGCACGTATTAGACACGAATTAGAAATAAAATGTTGAGATATTGTTACCTTAGTGTAGCTTACTTAGCTTATGCTAAGACACTCTCCACTCAGAATTGAAAAATGATTTGACTAAAAGAGCACAAGTTTTAGTATTATCTTTCTGTCTACCTATTAGTAATTTTTGTGTCTGCAATAGAATACGCATTATAAATATCCATTGAGGGGGTGGCGGTTAGCTCAGTTGGTTAGAGCACAGAGCTCTTAACAACAAGGTTGCCTATTCGTTCCTCGCGTGGGCCACTGTGAGCTGCACCCTCCACAACTAGATTGAAACAACTATTTGACTTGGAGCTGATGGGTCCTGGAAAACCACACTTAAAGTAAATAAAAGTTTAAAAAAACAAAAATAAATTAAATATCCATTGAATATCATCTGACTGTAGTAAAAAAAAATAAGTAAATGAATACAGAAAGACCACTTCACCAGCCCAAAGAGACATTTTAGAAATTTAAAACTAAAGCACATTGACTGCTAAAGAGACAGTAGAAACAGGTTAGATACAGGATTGTAGCCTAGCCTCTGAATACATTATTCTGGGTCTTTCTTCCATGCCTCTAATATTTTCTCATATATTTTCTATCCATATGTGAAAAATGTCTTGACTTTACATATCAGGTTACTAATTTGATCTGAATTCATTTTCAGTATATTATTACATATTGATTTCACAATTTTGAAATTATTTTTTTTTTAAATTCCACAGACTGTAAGTTTTGCATTTTATTATTCCTTTATTTAACAGAATATTACATTGTGAATTTTTTTTCCTTTTTTTATTAGTTTCAGGTGTACAAAACAATATAATAGTTAGACATTTATCATTTATATCCCTCACATAGTGATAACCCCCCTCCCCCCATCTACTGCCCCTCTGACATCGCACACAGCCATTACATTTCCACTGTCTCTATTCCTAATGCTGTGCTCCACTTCTTGTGACTATATATATATGTATGTGTGTGTGTGTGTGTGTGTGTGTGTGTGTGTGTGTGTATATATATATATATATATATATATATATATATATAATTGTAGTTGACATTCATTATTGTTCAGCTTCAGGTGTACAGTGCAGTGATCAGGCATCTACATCATCCCTGAGGTGGTCTCCCTAATGAGACAAGTATCCATCGGATACCCTACAAAATGGAAAACAGTGTGGAGGTATCTCAAAAATCTGAAAATGGAACTACCTTATGACCCAGCAATTTCACTCCTAATTTCTCCTATCCAGAGAAATAAAAATAACTCTAATTATATTGTGAATTGAATACTCTCTGTAGTTTCTCTGGTGATACTAGTCAGAATTATTTGTAATTCCATTTGTTCTTAGCAGAATTTCTTGTGTCTTCCAGAGTCAGGTGTTAGTTTGTTCATTTTGGTTCTTCTCTTTCATCTGTTTTCTTAAATATCAATTGATCCTTGATTGATCTCTTTGCTAATCAGATATCATCTGATTTATCATCTAGAAATTTTTCAACATTATTTTTAGTCTTCCAATGATACCTTCTTCTATTTTTGACAGAGTTGTGAATTTATTATTTTTCCAATAACTTTTTTGTGATCCAGTGTGATTTTGGGAGAAAACAAAGTTGAACTTGTATGCTCAGGTAGGTAGATAGAAATGAGCAGGAGAAGGAGAGACTTACCCTCGGTTAGAAAGCCCCTTGCTGCAGCGCCTACTTAGGTCAAGACCCCTTGCAGCTGCCCAGCAGGACTCCAGGCTTGCACATGTCTTTAAGTCAAAAAGATACGTTCTTAGAAGTCAGAGACAGGGGGCAACCCATTCTATTTTTCACCAACACCTTACTAGCCCAACAGGACACCAGGTGTTTCACATACCCCAAAAGGATAAGTTTATACATCCCCCAAAACTAAGAGGATGTGTTTACACATGCCCCTAAAAAAAAAAAAAGAAAAAAAAATGCATTGCTAAATGCCAGAGGACTAGGCACCTCAGGGGAAGAATGAGAGATAAGAGAGAGGAGAAGGGGAGGCAATTCTACCCAGAGAAATAAAAGCCTTCCTGCAATATAAGGCGGACTGCTTTCCTTTCTTGGGTCAGCCCGGTCCATGTCTCAGAGTGTCTTCTCTTTTACCAATAAACTTCTGCTGTTCATGCTGCACAAAATTCTGTGTCTTGATTGAAGTCTTTCCTTCAAGAAGACAAGAGCTGAGGTTTTCACATCATTTCCCGGTAACAAGTTTACTGTCTTGATCTAGAATTCTGCTTTTGTCTCCTTTGGGATACAATTGATACTGTTTTAATAGCCCATGTTTATCCCCAGCTGATTGATGATTCCAACCCACTGGTCCAGATCACAGGCCTGGATCGCTCAACAGTTATCCTCTCCAGCACATTAACTGCTGGATTCTAATGAAAAGAGAACATCTACCTGTTTAATTTAGTGACTCTCCCCAAATGAAGCAGGATGAATTTCTCTCTGATGTCGTTGCATACACATTTCCTTATAGAACCCAATAGATGCCTACACAACTAATGCTACCACAGCAACTCAGATTTAAATTTGAATTCTTGTTTTGCTATCTTTCTTCATTGTGTATAATTCACTGAGAAAAATGTCATCCTGGTTGTGCCCTTTTTCTTGTTTTATAAATATTCATTTCTTCCTGACAATATAAAAAATGTTGAAATAAAACTTTCAGGTTTTTCTGGGGGGAAAAGGAATGACAATTTTCAATTACTCTGCTGCTTATCACAAAAGCAGTTTCATTTGCCTGATGACTTCATTGACTGGTGTCAGGATACTGCTAAGTAAAGTGTTTTGCTAGCTGAATGCCACCCACAGAGCTAGACAAAATATTGCTTTTCATGTACTTTACAAAAATAGTAGCTATTAATTGTTCTGTTCAACCATAAGCTGATCAAGCTAAAGAAAACAAGAAATGTGGCATTTACAATTCAGAAAGCCACTTCCCTCAGATTTCTAGTCATTAATTCACAGTTTAAACCTTAGATTTAGGAATATTTGCCAAATACTTTGAAGTATCCTGACTTACTGAATGTTTACTTATTGCAAGTCAATGAAGTAAAGTTCTAAAGAAGTTTGAGACTGACTGAGATTTACTGTATCATTATAACATAATGTGTTGTTTCCCTCTGGTTTAATGTATTAAAAGTTAAAATAAGAATTACTATTTCATTTTTAACAATGCCTGGACATAATCATAGTCAGTTTTCTTCAACAAGCATTTATTGGGGCTTATGCCATGTCAGTGAAGGGAAGCAGAGTCTGCCACCCCAAAATACACCCTTTGGGATATTGATTTTAAGCTGATTATTAAGGAACAAAAGACTCAGAAAGAACCTGGAATCCTTCCCCTTTACCTGCCTTAATGAATTTAGATAGAGGACCTGCTCCAGAATGGGAGATATCATCACAGATAACTATAGCTTAATATAATCTAGTTCCATAGAAAGGAACCTAGCAATGCCCATTTGTTCAAAGTACTCTCTGTGTCCCACTATTAAGCAAATATATATTTACCAGACATTTGCTTTTTCACCTCCATGTGAATTGTCTTCCTATCTTTTGAAGTCTCAAATCACAATCCACCTTCTCCTTAGCTCCAAATGGCACATAAAATTTAACTGCCCAATGCCTTTTTGGGTCTCATATCTGTATGGACCCCCTAATGTACATTCATGTAATAAACTTTGGATATTTTCTTCTGTCAATCTGTCTCTGTTAAATTTCATAATTAGCCCAGCTAGAAGAACTTAGAAGGTGGGAGGAAAATTATTTTTCAATATCAGGCACTGTTCTAGGCACTATGAGATAAACAATGATTGATTCAGAATTGTGTGTAACTTTTAAAGTAAGACCAGGGATTATGATGCAAGGAATATGATAGTAAATTCTTCTAGAAAAGCAGACGGGGACTGAATTGTGAAAACTCTTGAATGCAAAGTCAAAGATTATAGACGTAGAAGGAGCCATTGTAGACATTATCCAGAAGAACGGCATGATAGTCGATGCTTTAGATATGTTATTTTGGTCATAGTTCAAATGATGCCCAGGTATAGGATGAGACTGATGCAAGGGGAGCAGAAGCACATCTGCTATAGTGGATACAGCAGTGAAATAGTTACCATGTGGATGGAAAGCAGAAAGAGACAATCATGAACATAGAGGCAATATAGTCTGCAACTGATTATAGCGTAAAACAGAAACAAATGAATAAAATATTGTTTAAAATCACAGCCATTCATTTCACATATCTCTTGGGAAGACATTTATGTTGACATATTTACCATCAAACTTGCTAGTTGACACTCACATTTCAATAATAAGAGCTAGTTTTCCATGTAATAAAATAGATAGGTAGATAAATGTGACGGCTATCTTAACAAGAGATCCTTAAAATAATTATAGTGTGGTAGTAAAAAGCACACATTTCTAGACCTCAGTTAAAAATTCTGGCCTGTGCCACTGTAATCATATGACCTTAGGCAAGTTTCTTAATCTTTCTAGTCTTGGTCTCTTCACTTTCTGAAAAGAAGATATATATGTCAACAGCATAGAATTGTTATAAAATGTAAATTAAATATTATTCATGGAACATCTAAGGCTGATTCTGGCAAATAATAATGGCTTAACATTTTATTCATAATTATGTAGACAAATGGAATTCAAAGTCATTTTAAGATACCCTATTTTCAATTCAACTCTTATGCAGAATTGAAATATTTAGAACACATCAAAGTAAAACTTAGTATCGATTTACTTTATAAGTTCAGATCTATGGTATATTTTATTAATAAGTAAATTAATAGGGACACCTTTTAATCCATATCGACAAATCTACCAGTTTTTCATATAGTGCATTTGATTGCATGAGGTTTTTATTGAACATTTTTTAAATAAATAAAATATTGATAAGTAAGAAAAAATTCCAATTAAATATTTGCAGAATCCTGGAAGCATCTCTGAGGAATCTCAGTCTTCTCTGGAAGATAATTATAAAAAAACAACATTTATTCTGTTCTTTAGATTCCACATATAAGTGAGATCATATGGTATTTGTCTTTCTCCGTCTGAGTTATTTCACTTAGCATAATGTACTCTAGGTTTATCCATATCGTTGCAAATGGTAAGAGTTCATTCTTCTTTATGACCAACTAATACTACATTGTATAAATGCACCACAGTTCTTAATCCAGTCATCTACTGATGGACATTTCAGTTGTTCCCATGTCTTGGCTGTTGTGAATAGCACTGCAATAAACACAGGGGAGCATATATTTTTTCGAATTAATATTTTGGTTTTCTCTGGATAGATACCTAAGAGTGGAATTGCTGGGTCGTAAGGTAGTTCCATTTTCAGTTTTTTGAGATACTTCCATACTGATTTCCGTAGTGGCTGCACCAGTCTACAATTCCACCAACAGTGCACGAGGGTTCCCTTTTCTCCACATCCTTGCCAATCTAAAGAATAGAATAAATGAGCAAACTATACAGAAATAGTTTCAGAGGTGTAGAAAAAAAACAAACTGATGGTTGCTAGATGAGAGGGGGGTGAGGATGAGGAAGAAGGTGAGGGGATTAGAAAGCACAAATTGGTAGCCACAATATTGCCATGGGGATACGAAAGACAGTTTGGAAAATATAATCAATAATGTTGTAAAGATTTTATAGGATGTCAGATGAGCACTTGTCTTATTAGGAGATCACTTCATGGATGGCGTAGATGCCTGGCAACTGCAGTGTACACCTGAAGCTGAAGCTGAGTAATATTGAATGTCAACTATAATTTTATATATAGGTAGATAGATAGATAGATAAATAGATACATATAGGTAGATAGATATAGATAGATATATAGTCACGGGATATAGAATACAATTTAGGAAATACAGTCAATGTAATTGTAACAGCTACCATATTTCCCCAAAAATAAGACCTAACTGGAAAATAAGCCCTAGCATTTTTCAGGATGCTCCTAATATAAGCCCTACCCCAAAAATAAGCCCCAGTTAAGATTCTCAGCCAGATGAACTCATTTAGTATGTCCATTGCAACACACGATGGACGTATTGAATTATAAAATAATAATATTAATATATAATTAAATATATATAAATAATATTATTGACATTAATACTTAAAATAAATTATAATATAAATTATAATTAAGTATTTGTAAATACCCAGAGGGCACCTTTGGACGAGAGGTAAACACCTATGTAAACAGATGAACTCGAGACTTATTGCTGAATGACCAATTGGAGTACAAATACAATGCACGAATAGTGTGCGGACTTGATAACAAATGGACTTGGTTGTGTCTAATGACTCTTCATAATGCATGTCGTGTGTTGTAACGGATGTACTTAATGCACATGTGTGAAATAAAGAAATGTTTTCTGAATTTTGGTGCCTGCAATTTTTCGTCGCTTTTGTGTGGACCATCATTTTTAACTGTCATCATTTTTGTTGCCACTCCTGTCTCGTAAGTCTTTAATTAACAATAGACTTACCAGTAGGTTTACAGGGAATAATATTTTGATCCCCAGACAAGATGAGTGCAAAAAGAAAGAGCTATTCCATCGAGTACAAGAAAGGAAACGCGGAGGACTCCTGGGGCAAGAATCTTATGGCTTTCTGCAAAGAAAGAAGCTGGATCTCCAAATGGTCTGAAGATAGCGAGCAGAGTACGATAACCTCAGTCAACAGGTGGATAAGAAGCGCAAGTGTGGATCAGGTTGGCAACCATTATTTCCTGAGCTGGAAGACATCATCTATGAATAGATTGCTGACAGGAAAACAAAGGCTTGGGTTGTGCGCAGGGCTGATATTCAAGCATTTGCCTTTGCAATGGTACCCCAGTTAGAAATATCCCCAGAAGAATTCAGCACATCACAACACTGGCTGGATGGCTTCCTTCAGTGATATGAACTGTCTCTAAGATCGACAACACTGTTCAAACTAGAAGATACTGAAGTTATTAAATGTGCATTTGCATTCAAATCCTTTGTTGATGGCATCAACTTTTCTAAATACCAACTCTTCAACATGATTGCTATGGATGAAACTGCAGTGTTTATGGGCCAAAGATCTCAAATGACAATTGATCGGAGGGGGGCCTCGTCAATCTCCATTCCCTCCACTGGTTACGAAAGTGCGTGTGTTACCTGTATTTGGGCAATTCGTCTGGATGGAAAGAAAGCCCCACCTCTAATCATCACTAAGGGCAAGAAAGATAAAGTTGAACGTGTTTCAGGCAATTATGTTCTTGAAACCGAAAAAGCCTGGGGCACACAAGCAGTTATAAGGAAGTGGGTCAATTTAATGCTGCCACTTGTTTTGCGAGGTGGCCAAAGAGGTCTGCTAGTCTGGGATTCAGTCAGCACTCACCGCGCTAAAGACGTGAAGAACTTCCTTGCAGAGAGAAGAATAGATCAAATAATGATTCCCACAGGAATGACTGCCTATCTCCAGACTCTTGATATTGCAATAAACAAGCCGTTCAAGGACCATTTGCACTTAGAAATCAATGACTACACTGAAAATAGAATGGAGAGAAATCAGTGTGGAAACTTTGTGAAGCCTAGCCTGCAAGAGGTCCTGACTTGGGTGAAGAATTAATGGGATAAAATCACTGACAGCTGTGTCTCCAGTGCACTACGAGCAGGCTACATGGACAAGAAGTGCTCATTTAAGGAGAGCTCTATTGCTGGACATGAGAGATTGGGGTCAATCGTTCTACAGGAAATGGAGTTGCAAGAAATTATAGTCGGGATTTTGGGTTTGGAGAGTTATGGCGATGTTCCAGAAGAAGATGACATGACTATATTTGAATAAATGTAGATTGTTTTACATGAATAAATGTAGATCATTGTACATGAAAAACTAAGACATCCCTTGAAAATAAGCCCTACTGCGTCTTTTGGAGCAAAAATTAATATAAGACCCTGTCTTATTTTCAGGGAAATATGGTATATACGATGTCAGAGGGGTAATAGATTGGGTTGTCACTTTGTGAAGGGTGTAAATGTCTAACTATTACATTGTTTTGTACACCTGAAACTAATGAATAAAAGAAAAAAATAGTAAACAAAACATGAACGTGGTACAACTCCAGTGCTTTGTCCTGGTTTTAGCCTATCAACAGACAATGTTATTACATGATCATTCTTGAGGTTCTTATTCTGGGTGCAAATGCTCTTCAGCAATAACCTGAAACTGAAAAGACACAAGTTTATTACTTAATACCTGATAATTGCACAGCACACCTGGGGGCCACACAGTGAGGTCATAGGTGGAGACAGAGAGAAAGTGCTCATGGGCCTGGGGTTCTGCTTTCATTGGGATCAAGAGTGGCAGCCCTTAGGCTCACTCTTTATTGGTGAATTTAAAACATAAGAGCAGAAATTTAAAGAAAGGGAAGAGAAAACAAACAAGTAGCCCAACTGGTCAGTTATTAAATCAACCAAGGTCTCTAAAACAAAGGCGCCTCAGAGGGGGCTGTCACTTGGCTCTGTATGTAGTTCTATGTGGCAATGTATAAATTTAAGATCTTGCATCTTTGAAGTGGATTCCTGTTTGAAACGGATGCCCAGGCAATCAAAGCTTAAATCATGCACTTGCATTACAAAAAGAAAACAAACCAACAAACAACAACAACAAAAACCTAAGTCACGGCTTAGACTACACACCCCACACTTACTTTGTAAATGCCAAACACCCAGAGAAAGAAGAAATGACTTGCTCAATTGACATAGCATGTTACTGGCAAAGCCAAGATTTGTTCTACTTTATTCTTGGAAACATGAGGGCAGAGCAGCAGAATACCTTCTGATAATTAAGACTTACTCCTTCAAGCAGCACCTTCTCTGTATCTTCGGCTTTGTCCTCCAAATCTCTCAGTTGCTACTGTCCCCATTTCATCTTAGTAAAGCTACGAAGGAGACTCTGCATGAGGCAAGCAAAACCCATACAAATAGAAGTGCTCTACAGGCAGGATTTTTGTCTGCTTTTCTCACTACTGAATGTCTGATGCCTAAAACAGACTCATTACCAAGTTCTTATACCTGTGAATGCCCATTTAATAGACCTTGATTAGGACTAGTGGGTGAATGTGATTTTAATTAAAAAATAATGTTAATAAAGACAGTGATCTTAATTAACAAAGATTTACTATCTACTAGGCAATATTCTAAGCACTTTATATATCATAACTTAAATGTCTCAGCAGACCTACTGGGTTGGTATTGTTTTTATCTGCATTTTGCCAAGGAGAGATTTAAGGAATATATGATTCAAATCATTTTTCAAAGTTGGACAGGAATTGAATGGCAGAGACCATTTTTGAACTAAAGAGTTTGGTTCTTGCTTTCAAAACCACTAGAAGGGGCTGGCCCGGTGGCTCAGGCGGTTAGAGCTCCATGCTCCTAACTCCGAAGGCTGCTAGTTCGATTCCCTCATGGGCCAGTGGGCTCTCAATCACAAGGTTGCCAGTTCAATTCCTCCAGTCCCGCAAGGGATGGTGGGCCCTGCCCCCTGCAACTAAGATTGACCCCGCCCCCTGCAACATGGCACCTTGAGCTGAGCTGCCGCTGAGCTCCCAGATGGCTCAGTTGGTTGGAGCACATCCTCTCAACCACAAGGTTGCTGGTTCCACTCCCGCAAGGGATGGTGGGCGTGAGCACCCTGCAACTAGAAAAGGCAACTGGACCTGGAGCTGAGCTGCGCCCTCCACAACTAAGACTGAAAGGATAACAACTTGAAGCTGAATGGCACCCTCCACAACTAAGATTGAAAGGACAACAACTTGACTTGGAAAAAAAGTCCTGGAAGTACACACTGTTCCCCCAATAAAGTTCTGTTCCCCTTCTCCAATAAAATCTTAAAAAACAAAACAAACAAACAAACAGAAAAAACACTAGAAAATGGCAACAAGATAAAGTCTGGAGTCTCATTTTCCTTCTGGCAGTTTCAGTTGTTTGAAAATGAGACGCGAGAAGTCTCATTTTCCTTTCAGCCAGAGGAAAAAGGTTGTCTTCTTTCAGAGTAGGTGACAGTCCCTGTAGGAGGGCGTGGCGAGCATTTCAGAACTGATACCAGATCTGGGCTGGGGACTAAAGTGGGTGATTATCTGGCTGTGGTGATTTGAAGCATATTACCCCAAATTATGTAGTGCTTCTCCCTTCAAGAGGTGGAATTTTTCTGTACTCAACTTGAGTGTGGGCTAGATTTGGTGACTCACTTCTAATGAATAAAATACAGTAAGTCCTCACTGGACATCGTTGATAGGTTCTTGGAAACTGACTTTAAGTAAAACAACATATAACAAAACCAATTTTACTATAGGCAAATGGATACAAATAAGAGTTCCTATGGCATATTTTGATTTTATTTTTTTTAATGTTCTTGATAAGTTTAGTCTGTATCATGAAGTAAGAATATTCATTTCTTAGAAGGGGTCCTTATCAGGCTGGAGTTACATAAAGAACCCCCAGGAGGGTCTTTATCCATGTGCCTTACAGAGTTTGATCTGGGTACATAGAAGCATTTGCTACTCCATTTACTCTCTTTGCTGAAAACCCAAAGGCCCATGTTAGTTATTATTTTTCCCTTTATACCATTAATAAAGAAAAGAAGTGCTTGTTGGTCTGGGAGAAGACTAATTTGATTGGGGGGAGAGGAGAAATAAACAGATTAGAGTTGGTAATTGTGTTGTAATACAATGCCTTAATGCAAAAAAATACATTGTAAAGCTGGGTCGTATAATTTCTGAAGGAGGCTTTTTAGTGTACATTGCACATTAAAATGCATTTGTACATGCACTTTAATTTGATGAATGGTGACACCTTCCTATTCAAAACGCCAAGTCATGGTTGACAAAGAGTTCAAGGGGGACTGAGAGAAAGCAAAAAGAGAGTCTGTGTAGAAAATTTTGATCCCCCATCAGAACATGCTGGAGCCATATTCAGAAACTCTTACTAAGGTACCAAAATCAGGGTCTCCCCCCAAACCATATGTTAGGCATTTACGTATTGTATATACGCAGCCATAGAGAGAATTTTTTAAAAATCTTAAAAATATCATATTCCAAAGTGTACTGACAAATTTAGGTCCTTGTTGATGGTAGCAGAAAAAGAGAAAATATTTCTTTTTCTATGATTCCATTTGCATGTGATGTTAGTGGCTTGGAATAAAGTGATAGTTATGAAGGTTGTGAAAAGTCATTGCTCTCAGGATGTTTTGGAAAATAGAGCTGACAGGCTCATGGACTAGATGTGGAATGTGAGACAGATAGAAGAACCAAGGTGGAAATCAAAGTTTGGCTTGACAAGCAAAAAATCTGTGGTGCTGCTAGAATCTGTAGTGCTGTATTGGAGAACACTGGTGGATTAACAGGTTAGGTAACATTGATGGGCAGTACGTCAGCAGTTCTCTTAAACTTTTATTGTTTATTTACAGCTAAATATAATGTCAAGTGTGCAGATGGATTTACATATCCATAATGCAAGGCAGAAGTTGTCGTTGAAAATATAAATTTGGGTATCATCTGATTACAGATAGTTGTGATAGCCACCTCCAAAATGGCCCCAAATGATTCCTGGCCCCTAGCAAAGGCCTTGTTTGGTCCCCTCCCTCATTTTATGGTCTACATGACTCATAGAATATGGAAAAAGATGGTATGTCACTTCTGAGATTAGGTTATTGTATTAGCGTTTTCCACAGGCAAAACAGGAGAGAGAGAGAGAGAGAGAGAGAGAGAGAGAGAGAGAGAGAGAGAGAGAGAGAGATTGAGAGAGAGAGAGAGAGAGAGAGGACTCATGCAATTATAGAGGCTGGCAAGTTCAAAATCTGAAGAGTGAGCTCTCAGACTGGAGAGCCATGGAAGAGTTGAGGCTGCAGTTCAAGTCCAAAAGCAGTCCACTGACATAAGGCCTCCTTGCTCAGAAGAGGACCAGTCTTATTGTTAAATGCAGGCCTTCAACTGATTGGATTAGGCTCATCCACATTATGGAGAGTAATCTGTTTATTCAAAGTCCACCAATTTAAATGTTAATCTCATCCAAACACACACACACACACACACACACACCAATATAATTATTGATTAAATATCTGGACCCGGCAGCCCAGCCAAGTTGACACATAAAATTAACACTCACAGTTATGAAAGATATATAGCTTCTTCCTTGCCCATTCTTGGGTCACTTTGTTTTGGGGAAGCCAGCTGCCATGTTATGAGGATACTCGACAACCTAGTGAGGGCCTTCTGCCACATAAGTGAGCCATCTTGGGAGCCAGTTTGGTCCTAGCCAAGCCCTCAAATGACCTCAACTGTAGTCAAGAGCTTGAGTACAACCTCCTGAGAGAGCCTGATTAAAACCATCCAGTGAAGTTGTCCCTGGATTCCTAACCCTCAGAAAATATGCAACATAATATTTTTTTTCAAGCTGCAAAAATTTAGGGTAATTTGTTAGGCAGCAATTGATAACTAACAGAGATTTTGGTGCCAGACATGTTTAAGTATTAACAAATACCTTAAAATATGGCAGTGGTTTAGGAACAACTCAGTCAGTGGAAGGGAGAGGACTTTGATGGGGGTGTTAGTGAAAGCTTAAAAATCTTTGGGGAAATTTTATAGAAGCATCATGGTTCTTGAGGAGGTTGTGATTGATAAAAGTAAAGAAAACCATCTTGGAAACTGGAGCAAAGGAGATACTTTCATGTAGTGGCAGAATGTTTAGCAACACCATTCCCGGTATTAACCAGGAAAGTTGAAAATGTACATAATGAATTGGGTTATCTAGCTAAGAAGCTTTTCAGCCAGAGTGTTAGAGGTACTACTTGTTTTTATCTTGTGCTCATAGTAAAGTGTGAAATGAGAGAGAAAAAAACTCAAAGAAGGACTGTTAAAATGAAGGAGCTGGGACTTAATGATTCTGAAAATTCTCAGGTTCTCTTGTGGTAAAATAATGCTAAAATTAAGAAATGGCTACTAAAAAATTATCAAATCCAGGGAACTGCTAGGAAAATGCACTAAAGATAAAGCCTAGGGTGTGACAGTACAATCCTGTGTTAAGACCTCAGAAAAATCAAAAGTGGTGCCTCAGAATATCATTCTGTCAGACAGCAGGTGCTCTGAAGGCTATAACGGTGTAGCTCACAGCCATCCTTAATCAAATAATAGAGCTTCTATGAAGCTTAAGAGCACCATTCCTCAGTTGGCCCAGCATCCACCCAAGGTAGAGTAGAGCTTATTTCAAAAAGGTATGGAAGTATGTCCTTTGTCTAATTTGTGGGAGAGATGACTTATCTCTTTAGTTTCACATGTCTTCCGATTTAGAGAAAAATTAAACTTGAGAAGATGTACTTAAGGATTTAAATTCAAAGAACTTCATTTTTACCTGGGCCTGATCTCTGACTCTTGGTCTTCATATCTTTGTTTAGACATCTCACCACCTTAAATTGAGACTGGTCTGTGTGAACAAAAAAATGGCAGTGATGGTATGTCATGTCTGTGGCTATGTTACATGATGTCATGGCGTCTGCCTACTTCTCTTGGAATACTTGCTCTGGGGAAATCAGGTGTCATATTGTGAGGACACTGGGGCAGCACTGTGGAGTGGCCCTTGTCAAGAGGAACTGAAGCTTTCTTCCATCACCCAGGAAGAAGCTGAAGCCTATTTCCAATAACCACATGAGAAAACCATCTTGGAACCTTGAATCAAGACCATCCACCTAAGCCACTGATGAAGTCTTGACTCCCAGAAACCGTGTGAAATAATAAATGTTTGCTGCTTTAAGCTGCTAATTTGGGGGTAATTTGTTAGGCAGCAACAGATAACTAATAAAATGGTGTTTAAAGCCGTTGGTCTAGGGACATCTCCTGGAAATTGAGGGAAGGTAGAGAAGTCATGTTGTCAGTTGCCTAAGTCCTGTTGGTGTTTAAGTATGAGATGCAGGGGGAGAAGATACAGCTATATGACTATGGCAAATTACTGGCATTTATTTTCCCAATCTATCAGATGGAGCTAGAACAGCTTACAGTGATGTGGATGAATATTAATGAGATAACATCTTTAATATGTATAATATAGTGTCTGTAATAATGCAGTCACAACTGGTATTATTTTCCTTCTTCTTTATACTTTACCTACCATAGTGTTAGGTTTCCATTCTCATAAACAGGTCAGAATCTGAGATGTCCAGATGAGCATTGTGAAGTGGGTAAAATTTTCAGAATTATTTTCAAATTAGGTTGATTTTGTTCTTTGTAACTATCTTTTTATTTCTTTAATTTGGTGCATTCGAAAACCTGTTTTCCAAGGTCAATAAAATAATCTTATCAAAATATGCATCTATACTCTTGTAATTATATGCAGGAAATATTGCTGTAGAAGAGGCATATTAAGGACAGTATGGAAGGTTTGGGTTTCACTTTTAGTATTATTCATGTTCATTATTATTGTGTGTATCTGACTGTTGAGAACTTTCTATTCAATCATCGTATGTTTTTTTTCTAGGTATAACATCCTGGGAATTTTTTTAAGCAATGAGAAGTTAAAAGGTATCTATTAAAAACAGATGGGTAGAAAATCTATGTTCCTCAGAAATTATTAATGTCACATTTAGAAATACTGTACAGCTGAAATCTGAGCTTAGCCATCAGGCATGTGACAATTTCCATCCTTATCTGCCAGTCAAATGCTTCAAAAAGACTTAACAATCTTGCATTTCGTACTGTGCTGGCAAAATTAGATTCTTGTTGGTGGGAGCAGAATGCAGGGAAATTATTTATTTTTTGTTTGATCGCTTTGGAAATTCAGAACGAAAATTCTATAAAACTATTTCTTATATTGTTGTGAAATAAACATTATGGCCAGGTCACAAATTTCATTTTAGATGATGATGCTTATATTTTCAAAAAAAGTGGGCTCAAGGCATATTTAAATATCTTTGTATATAAGCCTACATTGAAAGGGAAATGTAATCTTATCAGAGTAACTTTCTGAGTCTTAAACAGTGAGTGTGTCTACCACAAGAGCATGGCGCATTTGCACCGCTAACCTGGATCTTGGAATTTCTTTTCATTACCCTTTTGTCTGTTGCTTTTCTAATTCATCATCTTCTATTTTGTACTTTAAGCATGTGGAAAATATATTATAATCGTTCACCTTTTGTTTCCTAGAACATAAATTTTACTTTAGGAATAAAAATGTTTAATGAGGGAAGAGAATGAATATATTTTTAGTGTTTCTACATGACCGAAGTTCCTTGAAACCAGACACTAACGTGATTTACGTTCATGAAATTTAGCAGAGATTTTCCATGAAAGTGACTATAAAAGGGAAGGAAACAAGATTGGGTAGAAGGAGAGGTTAAACTGTGAAACAGTAGAACAGAAGCATTCTGGAGCTAGACTTGACATTCATATTTGTTCCAATGCCTTGTCATTGAGTAGTCATTGGATGCAGGCTGCCTCCAAAGAGGGGAGTGTAACCCTGCAAGCCAGTGGAGTGATGGAATCTGTGTGTACTGCCTCAAGAGAGTCAAGTGCTAAATATTCAAGAATTTTGAAAACTGGTTATTAAACTATCGAAACCTTGAAATCAGTGATCATGGGAATATTTATTTCATGTTTTTTCTTTTAAAGCATCAGTTTACCAGCACAATTCTGAGTGTATCCTTGGGCAAGGTAGCTTCCTTCAGCAGAAAGTAATGTCCAGAAAGGTACTCACCTGTGAGCCATTATTAGCAGGCAATAATTTCAGAAGCCAGGGCAGTGAGTGTTTCAGTCATGAAAGGGGAGATTTGGACAATGCCGCATGACGTACACTATAGACTAAACCATTTATTACCCAGATTCACTTGCTTTGTAGAGTAAGTTTATCCCTTCTAAGAAAGATTCCTCTGAATTCCAAGTAGTGTCTTTTCCTTGGATTGCTTAGAAGATGAAGATTAGCTAATAGAACTTGAAGTCACATATTATGTTCATCATCTTCATTCCTGACTCTTTTGAAATCCCTTGTATAGTCTCATTATGCTTGGCTAACACCTCTGCTGGTCTAGAGGGCATAACTGATGGGGTGAACCTTGTTTTCATAACTGAAAACTCTTTTCATGCATGGCTGCTATGCTTGTCTATTTACCATCAACACTGGCTAATGAAGTATCAAATGACTCCCAAGGGGATCATCTATGTGCCAAATTTATTTATTCCTGTCCCCATAAGCCCTACCACCTCCTGATGCCAGGGTGAATTAGCCCTGATGTAATGTTGACTCCTTCCTTTGTCTCTAGTCTCTTGGCACAAAGAACCTGAAGTGAGTGGGTGGAAGCCTGAAAATAAAGTTGAATGGGACTCTATGTCCCCTGGTGGAAGTTTTACCCCTTTCAGAACTAGAAGCTGTAGAAACTCAGAGTCTAAGGCAATGGAGAATGGAAATGCAAATTTTCTACATGAGCTATTGCAAGTGAGAGCAATGAAGGTTACTCCTATCCCTGTCCTCTTAGTTCCTGGACTCACCTCTTCTACTTATTGGAGACCTCACATGCTTCCATCCCCAAGCTGGTATGCCAGCTGGGTCAGGGCAGCAGCTTCTGGGTAGTGTTATATGTAGTGTGACACCTCTGGTCATGTGTCATATTTTATTTGGTGTGAAGTTGATCTCTCAGTCTGTTGTGTTATTATGCGGGATTCTGTGTTGCTGCATCAGACATTCTGAATATCTTTAGATAATGTGTTAACTGAGGTCCTGTGGGCAAGAAAGAAAAATCCATATGTACTGATTCCAGTCAAGATGATTTGCTGCCTTCAAAGGTAGGAGGGATTCAGTGTCATAAATGTGCCACCAAAAAGTCTTGTGGGTAGATGATATCTTAGTAGGCTATGGGGGGGGGGGTTATGTTGTAGGGGGTTAAACATTTAGCAGAAACAGTAGTTAGATCAGTCTTAGTGACTGGGGACACATACTATTGGGGCCATGTAGCTTCCACCTGTGACTCAATGACTACCCCATTCATAAGCTCATTGTATTAGAAATGGGGTGGTGGGTAATAAGGGCTGACTGATACCAAAATTCTGAGTTGCTCTGACTACTTGGTAGTTCAGTATTTATTCCATTGAGTACTTTTTGTGGTAGGTATTGATATACAATACAAAGCTTCAAACACTGTGACCACTTCCATTGGTGTGTCCATGTCCCTCTTTCCCAGGTCTCTATGTCCTCAATCTTCCAACTTTCTCCTTCTAGACCCGTAGAAATCCAACTAGTCATCTACCATTGCTCATTAGTCCATTTGCATTCTTATCCTGGACCACATCTCCCTTTCCACAGAAAGCGGATAACCAGATGTCTGAAGCTTGGACTGTTTCTTCCTCTATCAGCTAGTCAAAAGGAATTTCCTCATGTGGTCATAGGTATGAGCTGAAGGAGAGGCACAAGTACAGTTTTAGTAAAGATATCGAGGTCTGGGCTATCTGCTCATGCAGCTATACCATCATATGTTACCTGGACGGAACACTTTCATATTAAAATGAATTGTTGTGGAACTAGTCCAACTTATGACCTCCTGAGTTCAACAGTACATAGCTATGGTCACGTGGTCAAATGACGTCCATGATCACTCTATTGGGGTGCAGTAGCAGACCAGCAGCTGTTTGTGAAGTGGTGTATAGTTCTCCACTGCAAGGCAGGAATGCGATACAGAGCCCCTGGGCTCTAATTGTGATGTTTCTGTTGGGGATTTAACAAATGCCATATGGCACATTTACTGTCAGAAGGGAATATTCTAGGTAATGTGAACCTCCTAAATAAAATGGGCCGAGTGGAATAGTTGGAGTGGGCCCTACTCCAGCTGGGAAGCTTTGCAAGCCTTGTGCTTCTTTCTCAGTGGTGGGAGAGCTAAGAGGAAATAATATGTCTTTTACTAAGGAAAGGATATAATGACATGCCTCAAACTTCTGTACCTCTAAAAATTTCACTGATGTAGCACATACCCTGAATGTCTCTAGTTTATCTTGGACCCTCTGGAGCACAGGAGACACAGAAAGTTCTCCAGTGTACTTAGCACTTTGTGTGCATCCCGTCTGGTTAATATGATGCCATCAATTAAGTCGACCCATGGGATTTTCTGTATAGTGTCCAGATGATCTAGGTCCCCCTGTATTATGACAGAGAGTTAATATACACTTAGGACAAGGCTGTAATGTATACTGTTCCCATCCCACATTCATGTGAATTGCTTCTAATTCTCCATCCTCAAATGGCTGGAAATTTGACATGTTTGCTGGTCATGCCCCTGTAACTGTATTCATTAGCTCTAGCACAGGTACCACTCCGGCAAAGTCACTGCAATCGAGGCTACTATTTGATTGTGTTCTGAGCAGTGCATCGCCAGCTGATACAATCCATCTTGTTTTTGAAGGGGCCAGAATGGTGAATTAAATAGGGCTATCACAGGGACCACCACGTGTATAGCATTTGTCATTAAAATTGTTACTAATCTCTACCTCCTCAGTGTATGATATTTTTTGACTCTTTGTTTTGATATAATTTTAAATTTACAGAAGAGTTACAAAAATAGGATAGAAAGTTCTCATTACAACTCACCTAGTTTACGTAAACATGTTAATAACTTTCCTAACCATTTATCAAAACTGAGAAATTAACATTGGTAGAATACTGTTACTCAACTACAGACTTTATTCAGATTTCACTAGATCTTTAAATCATGTCCCTTGTTGTTGTTGTCCTAGAACCCAACCTACCATACAACATTGCATTTAGGTGTCATGCTACTTTATAGAAACTAAAACCACAAGGAGATGTATGCATGCCTAATAGAATGGCTAAAACTGGGAGGGGGGGGGGGAGACACAAAAACCTGACAATACCAAATGTTGGCAAGAATGTGGAGCAACTAGGATTCTTATACATACCTAATGAAAATGCAAAATAGCACAACAACTTTGGAAGACAGTTTACAGTTTCTTATGAAGATAAGTATATTACCCAACAATTTACCTTCTACAAATATGAAAATATATAACCACGCAAAACCTGTAATGGACTGTTTATAGTAACTTTATTCATAACAGCCCCAGAACAGTAAACACTTCCAATATCCATCAGTGGATTAATGGATAAACAAATGGTGGTACAACAATATAATGAAATACTGCTTAGCAATAAAAATAATGAACTACTAATATATGTATAAACTTGGGTGAATCTCAAACGCCTTACATAAAGAGTACATATTATATGCGTCCGTTTAAATAGCATTCTGGAAAAGATCAAACTATTGGAAGAGATATCAGAACAATGAATGCAATGAACCAGAGGTTGGGGAACGGGATTGACTGAAAAAGAGAGGAGGCAACTTTGGGGGTTGTTGGAGATATTAGGTATAACCGTGCATTTTGAAAGTTCGCATTAGACAAACTTTGCTTTTATGAAAGACTTACAATAGTACCTGTTTTGCTAACCAAAAGAAATCTAAAGAGGATTTTCACTTTTACGACAAAAGTTGAAAAGCAAAAACAGGGTTCAATGTTTGTTTTGCAGCTGCCATTATAGAGGCAGCAGCACCCAGAGCAGCAAGAGTGGCGCCGCCACGCTCCTTCTTTAGGAACTACACTCAGAAGCTCATCACCAAGCCACCATGGCTTTGAGCTGTGTCTGTGAGCATCTGTGCTTTGTCTCAATTTAGTTTATGCATTCATTAGCAAGATGTACCCTAAGGTATCAGAAAGGCCTATGAGAGCTTGCAAGGGTGCTCCACTTAGCATAAAACGGAATGTAATTAAGTGTTTTGATCATGGTGAATGAAAGACATTGTGTGCATGGAATTTTGTGTCTGTGAAGCTCAAAAATGTTTTTCATATAAATAAATAGTGATTGCTTCTTTGCTTTACACCATTTTGGCTTACAAAAGTTTTTATAGAAACTCTGCTTTCGGGTAGCAGAGGAAATCTGTATTCTAATATTTTTACTGTGGTGGTGGTGGTGATGTTTATATGAGTGTATATGTTTGTCAAAACTTATCAAATTAAAATTGTACACGAAGGTAAATTTTATTACGTAAATTATAACACAATAAACCTGATCAAAAAGAAAAGAAAAATGTAGCCATCCACACTTATTGGTTAGATTTTCATCCCTTAAAATGTGAATCTTTCATTAGAATGCATAATGAATGGGTCTTAAGAAATTAACAATGTAAACACCGCAAAACAGATTGGTCAAAAGCACAAGGTCATTCTGCTTCTCAGCTGTGCTGAGCACTACACAGATTTCAAAGTTCTCAAGGAAGCTCATGCTCTTAGTGTTACTGTGCTAAGGTCTGGCTGCCTGCTGCTTGAAAAAGTCAAAAATCAAGAGAGAAGGTTGGTGGGAAGAAAAGCAGGTTTATTCAGAATGCTGGCATTCTGGGAGGATGGCAACTCCTGTCCAAAGGTCATTTCCCTATTCCTAGAAGAGTGAGAAGGTTCTATAGGTACACAAGAAGAAGCAGAACAAAGGAAAAGGGGAGTAAGTCATGGGACTCGTCCGGGAGAACATCTTCTGGGGTTCTGTTTGTTCTGGTTATCTCGAACCCTGTCTTATGGGTGACTCATGTCATCTGACAGAAAATCACAGTACAGAATTGCAGCCTGATTGCGGGTGTGTCAGGGCTGACTCAGTTTCTTGCAAGTTAGTGTTCTGCCGATTAGCTTGGTTAACAAGGTATACATGTAGCCTTTGGAAAGCAGAGCGGTTAAATGATGTAATGAGGGAGAGAAACAAAGAGAAAACAGCTAAATAGCAAACTATGAGGTGAATCAAGCTATAGGCTAGGTTATTGATTTCTTAAGTTTCACCCTTACATTAGCAGTTCTGTCATTTGCCCATGGAGGGCTCCAAAGTGTCCAGTGCCCACTAAGTTGTTTTATTAGTCAGGTTTTATCCAGTTCTATGGGTTGTCGTAAAGATTTGTTCCTCCCCACCTGTTCATCTTTTGATCCTATTGTTAGATGAAAGATGCTCTCCATTCCCCATCCCTCAATAGAGTGACCTTCCCTATCCCTACTGCTCCATGCCTGAGAATGCTGAGCAAAGTGGCATTTATAAATTGCAGTGACAAAGTCCTGAAAAAATGAGCTACTTTTCAGGAGGGCAGTGTTCAAATGTGCCCATTGACACTGAAGATTGGTCTATCTAAGTATCTTTTAACAAATATTAAATAAAAAATCAAAACTGAGATCCTAGGTTAATGGGGGTGTCCAACTCTTGCCTGATATTCTTTGTAAGCAAAAGGCCATGCCTGCAGATGAATGCCATCTGAAGGGTAATTAGAAGTTTTAAAGTCAAATGGCACTTACAGGGCATTGTACAGTATGAAATTCTGAAAGTTTTTGATAAATGGGGGAAACAGAGACAAAATGAATGTAAATAAAAGAAAATGTGACTCATATCTGAGATAAGAACATTCTCAAATGGCCAGGTTGGACACTGTTGATGTCTCACAGTGATTGCAATGAAGAAAAACTGTAGGTTTCTTGGTCTTCATAGAGGAGTTGATGCCTGAAAAGCTGGAAGGGAATCTCTCTGTGGTAAATTTAAGCCTATTTTAATTGAGTAAAAGCATGTTCCGTAGTAAAGAGTTTGGGATTTGGAGTATGGCAGACCTTGATTTAAATTTCAATTCTTCCATTTTCTGGTAAGTGACCTTGGATAAGTCATAAAAGCTCTCTAAATCTTAATTCTTTTCTCTGAAAGTAGGGAAGACAAACATTATCGAGCAAGGTAAGTTAAAGATAGCTTAAAATATATGGAGCACATCTAGTGTGGTGCTGGTTCACAGCAAATGCTTAAGAAGTAGAATTTGAAGTTTTCTAGCCATCATCAATACTATCACTTTAAAATTTTACCTCAAAACTAAAATAATGTGTCCAAAAATTTTACCTCAAAACTAAAATAATGTAGGACTTCCGGAAAAATGGCGGCGTGAGGTGAGCCTCTGTAAAGCTCCCCTGGAATTTACAAAGAATTGAACAACAAAAACTCCACAAAGGAGTCCCTGCACAGCAGACAGGCAAGACGAAGAGGCCCACTACCGAAATCACCTACAGGTGGGAGATTCGCGTGAGTGGGGGGAGGAGGAAAGTGAGAAGTGCACGGAGATGGAGCCTCGGGCGCAGGACGCAGACCTAGCTCAGTGCTCCGAGCTTGCTGCTTCCCGGAACTACCACAGCTGCGGGAGAGGGAAGAACTCGGACTGCTAGGGCTCCGCCAGGGCTCCACAGGGCTGAGGGGACAGCATATAACACGGCTGAACCCAACGCTCACGGCAGAGACCTCAGAGAAAAGACTGAGGGAAAAAGGCTGAAAACGGTGGTTTAAGCCCGCACTGCCAAGCAGAGAATGGAGCCTTAGGCACTGAGACTAGCCGCCCCCTCCCTCCCCTCCCAGAGCTCGCCCCGCCCCCACCTGCCTGGTGCTAGAAGCGAAACAGTAGCAGTGTCAGATCAAAACTGAACATCTAAGATCTAAGAAAATTTGCTATTTTGAGAACATCTAAGATCTAAGAAAATTTGCTATTTTGAGAACTGTGACCGCAGACACAAATTCATAGCCCAACTAGTTCTGGCAAAGGGGAAAGATCTGGGGAAGCAGGACCGGCTGTGGTGGTGGTCGCCGCCATTGCTCTGGGCCACCTCTCACAACTCACCCCGCCCCTGACCCCACCTATCTGGGCGGATCCCTGCAGGAGTAAACAGAACTGCTGAAACATACGGGCTCTGAATCAGGAGCTGGAAGAGCTTTGGAACATCAAAAGTTCTCCGCATACCCACCGGGACACTGCGCCCTGTGACCTAAACGAACTATTAACAGAGGAGAAGCCCGTCTCCCAGGGAATCCCCCCATTGTGTGAGAAGTTGGAATAGTGCAGAGAAAACATAGCACTACCGTGTGGGAGAAGAAAAATAAGTTGCAGTTGGAGAAATAATAAAACATTCTACCAACAAGTACTGGCAAACAAAAGAAAGACTGCTTCCTATCAACCTGTTGCAGAAGTCACTCCTGTAGATGTCTAGGAAGAGAAATAGTAAACCAGTAATCGCCATGAATAACCAAGGCAACAAGATAGCTCAGAAAGAAAGTGAAAAATCTCCAGAGAAGGCACTTAAAGATACAGAAATATGTGACTTAAATGACAGAGAATTCAAGATTGCAGTTTTGAAAAAACTCAACGAGATACAAGAAAACACAGATAGGCAGTTAAATGAGCTCAGAAACTCAATCAAAGAACAGCATGAGCATTTTACGAAAGATTTGAAATTTTAAAAAAGAACCAAATAGAATTTCTGGAGATTCAGAACTCAATAGAAGAAATTAAGAATGAAATAACCAGCTTAGGTAGTAGAGTTGACCAGATGGAGGAAAGAATCAGAGACATCGAGGATAGAAACCTGCAAATGACACAGATAGAAGAAGAAAGAGACTTGAGACTTAAAAGAAATGAAAGAACTCTACAAGAACTTTCTGACTCCATCAGAAAGAGCAATATAAGAATAATGGGCATACCAGAAGGAGAAGAAAGAGAGAAGGGAACAGAGAATATATTCAAACAAATTGTCGATGAGAACTTCCCAAATTTGTGGACAGAACTGGACCCTCGAATCCAAGAAGCAAATAGAACACCTAGTTACCTCAATGCCAACAGGCCTTCTCCAAGGCACATTGTATTGAAGCTGTCTAAAATCAACGACAAAGAAAGAATCCTCAAGGCAGCCAGGGAAAAGAAGACGGTAACTTACAAAGGAAAGCCCATTAGATTTTCATCAGATTTTTCAGCAGAAAGTCTACAAGCCAGGAGGGAGTGGAACCAAATATTCAAACTATTGAAAGAGAGAAATCATGAGCCAAGAATAATATATTCAGCAAAGATATCCTTTAGATATAAAGGAGGAATAAAGAACTTTCCAGACATACAGAAGCTGAGGGAATTTTCTAATACACGACCTGCACTACAAGAAATATTAAAGGAGGCTATTCGACCACCATCAACATGGACAATTTGTGGCAACCAAAACTCAAAAAGGGGGAGAGTAAAGGCCTGAACCGGAACATGGGAATGGAGAAAGTAAGTGTGCTGAAGAAAATGGAATACTCTAATTATCAAACTTTCTTTTACATAAACTTAAGGGTAACCACTCAAAATAAATCCAGAACTGAAATATATACTGTAATAAAAGAAGAAACAAAGGGAAACATCATAGAATACCACCACACAGAAATAATAGACAACAACAAAAAGGCAAAGAAACAATGGAAACACAGCCTTACCAGAAAACTAAAGATAGAATGACAGGAAATCCTCACATATCAATAATCTCCCTAAATGTAAATAGACTGAACTCACCAATAAAAAGGCACAGAGTAGCAGATTGGATCAAAAAACTAAACCCAACCATATGCTGTCTCCAAGAGACACATCTCAGCTACAAGGACAAGCATAGACTCAAAGTGAAAGGGTGGAAATTGACACTCCAAGCAAATGGTACCCAGAGAAAATCAGGTGTAGCCATAATGATATCAGATGAAACAGACTTCAAGGTGAAAAAGATAACAAGAGACAAAGATGGACATTTCATAATGGTGAAGGGGACTGTACAACAAGAAGACATAACAGTCATCAATATTTATGCCCCCAATCAGGGAGCACCGAAATACACCAAGCAACTACTAACAGAACTAAAGGGAGAAATTGACCAAAACACAATTATACTAGGGGACTTAAATACATCATTGACAGCTATGAATAGATCATCCAAACAGAAAATAAATAACGAAATATTAGCCCTAAATGACACATTAGATGAAATGGACATAATTGACATTTATAGAGCACTTCATCCTAAAACATCAGACTACACATTCTTTTCTAGTGTACATGGAACATTCTCAAGGATAGACCATATATTGGGACATAAAATCAGTCTCAACAAATTTAAGAAGATTGAAATCATACCATGCATATTCTCTGATCACAAGGCTTTGATATTGGATATCAACTGTAAAAAGAAAGCGGGAAAAAACACAAATACATGGAGATTAAACAACATACTTTTAAAGAAGGACTGGGTCAAAGAAGAAGTTAGAGGAGAGATCAAAAGATACATAGAAACAAATGACAATGAAAATACATCCTACCAAAATTTTTGGGATGCAGCGAAAGCAGTTTTAAGAGGGAAATTTATCTCATTACAGGCCTATCTCAAGAAACAAGAAAACTCCCAAATAAATAACCTCATGTTACACCTTAAAGAACTAGAAAAAGAAGAACAAGTAAAACCCAAGGTCAGCAGAAGAAAGGAAATAACAAAAATTAGAGCAGAATTAAATGAAATAGAGAACAAAAAGACAATAGAAAAAATTAATGTGACAAAGAGCTGGTTCTTTGAAAAGATTAACAAAATTGACAAACCCTTGGCTAGACTTACTAAGATAAAAAGAGAGAAGACACTGATTAACAAAATCAGAAACGTAAAAGGGGAAGTTATCACGGACACCACAGAAATACAAAGGATCATCCAAGAATACTATGAAGGACTATATGCCACCAAATTCAACAACCTAGAAGAAATGGACAAGTTTTTAGAAACATATAGCCTTCCAAGGCTGAACCATGAAGAAATGGAAAATCTAAACAGACCGATCACCAGTAACGAAATTGAATCAGTCA
Source organism: Rhinolophus sinicus (assembly GCF_057876585.1). Classification (NCBI taxonomy): domain Eukaryota; kingdom Metazoa; phylum Chordata; class Mammalia; order Chiroptera; family Rhinolophidae; genus Rhinolophus; species Rhinolophus sinicus. Next base: position 58,600,660 of record NC_142515.1, on the reverse strand, counting down.
TCCAAAACCTTCCCAAAAGCAAAAGTCCAGGACCAGATGGCTTCACTAGTGAATTCTACCAAACCTTCAAAGAGGATCTAATACCAATCCTGCACAAACTCTTCCAAAAAATTGAAGAAGAGACAGTAATCCCTAATTCATTCTATGAGGCCAACATTACCCTGATACCAAAACCTGGTAAGGACAGCACAAAAAAAGAAAACTATAGACCAATATCTCTGATGAATACCGATGCAAAAATCCTAAATAAAATTCTAGCAAATCGAATACAGCAATGCATTAAAAAGATTATTCATCACGACCAAGTGGGGTTCATCCCCGGGGCACAAGGATGGTTCAACATACGCAAATCCATCAATGTGATACATCACATAAACAAAATAAAGGACAAAAATCATATGATTATAACAATTGATGCAGAAAAAGCATTTGACAAGATACAACATCCATTTATGATTAAAACACTTAATAAAATGGGTATAGAAGGAAAATATCTTAACATAATAAAGGCTATATATGACAAGCCCTCTGCTAATCTCATAATTAATGGAGAAAAACTGAAGCCCTTTGCTCTACGTTCAGGAACACGACAGGGATGTCCCCTATCACCTCTGCTTTTCAACATAGTGTTGGAAGTCCTTGCCAGAGCAATCAGGCAAGAGAAAGAAATAAAAGGCATCCAAATTGGGAATGAAGAAGTTAAATTATCACTCTTTGCAGATAACATGATGCTATATATAGAAAACCCTAAAGACTCCACCAAAAAGCTATTAGAAACAATCAACGAATACAGTAAAGTTGCCGGCTACAGAATCAACGCACAAAAGTCCATTGCCTTCCTATATACCAACAGTGAAATCTCAGAAAAAGAAATACAAAAAACAATTCCTTTTGCAATTGCAACAAAAAGAATAAAATACCTAGGAATAAACTTAACCAAGGATGTGAAAGACCTATATGCTGAAAACTATAAGACATTTTTGAAAGAAATTGAAGAAGACACAAAGAAATGGAAAGACATTCCGTGCTCATGGATTGGAAGAATCAACATAGTTAAAATGGCCATATTACCCAAAGCAATATACAGATTCAATGCAATCCCCATCAAAATCCCAATGGCATATTTTAAAGAAATAGAACAAAAAATCATCAGATTTGTTTGGAACCACAAAAGACCCCGAATAGCCAAAGCAATCTTAAGAAAAAAGAACCATAATGGAGGTATCACACTTCCTGACTTTGGCTTGTACTACAGGGCTACAATAATCAAAACAGCATGGTATTGGCAGAAAAACAGACACATAGACCAATGGAATAGAATTGAGAACCCAGAAATAAAACCACATAAATATGGACAGATAATTTTTGACAAAGAAGCTAAAAACATACAATGGAGCAAAGACAGCCTCTTCAATAAATGGTGCTGGGAGAATTGGATAGCCACGTGCAAAAGAATGAAACTGGACTGCTGTTTGTCACCATGTACCAAAGTTAATTCAAAATGGATCAAAGACTTAAGCATAAGATCTGACACAATAAACTGCATAGAAGAAAACATAGGTACTAAACTTATGGACCTTGGGTTCAAAGAGCATTTTATGAACGTGACTCCAAAGGCAATGGAAGTAAAAGCTAAAATTAACAAATGGGACTATATGAAACTTAAAAGCTTCTGCACAGCAAAAGAAACCATTGACAAAATAAAGAGGCCACCAACTGAATGGGAGAAGATTTTTGCAAACAGTGCCTCCGATAAGGGGCTAGTATCCAGAATATACAAGGAACTCATGCAACTCAACAACAAAAAAACAAACAACCCAATTGAAAAATGGGCAGAGGACTTGAAGAGACATTTCTCCAAAGAGGACATACAAATGGCAAATAGACATATGAAAAAATGCTCAACATCACTAATCATCAGAGAAATGCAAATCAAAACCACAACAAGCTATCACCTCACCCCAGTCAGAATGGCCATCATCAACAAGACAAATAGTAACAAATGTTGGAGAGGCTGTGGAGAAAAAGGAACCCTCATACACTGTTGGTGGGAATGCAGACTGGTGCAGCCATTATGGAAGGCAGTGTGGAGGTTCCTCAAAAAAATTACGAATAGAATTGCCATATGACCCAGCAATCCCTCTCCTGGGTATCTACCCAAAAAATCTGAAAACATTTAGAGATAAAGACACGTGTGCTCCAATGTTCATTGCAGCTTTGTTTACGGTGGCCAAGACATGGAAACAACCAAAATGTCCTTCGATAGATGAATGGATGAAGAAGTTGTGGTATATATACACAATGGAATACTATTCGGCGGTAAGAAAAGATGATATAGGAACATTTGTGTCAACATGGATGGATCTTGAGAGAGTAATGCTGAGCGAAATAAGTCAGACAGAAAAAGCAGAGAAACATGTGATTTCACTGATATGTGGTATATAAACCAAAAACAACAAAAGAACAAGACAAACAAATGAGAAACAGAAACTCATAGACACAGACAATAGTTTAGTGGTTGCCAGAGGGTAAGGGGGGTGGGGGGTGGGGGGTGGGAGATGAGGGTAAGGGGGATCGAATATATGGTGATGGAAGGAGAACTGACTCTGGGTGATGAACACACAATGGGATTTATAGATGATGTAATACAGAATTGTACACCTGAAATCTATGTAATTTTACTAACAATTGTCACCCCAATAAATTTAATAAAATAAAATTAAAAAAAATAGTGAGTGTTCAATTTTGTGTTCCCATTTGAGATGATGCTTTGAAGATTATTGGGCTTACATGGCAGATATTGGGGGAAAATTTCCCAATTAAAATCTATGTTATAGCATAAAAAATTAATAAACATCTAACCACATTCCCCCTTACTTTCTCCTATTAAATGCCACTTAGAGTTAAAGGAAAAATTTTATGTCATCACTGGATGTATTGCCCATGCTAGGACTTCAGACATTGCCCTTATATGCATAGCAGAGATCTAACGGAGGGATAAACTTTAACCAGGGGCCAATTTACACCTGTAACTTACCAGGAACTAAATAGAGGAGATGCTCAAGGAATATGGGTATGGTTTTTAATTTAGAGAGGCAAGAGCTGAATGGGAGAGGAGGTGGAAGGAATAGCACTCGAAATACCTCTTGGTCATGCTGATGGGTAACAGTGGTGAATCCTGGCTTTGGGGCAGACAGGAGTTCAAACAGCATCCTCAGCCGCAGGAAGCAGTCCTGGGAGGGGGATGTCTTCTCATGTTGTGGCAGCCATTGACCACTTTAGGCTTCGTGGGACATATGGTTTGTGTCATGACTGTCAACTCTGCTACCACAGACAATATGTAAATGAATGTACATCACTGTGTGACAAAGACAGGCAGTGTTCAGATTTTTCCCTTGGGCCATCATTTGCTGACCCTGATTTAGTGAGTGTGTGGACCTTATAGTACTGATAAAAACAAAAAGTAAAATGAAAAGACACAAATGAAATTGAAGCTTTTTATACTGGGGCAGCGGGAGGATAAAGCTTTACATGACTAAAGAAAAGAATACTATAATCCAATATTGAGATTAACGTAATTTTTCTTTAGAATCACTTCATAATTGACACTTCAGGGAAACAGCTACATTCCAGCAAGAAGGCCAACTCAAGTTCTCCTGTAACAAAAACCTAAACGTGCTGAATAAATTGTACTTTTAAAATACATAACAAGGCATCCCAAAACCCAGGGGAGAAAGAGAGAGAGAAGAGAATCTCCAGTTGCCAAAAACAGAGAGAAAACAGCAAATAAAATAGTAAGTAAGTGACTTGATATTACAGCTGGGGCGTATGTTGTGCTGTGTTGTGTGTGTGTTGGAGGATATACTTCAGGGAGTAGTTTTACTGGAAATCAGAAGGTCGTTTTTCTTTTCCCTTTATTCTTTTTCTCTTTAATGTCAAGGTTTGACAAAGTATGAAATATTTCACACATACGAATAGACAATAAAACGGCACAAGGTGCCTCATTGTAGCAGAGGCTGTGGTATACACTACGTACAGATTTGCCTGCAGGGCCAAGGTAATCACACATTCCACCCCCACAGCTGAGACTCAGAGCTATGCAACACCCCAGGAATTGCTCTCGGCTGAAGCAAATTGTCTTGGCCAAATATTCGCCTCCTAACCAGGGTCAGTCTAAAATCTGTGACTAGTCAAGGCAAGAGCCTTAACGCTCCACACCCCTGTCCGGGTTTGGGAAATCTCTGAAGCATCATCCCAGCTCCAGAGGTCCCTATGTGATCAGATGTTGCCCTGTTGTAGCTGAATTGCAGTTTAGTTTTTTGTTTTGCCCAATTCTTCTTTCCTCATTTCTTTTAAGAATTATTTTCAAGTGTCCACAAATCACTGTCTCAAATTCTATTTCCAGGGAACTGGACCTGAGACAGTCATCACCCAGCTTTATAAAGTAGCATCATTTCTTATTTGTTTAGATAGTATCTTTATTTTCATTGAAGAATTAAATCTTATAGACACAATTAAAGTCCCTTCCCTCCCATTATCTCTAGAGAAATCTACAAGCTTTAATTCAGTGTTTATAATTTCCATGAATATTTTTGTGTTTTAACATATATTTATGAGTCCATAAACATCATATTGTAATGTTGCAGATTTTTAGACTGTATTTATGGTATTATAGAATACATTCTGCAACTTGATTTTTTTTTTGGACTCAAAATTGTTTTGAAGATTTATATTTGTTGATATATTTAGCTCTTTAAAATATGACCTAAAGCAAACATGTCAAAATATCAACAGCTGATAAATTTCAAATGAAGGCACATGCACATTTGGTGTATCATTTTCTGTATGCTTCCTTATATTGAATGTTTCAGGATTAAACATTTTAAAAAGCAAACTAGTTTAGTTCAAATAAAAATAATAATACAAACCTATTGTGTCCCTCCTCCATACCTCTTTAGTCAGTAAAGTTCAAACTGCATTGTACAAACACATTTTGCAATGTGATGCGAATAAACCTATAGTTCCATTGGTAGCTGCCCGCTGGCCTGGCCTCTTGTTCTGGCCCATCATTTTCAAAGGTATGTTCTATAAAAGGGTAGTCTTAAAAAATGTACCCTAAAAAAGGTATCTTTGGTCAAATAATCTATTAATTATGCAAGCTATAGGCCTCTCTTGGATGTACATTTGCTTCTCCATGTTAAAGGCCGTAAGAAATTCTGCAGTAAATAGGTCTATTTAATTTTTATCTAAGTAGTATTTCCCAATTTTGGTTTTTCATGAAATTTTTTGCTTACAGAACTCCTAATAAATTGCCCACTGGACCAGCCTACTCTGGACACACCTCACAACCACCACCCTGTTGTGTCTCCGCGTTTTGCACTGTTACCCATGTTGAGTATGATTTCTTTTTTTTTACCCACCCAATACAATGCCTCCTGTTCTTCTAAAGTAATTTGTCACCTTTACTGTGTGGACTGCTTAAGGCACTCTCTCCTCCATCAGAGCAGATCCTAGTTAGTTAGAATCTCAGTCCTTGAAAAATGGGTCAGTTTTTGTTCTATTCACTCTTAGTGTCTGACCAGTACCTGGCACATAGATGGGATTCAATAAATGTGTGTTGAGTGTCTGGTAGGTGGATGGATATATAAATATGTGTTTTCATAGAATTAATGCAGTTACTGTATTATATTGAAATCCTTGTTGATACATCTTCCCACCAGACTTCACGTTCTTCAATGGCAGGAATTGTGGCTGATTCATGGTTATAGCGACAGTGCTTCACATGTCTGTCATGTAACAGATGCTCAAGTGATGCTATTTGAAATTCTGGGGAGGAGGAGTGGGGGAATGTGGAAGGAACTAAAAAAAAAGAAAATGATATGGAAGTCAAGCTTGAAATACTCTCCAAAAATGTAATGGAGGAGGAAATGAAAAAAATCAGGTTAGGACAGCCTATTTCAAAGTAAATTATTTTTTACTCTTCCTTATAATTTTCTTTCTCTCTCATTGCTCTCATTTTTATTATATATAGAGTGACTCTTAAAGATAAGTTAATTAGGCATCCAAGTGCCAGGTCTCAGAAGAAACTTTATAAAAAACACTGAGTTTGTGCAAATTCTGAGCAGTTTCCAAGGTTTATAACACAGTGGCCCAGCACCAGGATGACACTCCCTCAGAGGCACAGTGTATTCAGGGCATAAATGAATTTTTCCAGAGAGCTAAAAATGCCCACAGTGAGTAGAAACTAATGGGTTTAGAAATTTTATAATTACTAGCTAACCTGCAATTGTTCAGATTGTCACTATTCTTGTTTACTGGTTCTAGTCAAAAGTATCGTGGTTCAAATATTCTCTCTGATTACCTCAGCTTCTTCATTCTTGATAATTCTTTCTTCCACCCAATTATTTCTGCCATTACTTTTAAACCTGGAACCCGCTATGCTGTGGCAAATACATTCTATTGTATTTTCAATCTCCCCATAGAATTGTCCGTGCAACCCCACACCTTTAGAAAAGCTCTTCCATGGAGATGCCATTCCTGTCCTGCTCTCTCAGATAGATCACATACAGATCACACACCTGAAATAACTTGGAGTAGAGAAAGGAGTTTGGCATCTTCGTCCACTGTGTCATTGTTCTCTACCACTTCTTTCTTAACATTTACTGTTTGAGATTCTCGCCAGCCTACCAAAGCAGAAATTACCTCTCTGCATTGAGGTGATCTATTTGCTCCAGGCCACTTCTCTTTGTCTTTTCTTCCTCCATCCCAGTCAATTCCCAGAGGATGGAATAGGAGCTCTTTTCATGTGCTTTCAGAGAACCCCATAATTTTCCAAGAGTGAAACAACGTATGATACAAAGTCTATGTGTGTGTGTGTATTCCTCAGTAGAGTGTGGATCCCTGAGAGTAATTATTGTTTCCTTTTTTTTCATTATTGTACCCTAGTCTTTGTCACAGTGCCTACCCCTAAATTTTACTCCATTAAATACTTGTTGAAGGATTGAATGATTATAGGGTACAGTAGAGCAATAAGATCCAGGGTTCCATCTCATACACATTATTAATGCTGTTCACATTTTTCAGCAGTGAACCTCACATCTCTATGAAGCTCTCTAATTACCACTAGCTGCTGTGTTTGCTGGGCTATTGCTTATTTATAGTTCAAGTTCAATGCTCTGTCTAAGGTGAATTATCAGTATTCAGAAGGTGGGTTAAAGGAGAATATGTAGGTGGATAACTGTTAATTCAGTTTAGAGAGGATATGGGACCAAATAATCTACAGAAGCATCTTACTGCACCTGACCACCATGGGAAGACCTTCAAAATTGCTACCTGCTAACCCCACCAACCTGATATATATCATTACATCCCAACATCAATTCTTGAGCACAAGTCAGTGCACAAGTCACTTCACCTTAAACTTATACTTACGGGATGTTTTTTGTCCTATTAATAATTTGGTGTTGGATGAATAATCAACAAAGATGGTCCCATATTAAGGACTTTGGTTTATAAAGACTGTTTAGTATCTTTCTCAATCTCACTGCTCCTGTGAGGTCCTCCTAAATCCACATAACTTCTAGGATCAACCATATTACTTCCTACAAACATCAGACTCTTACATTAACTCCCAATTTGCCCCTGCTCTGTTCCCCACATCTTATTCAATGTTGAGTAACTCTACGTAAAGTCACCAGAGTCCCTACTGAAGTTTACTGTTGATAAAGTCAGCCCACTGAAGCATCCTTTCCTCCCAACAGCCCATAAATTTTGAAGTACGTCTTCCTTACTTAAATCTTACCTTGATTTTGATGGTCCTAGATTAAGGTGAATTACAATTAAAACCCTATAGTTCAGCAATAACTCTTATTTATAACTTTTTCCTAAACTGCTATGAGTCAACTTAAATTAATCAAATTAAATCAAATTAAACACTCTTTAACTAAAGCTGTCCAAATAAAGAAGTATTTTAAAGACACAAGGAGTCTTATGTACCCTCTAGTCCTCTCTCTCTAGATGAGACACGTGTACTGTCAGCACTTATCCCTTCTAAAGATATGGCAATAAGTGTTTCAATTCTCTTGACCTATCCCTTACCACACTGGGTCTATCCAGTCATTTGTCCTGGAGAAAATTAAGGAGGAAAGTAGGTTTCAGTTTCCTTTCCAAATGAGCAGTTTTCACACCCATCTACACAGTGGTACCGTGCTTGCTATGCGCAGCTTCCTAGCCAGACACTGGCCCTTCACTGTTGCCTCGATGCACTATGCTGGATGGAGCTGATGGTTTCTATTGTGTGGTCCAAGGGGAAGAACCCTTTGCTATTCCATGACAATATCTGCCTTTATTTTCCAACTCTGGCAGACAGGATCTGGACTCTCTTTAGATTCACTCCTTCATCACCCTCTTAAGTGGGCATTTATGAATGTTGGCCTCATTCATCATCAATTAATTGAAATACTTTGCTTACAATGTCATCTGTACATGGTGCACTTTTTGTCCACTACACTGTATTTGGCAATGCATATTACAGTATATATCTTTCTATACATATCACATGGGAAAATAGCAGATATGCTGAGAAAACATTCTAACTAATAAAATTGTCCCTTTATACTCCCTGAGGTGCAGATCATATTTCCCTCAATCCCTTCCTGAATTACATGATTCTTGCTTTTCACATTCAGATGGACCTTCCTCTGGAACTCAGTGGACTCAGTCACGTACTCACATTCTGTTCTATCCCCTGAAATACCAAGTGTTGTTCTGTAAAATTCCTCTCTGAACAGCTTGTTCTCTGATTCCCAGAATACCAACACAGTAATGTTTCAGAGCTAGCTAGGATATAAATATGCACCACTTGTACTCTTAAAGAGCACCTCTTGTGAAATAAGGGCTTGAAATCATTGTCAGGGGAAAGGAGCTGCTACTTAAAAACCAAACATTTGACTACTTACTACATTTAAACATTTTATATAGCTGATATGATGACAAAAGCATCTGTGGTAGTGTAAAGATGTTGGTACTTTTAAAAATCTATTTAATGAAAATGTACATGCAAGAGTCATAAAAGGAACAAACCAAAAAAGAAATATTCTAATAAGAAGACCTTGAGGAAATATGGAGTGTAGTAAATTTCATACATTGCATCCCAACACGGAGAGTAAGGTCAGTTTTTTTTTTTGTTTGTTTTGTTTTGTTTTGCTAATGAAGCTACATTAATTTGAACTCATACATGGTTTTGAACTCTGGTTCTCTAATTAATTATGTGACCTTGGGAAAGTAATTTCACTTCTATATAAATAAACGTATAAAATCAGGAGTGGTTAGTCCATAAAAAGTGTAACAGAGTTAGTGTGGCTATCAAATAAAACATTCTGTGAAAGAATTTAGCAGAGTAGTTAGCACATGTCAGGTGATCAATCATCGTTAGCTTTTTATAGTACATTAATTTGCAAAAAGAAAACCCTGAATATATTTCTTAGAAGCCATCTTTATTAGACAAAGAATCATTAAATGTGATAAAATAAGCATATGGGAAACATAACCAGAGAGAAACGCATTTATGAAAAGGATGCCTACACATAAAGCACAGTTTTCTAAGCCAGAGTGAAAGGACATGAATTGCAAATTCTCTCTAAAAAATAATCATCCATTCAGAAACTATGGAATAGTAGAAACAGCAAAACACATGGAAACTTGTGTTTCCAGGAAGCTTGAACAAATCCTAGACATTCTCTGAACTTCCATTTCCTTATCGATAAAATGTCTAACTGACTATTGTTTTGAGTAGGAATTAAAGGAATCGGATAATAGGGACAGTTTGGTACAAACCATAGAGTGCTATAGATGGTATCATTCCATGGTATTAGTCAGTCCATCAACAAGCATTTAGTAAGTGCCTCCTGAGGGTTTTATTCTCTGGTGTTGTTGAGCATTTCAGGAAAAATGCTACCAGGATAAGTGATCTGTGATTTCAATATACTTTGTTCATTGGGGTACACGATTAATAAAAAGTTAAATAAAAGTGTAGTACAGGTGTTTATTAACCTAGCTAAATACCAGGGGGGGCGGAAAAATCCATTGGCACTTTAGAAGGGCAGCCACTCGAGGTTGGAATGTGTAGATGTGCCCCCATCCCCATTAGATGTTTAAACATGAGAAACTGCTCATAGTGGGTTAAATTAAAATGTCTTTTCCTTCTTTTTTTGAGTAATTCATATTTCGTAACCTCCTTCCTATATCGAACCAACACCTCATCTAGACTGATTATGATTTTGTATAAACAGCTTTAATTTTCCCATAGAATTTAAACACCTTTTAACCCCAAATTAAAAAAAAAAAATTTTTAGAAGTTCCATACAATAAAGGGTTAGTGATATTTTTTCTCTATTAAAATCCCTTATTTGATACTGATGCAAGTGATAGCAAAAAAAAAACATCAATGAATGGGACGAATTTAGTCAAATATGGCTCCTATCTAGTTCCTATAAGGCTACTTACTAAACCTAAGCCATGCATGCACTGCAATGCTTTGTAAAAGAGCCTACATTCTTCTAATGTTATCAGATGCTTGCAGGATTTTTCGGTCTCCTTGAATTCCTGCATAAAAACAGATGGCAACTAAATAGTGAAACCAAAAATAAATGGACAACATTTACAACAAAACTAGGTTTCAAGGTATCTCCATAAACTGCAAAGACACCAATAGCCACAAGACCGGCATTGCACCACTGTTTGTGTGGGAAGACAAACAATGAAGGTGCTGTCCTTTGGAACTAAGAACAGAAGTCATCTCAAAGAGCCAATCGGTGTTCTCTGCAAAGAATAGTGGATCAACTTGAGAACAGCAGCTGAAACTGGGAAGGTGTTTGCTCTCCACAAACCGGGTAAGGGCTAGGGCCCAGGTTAAGTAAAACTGAAGAACGACAGCAGCCCAGGCCCCCCAGAACTCTCAAAATATACTCTCCAGAGTCCCTTTTGGATGGGTCCCTGGCCGAGCAGAAGCGTCTAAGAACTGAATCAGAATTGAGCAACACAGGACAAGAGAGAGGAAAACTCAAGAAGATCTACATAAAAAATGCAAAAAGGGAACCACAGCCAGGAAATCCCAGAAACTGAGGCACAGAAGAGGAAGACTTCTAACTTCTAACTGTGAAGTTAGAAAACCTTTCCTGAAAACATTACCCCATCTAAAAGATGAGAAAAACGAATTTCACGTAAAAAAATGAAAAACCTCAAATAACATAAACTAAATTGTTTATTTCTCTCTCTTGTAAAATAATAAAGATAACAATAACAGAAAGTGCACATATTTGGAGCAACAAAAAAGTGTGAAGCTTAAATCTCAATCAAAGGTTTTACGAGAGAAAAATGAGAATCAGGAACAGACAAAATTCTTCACAAACTATGAGAACAAGCTATGAAGATGTGCCAACAAAATAAAGAGAAACTGTCACCGACTATTTTAAAATGAGCTAAAAGACCTTAAGAAGATACCAGACATGAAAGGAAAACATGAATAAGAATTAGCAAAATTCAGAAATAGGGTCACTGAACTCAAGAAGAAGAATAAACAATTAATATCAGAAATTGAGACAAAACTGGAAAGGACCAATGAAAGAAAGAAAAAAAAAACAAATATAATGTCTTTAAAAATCGAAGCTGAAAAAGAAAAACTTTGAAAATCAAAAAGAAATGAAGAGATAAAAAGGTATCAAGAGAGTGATATACCAATGACAAGCAAAAGCAATTGCCCTAGGAATGATGGAAGTCTCTGAACACAAAACCACTGCAAGAGAACAAGAACCTTTGAGAGAGAGAGAGAGAGAGAGAGAGAGAGAGAGAGAGAGAGAGAGAGAGAGAGAGGCAACTGACCAGGGAGGGCAGTTAGTGTTCAATTGGCAGGTTTCAGTCATGTATATTATGGAGACTCTAACTTAGTTAAACAGGTAAATCAGTCAATCAATCAGGTAAGAAGCCCATTTTTCTCAAATAAGATCCTAGACAATTAAATTCCCTTAAATGTACACTTTAAACATGAAAGTCATTCAATATCCACAGAGAGAGGCAGAGATCATCTCAACTAATTGTTCCCATACACTCTTTCCCAAATTTAAGTTAATTTCCTGTCTAGTGTTGATTTTAGCTTCATGCAAGTGCACACGAGAGCATGTCACTTTTCATTTAGTGGGTTTAATAGTATTTAATAACTTCTGGCAGAAAATAAAATGGCAGACTCTATTTCATGTAATCCTTGAAGTAGTCATAAGATATAGGCACTGTTAACCCCACTTACAAATAAGGAAACTGTCGAACAAAGAAGTTATATAATCTAGGCTAGGCTAGCAATATAACCCAAATCTCCTATGACTGCATTTATGTTTCCCCAGTTTTATATGTTGTGCCCTCTTTTTTCCATGCCTTTCCTCCATATGTCTCTTCAAACTCAATCAGTGATTTGATGCTATTAGGGTTTACGGTCTAGTTTGGAATAGTGATCTCAAACTGTAATGTGTTTATGAAACATATAGAGACCTCGTTAAAATGCAGTCTGATTTGGTAGAGCAGAGTTCAGAAATTCTGCATTTCTGTAAGCTCTTGGGTAATTCCCATGCTTCTATTTAGTGGACCACACACACTTTGGGTAGCAAAGAACTCATGCCTTCTCTCCTCCCTGTGGGACATTCTGGCTCTAAGCAAAAGCTTATTAAGCACCCACCATGCAAATTGCTTTTCCAAAATTCATACTGCAGCCTCATCGGGTTAGCAAGTTTAAACCGATTCTAAACTTTGCTAATATTATGCTATCGTCCTCCATTATACAAATATTATATGCATATTTGTTATTAACAATCAGAAATCTACAAGCAAAATTGAACAATTATAAATATTTACCTGAAAACTACACTCAGAAGACAAAAGGACTCAGAAAAAAATTGTTGGCATGTATGTTTCCAGAATTATAATGGACATACTGCTTAATATCTTTGTGGAAATTATTGTTGTCTTAATATTAACATACATCTACCCCATCATAAAATAATCAGAGGAACTTGCTATATTCCAGGTAGGTCTACAACCTGTAGGTCACTTTCTCTTGACGTCAGTTTTCTCACCTGTAAAATGAGTTGAACCAAGTGAGCTGACAGGTCCTTTTCCAGACCACCCACTAGTGGAAACACCATTCTTTACATCTTTATCTCAGTGTTCTGCATTGCCGCAGACCAGTGATTCTATCCCAGATGTCATATGTTTCCACAAAAACAAGGTTAAGAAAATAAAACAGCAAGTATGCAATCTTTGCCCATTTCGAAGGTTTAGCCTTAAAGAAATCTGCACACAGTAGCAATTGCCTTTAAACCTCCAGAGCGCGCACAGGTGTGCTTGGTTTTTCCAGGTCTGCCTGCTGCTGCCTCAGCAGCTGAAGGTCAGGTATGCCTGCCACTGAAGACAACTTTGTGCTTGGATTCACTTGGGTTTTGCAAAAGGACGTACAAAATGTACAAAACACTGTTATGAGTTTTAACTTCTGCAGTTTTTGCAGTATCTCTGGGTATTCATGTCCTCTTTTTAGTTATTTAAATGGTATTTTGCATGTAGAAATAGAGTCTGCCATTTTATTTTCTGCCAGAAGTTATTAAATACTATTAAACCCCACTAAATGAAAAGTGACATGCTCTTGTGTGCACTTGCATGAAGCTAAAATCAACACTAGACAGGAAATTAACTTAAATTTGGGAAAGAGTGTATGGGAACAATTAGTTGAGATGATCTCTGCCTCTCTCTGTGGATATTGAATGACTTTCATGTTTAAAGTGTACATTTAAGGGAATTTAATTGTCTAGGATCTCGTTTGAGAAAAATGGGCTTTTTACTTGATAGATCGATTGATTTATCTATTTAACTAATTTAGAGTCTCCATAATATACATGACTGATACCTACCAAATGAACGCTAACTGCCCTCCCTGGCCAGTTGCATCTCTCTCTCTCTCAAAGGTTCTTGTTCTCTTGCAGTGGTTTTGTGTTCAGAGACTCCCATCATTCCTAGGGCAATTGCTTTTGCTTATCATTGGTATATCACTCTCTTGATACCTTTTTATCTCTTCATTTCTTTTTTATTTTCAAAGTTTTTCTTTGAAACAATGTACATGACCTGTAGGAGACAAGGGCTCGTTAACACCATGTCATTTTTCCTTACTGTGAAATTGTATGAGCACGGTTGGTGGCTTACAGTCCTGCAGCCAGGAGAGGATATTAAAACACAACTATGACATATTATGCTTCTTCAGGCTACAACTCTTATTTTCAAATTTTATTAAGTGTCTCTAGTAGTCGGTCTAAAACAAAGTCTTGTAGAACTCAGACTTTGGCAAGGAGGGCTTGGACACTTCCCCTTTCTAAAAAGGAAGGTAATGATGGGTTTTAATTACAGCACAATTAGAGCTTTTGATATCAAATTAATTTTCAGTGATAGTGTTGGTCTTGGCAGAGAGTGCAGAATTTATAAGATTAAAGCCCCGTGAGTATATGCACATACTCTTATAGCTTTTTATGCAAATTGAAATTCCTGCTTCATTTTCCATTTCTAGAATCAAAGACTAAGGATAATAAAGCTTTTTAGCTTAGCTAAATTAGTTACATGCATTTTATTACATCAAGCCATACTTAATTATAAGCCATACTTGGCAAATTCTCTCCACTTTAAATAATTGCTCACAAGATAATAATTTCATGAAATTTGTTTGTGGGCATAATATGGAGATATTGCTCTCAATTAAAATTACAGAATTTCAGTAAAATTTTGAGCTCGTAGCTTACTTGTACTTATTAAGCCCAAGTGGTTAAACTAGCATGAGTACTGAAACAAATGTTATTTTTGTTAATTAATAAAACATTTTATATTTTTGCCAGTTTATTCTAAAACACTTGTTACAGAAAAAAAAATAGCAATGCATTTCATTTAGACACAATCAATAGGTGTCTAAAATTTACATCATTCATTTAAGACAATAATAGAGGCAAAATAATTGTAATGAAAACATAAAGCCAATAATTAAAATAATAAATATTGGCACAAATTATTTGATATAATATTAAGGTATAAATTTATCTCCAGCAGAATAAATATATGTAGTAAAGTTATCAGTGGGACACAACTAGATAATATTTTTCTGGCATTTTTAATTATTAAAATTTAATTTTTAATTTTGAAAAGATTTCAGACATTTTTTTTGCAAAAATGTTGCGAAAGTTACTAAAAATCTGGTATACACATCAGCAATATCCCTTAGATATTAACATCCTACATAAACACAGTGCATTTACCAAAACCAGGAAATTAACATTGATGGGAAACTATAACTTAACTTACATACCTTATCTAAATTTCACCAAATACTGTATTAGTATCTTTATATGGATTTAGGATTAAATTTAGGATCATACGTTGTATTTAGTTGTCATGATACCTTAGTCTCCTTTAATCTGGAATAATTTCTAGATCTTTTCTTCCTCTTCATCACTTTAATATTTTGGAAGAGGACTGGCCAGTTATTTTGTATAATGTCTCTAATTGTTCCTTGCCTAATATCTCTTTATGACTAAATTCTGTGGTAAGAATGCCACAGAAGTAATAATGTGTCTTTCTTTCATTGTATCATGAGGCACATGATATAGACTTGGTTCTCCTGTTTGTAATGTGCAATTTGATAGTACCTGGCAGGTTTTCCACTGTATTGTAATTTTTCCTTTGTGATTATTGAGTATCCCCTGGGAGATACTTTGAGACCATGTAGCTATTTTTTAATCACACATTCACCGACTAATTTAGAATCCATTGATAAAGAGAAATGGTGATTTTCCATTTCCACTACTCATTCAGCTTTGAGTGGATAGAAATCTACTCAAAGGAGGAGTTTTCCTTCCCTCTTATTTACTTATTTATTGCTTACTGATTCATTGACTCACTTGTTCATATCATTTTGTATTTATGGAATCTTGTATTAGTCTGTGGTTAGTTATGCATTATTTACTTTTTTTTTTACCCCTGAAATATTTGGCTTTTCAGAACTTCTTCATGCCATTCTCTGTGGCCTTTCATTATAACATAGCTCCATCCTTTGAGTCTTTTATTTGTTTTTCTTGTATTATCAGTGAGAGTAAGCACTAAAACTTATTTTCAGTGAAACATTTTAACTTTGTCCATTTTCCATTTAGTTCATTTTTCTTATTGGTTAATACAAATTGTTTTCATAACTAAGCAATAAATTCTTTGTAATATGTTTTGTGAAATGTTTTGTGTTGATCATATATGTTTTGATTTTCTTATGCTTTTGCATTCATAAATATGTTTTTAATGTAATACAATTTATCAAATTTTTAAGACTTGTGGGTTTTGACTTCATAATTGAACAGGCCTTCCCCACTCCTATATTATAAAACATTTTTCTCTGTTGATATACTTTTCCTTTAAGTACACTTACGATTCTTTTACATTTACATCTTGAGTCAGTTGAATTTATCTTAGTGTAAGATGTTCATTATATATAAATCTTGTTTTTCTCTAGATGACTACTGTGAACCAAAAAAACAATCCCCACTTTTATTGTTTAATTTATGATTTTCCATCTGTTTAAAATTCTATCTTTATATAATAGCAAAATTTTGTATTTGGTTTTATTTGTCTCCTTAATATATATTTGTTTGTGACTTTGTATCACACTCTTTTATTTTTATCTAGTTTTACCATGCATTTTAATATGTTAATCAAGTACCTTCTTGTTTATCTTTCACATTTTTTTCTGTTTTTTTTATTTATTTACTTTTCCATATGAACTGTAGCTTATACATGTTCAGTTAAAAATCAATTATTAATATTGGGGTCACCTAAAGTTAGGGAGAACTGATATTTGTACAAATGAGTCTTTCTATTTTAGATTACAGTATTACTTTTATGTATTTAGTCTTTCTTTGATTCTTTCAAGAATGTTTAAAAACATTCTTCATATCCAGAGTGTATTTTTTAAAGTTTATTAAGAGGTATTCTATCACTTTTTAAATTGTTTCAAGTAAGGTATTTTCCCATTGTTTTGTTTCCATTCTTGATGTTATTTGTAAACAAGAAAACTATTGATTTCTACATATGGATTTTTAGGTTTTTGTATTCTAAAAATCTATCTGAATTTCATCATTGTAATTGTTTTTATCAGTTGAATCTTGGGTTTTCCAAGTATACATTCATATCAGTGACAAATAGTAAAAATTACTATCCCCTTTCTCATTTTCATATGTCTAATATCTTTCACTTATCTAGCTGCAATGGCTGATGTTTTCAAAATGATATTATAATAATGGTAATAGTGGCCATCCTTGTTTTAGAAGGCTAATGAGAATGCATCTAATGTTTACTTGGGGGGAATATGAGTTTTGGGTTGAGCTAGCTGTATTTCATAATGTTTAAAGAGCATCCATGTATTCTTCTTTTATTAAGTTTTTAAAAATCAAAATACATGCTCAATTTTATCATAGACCTTTAACAAAGGCCTCTTCATCTATGGACATGACCTTATGCCTTTCTTCTATCATTCATTGTTTGATGAAATGAATAGATTTCTTAATGCTGAAGCATTCTTGCTGGACCGGAATAAACTTCATTTGGTTATGCCACATATTATTGTTTCAATGTGTGGCTGAATTGTGTTTAATAATATTTATTTAGCATTTTCATCAATAAACATTACAATGTTTGGTTTGGTCTTTTTATAAATTCCTTCTTGGATTTTGATCACCAAAGGACTAACTTCATAAAAGAGAGTTTCTTTTCTTGATATTGACAATTTTAAATGGCTTTAGGATTTTCTGATCTGTAAAAATTTGGGTAAAATTTCCCTGAAAAAAATGTCTGTTTGGTGATTTTGGACACAGTAACATTTTCACAACTCTATTTTTCCACAGTGAATTGTCCACAGATGCTCCATTTGTGTTGGATTCCATTTAATTTAGTGCAACTTCCTTAAAATGTTCCTTTTTTCCTCCTGGATTTTCAATAGATTTTGCAGACTTCAAACAACATATTCTCTTGTTAATCTTTTAGTTTCCTCCAAATATAGTGATTTACCTCTCATCATTCATTATTTTATGTATTTGTGCTTTCTACTTCTGCATTATCTAGTTTATCGGTTTTCTCAAAGACTCAGAGTTTGGTTTACTTATTAGTTCTGGCATTTTTCTTGTTTCTAATTGATTATATTCTACTTTTATCTTTATTAAATCCATCCTTCTACTTTCCCTAGGTTATTCGTTGCTTCCTTTTTTTTCTATCTTCAAGTAAAACTTCATGCCTTTATCTTATAGTTTCTTTTTCTTTTTTTAAATTAAAGTTTATTGGGGTGGCAATTAGAAAATTTTCTGAGACAGTTTAAGAAAAAAATCCAAATCTAACTTGTAGAATACTTAAAACTTGTAGAATACTTAAAATATCAATCATGAAAGCCATTCATATATTTCTTATTGTAATTTCCAGGTGTTAGGGACTTTTGAATATTTTGTTTTGTTCTTACATTCTTGTGTAATCAGAGAATACTATCTGTAGTATTTCTACTTTGAAATACACAGATGCTTTATTTGTGGTTTAGTATTTGGTCAAATGTGTATATATTCCACACATTTCATAAAAAGACAATTTCACTGTTTTTGAGGAAGAAAGTTTTAAAGTTTATACTATTTTAAGGTTATAAGTGAAATTTTGTTGTTTCAAAAATACACATTGTGATTTTTGCAGAGATTACATAGCAGATACTTACAAGATCAATTGGTGGGTAATTAATTTCTTACAAAGTTTAATTTTTTAAAGTTCAGGAATATTATCTCTGTTTATTCAAATTTTGTTGCTTATTTCTTTGTGAAAATGTATTATGTTTGGTTCAGGTATTTTCATATATACCCTGTTTATTTTATTTTTAATATTATCTATTAATATCATATATATACATATATATTATCTATTAATATAATATATAGACACACATATATAATATTAATACATAATACATATATATGTATGCATACATACATATATGCATATATATATGTTATATATACACATATATATAATATATATACACATATACACAGAGGATGCCACAAATGTATACATTTTAAGAAAGGAAAAAACTGTATTAAAATTGCAATACTCAACATATAACAATAACAAAAGATGCATACAAATCATGTATATACATTATTTTGGCACCCCAGTATATATTTTTTGATTATCAGAAAGTTCCATAAAATTTTTAAATGGAAAAGTAAAATGACAAACTATAATCATAATTAACTTTTGACACTTTTCATGCACACAGACACATGCATATATTTATAATTATTTTTATTTTTTATGTAGAATTCCTTTATATGGTTTTATGATAAGTTTATTAAATTGATCCCAAGTTGATTGCCATTTAGGTTTTTACAATATTTTGCTGTTATGAACACTGTAGCCAGACAGAAATGTGTGCAGATATGTCAATGTGTGTGCATGCACACGTGCATACACACATATAGAGAATGCCAGTGTAATCCCAAGGACTCATTTTTATTTAAAAAAAAATGCTTCTCAGGAAGCATGTTTTAAATTGATAGCATTAAGAACATAGATACTTAGTACTGCATTGCTCCAAAGAAACATTGTATTTTAGAGAAATGTATTGTGGGGACAGAGCCCCAGAAAGTAGTTTACAGGCTCTCGGCCTCACGTGGAAGGGTGCTGGCTAGGGTGGTGAATGGCCGTTGGCTGTGGCTGATTGGCCGTCGGCTGTGGCCGGTTAGCTGATTGGCCGCTGGTATGACTGCTGCGGCTACGAAGGATTGCCGAGGACTGCCGAGCAGAGCCGAGCAGAGCCGAGCAGAGCCAAAGAGAGCAGAAGAGGAAAGCCGAGAGAGAGGAACAGAGTCGAGAGAGTGGAGGAGAGTCATCGGTCGGTCGGTTGGCGGAAAGGAGGATGGCAGGTCACACGTCCGGTGGGCCCAGCCTCCAGTGAGACCGTGGTGGTATGGCTCCCCTACCTATGGCTCCGTGGGTGTTCCTTTTTGGCCTCACCATATCCTGTGTTCTTGTGTGGGGAGCGGGAGCAGAGACCCCGCAGGCCACCCCACCTGAAAGATGGCGCGGCGAGAAGGCCTCCACGCACGACAAATGGCGCAGCGAGCAGGGTTTCCCGCACGACATGTACTAAGCATGTGGGTTTCACTTACTGAAACCCACACATGACACAGGGAAAATCACAGGGAATCACAAAGAAGGAAGGAGTTAGCTTTCATATAAGATATTTGGATTCACCCCAACTCCAAATGCAAACACAGGCCTCTGTGGTCTTCAGATGGCCCCTCATAAGCTGACTGGAACCCATCTTTCCAGACTTACCTCTTATCAGGACCCCACTTCCTGCTCTGCCTCCATTTAACGCTATGAGTTCTAAATAGCACCTTCCTGAATATTGGCAGCTTTAGGTGTTTTGTTTTGTGTTTTGTTTTGTTTTGTTTTGTTTGGCTCTGAAGTTAAACATACACTGTTCATCTACACAGATATCTTTCCCCACTTTGTTCTTCTTGAAATACCTATTCGTCTTGAACATACAGCATGAAAACTCTGGACACGTAGAACCAGAGACTGAGAAAGGGATTGATTGCACGTTCCTTATTAAAGGGGTAGTTTTTAGGGAAAAATCTGTAAGGAACTGAGAAAATTGGTAGAGCAGAAGGGAAAGAGTTGAGCAAGGATATGGTCTCAGGTAATTTAGTATGTCATGATGCACAGAGATCTCAGGATCCATATTTCCACCTGAGGCCAGGGGTCTGGTGTTTTGTGTTCTCAGAACAATCAGTCTTTAGCTGTAGGATACCACCTGGGCAAGCTGGAGCCCATAGGCTGAGGGAAGTGTTCCAGAAAAAGGTTGTCAGGACTGAAGGTTGTCATTCCTTCGCAACCAGTACTTGTAAGTAGCTGTCAGATGGATGTACCAGCCTGGTCAACAGGGTGAGAAACCAATAGCATCTTCTGTGCTCTGATCTATCACATTTGTGGTACTTACTGTGACAAGCAGATACAGAAAAAAACACAGAACGTAAAAAGGAGCAGAAATAAATCTTAGGAGCAATGTAGTTTAATGTTTATTGTTCTACAAAGATGTTTAAATACAGCTACTTGGCTATTACTTAAAAATGCTTATTTACATATAGATCAGCATATTTTTTGTGTTTTAGAAAAATACATAACTTCTCAATTAATAGTCTCCAACTAAATGGAATTCTACTTTTTATAGTACTTTAGACATATGACATTTTGTTTTCCAACTAACAATAAATAATCCATTTACAGCAGTTTTCAAGAAATGAATAGTTGTATTTTCACCCAATATCTCAAAGCAGTTACTAATAAAATTGAACCAAAATTACATCGAATAAAAGTCAGTGCAATTTCACTGGATGGTATGCCTTTGTAAAGACAGACCTAAGGCACTACACTATGAGGAGATGAATCATCTTCCTCAAATATCTATTGGCTGATGGAAACAAAATTCATATGGATTTCCCTGGAACCTGTCCTGGGGTTTCATAATCACATTAACGGCTGAGAGGTTTAGAGAAATGGTTCAGTGTCTACACATTCGGCGTTTGCCCCCACATCTTCGAGAAAATCTTTACCAGCTTGGTGAATCCTCTTTTTGGGTAACAAAAGAACAATATCCTAAAGCAAAAAAAGATATTAACTCAGTCATTGTCCCCATAAGACAAAGTTTATGTGTTCTGTGCAAACATAACTTGGATCGCACAGGAAAAAGGGAGCGATTTCAGAACCAGGAAATAGGATTCTTAAAGTGTTATTTATTAAAATTATGGACTTCGGAACATGATTTCCAAATAGAACCCTCCCTTTTTGTGCCCTTTTCACCAGTCTATTAAATAACTGACATCAGTACAGTGTGTTCTTCATTAGAGGTACATGTGCAGACTTGTGTTGGCTGAAAACTCCAATAGCCACTTGCTAGGAAAAAGAGGAAGGACAGTTCCATCTGCTTTTGATGAGTTTTCTACCTTTTAGGTATGAAAGAACCTCTCCCCAAATACTTTAATGAGGACTCCATGCTCCTCTTACATTCCACTAAACAAATGTAAATTTACTTTTTGTCCTTATTGGCAGCCCAAACCCTCCCAAGGCCTGAAAATGCCCTTGGACATAATATAGCGTCGATAATTTTGGAGAATTCCCTGGTTTAGGTGGTTGACAGTCCTCCCTGGAACCTCTTGGGGTAGATCTGGTTGCAAATCTGTGTCACTTCAGCATTGCTGTAGGGCCCTTTTTGAACCATATTTGTGTTACAGGGTCCTTTGGGTATGCCAGGACCCCTGTGCTTCAGGTCCATCTCTTCTTATGTATCCATCGCCTCTGACATCTTGCCACCTTACCCAGGAGCTGCCACCAAGGAGCTAAACAGTCTTCCCCTGCAGTACGAGGCCCTCGGCGGCACTCTCCTCTTCTTACTGCAGCACAGAGCTGCTTGTTTCTCTCAGAAAGGCTGTTTTCTCAGTGGACATCAATTTCTTCAATGAGCACAGACTTTTACAAAGGTAGAGATGTGTGTTGACTTCAAAGTGCTTTTCCTCCTGCACCAAGAATGAAAGTGCAAGATCAGGATAATTAAAAACTAAAAACATGCTTTAAAAATCATAAATACAGGGGATGAATGGAGAATGGATTGGAGGTAGATTGGGAAGGGAAAATACAGAGGAAAGACACAAATTGATCATTCACATATCTTCTTAACTCAATGGAAAACAAAAATACAACAGGCAGCTTTAAAAAATGATCAGTTATCCAAATAGGGGAGAAAAAAGTAAGGTATTAGTATCGTTTTAATTTGTTAAATTTATTGGGGTGATGTTGGTTAATAAAATTACATAGGTTTCAAGTGTACAATTCTGCAATACATCATCTATATCTCACATTGTGTGTTCACTACCCAGTCAGTTCTCCTTCCATCACCATGTATTTGACCCCCCTTTCCCTCTTCTATAACCTCTCTCCCCCCTTACCCTCTGGTAACCACTAAACTGTTTTTAATTTATTAAATATTCAGGTGAAAATTGATATTATTTTTAATAGTGACATGTTATGTCCAAGAAAAAATTGATACAGATAGATAGCAAACGCATTCATGTACTCATACATGTATGTTTTTATTTAAACATTTTAATTAAAATCCTTGTTTTGAAGTTATCATAGATTGAGATATAATTGGAAAAAAATAATACAAAGCAATCCTGTGTAAATTTTAACCAGTTTCCCCATAGTAACACCTTTTGGGGAGAAAAAATTTTATCCACATGTTTGTATACAATATCACAAGTAACTGACAAATACAGTTAAGAAACAGAAGAATTCATTAGCCCAAATCTCCCACATTTTGAACTTTTATAGCAACCCCTATTTCCCTCCTGTCCCCACTCCTCCTTAAACCTTGGAAACCACTAACTTCTTCAAAATTTCTATAAATTTATAATTTTGAGAATGTTATAAAAATGCAATCATATACTACGTAATCTTTTAGGATTGGATTTTTTTAACTGAGATATAATTTCAAATAACATTGTCTAAGTTTAAGATGTATATATTTACTTGATACATTTATATATTGCAATATGATCACCACCATAGCATTAGCTAACACCTCTATCATATCACAATTATCCTTTTTTTGTGTGGTGAGAACATATAAGATGTAGTCTCAGCCATTCTGAAGTACGTAATACAGTATTGTTGACTATAATCACTAATGCTGTTCATTAGATCTTCAAAACTTATTCAAAATGAAAAGATATCCTACTGAATGGGAGAAGATATTTGCCAATGATATGTCTGATAAGGGGTTACTATCCAAGATTTATAAATGATTCATACAACTCAACAACAAAAACTAAACAATCCAATTGAAAAATGGGCAGAGGACCTGGATAGACATTTCTCCAAAGAGGACATACACATGGCCAATAGACATATGAAAAGATGCTCAATGTCACTAATCATCAGAGAAATGCAAATGAAAACCACAATGAAATACCACCTCACTCCAGTCAGAATGGCTATCATCAATAAATTAACAAACAACAAGTGCTGATGAGGATGTAGAGAAAAGGCCTTATGCACTGTTGGTGGGATTGCAGATTGGTGCAGCCACTGTGGAAAACAGTATGGGGGTTCCTAGAAAAATTAAAAATAGAACTACCTTATTACCCAGTAATTCCACTCCTAGTATTAATCCAAGGAAATCTAAAACACTAATTCAAAAATATATATGCACCCCGATGTTTATTGCAGCGTTATTCACAATAGGCAAGATATGGGGACAACTGAAAGGTCCATCAATAGACGATTAAAGAAATCATGATACATTTATACAATGGAATATTACTCTGCCATAAAAAAGAATGAAATCTTACCATTTGCAACAACATGGATGGACCTAGAAGGTATTATGTTAAGTGAAATAAGTCAGACAGAGAAAGACAATTACCACATGATCTCACTTATATGTGGAATCTAAAGAATAGAATAAACAAGCAAATACAACAGAAATAGACTCAGATACAGAGAGCAAACTGATGGTTGCTAGTTGGGAGGAGGTTGGGGGATGAGTGAGAAGGGATTAGGAAGTACAGATTGGTAGTCAGAAAATAATCACGGGGATGTGAAATACAGTATGGGGAATAGTCAATAATGTTATAAAAACTGTATGGTGTCAGACTTATAAGAGGGATCACTTCATAAATTATATCAATGCCTCACCACTGTGCTGTGCACCTGAAACTAATATAAAATAATATTGAATATCCACTGTAATACATACGGGATGTAAAGTAGAGTCTAGGGAATATAGTCAATGGTATTGTAATAACTATGTACAGTGTCAGAGGGGTAGCAGACTTGTTGATGTTATCACTTTGTGAGGGGTGTAAATGTCTAATCATTATATTGTTTTGTATACCTGAAACTAATAATAATAAAAAAAAACTATTGATTATATACATACAGAATGTAGTGAACCATCTTACTCAACCCTGATAGTTTCAATACTGGGGGTTCCAAAAAAATGTATACATGTGACTTGTATTCATCTTTTGTTATTGGTATATATTGAGTGTTACCATTTTAATACAGTTTTTTCCTTTCTTAAAATGTGCATACATTTTTTGGCACCCTTTGTAGTATTTTTTAAAATTTTCTCACATGTTCTGGTTAGGCAGTCATTTTCTCTGTTAATAGAGATGATTATATTTCCTCCTGGATAATCAGTAGTTATGCTTTATATTTCTGTTTTATTGCATTGCATTGGAGAAACTGCAGAAGAATGTTGAATTATTATAATAATGTCAAAATGTTCCCTCTGATTTAGCCATTATTGCGTCATTTCCCTTTCTGCATTCCCCAACCCACAGCAATCAGTATTCAATTGCTATCCTTAAGGAAGACGGACCCCTGACATTCCACGTTCAGTGGGGCTTGCCTTTGGGTCCTTCTCTTTTTGGTTCTGTATGCTTTTAGCACACATTTTCAGCCATGCTTTTATTCGTGAAACTCCAAACTCTTCAATCTATGAGGACCCTCTAGTAACTCTTTTGTAGCCTGCTGAACTAACTCTTCTGCCATTATGAAAACTTTATGCCTTGTTTTTTGTCAAGGTTCTGCCCATACACCCCTGCCCTTCTCCTCTATCAATGAGCTTTTCCTTACTTTGAAAATTCTTTGTTCAATATGGTTAATCTATCATATATATATATATATATATATATATATATATATATATATATATCATATGTAAACAAAAGTAACTTTTTTTGTACACAGAGAATAAAAGAAAATTGATCATAACGCAGCGAAATAGAAAATACACAGAAATCAGCACAATAAGAAACAGAACTCCTAATGCACTGCTCACCACAGATCTCTTGCCTCAGTTCTGACAACTATATCAGCAGTATATTTCCATCTAGCTGTCCCAGATGTTCTCACACTCAAAATGTCCACATATGACCTCTTATCTCCAGAAATCCACACTTTCCTCTTGTACTGTGTCTTTCAAATGGCGGTAACTGGATTTTCTTAGTTCAACTAACGTAACTCCTTGCTAGAACTCCTGAGGGAATGAAGTCACCATGGATTAAGGGCCTCACTCTGTCATGTCCTGTATCTGTATAGCCTGATGCTATCTCCTGATCCTACTGGGTGGGTTGGAGAGACATGGGCAGTTCTCTCACACTACAAGACAGATGGTAATAGCTTTTGTGACTGGTAGTTCTCAAACACCTCAGCTAATATGTGAGAATACACTTGACCAGACAGAGGTATCTGTCCTGAATTACATTTTCCATTCTTCTGAGAAAAAACAGGAGATATTAGGCCTCTGTGGGGACAGAGTCCCAGAGAGCAGTTTCCAGGCTCTCGGTCTCACGTGTAAAGGTGCTGGCTCGGGTAGTAGATGGCTGTCAGCTGTGGATAGTTGGCTATCAGCTGTAGCCAGTTAGCCAATTGGCCACTGATATAACTGCCATGGCTGCTTGGTTGGTCAGTTGGTCGGTTGGCAGGCAGAGAAGCGGACAGCAGGTTGCAGGTCCTGTGGCTCCAGCCTCCAGTGAGACTATAGTGCCTCCAGTGAGACTATAATGGTATGACTCCCCTTCCTGTGGCTCCGTGGGTATTCCTTTTAGGCCTCACCATATCCTGTGTTCTTATGTGGGGAGTGGGAGCAGAGACCCCGCAGGCCGCCTCACATGACAAATGGTGCAGCGAGCAGGGTCTCCCTAATGACAGCCTCTCTCTTGTCACCTGAAGAAAGTACCAATTCAGCAGTTGGACACCAATTCACTGCAATGGGAGCATTCATAAAAATGTATTGCAGATATGGCCTTGGTAGTTGTCATGAGGACAGTCGCCAAGCCTTCAGTGATACAGCTAAAGGGTATTTGCGTATGGACCGTAGCCTAGAAGCTCACAGAGCTCTCTCTTCATACCCTCTCCGCTCTGGCAGCCTTCGCCTGGGCACAGGTTGCTGCTCTCTCCCTGGTGGAAATCGGCAGCAAGGAGGAGAGGTGGATGAAGGTACTAGAGGTTTGCCCGGGTTGTGTGTGGGGAGGGCTAATACTTATTTAGTGGGGCCTATCAAGCTGAAACTCACCAGTGAGAGCACTGACTCTGGAATGCAGACTCTGCAACCTCACTGCCTGAGCCTAACTCACCCCTCTGCTCTGTGATTTTTGGTTGGTCACCTAAACTGAGCTTTAGTTTTCTCATCTGCAGGTTAGCAGAGGACTTAACAACATAGAGTCATTACAGGAATTAAATGAGTTACTCTATGTAAATCCCACACAGCTGTGCCTGGACAGGTTTAGCAGCTCAGAGCTTTGGCTCTTAGTGCTGTGACAGCGGGGCATCTTTGCTTCCTGAATGGTGGACCTAAGAGAATGGTGAACTTCCTCAGAAAATCAGCCTGCTAGTGTCTTTTCTTCTCACTATAATTTGTGTTTCCAGGAAGCTCAAGCCCATTTTGAACTCTGCACTTTCCCTCTCTCTCTACTCAGGCTCCTCATATTATCAAGCATGTGTCCTGCTGGTGTTATTTCCTCAGTCAGTCTTTCCTCCCTACGCCTTTCCCACTGTTTTATTTAAGACTTCATTGCTGGTCATGTGAATTACTATTGTTACTTTCTTTCTTTAATCCTATCCCCTAAATCCTTCATCCACTGAGCTGCTGTTCTGACCAAATCCCTTCCCTTTTAGATCTTTTCACTGGCTCCCCATCAGCTATACAATAAAGTCCAAGCTTCTTTACATGTCGCACAAAGGCCCAGCCCACCTCTGTCTCCTGTCGCTCCGCTTTCTCACATCCTGGGTCCAAGCAACACTGAGCTTCATGTAGTTTCTCGCAAATATTATACCTGGCTGTCTGTTGCATTTGTAATTTTCTTGGGTGTTAGTGGTAATGATAAAAGTTGATGAGAGAGAGAGAGAGAAAAAGAGAGAGAGATCATAGGCAGGGACAGGGATATGGAATTAGGGGTACTTTCTTAATTTTTTAATTAAGCGTGGGATGAAGTGACAAAATGAAGCATCATTTCCTAAAGAATACCCTCCAAATCTTAATCTCCCAACTGGGTTATTTCTCCAAGTTCATGGCTCATTTATCTTTATATTATTGCATTATCATTATGGCAGGCTGAACAATTTGACAGCACGGGTTCTGACATACCCCATGCAGGAGTATAGAATAGATCTTCAATGAGGAGTGGGGAAGTAAATGAAACTCAAATGACTAAAAAATTTTAACCACAGCAATGACCAGGAGAATCTCAGCACATCTCCCCACCGATGAAGCACCTGTTCCTTTTTCCATATCTTCCATTTTAATTTTCTAAGTGTGGGGACAGAGCCCCAGAAAGTAGTTTACAGGCTCTCGGCCTCACGTGGAGGAGTGCTGGCTCGGGTAGTAGATGGCCGTCAGCTGTGGCTGATTGGCCGTCAGCTGTAGCCAGTTAGCCAATTAGCCGCTAATATAACTGCTGCGGCTACGGAGTAGAGTGGAGGAGAGTGAAAGAGAGTCGTCGGTGGGTTGCAGACAAAACGGACAGCAGGTCGCACGTCCAATGAACCCAGCCTCCAGTGAGACCGTAGTGGTATGACTCCCCTACCTATGGCTCCGTGGGTGTTCCTTTTTGGCCTCACCATATCCTGCGTTATGTGGGGAGCGGTTACCAGAGGCCCTGCAGGCCTCCCCGCACGACACTAAGCAAAAAAAAATAGGAGTTATCTTTATTCTGTATTTTTCTTACTATCAAGTCTGTCTCATCTACTGATTGCTCACAAATAAGCTATTGATATTTAACATACGGAAATGTCTTCCCACTTGGTCATTGTATAGAATGAAAACGGTGTGCAACTTTAGTAAGGAGGGGGATATCCTGGGTTATATTTTAGTAATAAAGTTTTAAAGAGAGATGCCATAAGTCATCGAAATATGCTCAAATGTGTTAGTAATTAGGAAAATATAAATGTAAATATAATGAGATATTATTATTTTAGTATTAATAGTTTGACAAAAATTATAATATTGGCTACTGCCTTCTGGCATGTGGAGGCATAAGAACCCTCATGCACGTTTGGTGGTCATGAAGTCTAGTACAGCCAGTTAGAGGCATAATCAAGTTACACACTTTATGTAAAGTAAATAACATATGTTCACTGTGTATCTGCCCCTGGATATGTAGCTTTTTATATATCTTATAGACAGGGTTCTATTAGTGAACATGGATAAGGGTATTCACGTTTCCTTTGTCACTGATGGCAGAAATTTGGAGGCCATCTAGGGGTGCATATGGAGAATGAACATAATACTATACCATTCCGTAATCAACACAATATGTGCACAGACACCAGTGTGGGTAGACCCAGAAATCACAGTGCTGATTGAAAAATGTAGTAAGGAAATGAGGTCTATCGTCCAATGTCATTTACGTGCCTGTCGTGCGGGGCGGCCTTGGGGGTCTCAGCTCCCATTCCCCACATAAGAACACAGGATGTGGCTAGGCCAAAACGGAACACCCACAAAGCCATAGGTAGGGGAGTCATACCACTATAGTCTCACTGGAGGCTGGAGTCACATGACGTGCGACCTGCCGTCCACTTCTATCTGCCAACCGACCGACTCGCTAACTGCAATCTGCACTTACTAGCTCAGCCACCATCTTCTTGCTAGCCCCCATTTTCTGCTAGTGTAGTCTCGGTAGTTATATTAGTGGCCAGTGGCTCACTGGTTACAGCTGACGGCCAACTAGTCACAGCTGATGGCCATTCAATCACAGTTGATGGCCATTTACTATCTGAACCAGCACCTTTCCACATGAGGCCGAGAGCCTGGAAACTGCACTCCTGGCTCTGTCCCCACAGTGCCTCCCTCCATCTCCTCATCCATAGGTTAGAATAATGATAGTGCCTGTCTCCCAGGCTTGCTTTGAGCATAAAATGAGTCAATGCATGAAAAGCACTTAGCTAAATGCCTGGGACATAGTAAATGCTATACACTATAGTTATTACTCATTTTGTTTTTATTATTCAAAGTAGTGACGCATGCAAACAAAACACTACTTGACATTTGAAATAAATGCATACTAGTAAAAAAATATACATCAAACGCTTCAGATTTGTTGCTTGTGGAGAATGGGAGTAGGAAATGGGGATAACAAGGAAGAAAGACACAACTATTACAAGCGGGAGTGATGTATCAGGACCTGAGCAATATGACTAAACCTTCTGCACCTGAGTTCCAAAACAAGCTAACAGATATCCAGAGGGCCTGCTGATTGAGAGCACGTAAGTTAAGGTGATTTCAGCTGCAAGTGAAACGATGACTTAATTGATAGGAGGCGTTATTGCTCAAAACAGAAGTTTGGAGGTAGTTCGTCCCCGGGTCAGTTTCGTTCTCAGTGATAATATTCTTCAGCCCCCAATCTTTAAAGCCTTGATTTTCACACTCTGACTTTGGTGTCATGGTCATAATACATGCCATTTCTCTGAGTCCAAATGGTAGGGAAATGAGAGAATTCACTTAGAACATCTCTCTCTTTCAACCAAGAGGAAATCTCTTCCAGAATGCCCACCACCAGTAACCATATGACCACCTCACCTCAGAACAAACCCATTACATTCAGGGTGGATCAGTGACTTATTGGCCAGCTGTGAGGGAAGGGAAATCTAGTATCTGATATCGACAGGCCCTCTGATGGAATGCTGGCTCTTCTAAAAGGCAGAAGGAGTGAGAATGGCTGCTGGGTAGGTCACCAAAAGTGTCTGCCACAGGAGGAGGAGAGTATATAAATATGGGTTAACCTCATACTGAATTAAAATCATTACTATTTCACCATTTATAAGCCTTCAACCTTATGGAAATGATTCAACCTTTCTGTGCCTCATTTTCCCCATCTGTGAAAAAAAATCCACCTTGTAAGGATGCACTCATAAATGCTAACTATAATTACTATTTGTTAGCAATTATTAAAGTGTTGAATGGATTTACATTCTTTTGCATCTTCATTAGAACCCCAGGATTGTCACTTGCTTGCTGCAATGGCTAGCCTTATGTGTTAGTGCTCTTATACAGGGGTGATTTTGCCGCTTAGAGGACATCTGGCACTGTTTTCCTTTTTGTTGTCCCCGTTGTCGGGAGAGCAAGGGGGGTGCTCTGGGAACCTAGTACCAGTAGAGGCCAGGGGCTACTAAACATCCTAAAATGCACAGGACAGCCTCCTCAACAGAGAATTATTCAGTCCATAACGTTAACACTGTCAAGAAAAACCCTTTAATATATGTAACTGAGACTCAAATAGGTCAAAAATGAACACCTTAAACCATCTATATCAACCATATTGTTTTGTCTACAAAATAGAGATAATGATCCCTTTCTTACAGCATTGTTGAGAAGACAAACATCCAATGTGCACAACATTTCAAACAGAGTGTGCAAACAGTTCACATCACTGTGGCTCAGCTTATTCAACTATAAAATGTGGTGATAATGCTTCATTGTGATGTCGCTGTGCACATTGGAGAAAATATGCTTAAGGTTCCCAGCACACGGTAGGTAATGTTAAGTGTCAGTTGCTTTCTTTCTCATCTTCTCCTTAATCTCCAAAAGACAGAACTTCGATCCTGTCTGGTGATCAGGTTCTGAAGGAACTACTCAGAAAAAAATCCATAATAATGCAAATTAAAGCAAAACTTGGATACCTACAGTTGAGAAGTTCTTTCACTTGCCATAAGGTATCTCTTCTAAATTGTGTATCAGATCAATCAGGCTGTAGTAAAAATTTGTACATTCAGTTCCAGAGTCAGAGCATGAATTAGGAGAAGAAGAAAAAAATCAGTACTTATTCTATTTTCTATTTTACAAGGTCATTACTTCTTTAATGGCATAATGACAGTGTGTAGCACAGAAGTTCCACAGCTTACCAGTCAACTCCCTGTAAGCACCATTGTGAGTATTTACCATAAAAACTCCTATTATTGGTGTAATGAGTCTTGGTAATAAAATAGCAGCTAGTGATTTCTCTGTGTTATTTCAAGCAGTACACTTTTGAGTTCTGAAATTCAGAAAGCATCTTCTTTCAAAAGGAAATATCACGGAGAAGAAGGGCACTTTCGGTGTGTGTGTTGAAACCAAATGAGACCTGAGGCTAATAAAAGCTCTGAAGCTTGACACTGCACACATCCCTGAACTCTGCTCAGTTTCCAACTTAGACAAGGTGTAATGGCCAACATAAACCATGCTTAAATCCTATTACCACTTAAAGATTTCAAATTGCCAACCAATAAAATGTAAGAGGACCTACGCATCCACATGTAGGAAATTAAGGTAAAAATTGGGTGAAAATGCAATAATTAGCATTGGGAGGAGGGAATGGGAGTCTCCAGATACCAGCAGTGAAATGGAAAAGTAAAGCTCACTGTGGCCATTCTAATTACTACGGAATCAAGCCAATAGGGTTAATGGAACCAGCCTGGGCTTTTAGTGTTTCATCCTTTGTTGTTTGCACTATGTTTTGTTTGCTTTTTATCTTTTGTAATTATGAAGGCAGATACCCAGTAAAATGGAAAACATACAAAACACAATGTAACTGGCTCATATTAGTTGATGAAATAATTACTAATGGATTTCTTCTTTGTTTTCTGTTTATCTCTAGTGTTAGAGAATTTATAGATTCTACCACAATCATCTCCTATAAATACTTAGATACATTTTTTTTTTTAGGAATTCTGCTTTATATTGAGCTGAAATCCATTTCTTGTTTTTGTTTTATTCATTGGTCCTATTTTTAATGTTTGAGTTTACAGGACAGATCTTGAGCAGTTTGAAGAAAAAAAAGCCATATTCTTTGTACATTATCCTCTCTCTTGGGTAAATATTTCTGTTTCTTGTGATATGTCAAGACCGTACTGTCCTCAAAATTTTCCAGGTGGTTCAGAATTTCTTAAGAGAGTCATACTCTCAAGCAAAACCATGAATTTCAGGGCAGCCAACAGCGGTGTTTCTTAATTTTAACACTCATTCCAATCACTGGGAGGTCTTGTTGAGACACAGATTCTGATTAATTAGGTCGTATGAGGCCCTAGACTCTTCATTTCCAGCAAGCTGCCCTAGCTAACGCTGTAAGTTAGTCAACAACTATTTGAGTAGCAATGGTCTAAGAATGCAGAGTAGAATATATTAATTTCATAACTCGTTCTGAATACTATTCATCTGTCAATACAGTGTAGGACAAAACTTGATTTATGCATGTGAAAGAGCCCCTCACCTTTCCTAGACTGTGTGAAGACAGCAGGTTTGTATTTATTCATTCATTCTGTTAGTCATATTCTCTCTTTTCAAGAACACAAACCTCACTACTCAGGAAAATAGATCTCACCATCCTTCATTACTCAGGGCAACTTTTAAACCTTTTTTTGTAGGTAGCTGACAGCTACCTACACAACTGTTCCCTTTGCCATTGGTGTCAATTAGTCTTTAAATTTTAAAGCAAAATTCACTATTTTCCTGCACTGAACTGTCATCTCTAAGAAATGGCAACATCATACAGCCAGGTACCCAAGATAGGAACCTTGGAATTACTTTATATTTCTCTCCGTATCATCTTAGCCGATGAAGTTTTGCCAAGACCTGATGATGATACCTCCTAAATAGCTTGTAGTTTACACATGCTGCAGATATTAGGTTAAAGATTGCTTTCTCCAAGAGTCCCTTTCTCTCCTACCATCCACATCCGTCATCACAGCTACACCCAACCAGCTACCTCCTTCTGCTCAATTTCCTCAGAGCTCCCTATGCTTCTCTCTTAATCTTAGCATATTTATGAATATAGAGGCTTTATATGTTTTTATTTTCCACAATCATGCCCAAGCCCAGAGGAGAGTCTGGAACAGACAAAAGGTCTAATGAGAATTTGGTGAATATTTAATAAACATCTGTGCTTGAAAAATATCTGTGCTTGATTTAACACTGCCTGTCTGTATCTAGGTGAATTGTACTGACATTCATTTGAAATGAAGCCCAACTTTAGTGGCTTATCACAGCCTTATTTTACAATTATAAATGCTTTTCATATAAGTGGAGATCATTAAAAATGACTTTTTCTATTAATATGTAAAATATTTTTAAGTGGTGCTTTCACCTGAAAAATGCTAGTGGATAGCATTCATATATAAAAATCTTTTACTTGCTCTTAATTACAAAAATAAAACAATAATCACAGACCAGCACATTCTAGATTTTTAAAAGGTGGTAATGAAGTATTGATGCATGGAGGGTGACATACATGCTTTTCTGGAACTCCTTTACTTTTGTTCTCACACACACACACACACAAATGTGGTGAATGCTGGCACCAGCTGTCTACGAAGACTGTGAACCAGGAGCAAAGTGATCAACAATCCCCGTTTGCCCAGGACATAGGGGCTTCTTAGGATGTGGGACTTTCAGTGCTAAAACCAGGACAGTCTTGGGAAAATTGGGATGATTGGTCATAATAGCCAGTGTTGGCTCTATCTGGGGTAGCATCTACCTATAACACCTACCTAACTCCAAAGTTCATAACAGACACCCCTGTTAAAGGAAGTCACAATAGCTGGGGTAGCTGCTTTGTAGAGATAAAGGGGAAGTTTTTCATGGCAGGCTTTCCTGGCCAATCTGGATCTTCCAACAGATTGATTCTTCATTACCTTATATTGGGGTTATTGCCATCAAAGTCTAGTCATAGTGGAAGGATCCTCTCTTTTATTTAAGCTAAAGAACTTTTTCTACTATCTATAAAAAAACCAGGTTCTATCCTTTTCTGTAATATCAGCCATGGCAGCCATCTGATGGTAATAATTTAACCATCTGCAACGGCAATCATTTAGTAAACTGTTTGCAAAAAATAAACCATAAAATGAAATGCAAATTGGATGAATTCAGAGGCACATATTTCTCTAATTAATATTGCTTCCTTAGGGAGTTATAGGTTCCTTTTGGCAACATTCATTTTACTGAAATCTTCTCTGGAAATGCAGTTTAAAGAGCGGAGCATTACATTTTTTTAGAAAGAAAATCATGGTTTCTTCGGAAATGTATCCACATTAAGTCTGTAGTCTCAAAACAGGGCTCTTTTAAGAGTAGAAGTTTAGGTACTTAGTCTGGTCTTCAAAGGCTTCTTGAGCTGGTCTGAAAATAACCATCCCGAAGTCTTTTTTCAATCTCCCTGGAAACTTTCACCTGCCAGGTTGGTCAACTGCTTTTTTTCAGACACTACTAGCACAGTGTCTTGCGCATAGTAGGGACTCAATAAATGTAGATTGAATGGATGAATACATGATGGGGAAATGAAATCTGGCAGGATATTTAGAGCCTTTATGTAGGAACTAGCCCATGTTATTATTGCCAAGATGATATCTTGTCTCTGCTTCTCTCCTTCCCATGAGCAACTCTGACTGTTGCTCCTCCTCTTTTCCCTAATTTACAGATACCCAGAAAGAGGTGTCCCCTGCACAAAAACTATATGCTGAAAACTCACCTCTCTCTACTCTTCTCTACCCTGTGCTACTCCCTCACCTCAAATCCCATTTCAATACCTAATTGCTACTACAAAAGTAGAAGCAAAATAATTTGATTGAATTATCAAAGTTCACACCAAGGTTAATGACATACCTGAAAGTATTTTAATTTTTCAAAGGCCATTGTTAAACCAAATGTATGTCTACATAGTAAATTTTCAAGTACTGGAAATTGATAGTTTTCACACAGTTTGATGAGGTAGAGGAACGAACGTGCGCCCGAGTGCATGTGCACAGCCCACACACTCCCCAGGGAGACAGGTACTTCTCTTCTGCCACAGCAAAGTCTAAAACATGAATAAGAATAAGGATTCAGGGGTGGTGAGAGGGCATGGGCAAATCATGATCGGTAATAGAGAAAAATCTTAATTGAACTTTCAATTAACTGGATTGTTAGTGGTAAGAAGTAAGATTTGCTATATCTTGCTTTTATTATAAAATAAGAAAAATTAAGGGAACAAAATAATCACAGGATGATTAAAAAAATAAAATTCTTGAGAATGCTCTACTGAGATCATAATAAATTCACTTAATTGTCTACATTTTCTATTTCCCAAGTTCTGACAATTGGAATAGATGTCCTAAATGATGACCCTGAGTCACAACATGGGTTGTAATGATGAGACAATGATGAGACAATGTGGGTGAAAGCATTTTGTGGATTACAGTGCAAATATCAGGAATAACTTTTAATGCATACCTACCCTAAAAATTAGTATTTCTTTGGAAAATCATTACTCCCTCTTTATGGAATAACTTAATGTAGCTAGATGGCCATGTTTTAAGACTGCTATAGGAAAAAAAAAAGTTTTTTAAAAGGGGGTCAGAGGTCTGCCTAAATCACTTTCATTATTCCTTCCACCTGTGATATTTCATAATAAATTGTAACATGAGTGGGAAAAATACGAGTATTTCAACAATTAGACTCTTGAACATGAAGCAAATATAATTTATTTCTACTAGCATGCTACCTACCTTCTGCTAAGCAATTCAGTTTTGAAAGTACCTGGTAATGTGATCTAATCCAGTGAATCTCTATCAAACCAGGATGTATTAATGAGTTTCAGTCTAATGCTTCTCCATACGTGATCCTCCCTTCTCCATAAACACCGATCTATCCTGACCATCAAGTGTACACTACTGCCAGTTAACAATGAGAATTAGGGCTAGACAGTTAGCATTCAGGATTGGTATTCTGGAGGGAGTAGTTCATTGAGGACAGGTATCACTCACCGTGCTAGCCCACAGCTGCTATACTCATGGCACAGGAGATCCTTGGTGCTGGTAGAGCTGAGTGGATAACAGGAGTCTCTTTAAAAACATACATATTTTCTATACAGCTTTCCCCACCTTGGGGATCCTCTGAGAGATTGATATGGAATTTTGGTATGGCTCAAGGCAGGCAGCCCAACATAACATTCCTCTGAAGACACTCACCTTGTCTGGTACCTAAAGATATATTCAAAACAGTTACTCCAACTGGTATGGCACAACTACTTATAATCAGAACAGATGCTGCCCACCCAGAGCAGGAAAATGGAGTCTACGCCAATGTTATCCCCCCATTTCATGGGTCATGGGGAGTCTCTCAGAATGGTGCTAAAAAGAAGGACTGAGAGGTGGGAGGAGCTCAGGAGTCAGGGCAGTTGTTTGTTTCTATCAGTCAGAAAGATTTCCATGTTAACAACCAGTTGAGCCATACTGGGACACACCAGCTAGGTGTTAGTCCTGTCAATACCCTGGTGGTCTTTGAAAAGACTGTAGATCCACATTCTCAGCTGCCATTTACAATAGAAACCTATGAAAACCTTTGGGATCCCCCCCCCCCCATAGAATTGTGGAGAACAGGGATAATGGTCTGGGGACTCACTCTAAGTGATGTAAGCATAGGGATATTACAGCATAGGCTTGCTTCCAAATCCCAGCTTCTCCATTTACTAGCTGTGTGACCTTAAGTGAGTCACTTAACTCTCTGTTTCTCCATTATTGTAAAGTCAGAATAATAATTACAAACATATGTTGGTTGTAAAGAGTAAATCAGTTATATGCATAAAGTAGTAAGAACAGTGCTGAGCACAGTAAATACTAAGTACTCATAAGAATAAGTTGCCATTACTTTGTTATCCTTCCCAAAGGTATGGATAGTATCTGATAGTAACTTCCTACTTTATCTGGTAACCAATACTGCAGATCTCCTCATACATGTGTTACCTCCAGACTTTGATGGGTCTCTCCTGTGCTTCATGTCTTACATATCCATTATTGATGCTTAGAAAATAATGAGGACGGAAAGGCTAATTCTATCCTGCTTTCATTCTCAGGTGCACTTACACGGTAGAAAGTTTGTGAACTTAATTGTCCAACCTCGTATGCCTTCTTTTAGCAATAAACTTATAATGAGAATTTTTAGGAGTTTGACTAGTCTTTCTTTGTATTTCTTCTAGAAGAAGGGGTGAAAAAAGTTCTATTTTGTTGTACCTGCGTGACAGTCTAGATAACATTATTCCCAGGGCAAGGCTAATTTAGCCTCACGACGTAAGGGTCACTGAAATTAATGGCCCTCTATGTGAAGCGGACCTCCTCCATGGAGACTTGGATGGATAAGTGTCAGTAATGATAAGTGCAGCATGCAAAATGGGGCATCCACTAATGCTCAGTAATGGACACCGAGGCTCCACAGTTCTCTGTCCCATGCCAAGGTGATTTTCTCAATAGCTCAGTGGTTTGGGTTTGTGATCCCTTCCCTTCTTCTCTTACCAGAGATATTATGAAATTTTCACTCTCCCAGTTTTAAATATCTGACAAATTCCTGGGGTGAATAAAAACTTAAGAGATGCATATACTGGATTTGAAGACATTAAGAAAGAACTAATTGATCTAGATGGATGATAATATTCTAGAGGGGACTAACCTGTGCAGATGCCAGCACAGGTCATAGTGACTCAGAGGGAGAGAGATTATGGGGAAGCAACCTGTTTTCTGGTTTTTGTAATCTTAAGTGTTCCTACCTGAAAGAT
Organism: Rhinolophus sinicus; assembly: GCF_057876585.1. Classification (NCBI taxonomy): domain Eukaryota; kingdom Metazoa; phylum Chordata; class Mammalia; order Chiroptera; family Rhinolophidae; genus Rhinolophus; species Rhinolophus sinicus. Next base: position 58,561,958 of record NC_142515.1, on the reverse strand, counting down.
GAGTTATTGACTCCATCAACTTGTGCATTAGGGTGGGAAGCAACAAGAAAACATCAGATGAATCTGATTTCCTTGGTTGAACTTAGGGACATTCTTAACTTTAAGAACACAGCATATGAATACTCTGTGGCTTTTCTTCAGTTGTTATGTGTATTTCTCCTACTGTGTGAAAACTAGAGTACATAGTCAGTCTATTGTTGGACCAGATGTTTGTCTTGATTATCATAAGACATGATGGCACCAGGTTTATTTCTTCTTTTTTCATCCAGCCCTGAAGGACCAATACCTGTAACCTCCCTACCTGCTTTTCTGTGAGATATAGTGTGCTATCGGGTGTTGGGAATTGAGTCTTGACTCTCCTGAGTGTCTGTATCATGACACTTTGTTTCTCAATTTGCTACAATCATCATCTTTTTCACTACAAAAGCTAAATAAAGGTTACACTTAAGTGATTAGAAGTATAAGAATAAAAACGTTGAATTTTTGTCAAAGGAACTGATAATTATATTAGATGTAAGAATATTATTTAATATATCTAATCTAATAATATCTGTATAATTTTTTTTGTCAAAGGTAATTTTTTCCAGTTTTATTGAGATATAACTGACATGCATCACTGTATGAGTTTCAGAGATACAGCATAAAGGTTTGATTTACTTATATTGTGAAATGATTACCATAATAAGTTGATTGTGTTTATCTATCATCTCATACAGATACAATAAAAAATGGAAAAATAATTTTTTCCTTATAATGAGAACTTTTCGGAATTACTCTTTTGACAACTTTCATGTACACCATACAGCAGGGGTAGCTATAGTTATTATGCTATACTTTTCATCCCTACTACTTGTTTATCTTATAATTTATTTGTACCTTTTGACCACCTTCTTTCAATTCCCCACTTTTTTTTTTTAACCTAGAATGACTCTTATTCTGGTCTAGCCCTCAAGCTCCTCATCTGTGAAATGTAGTACTTGGACCAACTTATTGCTAGTCACCTTCTAGCTCTGTGCATTACGGTGAAGTATTGATTTTATTCAGCAACCAAGAAATAAGTTTCTACCCAGCTCATACATTGTGAGGAATTTGTAGATGCCTTATTTTTCTGCCCACACTATATGGTTTATGTAAATACTTCAGGAAAATGATCAATTGCTGAAGACACAATTTATTCTGAAAATTCATTAGTATTATTTGCTCAATGTAATAAAACTTGGTGTATTATATTTTTCAAACAAGGACTATTTTGTAGCTATGTTATTTTGATATGGCCGTATGGGGATATAATAATATTTTTGTTCCAGAAAACTGTAGATAGAGGCAAGGCTCACTGGGGTTTGGTACAATCTTGGTTGGCAGTGCCAGCAGTGTATTAACTTAGGATATTACTGTATACCATATTTCCCTGAAAATAATACCGAACCAGAAAATAAGCCCTAGCATGATTTTTCAGGATATTTGTAATATAAGCCCTACTCCAAAAATAAGTCCCAGTTAAGATCGTCAGCCAGACGAACACATTTAGTGTATCCATTACAACACACGACAGACGTATTGAATTATAAAATAATAATATTAATATATAATTAAATATCAATAAATAATATTATTGACATTAATACTTAAAATAAATGATAATATAAATTATAATTAAGTATTTGTAAATACCCAAGCGCGTGCCTTTGGACAAGACGTAAACGCCTATGTAAACAGATGAACTCGAGACTTATTGCCGAATGACCAATCGGAGTACAGACACAACGCATGAATAATGTGCACACTTGATAACGAACGTATGGGGTTGTGTCTAATATGACTCTTCATAATGCAATACATCGTGTGTTGTAACGGATGTACTTAATACACTTGTGTGAAATAAAGAAACGTTTTCTGAATTTTGGTGCCTGCAATTTTTCGTCGCTTTTGTGTGGACCATCATTTTTAACTGTCATCATTTTTGTTGCCATTCCTGTTTCATAAATCTTCAATTCACACTTGATTTAATGGTAGATTTAAAGGGAATAATACTTTGACCCCCCAGACAAGATGAGTGCAAAAAGAAAGAGCTATTCCATTGAGTACAAGAAAGGAAACGTGGAGGACTCCTGGGGCAAGAATCTTATGGCTTTCTGCAATGAGAAGCTGGATCTCTGAATGGTCTGAAAATGGCAAGCAGAGTACGATAACCTCAGTCAACAGGTGGACGAGGGAAATGCTAAGAAGCGCAAGTGTGGATCAGGTCGGCAACCATTGTTTTCTGAGCTGGAGGACATCATCTGGGAATGGATTGCTAACAGGAGAGCAAAGGCTTTGGTTGTGCGCAGGTCTGATATTCAAGCATTTGCTCTTGCAATGGCACCACAGTCAGAAATATCCCAAGAATTCAAAGCCTCACAACACTGGCTGGATGCCTTCCTTCAGTGATGTGAACTGTCTCTAAGATCAACAACACTGGTTCAAGCTGGAAGATATTGAAGTTATTAAACATGCACTTGCATTCAAGTCCTTTGTTGATGGCATCGACTTTTCTAAATACCAACTCTCCAACATGATTGCTATGGATGAAACTGCAGTGTTTATGGGCCAAGGATCTCAAACGAGAATTGATCAGAGAGGTGCCTCATCAATCTACATTCCCTCCACTGGTTACGAAAGTACACGTGTTACCTATATTTTGGCAATTTGTCTGGATGGAAAGAAAGCCCCACCTCTAATCATTACTAATGGCATGAAAGATAAGGTTGAACTTGTTTCAGGCATTTATGTTTTTGAAACCAAAAAAGCCTGGTGCACACAAGCAGTTATAAGGAAGCGGGTCAATTTAATGCTGCCACTTGTTTTGCGAGGTGACCGAAACAGTCTGCTAATCTGAGCTTCAGCCAGTACTCACTGCTCTAAAGACATGAAGAACTTCCTTGCAGAGGGAAGAACAGATCAAATAATGATTCCCACAGGAATGACTGCCTAGCTCCAGACTCTTGATATTGCAATAAACAGGTTGTTCAAGGCCCATTTGCGCATGGAAATCAACGACTACACTGAAAATAGAATGGAGAGAAATCAGTGTGGAAACTTTGTGAAGCCTAGCCTACAAGAGGTCGTGACGTGGGTGAAGAATTCATGGGATAAAATCACTGACAGCTGTGTTGCCAATGCACTACGAGCAGGCTACATGGACAAGAAGTGCTCATTTAAGGAGAGCTCTATTGCTGGACATGAGAGATTGGGGCCAATGGTTCTACAGGAAATGGAGTCGCAAGAAAGTCAAGCCAGAATTCGGGGTTTGGAGAGTTACGATGAAGCTCCAGAAGAAGATGACATGACTGTATTTGAATAAATGTAGATTTCTGTACATGAATAAATGAATAAATATAGATTGTTGTACATGAATAAATGTAGGTTGTTGTACATGAAAAAATAAGACATCCTCTGAAAATAAGCCCTAATGTGTCTTTTGGAGCAAAAATTAATATAAGACCTGGTCTTATTTGGGGGGAAATATGTAGTTCATAGATTTTGATCTCTCTTTTTCCATTTTATTTGTATTCTTGAATGTCTACTCCAGATTATAGTTATGTCCCTAAGTCTGAGAATCATAAGGACTGTTGCCTCACTCTAAATCAAATTTACGAAAGCCAATCTTATTTAAGGAAGGCTTTTAAGGCTTGAAAAATACCTTTCTGAGAATATTTAGACTGCACGAAATGGAACAGTGGGTAATAGTTGATCTCAAGATATTTTTGAATTTTTTCTGCTATGATTTAGTTAGTTTACATAACATGCTATAATAATCATCTCTATAAATGAGAGAGAGAGAGAGAGAGAGAGAGAGAGAGAGAGAGAGAGAGAGAGAGAAGAAAGAGGAGGAGGAGAAGAAGGAGGACAAGATGGTTTATTATCTGCCCAAGAGTTCCCTCTAAATGAGTCAACTGGAAGTAGCTTAACTAAAACTGGTGAAGGATTCTAGAACACTTTCCACAGCAGGGTCCTACCATTCCAGAGAACACAAAGCAACAAAGCGCGACTTATGAAGATGTTGACATTCAATCCATTATGTGGATTAACATTAACAGTTCTTTCCTTAATTTGGGTTTCATTTATTCATTCCACAAACATATATTATAAAATAAAATAGCTGGTTTCTTTGTTTACTTTTAAGTTTGTCAGCTGTAGTGCAGTTGGAAACATATACAGTCCTTAATAGTGAGCACATCAACGCCTAGATGATTTCCTTACCACACAGCCACACTGAGTTCATGTTTTATGGTACTTCTTTTTGTTTTTGTATACCTTAAATGGCTAGAGTGATGATAATATTAATAAAATGTATTTATTTGTTTAATAAACACTTACTGAGCATCTCCTATGTACCTGGCTGTGTTAGGCAATAAAGAGATACAGAAAATATCCTCAACTTGAAAATCATAGTGTAAATGGATGTGATGGTTAATTTTATGTGTTAACCTGACTGAGACATTGGATGCCCAGATATTTAGTTAGACATAGTTCTGGGTATGTCTTTGAGAGTGTTTCTGAATGAGATTCACATTTGAATCCGTAGAGTAAAACAGATTGCTCTCCCCAGGGCAGGCCTCATCCACTGCATTAGAGGATGGGATAGAACAAAAAGCTGAGTAAGAAAGAATTCTCTCTCTCTGACTGACAGCCTTTGAGCTGGGACATTAGTCTTTTCCTGGACTTAGACAGGCACTTACCCCACTGGCTCACCTGGGGCTAGGCCATGGGTCTTAAACTGGAACTATCCCATCAGCCTTTCTGGGTCTCTAAATTGCAGACTGTGGGACTTCTCAGCGTCCATAAAGAGGTGAGTCAGTTCTTTATAATGAATCAATTATATCTATCTATGTATCTATTTATCTATCATAATCTATCATCTATCTATCGTTTATCCTATTTGTTCTGTTTCTTTAGAGAACCCTGACTAATACAATGGAGAAGAACATATGTACACACTCCTAACCCTGTATCTATTATTTGTGAGCCATGTGATAACAGATATAATCAGACTGCTTTAGGATCCTGTGAATAGAAATGAATGCATTATTTGAGGGGCCAGTAAGAGAAGGATTCATGGAGGAGGTAACACTTAAGCTGGCTATTTTTTTTCCTCTCTGATTTTTCCAGGCAAAGAAGGTGGGGTATTATGTTCCAAGAACTGAAAACAAAAATGTGTGTCATTCACTTTATCGATTTGTTCAAGGTGTAGTGAGAAGTTCAGAATAACTAGACGTTACACTATATATTGAGAGGTCAGAAAGATGCACAGGACATTTGCAAAGTGAAAAGACCGTATCATATACCACAAGGAAAGCAAGACATGCTGGAATCTGGTGAAATATCACCTACTTTTTTGGAAACTGAGCATAATTGTTTTGTTGCCTAGTTTACCTGTAATAAATAATCTTTTTCCAAGTTCGTGAGAATTCTAGCTTCTTCCGTAAAATAGTCTTCAACTTTCCTTTATGCTACTATCTCTAAACTAGCTCAATGCACTATCATTTTTTTATCCTGCATAACTGTAAACACCCTCTCATTCTGCCAACGCTTTGAGTTCAGCCTTGAGGCCCTAAGGAGAGAGTCTAGTTGAGTTCTTCCTGACTTCTGGTAACAGAAACTACGAAATAATGAATTTGCAGTTTTAAGCCACTGAATTTGTTACAACAGCAACAGAGAATTAATGTATTACTATCTGGTTTTACACAGGAGAGTAAAGTGGTCAGCTTGTATTTTTAAAAGATAATGAATTCTCAATGGGGAAACATTAGGGAATAGAGCCGAAGAAGCAAAGCCTGAGCCAATGATAATGGTAGTTTGGATTAGAGTGGTGGCAGTAGAAATACGGAAAAGTGTTTGGATTTGAACTTTGGGAAGCTAGAGCTTCCTAGCTGGTGATGGATTAGACATTCAAGGAGAGGAAAAGTGATTCTGAGGAGTCAAGCTTATGACACTGCTGAATGCTGTGTGTTTTCAGCCAAGGAGAAAGGCACACTCTAGAGAACAGCTGAGAGAGAAAGATTTTATATATGTATGTGTATATACATATATATACACACACACGCATACATATACACACAACAACGAGGTCTGACAATTAAGTTCGCGAACTTGTTGCAATGTTGTTACTAACCTTTTTTGATACAAGAGGGATTATTCATTATGAATTTATGTCAACTGGACAAACAGTTAACCACATTGACTATTTGGAAGTGCTGAAAAGGCTGCATGAACAGTTCAGATGACCTGAACTTTTCGCCAAGATTCATGGCTCTTGCATCACGACAATGCACCAGCTCATACAGCACTCTCTGTGAGGGAGTTTTTAGCCAGTAAACAAATAACTGTATTGGAACATCCTCCCTACTCACCTGATCTGGCCCCCATTGACTTCTTTCTTTACCTGAAGATAAAGGAAATATTGAAAGGAAGACATTTTGATGACATTCAGGACATCAAGGGTAATATGACAACAGCTCTGTTGGCCATTCCAGAAAAAGAGTTCCGAAATTGTTTTGAACGGTGGACTAGGCATTGGCATCAGTGCATACATAGCTTCCCAAGGGGAGTACTTGGAAGGTGACTGTAGTGACATTCAGCAATGAGGGCTATAGCACTTTTTCTAGGGTGAGTTTGCGAACTTAATTGTCTAAACTCGTATCTATGTATATATACATATATATAAATTTTTTATATATACTTTATATATATATATAAATTATATATATATAGTTTTTAAAGGGCTGTGCTTATGGGGGAAAATAGCTATTTATCTTTGCAAATATACTTCTGAACGTTTCACTGAATGTTTTTTATTTTGAGCTGCAAAATGTTCCAATGCCCATGTTGTATTTCAACCTCTGAAAATAACAAATTAGCCTTTGGTTCTGCACAAAATTAACAAACTCTTTAAACTCATTTACTCACTCAATCCTAAAATACACATCTGCAGACTAATTACTAGAAGAGATTAAATGTTCTTTTTAAATATGCAGATGACATATTTATCCAAAGAAATTCTCCCCGAGTACATTTACCTGTGGGAAATGTTACGGGAATCAACCCCCTGGTGCCATTCATCATCCATGGTCGAATTTACCAATTTCCTGAGTTGAACAGTTCAATACCCATCAAACCTTGAGACTATTTCACTTGGCTTGTCATAACATAATATAATTAATAGAATATATAATATAATATAATTAATATAAGTATATATATATATATATGACACTACATATATGATACCTATGTTGTATACAATTTTTATTGCTTTTAGCAACTCTGCTTTGCCACTCTTTCCACAGAGAGCCTTCAAGGAAGGAGACTGTAGAGAATAAACAAATGCTCACTGGTATTAGCTTTTATTTGAATCACGCACTCACTTGGTGATTGTATGATTTGGGGAAGTGATCTCTCAGTACTTCAGTTTACTCACACATATGATGGGGATAAAAAATAATAACTACCTCAATGTGCTGTTTAGTACTAAATGAGAGAACGTATGAAAACACACAACACTCAGAAGCATACTTGTCGGTGTCCTAGGGACCACCTCACTGGACCCATTCCACTGACAGGTGAAGAAATTAAACACGGACCAGCGAACTCCTGACATATGCTCACATGCCTTGAATCCAGGCTCCTTGAGCCCTAACCGAGGTCACAGAGCTACATGCTGCTAATGGCTGCCTTGCTTTTGCTTGAGTCACAGGAATCAGAAGCACTTGGAATCCAGATTACTGGGCTTGACCCTCAGAGTTTCTGATGTAGTAGCTTTTCATCAAGTGCTTAGATGAAACTGCTGCTGCTGGTTCAGGAATCTCATTTTGAGCATTGTGAAGCAGACAGTGAGGCAAAGCAACCAGCTCAGTATCTATTTCAAAGTGTATTGATGCCAAGGATTAAATCAGTGATTTAAGGACTAAACCAAACAGGAACCATGGGAGGTAAGGGAGAAGAACGAATGCTGAGCTATCTATCTCAGACAGCTAGGAAAATGCTATTAATTTAGATTAGGAAATCTATAGGAGTAACTGGTTTGGGAGGTGATTGTGGGCTTAGATTTAGATAGGCCAAATGTGAGGTGCCAGTAGCCTGAAAAACGGGAAGAAGTGCTAAATAATCAGTGTAAAGTTTGAATCTATAAATTTGGCAAAAGCGCTGAGCTAAAGTTAAAATCTATAGTTGGTATATGTGATCATTGAAAATATGGAAATATCAGAAACTGTATAAACTGAGAAAGAAGGATGAGCATAAGAATATCAATGTTAAATAGGGGCACAGAGTAGGAACAACGAAAGAAACCAGAGATTAGGAGTAAGTAGTACGGGGGGTGACAAGACATGAATTTCACAAAGCAGAAACTGTATCTTGGAATACAGTGGGGGAAAAAAAGTGTCAGTAGAGTAATGGGATAAAGCTGTGTGTCCTATCCATAAGTTTGTTAGTGAGCTACAGCAGCTTAATTTAAAAAATAAATTATGCCCAGCTCTGAATTTACTCCAAAACTCCAGTCACGTTCTCATTTGCCTACTGAAGATCTCTCTTTGGATGTCTTATATTTAAAGACTTCTTGAACCTTTCAGGATGATTTGACCTAAAAATGAAAATGGCCCAGAGATCAACTGATTATCTTGGTTCATTCTTAAGCTGACTATGGAATGAAACCAGAAATCTGAAAGGGTTTGTAGACCTTTTTCTTTCTATCACTATCCAACTCCAGTTCTTAATCGTTGTCATATTGATTCTTCCTCCCTCATAATTAGTATATCCATCTATACCACCGCCCTGATGCTACTGGCTTGGTAAGATTTAAGTATCATCTGTATTTCTGCAGTTATCACCACCTTACGCTTTCTCTAACTCTAGTCCCAATCTATCAATCACAAAGCTGCCAGGGTGATCTTTCTAAAAGGGGTGTCTGTTTAGGCCACTCTGCGGTTCAAAATTCACTGATCTTAGGTAAATCCCAAATGGTTTGGCCTATCATATGAGGTCCTCCTTTCCTCTCCAGCTGTAGTTTGCATTACAACCTCTTTCACACTGTAAATTATTTATAGCTTTAAAAAGTTCTTAAACTACAATAACAGCTGGTATTTATAGTTTCCACTGTGTATAATAAACTGATAAATATTCCACATAATTTTTTTAATCCTTGGCTTGTCCCATTATTTCCTATTCCTGCCCCTTCAGGCCAACATCCAAATTAAGATCTCAGAGAGTTTCTAAAGTGTTCGCCCAATTTAAATAGGGCCACACAGAAAAGACAGCCAGGTCTAAGAAACTTAAACCCAGAAGTTCCATTATTGATTAGGGCTTAATTGAAGACATCAAGTGATAATGCTTATGACTCCTTATTCTGTGTCAGGCTAGAATATCATTTAATGATAATACATGGGTTGGGTTGAACGAGGACTCGAAGAAGATTTGTATTTTTCAGTTCTGTGAATACACTTCACCAGTACCTTCTGGTAGTATGCATTTTTATCCTAGATTAAGAAACAGTGCAGAAAATTTAGGTGACTGCCCAGAAAAATTGATAGATGATAGATAGATAGATAGATAGATAGATAGATAGATAGATAGATAGATAGATATTTAGATAGATAGACTACGATTCAGACAGAGTCCTTTATATGTTTTTATAATTTACTTTTTATGGCTTTCAACACTTCTTATTGGGACAAAATCTAATTGTCATATATATATATATAGATATATATAGATAGATATATAGAGATATATAGAGATAGATATATATAGATATACATAGATATATATAGATAGATATAGATAGATATAGATATAGATATATATAGATATCATAAAAGTACAGTACAGTGAGCTTTGACTCATGTAATCGACATCCTAATGTTGATTATTATAGTTTTACAATAAATCTTACAGTCAAGTGTGGAAGTCTTGTTTTTCTTCTTCAGAGTTGCTTTGTATAATTTAGGTGATTTGTATTTTCACATAAGTTTTAAAATCATCTTGATAATCTCTACAAAAATATCATGCTGGGATTTTGATTGATATTTCACGTAATTTAAAGACCAACTTAAGATAATAGACATGTTTATACTATTGGGACATCCAATCCATAAGTATTGAGTACCTTGTTATTGAGTTACATTGTCTTTAATTTTTGTCAGAAATGTTTTATAGTTTTCAATGTAGAGTTCATAGAAGTATTTTATTGAATTTATTTCTCAGTATTTACTATTTCTGAATGTTACAGTTTTAAATTTCTTACAAATTGTTTATTCGTAATATATAGAAAAACAATTGATTTTTATATACAACTGATTGTGTATATTAACACTGTGCTTAGCAATATTGCTAAATACTATTATTAATTTTAGTAGTCTACCCCCTTTTAGATTCCTTGGAATTTTCTACATATACTATCATATCATCTTCTAATAAAAACAATTTTACTTCTTCCCTTCCTATTTTTCCTGCCTTATTGACCTAGCTGAAATTTCTGCTACAATGTTGCATAAAAATGGTACCCGTGGACATTGTTTTCTTGTTACTGATTTTACAAGGAAAGCCTTCTGTATTTTGTCACTAAGTATGGTGTTAGCTGTGGGCTTTACATAAATACTTTCTTCAGATTGAAGAATTTTCAGTTCAATTCCTACTCTCTTGAGATATTTTATTTTGAAAGGGTGTTGAATCTTGTCAAATGCTTTTTCTGCATCTACTTAAATTATTATATAATTTTTTTTGAAGATTATTAATGTGATTAACTACACAGAATAAGTTTCCAATGTTAATTGTTATCCTGGTATAAACACTACGTGCTTATGTATTTTGTATCCTCTTTATGTATTGTGTAATTGGTTTTCAAATATTTTGTTTAATTTTTTTTTTTAAATCTGTGGTTATGAGGGTTATATGTCTATAATTTTCATTCCCTGTAATATCCTTTTCTGTATATAATATCACAGTTTCACAGGCCTCATAAAATGAATCAGCAAGTGTGCTTCCTCCCTATTTTCTGAAATAGTTTGTGTAAGGTGGGCATTATTTCTTTATTACTATTTAACGTGATGCACTAGTGAAAGTACCTGTATTGGAAGTTATTATAATCACAAATTCAATGTCTTTAATAAATATGGAGCTATTCCTCTCTTAGTTCTGTCAGTTTTCATAAGTTGTTTTAAAAAATTCTGTCCCTTTCATGTAACTTTTAAAATGTGTTAGCATAAAACTGTTCATAATATTCAATTATTATCCTTTTTATTCCTGAGGAACAGGAATATCTTTTACTTCTAATACTGGTATTTTATATTTTTATCTCTTTCCTCATCTGTCTTACTGTAGGCTTAACAGTTTTATTTTATTTATTTATTTTTAAATTTTTATCTTTAGGTCAGTGCAAAAGTAATTGCGGTCTAAGAGGTTAAAAATAATTGTAAAAACCAAAATTACTTTTGCACCAGCCAAATCAATTTATTGGGGTGACATTGGTTAGTAAAATTATATAAGTTTCAAGTGTACAGTTCTGTAATACATCATCTATTTGTGTGTTCACCACCCAGAGTCAAATTTATTTCCATCACCGTATCTTCTACCACCATCCCCCACTTTACCCTCTGGTAACCACTAAATTGCTGTCTGTGTCTATGAGATTTTGTTTGTTTCTTTGTCTTGTTTGATTTTTTCTTTCAGTTTTATATCCCACATATGAGTGAAATCATATGGTTTGTGACTTTTCCGTCTGACTTATTTCATTTGGCATAATAATCTCATCCATGTTATTGCAAATGGCAGTATTTCATTTTTTCTTATGGCCAAGTAATATTCCACTGTATATATAAATATATATATATATATATATTTATACCACACCTTCTTTATCCAATCATCTATCAAAGAACACTGGTTGTTTCTATGTCCTGGCCACCATGAATAATGCCAAAATGAGCATAGGGGTACATATATTTTTATGGATAAATGTTTCCAGATTTTTGGGGTGGAAACCCAAAGGGAGATTTGTGGGTCATACGGTAATTCTATTCTTAACAGAATGAAGGAAACCCATACTGTTTTCCATAGCTGCTGTACCAATTTACATTCCCACCAGCAGTATATGAGGGTTCCTTTCTCTCCACAACCTCTCCAACAGTTATTATTACTTGTCTTGATGATAGCTATTCTAACAGGTGTGAGGTGGTATCTCATTGTGGTTCTGATTTTCATTTCCCTAATAGCTAGTGAAGTGGAGCATTTTTTTCATACAGATATATGATGGCCATTTATATGTCTTCTTGGGAGAAGTGTCTGTTCAGTTGCTTGGCCCATTTTTAATTGGAGCATTTTTGTTGTTGTTGTTGAGTTGTATGAATTCTTTACATATTTTGGATATTAGCCCCTCATCACAGGTATTGTTTGCAAACATGTTCTCCCATTTGGTTGGTTGCCTCTTTGTTTTGTTAATGGTTTCTTTTGCTGTGTATAAGCTTTCTTAGTTTGATATAGTTCCATTCATTTATTTATTTATTTTTTTCTTTTACTGCCCTTGTCTTTGAGGTTAAATTCATGAAATCATGTCTGATCTCAAGGTCTGTAAGTTTAGTACGTATGCTCTCTTCTGTGTAGTTTATTGTTTCAGTTCTTATGTTTAGGTGTTTGATCCATTTTGAGTTAATTTTTGTGTATTGTGACAGATAGCCGTCTAGTTTCATTCTTTTGCATGTGGCTTTCCAATTTTCCCAGCACCATTTATTGAGCAAGCTTTTTCTTCTCCACTGTATGTTTTTCGCTCCTTTGTCGAAAATTATCTGCCCATAAAGGTGGGTTTATTTCTAGGTGTTCAATTCTATTCCATTGGTCTGTGTGTCTGTTTTTCTGCCAATATCATGCTGGTTTGACTGTTGTTGCTTTGTAGTATAATTTGAAGTCAGGGAGTGTGATATATCCAGCCTTGTTCTTTTGTGTCAGGATTATTTTAGCTATTTGGGGTCTCTTGTGATTCCATACAAATCTGATGACTTTTTTGTTCTTTTTTTTTTCTTTAAAAAAATGCCATTGGGATTGTGATGGGGATTTCATTAAATCAGTATATTGCTTTGGGTAATATGGCCGTTTTAGCTATGTTGATTCTTCCAATCCATGAACATGGAGTATCTCTCCATTTCTTTGTGTCTTCTTCAATTTCTTTTAATAAAGTCTTACAGTTTTCAGTGTCTAGGTCCTTTACATCCTTTGTTAAGTTTATTCCTAGGTATTTTATTCTTTTTGTTGCAATTGCAAAAGGAATTGTTTTTTAATTTTTTTTTTTTGTAAAGTTTCATTGTTAGTATATAGAAACGCAATGGATTTTTGTATATTGATTTCGTATTCTTCAACTTTACTGTATTTGTTTATTGTTTCTAGTGGTTTTTTTGTGAAGTCTTTAGGTGTTTTTTTTTATATAGAGAATCATGTCATCTGCAAAAAGTGACAATTGAACTTCTTCATTCCCAATTTGGATGCCTTTTATTTTTTTCTCTTGCCTGTGTGCTCTGGCTAGGATTTTTCATATGCGTACTGTGTTGAATAACAGTGGTGAGAGGTGTCATCCCTGTCTTGCTACTGATCATAAAGGAAAAGCTTTCAGTTTTTCTCACTTAAGTATGATATTAGCTGCGTGTTGTCATATATGTACCTTATTATGTTGAGGTACTTTCCTTTTATACCCATTTTATTGTGTTTTAGTCATAAATGGACATTGTATCTTATTAAATGCTTTTTCTGCGTCTTTTGATATGATCATGTGATTTTTATCTTTTATTTTGTTTATGTGGTGTGTCATATTGATTGATTTGCATGTTTTGAACCATCACTGTGCCCCTGGAATGAATTATACATTACTTGATTGTAATGTATAATCTTTTTAATTTGATTTACTAGTATTCTGCTTAGGATTCTTGCATCTCTATTCATCAGAGATACTGGTCTGTAGTTTTCTCCTTTTGTATTATCCTTACCAGGTTTTGGTATTAGGGTAATGTTGGTATTAGGATAATGGCCTCATAAGATGATTTAGGAAGTATTGCCTCTTCTTCAAATTTTTTGGAAGAGTTTGAGGATGACAGGTATTAAATCATCTTTGAATGTTTGTTAGAGTTCACTATTGAAGTCTTTGGTCCTGGATTTTTGCCTTTGAGGAGGTTTTGGATGACTATTTCAATTTCCTTACCATTGGAAAATCTATTTAGATTTTCCAGTTCTTTTTGATTCCATCTAGGAAGGTTACATATTTCTACGAACTTGTCCATTTCTTCTAGGTTATTGAAAATGGCACTATATAGTCCTCATAGTATTCTTGTATGATCTTTCATATTTCTTTGCTATCAGTCATTACTTCTCTTTCATTTCTGATTTTATTTGCGTCTTTTCTCATTTTCCTTAGTGAGTTTAGCCAGGATTTGTCAATTTTATTAATCTTTTCGAAGAACCAGCTCTTTGTTGTATTAATTTTTTCTATTGTCTTTTTGTTCTGTATTTCATTTAATTCTGTTCTAATTTTTATTATTGCCTTTCTTATGCTAACTTTGGGTTTCATTATTTTTCTAGTTCTGTAAGACATAATGTTAGGTTTTTGGGATTTCTCTTGTTTCTTAAGATAGGCTGTAATGATAAAAATTTTTCTCTTAATACTGTTTTTGCAGCATCTCAATAATTTTCATACAATGTATTTTCATTCTCGTTTGTTTCTATGTATCTTTTGATCTCTCCTTTTATTTTTCCTTTGACCCAGTTGTTCTTTAGTAGCACATTGCTTTATCTCCATGTATTTGTGTTTTTTTCCACTTTCTTCTTGCAGTTGAGCTCCAATTTCAAAGCCTTGGGGTCAGAAAATATGCTTGGAATGATTTCAATCTTCTTAAATTTTCTGAGACAAGTTTTGTGTCCCAACATATGGTCTATCCTAGAGAATAGTCCATGTGCAATAAAAAGAAATTATAGTCTGGTGTTCTGGGATGAAAAGCTCTCTAAATGTCAATTATGTCCATTTGATCTAATGTATCTTATTGATTTTCTGTTTGGATTATATATCCATCCATAGCTGTCGAGGGGTAGTTAGGACTCCTACTATTATTGTGTTTTTGTCAATTTCCCCTTTAATTTTGTTAGTAGTTGCTTTATATATTTTGGTGATCCCTGGTTGGGAGCATATATGAGGTCAGTCGGACAATTAAGTTCACGAACTCATCCTAGATAAAGTCCTACATATCTCATTTTTGAATATCACTATGGTTACTTCAAAGTACTCCCCTTGGGAAGCTATGCACCAATGCCAGCACCTAGTTCCACCCTTCAAAGCAATTTTGGAACTCTTTGTCTGGAATGGCTATCAGAGCTGTTGTCATATTACCCTTGATGTCCTGAATGTCGTCAAAATGTCTTCCTTTCAAAATTTCCTTTATCTTCAGGTAAAGAAAGAAGTTGTTGGGGACCAGGTCAGGTGAGTAGGGAGGGTGCTACAATACGGCTCCGATACTGGCTAAAAACTCCCTCACAGACAGTGCTGTGTGAGCTGGTGCATTGTAGTGATGCAAGAGCCATGAATTGTTGGCAAATAGTTCAGGTTGTTTAACTTTTTCACACAGCTTTTTCAGCACTTCCAAATAGTAAACTTGGTTAACTGTTTGTCCAGTTGGTACAAATTCATAATGAATGATCCCTCTGTTATCAAAAAAGGTTAGCAACATCGTTGCAGCAAGTTCGCAAACTTAATTATCAAAACTTGTATATTGATCCGTGTTATGTCTTTTTGTTGTATTGTCCCCTTTATCATTATAAAATGTCTATCCTTTTGTCTTGTTGCCTTTTTTATCCTGAAGTCTGTTGCATCAGATATAGGTATGCTTCACCTGCTTTTCTCTGGATGCCATTTGCTTGGAGTATCATTTTCCCCCCCTTCATTTTGATTCTATATTTTTTCTTGCAGCTGAGATGCGTCTCTTGATGGGAGGATATGGTTGGGGTTTGGTTTTTGATCCAGTCTTCTACTCTGTGACTTTTTATTGATGAGTTTAGTCCACTTACATTTAAGGTGACTATTTATATATGATATCCTATAGCCATATGAATATCCTATAGCCATTCTATCTTTTGTTTTCTGATAGCTCAGTGTCTCCATTATTTCTTTGGCTTTGTGTTTCTGTCTGTTATTTCAGTTTGGTAATATTCTATAATTTTTTTTCCTCTGTTTTTTTTTTTTCTTTTTTTATGTTATGTGTCTCAGTTCTGGATTATTTTTGAGTGGTTACCATTAAGTTTATGTAAAAGAAAGTTTTATATATACAGTAATTCTTTTTCTTCAGCATCTTATCTTCATTCCCCTTTGCAAATTCAGACGTTTACCGCATCCCTTTTTATGTTTTTGCTGTCACAAATTATTATTATACTTTTAATTCTTTCAGTGTTTTTCATTTATTTCTGTATAAAGGAGTTTTTATCTGGACTAAAATAACCGACTGTAAAGAACATTTTTAGTATTTCTGATAGTGTGGGTCTTCTGGAAGCAATTATTTTTCCAGACTTTTTTTCCTTCTGAAAAATAGCTTTATTTTGCCTCCATTTTTTGATCAGTTTTGCTGGACTTTAAATTATACATAAACATTTTATTTTCTTCCTTCACTTAAGTAAGTGTGGTCTATTATCTTCTGGCCTCCATGGTTTCTAACATTAGCCCTAATTCTTGTTATTTTTCCCTGTATGAAATAATACTTTTTTTCTGGCTGCTGTCAAGACTTTTCTCTATCATTGATGTTTAGTCCAGTTATACTTTTTTTTCTTAATTTATTCTGCTGGAATTTATTCAGCTTCTTGGGCATATAAGCAATTTTACATTTATTGTGGATGATTTTAGCCATTATATCTTCAAATATCTCTATTGTTCTTTCTCTATTGCTTCTCCTTGGGCCATATAAGGAAATATAAAATAATAAGAAGCATGCCAAATGTACAGTTACTTGGTTATTTTTATCTATAATAGCTAAAATGAAAGAAAGTGCTGGATTGAACCTTGATTATGGACCAAGCTCAGATTTTTGTTAGTCTGATTTTTGCCACTAGCCTCAAAGCCACCCACAAAGGGAAACATGCAGGGACAACAGAAAGTACTTCTAAGGCCTCTAATCACGAAGAAGATGGTCCATGTAGGGGTAGGGCAAAATCAAAAACTTATTAAAGCAAGGGTATAATGTGAAGGAGTTATTTTATTTTGTGCATCAGTATCATCACTTCCTGAAGAAACTTCTCATTTACTAAAAGGAGGAGGTGAGAGTGACTAATTTAAATGCAGTGTCATTAGAAAAAGTCGAAAACCATATAACTTCACTCATATGTGGGATATAAAATTGAAAGCAACAAACAAACAAGACAAACAAACAAAAACTCATAGACACATGACAACAGTTTAGAGATTACCAGAGGGTAAGAAGGGAGGGGGGTTGGTAGAAGTAGGTAAAAGAGGTCAAATATATGGTGATGGAAAAAGAACTGACTTTGAGTGGTGAACACAATGTAATACATAGATGATGTGTTACAGAAATGTATGCTTGAGACCTATATAAGTTTACTAATCAATGTCATCCCAATAAATTTAATAAATATTTAAAAACAGTAAAGACAGTGTCTTTGGTTTGGGTGCTGTGGAGCGGAAGAGCATGGTTCATGTAGGACCCACAACTTACTATGGAACAATCACAGATGATTGTACATCATCCTGACACACAAAGATCATTCCTGAGGATACAGGTAGACAGGTGGACTGGATAAAACCCACTGTAATGTCTGTTTACCCTGTGAAGGGGGAGTGTCCAGCTGCTCCTATAAGTGCCACAGGCTCCTTTCACTTTTAAAAAGCATTTTGTCTTTTTTCCTCAGAATATTTATATTGATCTGTCTTCAACTTTACTGATTCTCTCTTTTGTCATACAGTGAATTTATCAGATCAAATATTGTACTTTTTCATTGTAGTGTGGGTTTTTGGCTATCTTTGTTTGTTTGTTTATTTGTTTGCTTGTTTCAGGAATACAAAACAGCATAGTAATTCACTTCTCTGCTAAGATTATCTTTTCACTCTTTATGATCATGATTTCCTATATGCTGTACAACATATTCATAATGGTTGCTTTAAAGGTGTGTTTTTTGTTTTTGTTTTGTTTTGTTTTTTCCTGTTAAATTCAACTTCTGAAACTTCTTGGCTAGGAACTGATTTTTATCATCTGATATTTTTGTTTTGGTTATGATTCCTTTTTACGTATTTTTTACTGTTTCTATATCTATCTACGTAGACATGTCTAATGATATATTATTTCATACTAAATATTAAAATACTTTGTAGAAATTCTGGATTATATTCTTTTCTTTAAAGAATATTAGGTTATATTCTGGCAGGCAGCTGTATCCCTGGCTGATTCTTTTGGTCCTCAAATGCTAATTTTGGAGGTCTCTTTTGGTTTTGCATTTACTCCTAGTCTTACAAAATGGCCCTTACTCTATGACAGCTTTCTTATTTCCAAAGATATAACCTACCTGGGATTTCAACTGAATGGTTGAGGACACTGAATTCTCT
Source organism: Rhinolophus sinicus (assembly GCF_057876585.1). NCBI lineage: Eukaryota > Metazoa > Chordata > Mammalia > Chiroptera > Rhinolophidae > Rhinolophus > Rhinolophus sinicus. Next base: position 58,543,357 of record NC_142515.1, on the reverse strand, counting down.
CTGCCCTGGCTGGGCTGGCATTCCAAAGTCTCCAGCACGTTGTCACTTCTGAAGCCTCCACTGAGCTCCTGGCCCCGTAGAACTTCCTTTCTCTGGGCTTAAGTATTGCTCTGCTCATGCACAGTCTAGCAGTTTCTTCTTTTCCTACACATTCTACCTGATTCAGCATCCCAAAAATCTAGTCTCTTCTTCTTTCATTTAGCAAATGTATCCCTCTACTTGGGCTTCTCCACCTTGCACCACAGAACTGTTCCCAACTAGAGTATCAGTACACATAGGGGCTTAATTCTGGAGTTCCATTTTTCTCTAGGATTTTAGATATATGCTTCCTTCTTTTCCAATGCATGAAAATAGTTGTCTCATATGTTTTGTCCAGTTTTGTAGTGTTTATAGCAGAAGGGCAAGTCTGGTGTCAATTATCATGTCATAGCTGGAGGTTGAAATCTTCCCCAAGAAGACATATTTGGGGAAGGTACATGGTTTTCCATTACATGTGCCAATCATTGTTATTATGTAAGCCTTTAGATACTGTAGGCTCTGAAATCTCCAGGGGAGAATCTGTTTCTTTGCCTTTACGAGCTTCTAAAGACCACCTGTTTTTGTTGGTTTGTGGCCCCTCTTCCATCTCAAAACCCAGTGTGACATATTCAAATCTACATCACATCACTCTGACACTCTGCTTCTGTTTTCACATCTATCTCTGACTCTTTGGCCTCTCTCTCTTTTTTAAAATTATTTTTTATCCTTTTATTGAAGCATAATTGACATATAACATTATTTTTGTTTCAATATTTATAATGTTGCCAAGTGATCACCATAATCAATCTAGTTAACATTGTCACCACACATAGTTACATTTTTTTCTTGTGATGAAAACGTTTAAGATCTACTCTCTTAGCAACTTTCAAATATGCAATGCAGTATTACTATCTATAGTCACCATGCTATGCACATAGTTACATTTTTTTCTTGTGATGAGAACGTTTAATATCTGTTCTCTAAGCAACTTTCAAATATGCAATGCAATATTATTATCTATAGTCACCATGCTATATATCACATCCCCATGTCTTATTTATTTTATAACAAAGTTGTATCTTTTGACCACCTTCACCTATGTTGCCCAACCCCCACCCCCTGCCTCTGGCAACTGTCAATCTGTTCTCTGTATCTATGAGCTTGGGTTTGTTTTGTTTTGTTTTTAGATTCCACACATAAACGAGATAATGAAGTATTTGTTTTTCTCTATCTGACTTGTTTCACTTAGCATAAAGCCCTCAAGGTAATCACAAATGGCAAGATTTTACTTTTATGGTTAAATAATATTCCATTGTATATCTGTATCTATCACATTTTCTTTATCCATTTATCTGTAAATGAACTTGGGTTGTTTCCATATCTTTACTATTGTAAATAATGTTGCAGTGAACAGGGGGGTGAAGATATCTTTCGGACTTAGTGTTTTTCTTTTCTTTGTTAAATACTCCTAAGTGGAATTACTAGATTTTGTGGCCTCTTTCTTATAATGGCCCTTTTAATTATATTAGGCCCAACTGGATAACCAGGATAATATCCTCACCTCAGGATCCTTAATTTAACCACACCACACCAGCGAAGTCTCTTTTAGTACGTGAGGTAACATATTCATAGGGATTAGGACATGGTATCTTAATGGTGATAGTGGGGAGGGCGTATTCTGCCTATCATACAAATTTTAAAAATATTTTAATTTCTACTTAATGATGTACCATTGTGACAGGTGAAGATAAGATGATGTCCCTAACCTAATGAAATAAACAGTCACATTTCTGTGAATGATTTAGGCTCATTTAGTGTTTACGAAGAAATTAGGAGAAGGATGTTACTTCTTCACTTATTTGACTCTGTAAACAAATGTTCCTTTTCTGTTTCTTTTTCATTCTTTTCAGGTAGTCCTAGTAAAAGACTCTTAACCTATACATAATACAAGAAAAGAAAAATAATGTCTTTATATATATAAGTTTCTGGGCTGTAAGCAAAAATACATTAGCAATAAAAATCCCATGCTATTCATATATTTTCTGAATGAAAAATGTTGATGATTTCTAGATGTTCAGATCTATAACTGTTTCACTGAACAGCAAAGCATTACCACCTTTTTCACCCTGCTTCCCATGTTTCTGGGAACCTGTTGGAATCTGTTGCCTTCCTCCTGATAATTTCTTATGGCTACCTTGTTGTCTATCAAGATGATATGCTATAACCTTACCAGAATTTGGAATATACGCATGGCTGCTAATGATACAAAGGAATATGAAAACAAATGAATGCATCTAGTTGCAACTATACAAAATTTTGTATGCAGAGAAATGGAAGAGAAATTAGTCAAAAGGAAAATATAATAAGTAGCAGACATTTTCTGTTTTTATTTATTCATTTAGCTTTTAATTCAAGAATTCTTAGTGGGGTTCTAATATATACCATATATTTTGATGGATATTAAAGAGTCAGATATGAAAAATATGACCTCTACCCTAAGAAAACTGGCATTAGTAGACCAGACAACCAACAACAATAATTACAAGATATATGAGAGTTGTTATAAAGGCTTTCATGTAAGGTATAATTGGAAATCAGAGATGGGCTCTTAATACAGACTGGGGTGTCAGATGTAGAGTTTTCAAATAAAACTAAATTTTAAAGAAAGTGTAGTGGTTCTCCAGGTGAGGTTAGGGAATGACTTGTCAAACCGAGAATAGTAATACCCAAAGGTGTGGAGTCAATCAATATTGAGATAAACTTAGGGAAATGCTTGATAGTGAAGATGACTAGAAAAGACAGTGATGAGAATTGGTGAAGTAACACTGTTAGGCAAATAAAAAACATAGGGTATGTTAAAAACTTGGGTTTTATTTTCTTTAATACAGAGGGTGCCAAAAAAATGTATACACATTTTTAAGAAAGGAAAAATCTGTATTAGAATTGTAATACTCAATATACACCGATAACAAAAGACGAATGCAAGTAATGTGTATACATGTTTTGGCACCCTGATATTATTTATCTTTACTATTATCTATACAAATAATGAAAAGTGAATTATAGCTAAGTATGGGACCCATGAAATGTGTGCCTTCTTTTGGCTCTCTGTAGCTCCTTAAATACAAAGTAAGGTCTTAAGAACATTCCCTTAGTCATTACAGTCTATTCTGCTTTGTCCTAGAACTATAGCTGTATCTCAATCCATAAAGATTTCATTCCCTTCCATTGGACTGACACTTGGGAAGACGAACTCTTGAAGTTAAGGAACACTATTTTTATCATTTTGTATTAATATTTAATTTCAAGTTCTATTTAAAAGTCGTATGTTGAATTTTCTACATATTTTATTGGAGCTAAAACAACTACTAGTATCCATGTGAACAAGTGGTATTACCAGCATTCATTTTTTTCTTTGAAATACCACTTTCTATTGGCAATCTTATTTCTCAATCATCAAACTAAATATAAAGCATTAGAAAATGAAGACTTTTTTGAATGTGGCAACATGAATTGATAATTGAAGGTTTTCCTAATATAATGGAAAGAGGTCAGACTTTAGAGTTAAACAGATTTGGTTTTGTATTCCAACATTTTTACTTAATGTGTGACCTTCAGCAAATCACTTCACTTCACTGAACTTCAGTTTCTTCATCTCTAAAATGAGGACAATAATGTCTACCTTGCTTAGGTATTGAAATAATATGTGGACTGTACATAACACTAAGTAGGGTTCAATAATTGGTAGCTATTATTTTCATTATGACCATTTCCTACATTGAAGAATTTAGTCTCTTTCCCCTAAGAAGTATTAATCTCTAATCCCAGCTATAAAGTACTTCCATAAACTTGAAGGAGAGGGCAGTAACTGAAATAATTATATACATACACTTTCTTTCTGCCAGCTATTTCTAGTGATTAAATGTATTTGCATATGCAAATTAAAACACTGTGTACTCATTACTTTAAGTATGTTTTTCATTAGGTAAATGAAATGCTTATTGAAGATGATATAAGGCTAAAAGCAGAATATTGTCAAAACAAGTTACTGGGTGGATTTTTTAAAATTTATTTTTTAAATATGGGAACACCACTTTTACTTTTAATCATGTAGTATATATATTCTCTTTATTCAATATTTTTGTTGGTACATGTCTATAACCAAATTTTATGAACTTATATGGTTCTTCTAACTGCATTACAAGTGTGATTTAAATTTTCTTTAAATGCCATTTTAATTATACAAGGATAAATCAAGTATTTTCTCTTTTATTCTTGACCACATGCTATAGCAGAAATTAAACACAATGTCAGAAAATGTTCTCTTTGAAAATTAGAGCCAATAAAAATCTATTTAGACAAAAAGGAGAACAAATATTCCATCTGCAGAGCATCTCCATCAGAGACTTGAAAATTTTCCAGATGTTATTAAAACGGTCAGAATAGCTAGTTTCCATCCTCTCAGTCAACATTTTTTTCTTACTGATTCTATCTCAATGTATGTACACCTTCCTCTACTTTCCCTATTATTAAAATAAACAGCAAAATCATTCTCTGGTTCCTCTCTCCTTCCCCCAAGACAGAATGAGAGAACCAGCAAGAATCTAAATGTGTCCTCTAACTGTTGTCTCAGTCAAGCAGAGTTCATACTACCAGCCCTTGCCCCCAGCGGTTTGCTTTGTTACCCCATTGAGAATTATCCTTCAATGTGTTAGAACTAATGTAATATCTGAGTCTGGTGAGTCTTTCCTCTTGGAGTTCTCTCATCTGAGAAGAGGAGGTCTCTTTTTTTCATAATACTTTCTACCTCTCTTACCTAATGCGACCCAGCCCCTTTTCTCTGGATTTTTTACTTCTGATTTGATTTCAGTCTATTCAAGCATTAAGGGTTATAGTAGTATAGATGCAGCACCATCACAAAAAGCTTTTATTGTTCTTGGTGCATGTTCTGAAGCAAACACAACACAAATTTAAACTTCTGTGATGTTTGAAAAAAAATGTGGCATACCAATATATATGTGCTATTATTTCAGGGGTTTTTTTTGTTATTCTTGTTGTTACTTAATCCTAAATAGCTCAGATATTGGTCAAAAGTATTTTGGACCTGTATAGCACTCTAAAACAGCCTAAGAGTTCCTAAGGAGTTGTTCTGTCCTTCTGTACTCTCATGATGACAATGTAAGAAAAAGCAAAAAGGTGGACGCAGTTCCTAAAATGTTTTCTAAGGTGCAAAGTTGTATTCATATAGATAGTATGAGTTTTGTACGTTCTATCTGGAAGAGAGGGTGTGAAATCTCCATGTATGATCAGTAGTCCAGAGTCAACTTTGCTCAGTGCCAGAGGCCCCCAAAAGATTAAGCTTTTTGAAGGGAGTTAAAGGAGCTATCTTTGGGTGAATGTCCCAGAAGTGCAAATGTGTGCACTATTCTTGCATGCCAATTGTTCAGCATCCCTATGCATAAACGTGTAGGTCCTCTGCCATCTCTAATTCTAGAAACATATTTACTGAAAAAGTTAATCCTAATTATGCCTTAAGTCCCCCAAAGATATGGTCTGGTTTTCTGTCCTCACATGGGGCTTTTTGCTTGTAAACGTCAGATTCTCTATTTTCCAAAGTTTCGGTGAAGATGTAAACAAGATTATATCTAACATCCTCTAGAACAGAGGAAGGACTTCACATGCCTCTGTTGAGCTCCATATTATTTCCAAGAATAAGAACATGTTGGTTTGCTAAAAGGTCCAACTGGGATTTTTTTAATGATTTAATTTTCACAGATTTTAGAAACAAAATGATCCAGATTTCCCCCTCAGGTTTGTTTCTCACTCCTGGGCAAGGTTGGACCTGGTATGTAAGCTCCTGAATCTCGGACAGTGCAGCTCAGGCTTATCCAGCAGGAATGAGGATTTCAAAGAGAAGGAATGTCGTACAGGGTGGCCTGCGGGGTCTCTGCTCCCGCTCCCCACATGAGAATGCAGGATATGGCCAGGCCCAAAAGGAACACCCACGGAGCCATAGGTAGGGGAGTCATACCACTGTGGTCTCACTGGAGGCTGGGTTCACATGATGTGCGACCTGCTGTCCGCTTTTCTGCCAACCGACCTACGACTCTCTTCCTACGACTCTCTTCCACTCTCCTCGACTCTGCTCCTCTTCCCTCCGTAGCCACAGCAGTTATATTAGTGGCCAATGGCTCAATGGTTACAGCTGACGACCAACTAGCCACAGCTGATGGCCATCTACCACCCGAGACAGCACTCCTCCATATGAGGCCAAGAACCTGGAAACTGCTCTCTGGGGCTCTGTCCCCACAAGGAATAAGGAGGAAAAGTTTTATGTAGATGATGGGTTGCCACCCAGAGCCCTTTGTAAGAAGCTTATAGTCCTGTATTTAAATTTTCCCTCTAACACTGATTCTAATAGTCTTTGGATGATTTTCTTCATCTATTTTTTCTTTTGTTTATCCAGTCATAATGTATTAAATGCCAACTCCTCACTAAGGACACAAGGACTGGATTACTTTCTGTAAAAAGCTTATAGGTAAGTCATCAAATGGCCACCTTATCAAACACATTTAGTAGATTGTTGAGTCAGTCAACTAATATAAGAAAACAAATGACACAGTCAATTTAGGGTAATTTGAAGGTTAATTTGCAAAGGAACTATGTATAGAGGCAAAAAACAAGGGTAGTTCAGTATCCTGCAGCCAGCAGTAGCACAGGTACTATCACCTCCAAAAAATGAGAGGAGTAAGCAGTTAACAGAGACTGAGTCAATTTCATAGAAGAGGCAACCTTTAGAAAAGCCTTTGGTCAAGAGAAACCAGTCCAAAACGATTTTGAAGGGAGGAAGCCAAGGAATATAAAAGATGTTCTTCCTCTGTCTCCTGAAATGACTCCCCATTGATGGAAGCCAACCAGAAGATGGAGGATAAGAGAGCCATTGAGATATCTGTGCCAGTCAGCTGCCCCGGTAGTGAGCTGAAGAAAGAAAAGTGAAGAGTGGACCTGGAATGCAAGAGAAATCATCTTTTGTTGTTTACCATTTTTACTGCTTAACATCCTACCTTTTATTTTCATCTGGGGAAAAGTTTGTAATAAATAAATAAATAAATAAATAAATAAATAAATAAATGAGGGATGAATCATTTTGGTTCTACTAATACCTAAATCTTAAATCATCTACTTCCGGTACTCTTGACAAAAAGTAATGGGGATGGGAGTAGGTGAACCTGGAATAGAAACATTAAATAACATAAAACGCATCTGCTCTATTTAGTGCACAATTTTGTAGAACACATATTTTATTAGGATCACAAACAACATCATACATCAGAAAGATCTGTATATGTTGCTGCTAAAATACTAAAAGGTCCACTGAGTATTTATGTCTCTTTTTTTATGGTGTACAGAACAGGGTTTGGCAACTCATCTTTCACTTTGAAAGGGATATCCCATTATGACCCAGACTGCTACACACCTAGAAATGTTATCGATATGACAGTATCCTAACTTTCTCTGGATCTGTCAATAAAATATTGCTTAGTAATGCTATGTAACAAATAACCACAAAATATCAGGGCATAAAAAGTAAGCATTTATTTCTCACTAAGGTTATAGATCAGTTAGTGTGACTTCATTTTAGTCTGTGTCGACTTGAATGCATTAGCTTCAAAGTGTAGTCTCTGCTACACAAGTACGTCCTTCTCCTCCTGGTACCTACTGGGTCATAGGGCCATGTCCTGGTGGTAGCACAAGGGCAAGATAACAAGGAGAAGTACGAAGGCCTCTTAAGCCTTAAGTCAGAACAGACACACTGTCATTTCTGCCTCCATGCCATTGGCCAGGGTGAGGGAAATGGTGAGTCTAATGTCAACAAGTAGCAAAAAATAGTCTATCTTTACAGAAGGGACACAAAAGTCACATGATAAAGGGCTTAGAAAAAGGGAGGCATAAAGATTTGAGCCCATAATATAATCTACTATAAGGATCAAAATGGTATATATTATTAGAGACATATGTTTGCATTAAATTCTATGGGATGTCAAGAAGATTAAGGTCATTTCGGACTATGATATAATATAGAGGTTGGAAAGATGAAATAGGCCTGGGACATGACAAAAAACAGTATGTAACCACAAAACCAACTCAAGCTGGTCTTATGCTGTCTTTAACCAGATACTGAGTTGTTTTTCAGAGACAATAGAACAAAACCACAGGTCATGCAGCTGAAGCATGCACAGAGGAGATAATTTTGATCTTCAATAACACCTAGAACCAAACTTTCACTCACACACACACACACACACACACTCACACACACACATATGCCCCTCTCAACTGAAGAGCTGGGACATGACTGGAACTCGATCACTGGAATCCTTTCAGAAACAAAGGGTCTGTTGTCCAGGTAGATCAGTCCAGAAACCCTGCAGTTGGAATCAGCCCCACCAGCACTTCCGTACACCAGCCCACCCTTCGCTGACCCCTTAAATCCACCCAGACCCTCGATCAGGGAGACAGATTGGAGCCTTGCCTCCTGTCTCCTTCCTGGTTGACTGAGCAAAAAAGTTTTCTTTCCTCAAAGGCTGATGTCATAGCATTGGCTTCTTCTATGTGCATTGGGCAGCAAGCTCTTGCTCAGAAACAAGTATACTCTTGTCCCTTCCAATAAAGCCGAAATTAGTTCTAAGTTTCCTTACTTAAGGTAAGATCTTACATTCCTGTGCTGCGTGGTCTCAGCTATGTTGGGATTTCACCCCCCTTTTTTTTTTTTAGTAAAGATCAGAGGCAGAGATGATACAGGTGAAATGGTGAGGCAATTCCCAGTTGCAGACGTTGGAAGTCTCTTTTGCAGGAGAGAGCTACTTACCTTAATTGAGGGAAAATGCTGTTTCTGCCACCAACGGGTTTATAGAGAAATTTGGAGACTCGAGTTCTCACCCTTATCCATATCTGCCCAAATATCTCCATCCCTTTTATCTGGGTATTATGTTTTTTCCTTGACTTAGTGTAATAGACTTGGTAGAATTGAGTTTGTGTAACTTTTATCATTATTGACTTACTATAACTCATCACCAGACTCCTGGATTTGTTCTAAGCTATTTCTGTCATGTGGCTACACGAAATAAGGAACGTTGTCAAAGCTATCAGGGAGTCTTAAAGTTTTCATATATGTTTTTAGTTATGTTCCCCAAGAAAGCGGCTTAAGCTAAAAGAGAAATAAAAAGCATTTGAGGTCAGAGATTGCAACCCCAAGACACATATTCAGGTAGCAACCTAAAATGTACATCAGGGAGAACAAAGAAAGGCAGGTCTTGTAAATTCTCAGGCTGCATGTGTTGTCTTTATTCTGGTCCTCTTTATGCAAATGAAGGCTTCTGGGTAATTAATGGGAATTGGTTGAGCCCAATATACAAAGGCAGGATACTGGTTGGCAAAACATGTTGACTCCTTTCAAAGTACATAAGAAACGCAAATGGTTTGGTTGCCATAATGAGGAGTTAAAGTACAGTCACAGCTGAAAAGCTCAAAAGTTCATGGAGAAACATGCTGAATGGAACATGTGTAAGACAAACTTCTTCATGGCCTCCAGGCTCTATTTTGACATAAATGACCCCACCTTGGCAACCTCCGTTCACAATTACATGTTCATAGATTTTATTTTCTCTTTGCCCTTATGGATACTCACTAGGATTATTAGAAAACACATGACTCCACAAGTTTTGTAATTGCTATTCTTGCTGAAGCAACTAATGATCACATTCAATGATCCTGCAATTCCTTGCCTTCCACCTGTGTTGCATCCTAATATCCCCACTGGTGGTATTGTGATTAATCATGATGTGATTGTGTGCCCTAAGATAATTCAAATCCCATTTCTCCCCCAAAAAAGCAGGTTAACTTTGTACCCTTGAATATGTGATTAATTCAAATTCAAAATCTCATTTTAAAGGTCTGTTTCCTGGAGCCTCTTCTGATATCCATTACTGTATCAGTCAAGTTCTCAACAGAAAACAGATGGCAGATTCAAATTAGGCTCATTTTTTCAAAGGTTTGTTTACAAGAGGTGGTAGTGGATTAAAGAGGGTTACCAGTTCTTTGAAGCTCCAAGGTAGCTTTGACAAAGTCTGATATTTAGAAAGAATGTGAAAGACCTGGATGGCTCTCAAAGTAAACACTGGCCTTAAGGCAAAATTCAAATCAAGAGCAGTAAAGTATGACTTCAAGGTGAAGATAAAGTCAGTGTGTATCTCTAAGACCCTTATAGGGCCAGAGAAAGATTCAGCTTTCTAAGAATAGTACGGGTCTGCCTTGTAGGTGGTTTCAAAAAGGTTTATAAGAATGTTCAGCACAGCATCCTTCTTAGGAGTTGAATTGTGTTCTCCCAAAATTCATACATTGAAATCCTGTCTCCCAGTAATTCAGAATATGACTTTATTCAAAGATAGGGTGTTTACCAAGTTTAAATGATGTCATTAGGGTGAACCCTAATTCATTATGACTGGTGTCTTTATGAAACGGGAAACTTGGAGACTGACTCCCACACAGAGACACCCTGTGAATGTCAAGCAGAGATTAAGGTGCCGTGTCTACAAGCCAATGAATACCAAAGATTGTTTGCAAACCACCAGAAGTTAGGTGACAGGCATAGAACAGGTTTATCCTTACAGCCCTCACAAGGAGCCAACCCTGCCAACACCTTAATCTTGGACTTCTGGTCTCCAAAATTGTGGGCAATGAATGTCTGTTGTTTTGCTAGGACTGCTATAATGAAGCACCCAGTTGGCGGTACTTTGTTACAACAGCCCTGGCAAATTAATACCGTCCCCATTCCAGCCCCAGGAATCCCAGGGACAGGATAGACAATCTATGAGAGACATAAGTGTGGTTATGTTTAAAGCGGTTACTCACAATTTGACAAAAAAAAAAAAAAAGGAGGCCAACACATTTTTTTAAATGACTTAGTTTGAAAAGGACAGAGATGGAACATGAAAAAAGGGACACTCAATCTACCTGGGGCAGGTACTAAGCTGAGAAGCCTACTCAGCTGAAAACACCAGCCATGTCTTATGGAAAAGAATGGATAATTCACAGGGTGGAGACAAAAGCCACAGAGCATTATTCCCAGGAAGCAAGACTGAGTTTAACTGAGTTGACAAAATGTGCCCAGTTGGGCTTTAGAATTACTATGGATCAGTAAGTGCTATGTACCTTCCATTTCCTCTCTTTTGGAATAGAGGTATTATCTATTATGATTATCCCTTTCTGTCACCCCATTGTGAGTTTTGACATGTGAGGCATAGAACAGATGCCAGTTTTTCTTACCAAGAGGAATCATATTCAAAGAACTGCACTCAAGGAGCTTCATTTACCTGGGTTCAATTTAGATGATGAGATCCTAAACTTCAAGCAATTCCAGAATGGGATGAGACTCTGGGCTCTCAGAAGGAGTCTATTTAGTATATTGCAGGAATCTAATTAGTTTGTGGCCAGAACATGGACAGAAATGAATTAGAAGTGGTTATACATCCTTTGAGGCAACTGCCATTGAGAAGTCAGGTCTTTGCCCCCTCCCCTTGAATCTGTGAAACTTATGATGCTTTGACTGGAAAATGGAAATTACACTATGTCAATGTGGTAAGCACAATTCTCAGGTGGCCCCCAATACTGTGTATCCTTCTGTGTGTACCATGTGTAATACTCTGCCATTAAGTGTAAGACTGTGACTCTGATGAGGTATCACTCCCACGATTATGTTACAAATTGAGGGGAAGAGATTTTGCAGATGCAATTAATACACAAATAAGTTGATTGCAAGTTAATCACAAGGGACATTATCCTGAGTGAGCCTGAACTAATCAGATAAGTCTGAAAGAAACAGGCCTTTCATGAAGGAAGAAATTTCCAAACATCAGAGAAATTCTCTTGCTGGTCTTAAAGCTGAAAAGAACAATGTTGTGAGAGGGCCTGTGGCATGAAGCTCATGGCACAGAACTGTGAGCCTTTAAGAAATGAAAGTGTTACGGGGCTTGAAGGTCCGGCTGCTCACCGAGCGCAAGCAAAAGCTTGAGAGACGAGGTTGATGGAAAGAAAAGCAGGTTTATTCAAAATGCCGCCATTCTGGGATGGCGGATTCCTGTCTAAAGGCCATCTGCCCACTCCCAGTGTGGCCAAAAGGTTTTAAAGGCATGGAAGGAGAGGCAGAACACAGGAAAGGGGATGCTGGTCAGGCAATTCCTGGAAAAATGAGCTTCCAAGATTCTGGTTTGCTTCAGGGATAGGAGTGGATCTTATGCAGATGTAAAAACTTCTTTCAAGTCACTGAGCCAAATATCCATAAGGTCTGGAGTAAACAGAACCACTGAACCTGGTAAGCACAGTAAATGAATAGTAAATAGAGTCATTAAGGTTTGGTGGGCAGAAAGAGAAGCAAAGAAAATAAAAACTTTCAAAAATTCCCAAGCTAAACTGCACGCTTAAGTAGAATTACACTAGAGCTTTAAATCTCAAAATAGAAGATACAGCATCACCATTACAAGAGTAGCCTCTGAATGCCAATCAACAAGAAAACAGGAATCCATCCTCAAATGAGATCCCAGACTGGCCAATACCTTGATTTCTGCCTTGTGAGACCCTAAGCAGAGGACCTACTACTTCTGATTTTCAGATCTGAGAAATGAGGACGGAAAAGAGGCCACAGGTTAAACCTGACAAGCTCAGGAGGCTGAAAATAACCACGTAAGATGGCGTGAGCATAAAAAATTTTCATAACTAAGTGGGCCATGTTGGGAAGTCACATCTTTAGCCAAAACCTTCATTCATAAAGTTAATCTGTGCCTTTAAGTGGGCCTGTCTATTGTCTTTTTGCACCTAAAATGACATTCTTGGAATGTCAGTAATCCTTTTTGCAGACCAGAGCTGGAAACTGCAAAATCCCTTTCTTACTATTATGTTTGTCTCCTGATTACCATCTCTATGTGCTATTAAAAGGGAGCTATTAACTATCCTGCACCCACCTATGTAAAAGAAGTACCTGTCTCTCCAATTTACTTTTATCCAATCCCAGAGATTTTCCTGCTTTGCTTTCTTCCACCCCTTTAATCTACCACCAGTGGATTTCATGTAACCCTCTTTCTTTGATTTTATGTGTAAAATAAGCCGCAAACCGTCATTTCATGGAGCCTTTTCTCAATCTGTTAAGATTTTACTTCCCAACAATTGTCATCAGTTTGGCTCAAATAAACTCTTATAAGCTTTTTTTTTAGGCTGAATGATGTTTTGTTGACAGAAATAATAAAGTTATGTTGTTTAAACATAAGTCTGTGGTAATTTATCACAAAACAATAGAAAGCTAATACAGATTTTGGTATCAAAATGGGCCACTACTATAACAAATAACTGAAACATGTTAGCAGCTTTGCAATTGGGCAATGAGTAGAGACCAGAAGAATACTGAGGTGACTCAGAAATTTTCAGTTGGCTTGAATAGATTCTTAATAGAAATGTGGACATTAAGGATGTTACCAGTGTTAAAGAAAAAACAAAATCCAACTGAGTAAATTTGAACATATAATTAGCTTTGTTAAGCAATTCATGAATTGGGCATCATCCCATCTAGCAACCAGAAGTGTGCTCTGAGGATTCGTGCAAAATGGAAGGTTTTTCATGGGAAGAATGGTAGGAAAAGGGAGCTATGAACAAAAGAAAATAAAAGATTATTTTTTTTGACCTGGATTTCTTCTTTTGGAGGGAAGGAAACAGCAGGGATTTTTATCATGTAAATTGCCTCTTCTTTTTATGGGGCCACCAGACAGATTACCTCCTTGGTACTGACCAGAAAATTCACTGGTTAATTAAGATTATGTTTTTAGGAGAAGTTGAAATAGTCTCTGTTGAAGGAGGGAAATCTGCTGTTCGCAAAGCAGGTGTCCGAAAGCTATAAATTCAAGTCAATGTAAACAGATTTAGGAGGTAGCCTGCAATCTTGAGAAAACAAATCATTAAGGCCAGTTGTCCTGTAAATTAGCGAGGCAGACCTAGGCCTTAAGTAGACAGAATCATTAAAGCTGGTGTGCGTACAGCCTTGAGTAAACTGAGTCATCAAAGCTGGCAGGAGGGGAGGGGAGCAAAGACAAGAGAAAAACTTTTAAAAAGTCCTAAACTAAATTACAGTGTTAAATTGAATTACTTAGAGGGTTAAGTGACACTGACAGCCCTAGAAAGGAGTGTCTCCACATGCCACAATTCTCACAGGGAAGCACTAGGTTTTGGTCAGGTGGCTGAAGACAGGAGCAAAGGAATTTTTAGGCCAGTCTGTATTGGGATTTCTGCAGGAAAGGCAAAGCAAGCAGAGTAAATATATTAGGAGTGGCTAGTTTGAATAACTCCAGTGGTCTCTGGGCTGCAGGTGTGGTCTCTGGTTGCCTGGTACCTGGCTTGAGATGACTCTGTTACAGATACCAGGACCGGAAAGAACCCAAGCGGCACTCAGAGAGTTAGGAGAGTCAGCTTTATTACATCAGCGGGCTCAGTGGGATCCTTCCCAAAAGACTGAGCCCTTAGCAAGGTTTTGAGCAGATTTTTATAGGTTGAGGACTTCCTTGAGTTGGGGAAGGGGTAGGTGTCATCTGATGATTGGCTCGGGGTGTGGCTTAGAGGGGATTATGCTGAAGTGGGCTGGGCTTAGGTTGGGGACTTCTCTCTTTGCTCGGGCCATCATTTTAGCTCAGTTCCCCATGGCAGGGAACCATTTTAGGTCAGTTTCTCCATCAACTCAGGCACAGGAATGTTGCCTCCTGGTGTGTAGTAGCCAGATAGAGAAGGCACGGCTCTGGATTGGTTAGTTTGCAGATCCAAAAGTCACGATGCTGGCCGAGCCCTTTGCTGTATCTAAGGACTGTGTTGCCCTGGGAGAGGATGTCTCTCCCCCGCCAGAAAAGTTTTTAAAATGTCAAAACGTCATACTACAGAGAAAATATAAAAAATATAAACAGTAAACTGAAGGCCTGACTCTACAACTTTTTGCTAAAGCTTCAGAAAGATCAAAAAGGTTTGAGAGTGCAGCTTTATGCCTAATGGAGTGAAAACCAGTAAAATCCATTGAAGACCCTTCATGGTCTTGAGAAATTTTGTTCAGCAGAAATACTGCTAGATTGGACAGAACGGGACAAAGAGAATCTGATGGAAGAAGGCCTTCAGAACATGAAAATTCTATTGACAGGAAGCAGGCTAATAAAACGCTTCAGACCCACACACATTCTATTTTCATGAAAAGGAAGGATGACTCAAGAGTGGAAAGAATAGCCCAGAGGGCAGAGCCTAGAGACCTAGCAGAGGATTATTCCTAATCTTTGAGACTCAAGAAAAATCGCACTGTTTGTGCAGCTGTATTACAGAACATCCTGGAACCAGTTACTCCTTTTCATCTTCTAATGTTCCCCCTTTTGAAATGGAATATCTGTAATTGTTATCCAATACTTATCTCACCATTGTATGCTGGGAGTGTTGGAGCTAGGTAACTCATCTCTTTAGTTTCACAGGTTCACAGATGAAGAGAAATTTTGCTGCAGAAACTGAATTTAATGGTTTATACTCCAGAGTTTCATTTTTACATGATTTGGATGATGAGTTCTTGGATTCTGAGCTGAGGCTATAACAGCATGAGACTCTTAGGAACATTGGGAGAGGAGATAAATGTATTTCTCATTTTGGAGGGCTATGAATCATTGGGGACCTCAGAAGGGCTGTGGTAAGCAAACTTCTAAGGTAACCCCAAGATTCCTGCCTCTAGGTGTATGTCCTCTGTGACATCTCATCCCCTTGAATGTGACTGGGACTTACGAATATGATGGGATGTTTGTTATGTAGTAGTAGAAAACTAACACAGCCAGATACTAGCCTAGTTTCTAAGAGGCAGCTTTCATCTTGGTCTATTCAAGCTGAATAAGAGAGGATCCCTTTAAGCTATGTTAAGATCTACCATGTAAGAATGCTGACTACCCTGCTGTAAAGACAAGATGGTAATGCCCTGAGACCACATTATAAAAGAAAACGGCCATTTAAGCCCAGCCTTCCAGGCGGCCATAGCAATACTTTAGGAATACTAGTGAAGCCCTCTTGGACACTCCAGACCAATCCAGCCTTTAACCAAACACCACCAAAGGAACCACTCAGTGCCACATCAAACAGAAGAATTGGACAGATTCTGCCAGAATTCCAGAATTATGAGAAAACGTAAAACGTTTGTTGATAAAGTCACAAAATTTGGGAGAAGTTTATTATGTAGGATATATCTCTTGGAGAGGGGCTATTAATAGAAATATGAATGTGGCTTTGTAAATCAACATCTGCAAAAAGGAAAGGAAATACACAGCGGGATTTAGGATTCAATGGGATAGAAAGCTGACACTGTGATCAGAGATCCATGTAGGAGTTAGGGAACAATTTATGAATCTGGACCTTTCCAGCAGGTTAGTACTTGTTATTGGGTTTGTGTTGTGCCTCTTTTACAGTATTCATGTGTGGCTTACTTGTTCACAGCAGAATTATAAAACCACTGTTGCTAAAGGGATAAGGGAAGGAGGATTTAATGTACGCCTATAGTGGGTGGTTGTTTATAGGAGACCACCTTGACAGAAGTACTGATTTGGGTTTGAAGAACATGGTAATCCAAGGAAGAATCCAAGGAAATAAAACCCATGACCCTATTATTCTCTCCCTCTGCTCTCCTTCCATGGCTTCTAATTGGCTGAAGCTCCAGAAAGCATAAATATGACATGACCATCCCTCATAGTCTGTACAAGTCAGCCTTCTAGGGTAGCAACTATGGTGAAGATGAATGAATATAGATCTGGTAGCGCATAGAAGAGACACCCAGCCCAACTGTAATCCCTGCTGGGATGGAGGTAGCCACAGTAACTAAAGTTCAAGAATGCCTCTTCTCAGGGACTGGGAATTCAGTTGGCTTTCTTGCGGATCTGTTGCTAAAAGAGTGGTGAAATTTCTGTAACCAAAGATTTAGGAGGAGAAAATTTATAAATGGAGAACAGCAGGAAAACTCATGGAGAAAAAATAAAGATAACCATATTTTATTATAGTTCTGAGTAATTAGAGCAGAGCAATTAGCAATCACATTTAGCACAACAGACCATTACTATTTTTGTTTATTGCTAAACCACTTATTGATGAAATAGGTTGAATGTCAATTTTTCAACAATCTACTACATCCCATCTGTCATGTAATTGGTATTATCTAAGCTTGAGCTTCCACAAATGGAATCATTTGGGGACACTGTCTTGCTCTGATACACATTGATTCTGTCCTCCTCCTTTTTAATAAATGGTTTGTTTGTAAATCAACATCTATAAAAAGGAAAGGAAATATACAGCAGGATTCAGGATTCAATGGGATAGAAAGCTGACACTGTGATCAGACATCCATGTAGGAGTTAGGGAACAATTTATGAATCTGGACCTTTCCAGCAGATCAGCACTTGTTATGGGGTTTTTGTTGGGCCTCTTTTACAGTATTCATGTGTGGGTGGAAAAGGGACCACAGGTTAAACCTGACAAGCTCAGGAGACTGAAAATAACCACACAGGATGCAGTGAACATAAAAATTCCTAGCTCAGGTGGACCATGGCCGGTAGTCACATCCTTGGCCTGTAGCTTCCTTGACAAAGGTCAATCTTTACCTTAAGTGAGCCTGTCTGTTGTCTTTTTGCATCTAAAATAACATACCCTTGGAATGTTAGTAATCCCTTTTTCCAGACAACAGCAGGAAACTACAGAATCCCTTATTATTATTCCTGTCTCCTAATTACCATCTCTATGTGCTATAAAAAGGCAACTATTAACTATCCTGTACCCACCTTTGTGAAAGAAGTACCTGTCTCTCCAATTTACTTTTATCCAATCCCAGAGATTTCCCCACTTTGCTTTCTCCCACCTTTTTAATCTACCACCAGTGGATTTCATGTAACCCTCCTCCTTTGACTCTACATATAAAATAAGCTGCAAACAGCAAAATCACGGAGCATTTTCTCAATCCATTGAAATTTTGCTTCCCGGCAATTTTCCTAAGTTTGGCTCAAATAAACTCTTACAAGCTTTCTATGAGGCTCGATGCTTTTTCATTGACACATGAGATGTCCCACTTGCTGAGCAGGATGGCAGGTCCAATTGTCACAACTGCTGAACCCAATGAAGCAAAACAGATATTACATCTGTAAAAGGAATGTAGCAATCACAGATTAATTAGGTTCCCTTTCAAAAGATAAAAGTTAAAAAAAAAATTGTTTTTCTGCACCAGCGTGTTGATGTAGCAGTAACACAACAGGAGTTTCTGAATTTGATGAATCGAAAGGATGAAGAGGTGAATCTGTGTTTGCAAATACTGACTTCACTTCATATGCAGCTTCCGTTAAAAGCCATAAAGGTTTTACCTTCTGCCAGATTTAATAAACACTTCTGTCTCATGTTTGTGGTCAGATGCCAAAAGGTAGTGACTTGCCTCTCTGTTTAGGGGCTATTTTCTGCCGTCTTCTCTCAGCTAGTAGGAGTCTCCATTGGCAAGAAGCCAGATATGCAGCCGTAAGTTTATTTGTAGAACAGAACAGTTGCAAAAGTCCTGGCCTGTTAACACAGACTGTGATAGCTCCCTTAAAGAAGCAACTGGGATTGTGCTAAGTTTTTTGCTGAGTGACTTTAGCTGAGAGCACTGCAAGAATTCCTGTATTTTGCCCTGCAGAAAGTTTTTAAATTTATTTTTATGCATTTCCTCATACTTAAACATTCCTTTCCTACCCAGACATTCAGAATACCTTTAATTGCATATTACTAGGAAGAGCAGCATGCTTTTATCCCTCCCACTACTCTAAGAACAATATCTTATTTTATATTAATTTTGAATGATACAAACAATAGACTGATTTTTTTTTCTTCTGGTAAACAAATTCAACCATAGAGAATACATAATGTACAAATCACGAGTTATCTTCATACATCTTATCCCTCATCTTTCTCCAGAGATAACCACCGTTATCCGTTTGGTGTGAGTAGAGATGGACCTGGATAGCCTTGAAGGCTTGCTTCCTACATAGACTTTATATAATTTGTATTCCCATTAAGTATGTATTAGAATTTCCTTCTATATTCACATTAACCATCACTGTGATATTCTATATTTTTTCCAACGTGATGAGGAAAAAACATACACATCCTTGTTTTGCATTTTCCTGGTTGCTAATGAAGTTAACCATATAGTCTAATGGATATGTTAATTTTTTCTGTGAAATTTTCTTTGATTCCCATTGATCCTTGTTAATAAGATTTATTGTCATTGGAAGTCATATGGCTAACAAATTTTCCAATGCAATTTATTTACTAAAGCATTCTTTCCTCCATAGAATGAAACTATCAATGTTGTCATATATTGCATTCTTTTGTGTCAGCAGATATATGCAAACTAACAAGTTAGGCTGCCATATTTTTATTGATGCTGGTAGAAGATCCAAGATACCTGGTTCAGAGACAAAGGACTTCTTTAGTCATGACGTAGCAATCAACATGAGTTTCACATTTGCATTGGTTCCCCTTCATCTCAGGTGCCATGGAGTCAACGTATTGCTGCTCACGGGGATGTTATGCATGTAATGTGTTTATGTCACAGTTAAAGAACCCTAAGCTTAGGAGATTCAATTTTTAAAAATGAGATATAGAACAAATAGTCCAACCTTTGCCCAAGATGGAGACTATGTTTTTAATATACTGGATAGTAGACAAATCTATCCTCTGCTCTCCTGGTAGATACTATTTCTATCTGTTCTCCATAGAGGCATGGTTGAAAAGGTGCGCAGACAAAAACTGTCAATGCCTCTGCTCATAAGACTGTGTAGAAACATGAGAAACCCATGAGAAATGACTTAAAGCAAATAATAATGTAAGCTATAAAATACGTACATTCTTATTTTCATTTATATGTTTGTATTGGCTTTACATTGAAGTCTAATATTAACCTATTTTCCCATTCTTGGGTTAACTTTGACTCTGTTACCATTTGTAAGAATACTTGTACAGTAAAATTCTTATTTCTTGTATATGACCTATATCCTCCCTTATGATAATTTAATTCTTTTTGAAATATACTTAATTTGATATTTTAATTCCATTTTCTCAGATCTCAGTTTTGATTGCTAAGGTTGTTCCTTTTATATTATTTGTAATATTTTGTGAAACTTTGTTGTGTGTTTATCTTTCATTTGTTATTCCGTTTTCCTCTCTGTTCCTCAGTGCCTGGAAAGAGTTTGACTCTGGAAGGTAACACTTCTGCTGTGAATAGCCCTGCTGACATTGGCTTATCAACGATGGCAAAAGCCAGGTTTTAAACTGTGCAGGGGAACAGCAGACAAATGTGTTAGGTCTATACAGAGTGGCATTTTAAATTGGAGGTCTTCCATCAGAGTGAAATGCTTGAAAATCCCTGCTTTATTCTTAGCTTTTGGTAAACAAGGAAAGAGAAGCCAAGTCCAAAAAATGTGGTGACTCAATACTTGGCAATATATCTAAAAATCCAATTTTTAAAAAGTGCTACATGGAAGGACTGGCTTTAGACTGAGGCCTTCTTTGAGTTTCAATAAGTAAAATGCCAATGGAGAGGAGCTCAAAATTTAAAAAATATTCCAAGATGCTTTAAGGAACATCACTATGAGGAAGAGTCGGCAAAAATGATAGCCTGCTGAATTGGGCTTGCAAAATCTTGAAACACTGGGGTTATCAGATACAAAATATAAAACAATGAATATATATATATATATATATATATATATATATATATAATCTTACTCCATTCAAGCTGTTGTAACAAAATCCCACAGACTGAGTGGCTTCCAAACAATAGAAATTTATTTCTCACAGATCTGGAGGCTAGACGTCCAAGGTCAGGTTCTGGCGAAGGCCCTCTTCTGAATTGCAGACAGCTCTCACATGGTGGAAGGGGCTAGGAACCTCTGTGGGGACTCTTATAGGAGCACTAATCCTATTCAGGAGGGCTCCACCCTCATGACTTAAGCACAACCCAAATGCCCCACTTCCTGATACCCTTATACTGGACATTAGGATTTCAACATATGAATATTAGTGGGACGCAAATATCCAAACCATAGTAGGAATAAAAAAGACAAAGTTGGAAATATGACTAATGCATAAGACAGTATTGACTTTGAAAAAGATACTTTTATTAAAAAATTATACTTCCCTGGAATGAAAAAATTATAAAAGTTGTAATTATACTCATTGACTATTTTGCAGCACATTAAACAGAGTGAGATTAATTGGAAATTCGGACAACTGGATAAATTATCCAAAGTGTTACAAAGATAAAAACTTACGAATATGAATTAAAAATTAGGACATATAAATGAGAGGATAAAAAACTCAAACATAGCTCTAATTTGATTTTAAGAAAGAGAAAATAAAAAGAATAAAGGGTATCTAACTATTTGAAAATAAAATGAATGAAAAAAATTTTTATTAAAACTCACCAATCCAGCATCCCAATGAGTACTAAATAGAATAAATGAAAATTAATTTATGAAAGTATATTGACCTGTTATTATGAAAATGTAGAACTTCAAGGAAACCTAAAAGTTGTCAAAGAAATCAAAGGGAAATGAGTTTCCTAAAGTACACCTAACTTCTCAATAGTCGCGTTAGAAACCAATAGAAGAAAATAATAACTTGAAAATACTAAGAGAAATAAAGTTATTTTTTACAGATTTGAGAATTTCCTTGCATCTATGTATGAATGCGGATTGTTTGTTTACAAGTAACAAAACACATGTACTCTATCCTAAGGGGGGAGGAGGGGGAAGGAGAAAGAACATTTATTGCAAAGGTCTAGACTCTAGAGCATTTCATGAAACTCAAGAATCAGCATGAACAATTGATCTCCTAAGGAACTAGAACAAGGAACTGAAAATAGAAGGAATCAGAGCCGTTCTCTTCATTCTCTCATTCTCTCTCTCCCTCCCCTCTTCCCCCCTCCCCGCCCCAACCCCTTTGGGCAGTCCATGAATGAGCACAAATGTTCTGTGAGTATTGATTTGGGGTGTCCAAATAAATTTTAGCAAGTAGACAAATTCACAAACATAGAATCCATAAATAATGAGGATTGATTGCATAATTTAGTCTCAGGATTTTATGTTCCATGTTGCTTTGTATATTCTCTTGAATACTGTCAAAGAAAACCATAGTGCTTATTCATGAGCTATAACAATTTTTCTCTCTCAGCTATACTCTGCAAAATGTCAATCACTATGTTAACCTTGTCAGTGTTGGAAGAACCAATATTCTGCATTGCAAACTTATTTCCTGCAAAGAGAAGAGAATCCGCTGAATATATGATTCTTAATATCATCACCATGAAGTTCAGTTTAAATTTGTTTGGAATAATATTAATTACCTTAGTAATATACACGCCAGAGAAGAAATAACTTAAAATGGAATGTAGCCAATTATCTAAAACCTTATAACTGCTTATTTCTGTGTTACATTTATTCAGCATATTTGCAGTTACGGTGATTTTCCTGTAACTGGTTTTACTGAACACACTCTCCAAACTTTGATGAACCACTTTGAAGTTTAATTTTATCTTAATTATGATGAGCAAATTGCCCCTTAATGATTTTCAAGTCCAAACATCTGCTTTAAAAAGTCTCAGTGACCTCTGGAAATAATGTCTAGTATGTACTCATTAACTCTTAACTTTGGCTTTGCAAAAAGACAGGTCCACACAAAAGTTTTTCATTACAAAAATGTATATGTCACATTAAGGTATAAATGTAAAATTATCTATTCATCATGGTCAGGTTTCCCCAACTTAATTTATTTGTACATGTAATTTAAAAAATAATATTATAGAAGCCTTATAAAAGAAAGGAAGAAGTCACCTATAATTATGTAAGTCACATAATTACACTTAACACTTAAGGATAATAACACAAAAGTATAGTTTCAAAAGGGAATAGTGGCAAAAATTTTCCTCTTTAAAATCAATAAGCGGTTGCATATTTTTTGTTAAAATTGGGGAAAGGAATTCCCATTATAATTACTAATAAAGGAAATTATCAAAATCAGTATAACTTAATATTAATCAAAACTTGCTTAATCAATTAGATGGAAAGGAAGCAAAGTTAATAGAGACAATAAATTAATTATTTATTTGTTATAGGGAAAATGGCCAATAATTTGATAATTTACTCATTATATGGTTATATACCTAAAAAACAAAAGGATTCTTTAAGAAAATTATAATATTAAAGGATTTGTGTCTGACTAGAAGGTTAAGTGTGGAAATAAGGATTGTTTAATATATGTGCCAGCAATAATGAGCTAGAAAATAAGTGAAAGAAATTATAATAGTCATGATATCAACTAAATGTATTCTGAAATACACATCCTGAGAAATAGGTATTTTCTGAAATGAAAAATCCATACATATTCACTGAGGTAGTAAACCAGGAACATGAAAATGGGAAAGCATAAGTAGAGTAGAAGAGAGCAGACATAGAACCCTACCTATGTCCTAGGTTCAAATCCCAACTCTGCCAGATATCAGCTCTGCAACCTTAAACAAATTACTTAACCACTGTGTCCCTCAGTTTCCTCAACTCTAAATCCCAGCTACGTATTACTAATGCCTGTCTCATAGAATTTTATAAGGTTTGAATGAATTAATATCATGGACATAAAACACTGCCAGAGTATAGTGATGCTGTGACTGTGTCAGTTATTCATACTGTAGTTAAACATGAAAATTTTAATCTTTTACAAATAAAGGCCAGGCCTAATGCCAACATCACAATCAAACTCCTAAAAGCTTTCCTTGGAATTCAAAACAATGTTTTAATCAAATAAATTAAGAACAAGTATAAATAATGAGAATCAGAATAATGGTCAGGTATATTTATCATTACAAATTAGTAAATGCAAACTTAGATAACACAGTAAGATATTAGAAGTATTAATAGACATGCAATCCTGGAGCTTTCAGTAAAGATGCATTAAAATATCAACTACCATGGATTGACACGTCAGATACTCCAACAGGCTTTTAACCAGCACACACCAACACAGCAAGGTAAGTAATTCGCTACTGTCCCATTTTACAGGTGAGGATACAGATAAAACGGGATTACATTGCTTGTTAGTAGTTGTGTCTTAACAAGGAGAAAGAAAATATTTAGAGTATGAAACAGTAAAGTTCAATCATATTATTAAATATTGTATTGTACTTTATTTCATTAAATATTTTTAAAGTAACACAAATAAAACTGGGCACGTCATGAATCAGGCTTAGCCTAGATTTTTAGTCCAATAAACAGCAATCCAATTCATAAAGCCTTGGTGAGCAATGTCAGCCTTCCTACAGTTTTCTTGGAGAGGTCTGTAAATAAACACATCAGAGAGCAAAATACTGTAGAGCACATCTTAAGCCTCTTCTTTCCACTTTCTCTTCCTCCAGCTCACTGACCCCCTCACCACCACACCTTCCCTCCATTGCTTTTTTTTTTTTTTTTCTTTTCTCCATGGCCTCACTGCGCTCTCCACTTTTCCCATATCTGGGAGATGCACTATGATTCCCTTGTCTCATAACATCTCTTGATGTAATTAGTACCCCTCCCTTTCTGTTTACCCAATTTCAACCCCTCATTCTAGTAACTAATACCAATTTATTTTCATCTTATACTTATTTAAATTCTCTCTCTTTCTTTATATACAAATTGTAAACATATTTCAACGTTGGTGTATAATCATCCCACATATGATATTTTAACGGCATAAGAACCTTACATTGTATGAACGTTTCCTATTACATCTAACCAATTCTCATTTGTTGAAAAATTTGTTTTTTCAAATTTTTCATTACTACAAACAACTGTAAACAAACAGCTTTGCAGTTAATTATGTTAAAATTTGACCATACGCTTAATTATTTCCTTAGGATAAATTTCTAGTAATTGAATTTTTGGTTCATTGTTTATACATATTGTTAAGGCTTTTGATACACACTATCAAATTACCCTGCAGAAAGTTTATACATATTTAAATTCACTCCAGCAGAGACTGAGTGATAATAAAAAAAGTATCTCATCATTATTTTAATTTGCATTTCACAGTAAGGTGTGAAATTGTATAACAACTTTACTTTTGCCCAAAATGTAGCCAGTTGTCTTTATAGTGTTTGTTGTTTGTTGATTAAACCAGTTGAAAATGAAACGATATATAACACCACAGTATCGTATACACACATACATATACACACAGAACACATGTAGTATTTCCTATGCATTGAAAGCACACACACATATGCACATACAGAAGGTACCAAAAAAATGTACAAACATTTTAAGAAAGGAAAAAAACTATTAAAATTGTAATACTCAATATATACCGATAACAAAAGATGAATACAAGTCACGTTTGGCTTCTGCAATTACAAGCGGTGCTCAAAGTGTTTACCATCAGCGTCCAGACACTTTTGATTACAGTGAACTACTGCTTGAGCAATGTTGACCAAAGTGTCCACTTGTATATTTTTGGTACCCCTGGTATATTTCAAATCACTGGCTGATCACTTAGAAAATCAAATAGATAAATGCCTAACTCCTACATATTTACCACATAGAGCAGTGTTTTTCATTGTGTGTGTCCCAAGCCCATGAGAGGTTTTTGTAATAAATTTAGGAGAACAAGATCAACATTTTCTCAACCACCACAGAACACAACAGAACAAAATACATCTTTGTGTGTTTGTTTCCTTAGTAACATGTAAAATACATTTCTTCCTGTGAGCTCTGATCAAAAAATGTTTGAAAGGCATCAATATAAACAACATGTAGAATTAAATATGCTAACCCATGTAGTGTGCTTTGTGTAATACTTGTAAACAATAAGCACTTAGTACATATTCTGCAAGTGTTATGATCATTATACACATACATTTGTGTATATATCAGAATCAGGAAAATGTGAGGCTTTTTGAATGAAAATATGCCTTCTAATATATGTATAACAAACCTCTGCCAAGGTCTTCAGCACTGTTTACCTCTACAAATAGATAGTCCCACCTGAATTTAGGGCTTTACTACATATTCCTTGTAAAAGTTTGTTTCTATTTATTGAGTCCTGCTTTACACTGAGTAGGGCTTGTGAGACTAGGCTTATGCAGTCCGTAACAACTGCTCATGGGCATTAACTGAAGCTGGCAAGTCTCTTTGTACCATTGACTCTCTAGATGGGACACAACTTTCACAAGAGTCAAAGTAGCCGAATTTGTCTTAAGTTCAGGGCTTTTACCTTGGTCCTAGTAGGAAGTTCTTAGCTCAAAGAAGGATGAAATAGCAGGTGTCTCAGCATTTTCCTCAAGATGTTTGAATACATATATAAATCATAGCCTATATTCTTAAGAAAATTATTCTCAGATCTCAACTCATTTTCCTTGTAAATACTGTCCTTTAAAATACCCTTTCTTAATTGATTTAGAAAGAGTAACTACTGTGAGTGTTTTGCCCTTGAAAAGGACATGTCTTCCTATGATGTCCCTAATTCAGACTTAAATGAGACCCTTCATTTTTCAATGATTTATGCTAATATTCTTCCTTTGCCTGGGAACAAGTTTAAATACATCAAGTCTGCATACGTAATTTAAGCATTCACCACATGATAAATGGATTACAAATTATCCTCATTAATCAAAGTCCCATGGCATGACCAGAGCCAAAATAGCAGTGCTGGGCACATTGAGAAGTGCTGAGAAAACCTCTGACTATTCCAGTTCAAACCATCTCATTAAAAAGAATTATACGGCCCTATGTACCAGTGATCCTCAAGAGATATCTGAATATAGCTTAGAAAGTCCTATATAATCAGACCATTTTTTACATCTCTATCTCCAATTCTGGCACTTTGCTTCCCCATAATCATGTTCAAGTTATAATCTATGATTCCAAGTTTCTCAGATCTTTCTTTGTCTCTCCTGTCTCTGGACCCTCTCCTCTGCTCTCCTCAATGCCCGGTCTGAGTCTCCACAAGTGTGAGATAGGTACGACAAGTGGTGTAAGAAACCATTTCAAACTGATGCTCAGACAGGGCTTTGGGTATCATTGTATCACAATATAGGAAAGGTTATTTGTCTTCTAATTAGATACATCAATGAGAAAGTCTCACTTCCATACTAATTGAATTTATTTGTTTATTTACTCAACATTAAGATTGCTAATACCCCCCTTTAAATTGTCAAAGGAAAGGTCTAAGGCTCAGAACTTTCTGCAGTAGGCAATAGTTAGCTAAAATTTAATTATATGTCTTGTGTTATACTTCTTTTCAGAGGTACCTTCTGCTTATAATACATGATTTTGATTTTTCTTCTCGTGGAAATGATATAAACTTGTTTTTTAAAACAATTTTAATTTAAATTAAAAAATGAATCGACCAAATATAAATATTCCGTAAATATTAGTGGTTGTTTGTGAATATGGCAAAAATCATAAACTTGGTAGGTATGTAAGTAAAGTTTTGGAAATCCTGACCTAGAATATCCTTCCTCACACTCTTCCTGTATCTTCAGTTCTCACCTGAAGTTTCACTTTTGACAGAAAGACATTTTGACTCTCTCAAATCTGGTTCCCTTACCTGTTTTTTTTTTTTTTTTCCTCTTGGGTTTTGTTCTCCTTCTACAAATCTATCAAATTATTTCTTCCCTTTTAAATTATGTATTAATTTTAAGAAATATACAAATAAAAATTATATGCTTGCCTTTATCCTCTGTATCAAATTCTGTGAAGGCAGCTACCATTCAAAATATTGTGATAAACATTTGTTGAATCAATAAGTATAAAACTTGGATTAACAAGCACAAGCTGTTAAAAGGGTGGAATTATCATGATTACATCTCTAAAGTATGGCTTTGAATTGTTGCTCTTCTGTTTCTTCCAAGATTTTCTTCCTTTAAAAAAAAAAAAAAAAAAAAAAAAAAAAACTATGATCAAATACAACATACAGAGGTATAACTCTAGACCACTATCCAATTGACATAAAAGGAGCAGGCTAATACCAGACTTTGCTCACTGGCTGGAAAGGGATTCCCATAGTCTATCAGCCCGAGAGCTGCAAACTCAATGTTTGGTTGAGCTGAGTCATCAGAAAACCTGTCATACTCATACTATACATGTGGGTGGGACTGAAACAGAAAAACACCAATCTGTTGATAATTAGTCTCAGAATCTTTTCAAATGTTGATGTCATCTTGTTGACATCTAGGCACATTAGACATCCATGAAAAGGAGCCTGATGGGGGGGGGGGGTGACTGTGAACAGAAACTAATAAACCAGAGCTATGAATAGAAATGAATGGCAGAGACTTAAGAAATCCCTAACTTGTAAGGGAGTGTGATGGATGCTAAGGGAGTCAGTCTTGCAATTGCATTTGGAGAATATTTATTATTGGAGAGATGACTCCTTATCAGTTAGTCAGTAATTGAGAATTTGATTAGGTAATCAATAATTTAGCACCTTAACTGTCCATAAAATATTTCATTGCAATCTCTTAAATGAATTTTGAAATTACTCATGGTAATTAAATTTCTTTCTTAGGCAATGCCTATGAAATCATAATATTCCTTTAGTACAGCAAACTAAGAGCTATTTAAAGGGAAGGGCTACTGCACAGAGGAAAAATACATTATGTATCATGTGCTTAATTTAGGGGACATCATACCATATAAAGCAAATTGTTATTATATTTTTCAATATAACATATCTCTTAATGAAGGTGCAGATTACCTTACGAATATGTGTTTTTTAAAATTCTCTTTGAAGTTAAAAAAAGGTAGGGTAAGGTATTATTTTAAAAAGCCTAATTTGTCACCCATGGAAACCACTATATTGTACTAATACATTAAACTTGCATTTCATAAGATATTTTTGTAATATTGTCTAATCACAAATATTAAAATATTACTATTTCAAAACTAAAAATAAAAATGGAGCAAACGTGAATGATATACAATCTCATATGATTTTAGAGATAATAGAGATAGTTATGATCATTCATTCCACAAATATTTATTTGATCAATATGTGTTGTGCACTGTATTATATGGGTGCTGCCTCCATGGGAGTTTTGCTTTTTATTGCTGGGGGATCAGTATTTTTTAGACACATTTTGGAAAATATGAGATGTCAGGAAGTCAATGTGATAAACTGCTGGGCGTGCCTCTTCTCTGAATGATCCTGGACTGCATTCTCCATTTATCCTTCAATCAGATGTGACCAAGTCACTGAGATCTGGACAGCGGAGTGTGAGTGGTGGTGCTTATGCCTGACCCATGGAAACTTCCCATCTGTGCCCCTTCATGTTCCTTCTCCTCTACCAAGTGAATAAAAATGATAAGTCCTGAGAGATGAAGGATACTGGATCCCATCGTCATCAGGAAGTACAGAGCATCACACCAACAAGAACCCCACTTTCGTTATATGCCAACAAAAATACCTGATGTGTTCTCATCATCTCATCTCAACCTTTGGGGCTGTTGGGGCAGGCTAGCCCTACCCTAATTACAATACTTCAGTAACTTGGACTCAGGTAGAAACTGCATGGTTTTGACCCTCAGTTCCTCCACTTATACCTTCTGTCACTTTGGACAGTTGTGACAGTCTATTTACTTCATCAAAAAATAAGGCTAATAATTATAGCCACCAGATATGTTTGTTGGGAAGAAGAAAGGGGTTTATATATGTATAGGAATTATGCCAGCCCCTGGTAAATAAGTAAAGAAGGTTGACTACTTTTCTTATTTTCCTCAGAGGATCCTTAAGAATTTGAGAAGAAAGCAGAAGTGGAGATGTGATGTTACAAAATAAGAAGTGAAAGCTCCCATAATGTTGGACAGGTTGGGTGGAAGAGGTGGGACATATATGAATGGTGCAGGACCAGAACATGTCCTCTGGTGAGGAAGTTGATAATCTGACCAACCGTTCATTAGGTGCTGTAAAATTCTCTGTTCACTGAGGACCCCTGTATTGTCTAGTGCAGTTATATCTATGGCGAATAAACCCCTAACAGTATATGGAGAGAGACAAGCTGTTGTGAAGGAGGTAATACAAATAGCATCTGAGAGAAAAAAAAAAAAGGAGAAGAAGAAAAGGGGAGGAGAGCCAAGAGAAAGAAAGAAAAATGGCCTCAGCAGCAGTAAAGCCATGCGAGAAGCCAGATGAAACTCAGAATTTCTCAGGGAAGGGAGAGAATTCAGGAATCCCAGGCATTCAGAAGGTACAGCATCAACAATCATCTTGTTTCTTCCCCTGCCCTATCAGGGTAGAGGAACTAGAGCTATATTTGAGGATAAGACCTACATTATTATCTGTACTTTAACCAGTCAGAGAATTGTGAATTCATGGATGTGTCTATGATATTATCCACTCTTGCCATGACAGGTATAATTATAAAGAAGGGGAACATTTAACATCCATCTTGAGGTAAATGGTGAACTGCCTTATAATAATCACATAGATTTATTTGACACTTATTTCCTTAAAGGTAGCCTCAGGTCCATAAAATATAAATGTTCTTATTGTGTTTTCACTTATTAATTTTTATATAAGGAAACAAAGCACTTAAAGAAATTTTCTATTAACCACTTTACTAGCATTTATCTAAGTCATCCTGAGTCTGGGAAATCAAGTGAAATTTTATATTTCTCATGTTGATCTGACTAAAACCATTCTAAGTGTCTCTAATGAATATTTTCCTGACTATTCAGGTCTTCTTATGACAAGATTTCCTTGTATAAACTGTTAACTCTCGCAGACCCATGTTAGAGAAGAATGAGAACAGGAGGTCGATGGGAGGTGGTGAGAAGCTCTGGTTAGGGAGAGACGAGCCTTGGATTCAGCATTTCGCGCTGACTGACACACAGATGGTTAAGGTTATTGCCCCCACACATTGGCTTTGAAGTGCTGATTTTCCAAGAGCAGGGTGGTAGGTATGTTACTTTTTATCCAGCAGCATTTCTTCTGGAAGTACTGCTCCTTTTCATCTGGTGGGGATCTCAATCACATGACGTGAACACTTGACCTGAACAGAACAAATCATACTCAGCCTTGGGATTTTTCTTCATCTGTCCGGACGAAGGTACTCCTTCTCTTTTGAGACATATAGCTGTAATGATTATATGAGCCAAGAGAAGATTCTGGAAATCTTTCCCTGAAAATGAGTTCACCACAGAGGAAAGCAGAGTCAAAAGATGAATGGAGTGAAGTGGTGTCTCCATGAAACAATCTGACCTCCTAAAGACAGCCAAGCGTGCATCTAACTCATCTGTGTACCTTTTGTTTCTCAGAGTGTGGCATCTGGAGCAGAAGCAGCAGCAGCAGCAGCAACAATAGCACCAAACCAAGAGAAAAAAAGTGGGCAAAGGACTTCAATACATATCTCTCCAAAGAATACATACAAATGGGAATAATAAGTATATAAAAAGATAATATCATTAGTCACTAGAAAAATGCAAATCAAAATCGCAATGAGATATCATTTCAAATCACTAAGATGGTTTTAATAATAATTAAAAATATTTAGTATCGAGTATTATAACAAGTGGAGTAATTGGCAGCCTCGTAAATTTCTGGTGGGGATGTGAAATGGTACAGGAATAGGAGAAAAGAGTTTAGCTGTTCCTCAAAAAGTTAAACATAGAATTATCATATGACAGAGCTAGTCCACTCTTAGGCATTTAGCCTCAAAAATTGAAAGCGAGCGTTCAAACCAAAACTTATGCACTAATGTTCATAGCAGGATTATTAACTAAAGCTAAAAGGTAGAAACAACCCAAACGTCTGTCAACCGATGAATGGATAATCCAAATGTGGTATATCCATACACTGAAATTATGTGGCCATAGAAAGAAATGAAGTACTCATACATGCTATAACATGCATGAACCTTGAAAACATTATAATAAGTGAAAGAAACCAGACACAAAAGATCACATCTTGTATGATTCTACTTACACAAAATATCCAGATTAGTCAAATCCATACAGACAGAAATCAAGTTAGTGGTTGCCAGGGGTTACAGAGAGGTGGTAACAGAGGTGACTGTTTAATGGGTACAAGGCTTGCTTTTTTGGGTGATTAAAATGTTCTGAAATGAGATAGTGGTGATATTTGCATTCACATTGTGAATATACTAAATGTCACTAAATTGTATACTTTAAATAGTAAATTTTGTCATGTGTGTTTTACCACACATGTACACATACACACACAAGATCTGTAGTGTAGGGAACAGATCTTTTTATTTATACACAGAGTACATAAAATAATTGCCTGACACTTCAAATTTCTTGAGAAGGTACAATGAGAGCCAGATGTCACCTGAATATGCATCAGAATTTGTACCACAGGAGAGGAATTCCAAAATTTAAGAACTCAAGGTATATAGAACTATTGGTATACCTTCCATTCATCCTCCAGAGATAAAGAGATAAAATACTATCTTTTACTCTAGAATGTAAACCAGTCCTCTCTTGGGGCGGAGAGAAATGTTTCTATGCCAGAATGTAAGCAATTGTCACAGGAGGGATAAAACAAGGGCATCTCTAGACTTTATTACCCTTAGGATGGGAAAAAAAAACAAAAAAAACAACAACACAAACTCTGGAAGAAAAAAGACAAGGATCTCTGAGTTTATCCCCCTTAGAATCTAAGCAAATATTTGTTGGGGAGAAGAGATATTCTCTATCTTTATAACCTGTCAATGTTCATTACTCAAGACCATATAAGAACCCAGAAAAAATCAAATATAAACAAGACTGTTTTTTACACTGGTTTAAAAAAAAAATTAAAATAAATGCTATCTCATCCAAAGAAACATTTTGTTTTCTTTCTCACTATGCATCACTTTTTTCAGTTTGAATAGTTTCTGGGCACTGATTACCTTTGGGGGCCATTTACTGTATCTTTGAGACAAGTTCATCTTTTGGATAGGTGTGTGCTGGGTTTTGATTGTCATGAAAAGAACAGGGTTTATTATACGTAGAATATATTAGACTGGTGCAAAAGTAATTGCGGTTTTTGCATTTATTTTTAACCTTTCCAACTGCAATTACTTTTGCACCTACCTAATAGATTCTTAACACTATTTAACAGATGACTATTATTTAGTAACTTCTTGTATTTAATATATAGACAAATAGTATTTAGTAGCTTGTGGGAATACCTACTATAATATGACATTAAATTAATTCCTAGTACTATGCAGTTTTTTTTTTTTGTTTTTTTTTTAAGGATCTTGTTTTCTTTTTCTTTTTTTCTTTTTTTTAATTTTATTTTATTAAATTTATTGGGGTGACAATTGTTAGTAAAATTACATAGATTTCAGGTGTACAATTCTGTATTACATCATCTATAAATCCCATTGTGTGTTCATCACCCAGAGTCAGTTCTCCTTCCATCACCATATATTCGATCCCCCTTACCCTCATCTCCCACCCCCCACCCCCCGCCCCCGTTACCCTCTGGCAACCACTAAACTATTGTCTGTGTCCAGACAGAAAAAGCAGAGAACCATGTGATTTCACTGATACGTGGTATATAAACCAAAAACAACAAAAGAACAAGACAAACAAATGAGAAACAGAAACTCATAGGTACTATGCAGTTTTACACTGCTCCTTTGTTTTGTTTCACCATCAATCTCTTATTTAATGAACTGTAATGCTTATTTTTCTTTAAACTTTTGTTTTCATGCTCAAAGGGTAACACAAATCTTATAAAAATTTCCTTTGAAATCTAGCCAATATATACGGCTTTGAAGAGTCTGGCCCAACATGTAAATTTCATCAAAGATCTGCATTAATCAGTTGATTTTTAATTGTAAAGAATGAAGGGAGGCACTACACCAGAAAAAAAAAAAAAAAAAAAAAGATTTAATGAACAAACCATGTGGGTCAGAAGAACTTTTCATAACTCAGTCACTTCTCTTTAACAGGCCACTAAAATGGAGGTAGTGTCTGCCCGAACAGTGGATGTTACAATTACATGACAGATATTTAGAAGTCAGAATTAAGATTCTAGATTGAGGATTATTTACAGAGTCTTGCTTGCCTCTGTGACATTTCCTTTGCCCTAGAGGGAAAAATAAAAACTATTATAAGCTTTGTCAGGCATAAGCAAGGACACCCAGTACCTTGGCATGAGCTTACACTTTGAACGATGATGCTTTCCGTGTTCTAGCCCCATTTGTTCCATTCAGTCTTAGACTTCTTTAACATGGAAAGAGGAGCGCGCTCTTTCAGGATGCAAAGCAACAAAATACCATTAATCTAGGTCCAAATCCTGACCCAGAAGCTCCTCTTCTTTAAGGAAGTGAATCACCTTGTTAATGTGATAGAAAGGGGACAGATTGTCAGGGATGAGGCAAAGCGTGCACATGACAAGTGAGCAAATCAATTAGATTAATTTAGTCTAGATACAAAGAGGTGAGAAGGGCCTTGATTGAAGTGTGCAGAATCCTCATGTGTATAATAAGAACTACTCACGCTCTCCTCTCTCTGGCCTGCAATTATAGAGTAACGTGGTCTTAGCGATCTGTGATAGCAAAGTGCTTCTAGGCCATTTATCAGCTCTTTTCATAACATTAACCTTTTCACTACCTTACGGGCATGAGACATGATAAGCAATGTTGCAGTGATCTTCAAAATCAGGATAGATGGATATAGTGGGAGAATAGATCTATCTTTAGTAGGGGAAGATAACTTCTACATACTGAGTATACATTATATGCCCTGTGGCTCAGATTAAAGATGACATAGTCATTTGGAGATTGAACTGTGCTCCTCTGGTAAGTGAAGTACTACCCTTCTTCTTGAGAGATTAAGGGGTAAACCTGTTTATGATTTCAGCTAAGTCGGGCAAAAGATACGCATGTAAATCCCACCTCCTTCATATGCAGTGACATGCCAAAATTTCTGAGGAAGATTTGCAAACATGAGTTTCAGGACCCATAAGCAATTGCCAAAGCTCTAGAATTAATATGCATATACCCTCCATACACAGTAGGAGGTTTCACACACCACACTCACAGTAGTTTCCACCTTCCATGTGCACAGTAGTTCCGGAAGTTATTCCATGAGCACTCTTTATTAAACTATCACAATGGAAAGAGCCCAGTCTAATAGCAGCGGCATGATGTTTAAGTAACGCTGAGGTAGTAAATACTGGTTAAAGCAGGTGAACGTGAGTCAAACAGCCTGGGTTCAATTCCTTTACTTCTGTCTCCTCATCTGTGAAATAATAATGCATCACTCAAAAGTTAAGTTGTGAAGCTCAAGGGGATATTGCACATTAAGCACTGAGCAGAAGGTAAGTATCAAAAATAGTGCCTATTATCGTCATGACAATTTATAGACAAGGAGACAGTTAAATGAGATACTCAAGGTAACAGATCACTGATTTAAAAAGCCCAAACACATATTTAGTTTTATCCTTTTGAAAATATTCACATATCTCAGGTGATAACCTTAAGACCTAGGACAACAAGGACAGTAAAATGACTGTTTAGAAAATGAAAACCATTTATCCAACAAATAACTATTAAGTTACCAATTTACAGATAATAAGACTAAGGTGGAGTGTAATTGCAAATACAATATCTATGTGTGGGCTTGAATCCAACCTTGTATAGCTAACCAACTGACATTGGGTAATTATTTCAACTCTGATTATTCACCTGCAAAATGGGATAATTATACCTGGCTTGCAGAGTCATTATATGTATGAAATAAGAAAAGTACATACAATAATAAATCAGTATTTTTCTTACTCGCTTGACATGAATTGCTGTTTTCATGCCTACTTCTTTTCATCCTATATGAGGAAACCCTTCAAAAGAAATTTCCCTGTACCTTTCCCTAAGATGACACTGACATGTGTTTTTCTTAAAGACCTGATCAAAATTAATAATTATGAAATTGAATGATTACTTATGCTTTGATCTCTCTTCTCCTAGATTCTGGGGTCCATGAGGAGCTAAGATTATATCTGTCACCTTAACTATCGTGTTTCTAGCATCGAGCATATTTCTTTGTATATATAGGTGCCCAGTAAATATTTATTGCATGAATGAAAAAAATTATCCATTATAAGTAAATCATTCTTTAAGGGAGAAAACATATCTTCAACTAAACTCATGGCAGACTAAATTATTTTTTATAATTAATAATGAGAGGAGAGGGGAAAAATGTAAGGGATAAGTCAAACCTTACAGAGTAAAGTAGTCTTCAAGGACAGTGTTCTTTTTTTCAACCTAAACGTCATTGAAAAAAAAAAAAATGATATTGAGTCCAGATTGGTTATTTTATAAATAGGTGCTCCACTGGGGAAAATGTTATAGAGACCTTCCGTATCAGTGAATATAATTAGCTTATTGTCTCTGTGTGTGCAACTGCATCTGAAGAGGAAGAAATTGAAACCTATAATCTATTTACTCCCTTTACCACGGGGAGATTCTTAGGGGAAGGAAAAGAAAGACAGGTGACACCATCTAATATATTTGAGAGCACAATAACAGAACCTGTGAGCAAATAGACTAATAATATTGGTTAGAAAGAGGTTCTTATATCTATTGAAAAATTATGTCTGTTTTTAAAGATTGCTTGTAACAGAGAAAAGGATGAAGAGAAGTGAGAAAAAGAAAACGAGGAGGAGGAGGCTAAGGGGTGGAAGAGAAGGAAAAAGAAAAAAAGAAACATCATTCATGGATTTATGAGGCATGATTCTCTGGAAAATATCACCAAAGCCAGGGTATAAAATGGAGATGGTTCATAGCCTAAATTCTTTCGACTCCTGTATCTAACTTAGAGACCTTATCTTTTCCGAGCCAAGTGTGTGTCCAGTGCAGGGAATAAAAGAAAGTAAAAAGACCTGAGGCGTTGCTTTGATTTCTTAGACCTCAATGTGCTTCTTGATCATCTGTATTCCTGAAATTACTAATAAAACTGTATGTGGGGTAAGATTTCTCTTTCATATGTGTCTCATTTGACAATGAGATGCTTTGTTTTACCTCACTATCTATGACCCTCTTCTACCAAAGCACATTCCAACTAGAGATGTCTACGTGAAAAACTGATGCTTTCCAAGGAGACATTAAAAACGTCTTTCTGGGTAAGAATTCCAAAACTATTTTTCTTTCCTGAGGAAATGAGACATATTGCTTGGAAAGTATCTTTGCCCTTTGCTTTTCCCTCTTCCAGGAATGGAGATATGATGCTATAGAAGCAGATGCTGTTTTGTGACCATAAAGCCAAAAAAAATGAAGTCCAAGAGTTTCAAATAAGCACAAAACTCGATATATAGAAGCTATTAGAATAATGTCATTAGCCACAGAGCTCTGGACTTATTATTTGAGACAAGCATATCTCTATTTATTTAAGCTCCTGTAGCTTTTTTCAGTTAGTTGCTTACAACCAGCAGAAACACATTTCTGAATTATAGAGTGCCTATTAAAATGACAGGAATCATCCCAGTTAATGTTTTGGAAAGTCAAAGAAATTTTAAGTGTTGTAGATACAAACTCTCAACAAACTTATATGATTATTCAGATACCATCAATATAATACAGATGTCTTTAACAAAAAGACAAACCCACAAATGAAACAGTGATTTCTTTAACTATTCATTTCAAACATCTTTATTCACTGAATAGGTACTTAATCCACACACTCCCCTATATGTTGAACCTATATTATATATCCTCTATTCAATATACATATATATTGAGTTTCTGTGCTTGTCCAGAAAGCTCAGGAAATGAAAAAGCTCTCAGAGAAAGCTCTTATTAACTCTTGAGCTTTACATTAATCATGTTTCACTGGATGAGGCCATGTTTCTAATTTAAAATTTACTTTTTGCTCAACAACTGCTTGAAGATCCCAGATTTCATCAGATGACTAACTCTTCCTTTTTTGTCCCTTATTACCCACTTCATTTCATTATCTAGGTTTGGAATCAGACATATTGAATCTGATTCACTAA
Organism: Rhinolophus sinicus; assembly: GCF_057876585.1. Classification (NCBI taxonomy): domain Eukaryota; kingdom Metazoa; phylum Chordata; class Mammalia; order Chiroptera; family Rhinolophidae; genus Rhinolophus; species Rhinolophus sinicus. The sequence goes on along the minus strand of NC_142515.1, from coordinate 58,505,251 downwards.
TAATATGACACATATTCTTTTACCTTTTGTGCCATAGTTTACTTATATCTAAAAATGGTAGGATGGATTCCTACCCCAGTTTGTTTTAGAGATTAAAAGAGAACATCCATTTACAGAATATCCTTTTTCCTTTTGTACTGGTAGAGGTATGTGCAAAGTTGGTGGCCAAACTCATGAATTTTGAACTGTCAGTGCTTAAATTTTCCATTGTCCACTCAGATGAGAAAAGGGGAAAGGCCAAAAAATCAGAAAAGCTTAGGCAGAACTCCATTAATTTGTAAGTAATTGAATCGGCAGAGAAACATAAATGACATCCCCAAATGACTTCATCAGTGTCTTCTTAGAGGTGCAAAAGTCACATTGTCTTTTGTAGTAGGCAGCATTTATGTGGAAATAAGGGTGACTCAAGAAGCCAGAACAATATTGCTTTCTGCCTGGATGTATTGACCCTAGGATCTCTGTGTGGGGAGCTTCATAGCATGTGGACATTGAAACTTCAGATGAGAGCACAGTTATATAATCACAGCAGAAGTGGCCTCTGGGGCTCCTACCTGAGGGTCATGAACAAACACAGGACTTATTTATCCACACTCAAAAATGTGCTCTCACCATGTAAGGGAAGAGAGTATTAACAGCACAGTGTAAAGGGACTGCATTTTTAAAAAATAACTGAAAATAACTTTTCTTGTTTTTTGAATACCTAGATTTATGGAAGGTTCAAGTGAGACGAGATTTTAGAAGCCATAAATTCAAAAGTCTTCAATTTTTATAAATGAAAAATAAAAGAGTCCAATGAGGGGAAGTAATAACATAAATCACAGTAGGTAATGGGCAACTGGAGAACCTACTGTATTTCCCAGAAAATAAGACCTAGCCAGACAATCAGATCTAACGCATCTTTTGGGGCAAAAATTAATATAAAACCCGGTCTTATTTTACTATAATATAAGACGGGTCATAATATAATATAATATAATATAATATAATATAATATAATATAATATAATATAATATAACCAGGTCTTACATTAATTTTTGCTCCAAAAGACGCATTAGAGCTGATGGTCTGGCTAGGTTTTATTTTCGGGGAAACACAGTAAGTAACCTCTTGCTCTGTATTGATTTCACTTCCTTTCTTACAATATCTTCCTTTTCTGAGTATTAAAACCACGTATAAATAACTGTAGGCAACAATAGACCATATATGCTTCTGGAGCAAGTAAAATAATGTTACAAATAATATCTCTACGAGGTGACTTTGCAGAAATGATAGAGAGTAGAGGATTTGAATTTTCTTAGTATTATAAACAGAATACCTGGTCTTTCAGTGGTAAGCCCCTAGAAATGTTGATGAGTTGATGTCCTACTGTCACTCTCACTCCATGTGTTTTCATGGCTTAGATTTAGCTTTGATTTTCTGAGCCTATTTTAGCTTATTCGCAGGGACATCAGTCTACCTGATTGATCTGCTGTTAACCATTGCCGAATCTTTGTTACTCTTCATTCAACTTGACAACTGGACTTCTGGATGACCTCAAAGATAAATCTCCAGAACCACCTAGAAATTAGTTGGCCCACTTAAATTAGTATAAATGGAACATATTCACAAAAATACATGAATATCACAACTTACCTGAATCAACCTCAAATTTATCAATGTACGTTAGACATTGTAATGCGATCTATGTTGGTTCCACAATTTGGATCTCCACATGAGCATCCTTACCAATCCCTAGCTGAATATCACAGAAGTCTTACCACAGTCCACACACTCTAGGGTGCCAAGTAGTGATGATATTGTATGAAATTCTGCACTATCATAATAGCGTTATAATTCTTCCAAATATAGCTAATTTGTGCTGGGGGATGGGGATAATTCCAACTTCAATGATTGTCTTAAGCAATTTCCTATTGTGATCACAACATACTGTCACATTTTATCTATACTTACGAAGGACTCCTGATGGTATAATGAGCTGTATGGCAATTGCTGTTATTTTCCTAATATTTAGTAATTTCTTAATAAGTTTCTTTCTTAATAAGAGGACTCTGATTTATTTAAGGTAGCAATGTGCCCAACTAAAAGATTACATTCTCTGGTCCCCACTGCAGGTAGGTATATCTGTGTGCCTAAATTTCGGCCACTGAGAGATAACAGGTTATGGGGTGGTTCTCACCTTAAAGACTTTGGGAAAAGTAGGAAGAGAAACCTAGATAGGCTACTATTATGCTTGCAGGATAATGGACATACATGATACATCCGTACACACACACATACATAAATAGACTTCCAGAAAGCAAATGCAGAAATTAAACAAGAGTCTATACCAAAAGAGTGGAGCCTGAGGCCACACTTTGGGCTTGCCTGGACAGCGTCTACACAGTCCCCCAGAGGCTATGATTAGTGGATGGCCAGTGACTGGAAATGTTTCCCAATCTCTCTTTTCCTGAGGGCATTTTTTAATATGGCAATTCTAGGCTTCACCCTGTCCCCATCATTCTATGTTGAGTATGTTAGGCAGAGATTTATATCTTAGCTTATATGTCACTGGATCCAAAGAAATACTATCAGGAACTAATGAAGAAGACTGCACAGATATTGAGGAGATTAAATTCTGAGGTTGTTTAAATATGGAAATAAAATTTTCCCAAAGGCACAGACCGTGGCAAAGGTTGTGTTAGTCTACAATACACATTATTTCCTGTTCCATTGTTAGAAGAACTCTGATCCCTGATGACTACAGATGCATCTCACCATCACTGGGTTACCCAATGTTAGACAATTTTTCATATTTTGGAAAAAATAAGCCACTTTTAACTTTCTTTTCTGTTACTAGCAATTGCAATTATTTTCTTACCGATATTAATCTTGGATCTTGTGTTCTAGAAGAAGTTGGCATATTCAACCATCCTTGTAAATATATGAATTTAACAACTTAATAATCATACTTCCTTGTGCATTTTTTTTTTAACTTTAAGTTTTAACATCCAGATACACATCTTTTTCTACCTTGATAAACATTGTTACAAATACACAAATTAATCTATGAAGTTATTGATAAAGATGTGGATTTTTTTTTATTAGGGAAAAGTGTGATTCTCCAGGGCCCATCAGATCTAAGTAGATGTCCTTCAATCTAGTTTTGGAGGGCACAGCTCAGCTCCAAGTCCAGTCACCGTTTTCAATCTTTAGTTGAAGGGGGCACAGCCCACCATTCCATGTGGGAATTGAACCAGGAACCTTATCGTTGAGAGCTCATGCTCTAACCAACTGAGCCATCTGGCCACCCCTCTGGCAGCTCAGCTGCAGCTTACTGTCTTCAATTTAGTTGTGGAGGGAACAGCTCATTGGCCCATGTGGGAATCGAACCTGCAGGCCTGTTGTTCAGACCTCGCACTCTAACCAATTGAGTCATCTGGACACCAAAGATGTGGATTTGTATGTTTTTAAAATAGAGGATGAAACAATAGGTAGATTTAACTGGGTAAAATATTTTGCATTAGAAATTCAAATTTTCATTTCATCTTATAAAGAGCAAAGAACTTATTATCAAGGCACTGGTGTTAAACAACTAGGTGTTTGTGTGATTTTTCTTTTTTTTCAGTTTTGCTTTGGACCCAGGTAAAATCTTCATTATATGCAGAAGATGGCAAATTAATAAAAGGGAAGATAATTATCGATGATAACACCATGTACTAAATGCTTTTATTGCATCAACACATCCTTATGAGTTAAGTGTTCTTTTCCTCACCATATTATTACATTGACATTGAGAGATCAAATTACTTCTAAATTTTACACATCTCATCATATTGAAACCAGAATGAGAAACCAGTTTTGTCTAATTTACTTTTCATGTTCTTTTTACTACTTCAGAGCAAAGAACTTATTTATCAAGGCGCTGGTGTAAAACAACTAGGTGTTTGTGTGATTTTTGGCCTCCCCATATCCTGCGTTCTTATGCGGAGAGTGGGACCAGAGACCCTGCATGACAGCTATATAAGACGCTGTCTTCACAGATTGGTGAAAGAGATTCTCCTTCCTTCCTTAACAAGCCAGTTGCTAAGCGCTGAACTGCCTATGGAGAGGGCCATGTGGCAGGAAACTGTAGGTGGCTTCTAAGAAAACCTTAGTGCTATAGCCACACAAAAGTGAGTTCTGTGTACAACCTGTATGAACTTGGAAGCAGGTAACTTCCCCAGTCAAGCCTCCAGATGAGACCCAGTCCAGCCTACATCTTGATTGCAGCCCTGTAAAATCGTGAACAGAAAATCTAGCTAAGTCATGCCCAGACTCCAGATCCCAGGAAACTGTGAGATAATGAATATGAATTGTTTGAAGCCACCAAGTTTATGGTGACTTATCACACAGCAACAGAAAACTAACACACTAGTGAAGCAGTTGGCATCAAGGAAGCTGAGTTCATGTTTCAGGGTAACATGACAGGAAGATGGTACTGGACAGGATCGCTTTCCTGGAAGGACTAGAGTGTTAGACAGTGTGTAAGCAAACAACTCAAGAACAATGCAGGAGTTGAGTTACCTACCCAATGGCGTAATACATCGGTATAGATTAATAGTAATGTAGGCCCAAAATGAGCCAAACATTTGCTCATTCTATAAACCAAAATTAATTTTAGACTGTAATAAGGAATAAATGCATTTATTTCAGTAAAAAGACAGCAACCTGGGAGACACAGATATAGGTAACAAACTAAATTGTGTTCCATTGAGGCACAGGGAAAGCCGTCTTTTATTGTTTAAGTTCCTGCCAGGTTCTCAATTAGGTCTCTTTTATGTAAATGAAGTGTCCAAATTGCACAGTTTTGATTGGACAGGGCAGTTCTCAGTCCATTGGTAGAAAGAAACCAGGGTTTCCTTGCAGTGTTTGACTTAGACAGCATAAACAAGCAGGGCATACTGTGGGAAACCAAGATTTCAGTCTGACTTTCTTCTGGGTCTACAGAGTGCAGGAGGAGTCCCTGTCACTAAATGTTCACTAGACTCTTGCTATTCATAAAATTTGGGCCCTTGGTTGACCATGGCGGTCCATCTCAACAGATGAATTCCTTCTCTGGGTTCACATCAAACGAATCTCTCTTCTCTGAATCCACAATGAATTCAGAAATATTTACTAATGACAAAACTGGTAAGGAAAAAAGAAAAGAAAAAAAAAAAAAACTAGAAGAGAGATCTAAAGAAATTACCCAGAATAAGGCAGAGAATGTAAAGAAGATGGAAAATATTGAAGAAAGGTGAAAAGATACTCTTCACTGTAGACCAATGAATCATAAATGTGGGTGGTGGGGGGAAGGGGAAGGGTGTGACAATCTGTGCTTTCCCTGCACCTGATTCTGGATACACACTGGAGTTTGCAAACCACTGATACAGACCAAAAAAAGATAAAAGGAAAACATTTTGACTTTAAAAAGTGATAGGTTATTGAAAAAAAAAAAATCTTAATTTTATTTTCTTATCTTTTTGCAATAATATAAAAAAGAAGAAAGAAAAGAGTATATGCTCATTAACTACAACCTAGAAACTATAAGCACATCTAAAACTTGATGTTACAAGTTTTGAACTAAATGTTTGTTTCCCTCCAAAATTCACAGGTTGAAGCCCTAATGTGATGGTATTTGGAGGTGGGCCTTTGGGAGGAAGTTAGGTCATGAGAGTAGAGTTCCCATGATGGGATTAGTGTCCGATTAAGAAAGTGGAAAAGAGCTAGCTAGCACTTTTTCTCTCCAACAAGGAAAATATGGCCATCTGAAACCAGGAAATGGACCCCCAGGAAGAGGGTCCTCACTGAGAACCTCACCATGCTAGCTCCTGATCGTGGACTTCTGGCCCCTAGACCTGTGAGAAATAAATGGCTGTTGTTTAAGTCACCCAGTATATGGTGTTCTATTGTAGTAGTCTGAACTAACACAGAAGAGAACTGGTTTTTAAATGAATCAGAGGAATAACAAAAGGGATATGGGGAAATATTGAATTTTCACTTTGTTTTAATGTCACATAGCCATAAAAGAATCAGATAATTTATAAAGCAACCATTGTTCTTTTTATCTGCATAGAGTAAGGGACATTTCATTTTATAATAAATCTTTCTGTTTTAAAATATCACTGTTCTCTTGGGACCTGAAATTTTTCTTCTGCAGATTTTTATTTGACACTGAAGTAAAATATCAGTATATTCTTTGACATGTGCCAGAATAACAATGGATTGGAAACTTCCCACACTGCAGGCATAATTAATGAACCCAACTGATAAAATATGTAAAGTCAAAAGAGTAAATACTTCTTTCACACGTACCCATCCAACAAAATGTCAGATTTACTGTTTCAGTTCTTGCTTAATATCAAAGATTACAAGTACATGACCTCTCAAATCACTTTCAAGTGTTGATTTTTACTTTTGCATATGTTGAATACTTTTCACATTTTAACAATGATCACTTTTGAAGATACATTTTAAAATACGTTTTTAATATGAATTAATTCATTTTATATTTGAGTTCATGAGTCACACCCACATTATGTTCCTGGTGAAAATTCTGCAAGGCCGCAGAAAAGGGCCACCTTCATAAAAGTGTGTATCTATGGGCCCACATTTGCTTTCCAGCCCCAGACAGAAAAGCCTGACCCAGCACCCTCTGGGAAAATCTACCTTTGATGTAAAAGATGTTGTTCAGTCATGATTATTACACCAGCCACACCATATCAGCACACCCGGAAGTCTGAAGAGGGGAAGTGGGCAGCCAGAAGGCCAGAACATACCTCTCACCAGGAAACAACTCTACCTCCAAGCAAGAAAGGGGTGACTTGGTGCCACAGAAGAAAGACCATTGAGCCATTGATTTCATGGTTAAGAAGCATCCCCATTCACTGGTAAACACCTTTCAATGTCACTGGTGCCTGGAACCAAACGTAATCCTCCCAGGTTGTGACTGGGATGGAGGGTCTGCCACAGGACAGGGTCACAGTCAGGCTGTGGCCCATATGGGCACTCTGTCGTTTAGCTTAGGTCGAAACCAATCTTCTCCACAGTCGTGGTGCCCCTGTGCGGTGACAGTAGTGCCCATGAGCAGAGAAGCCCGCAGCTCACAAAAGGCATCAGCCAGGAAAATGGGCTCGGGAGAGACGGTGGATCAAGCTGCTGTGCTCAGGCTCTGGTCAAGCTTATCCCGCTCCTACAACAAGCTCCTACTACTCCTTGGGACTTAGGATACTGCCTCCCAGGAGGATGAGCATCGCGGTACTAGTGTCTGGGCAAAGAGATCCTCTAGGTGCTGAGGACACTCTCCAGATCTGCTAGGGTTTGTTGGCATGTCCTGCTGCTCGCCTCGGCGGTGGACCGACGTTCCTTCTTCACCCTGCCCTCTGCCTGGGAAGAAGGTTTTTGGTAGAAGAGCTTAAGACGCTCATAGGGCAGAAGGAGTTGCTTGCCATTGGTGCCAGATATGCTTTAGAATTTCACAAGTAAACCGACAGCAGCCTTCCTGGTTCACAGGCCTGGAAATACCACCGGGGGCAAAAAGGTTCCGAGGAGTTGGGATGTCCTTGGGCAGAGGTTGTCTCAAATAGTTCTCTCTGGGGGGCGTGGGTTTCCTCTAACTCCAAATCAGAGTCTGCTGCCAGTGACAGCGGTTCCGATACAATTTAAAATCTTGAAGTTAGGAGGCAAATACAGCAATAAAGTAAATCAACTGTTGGGAAGTAAAAACGAGAAAAACTTTGCATCACTAAGTTCACAAAACTTTTATAGAATTTATGTAAATACAATTTCAATGTTAATAATTGGAAGACCTGCATTTGGAATGCTTTCTGTGGCATTGAATATTGTAATTATTAGAAACTGGTGCTCTTTCTAAATCTTGATACATTCTGGAAAAAAAACTTTGCAACTTCTTTAATATAGAGCCCTTTTGAGAAAAATAAAACTCGGATCATTTTGCTTGTGTGGTGTTACAGACTGAATTGTATTCCACCCACAAATTTTTATGTTGAAGACTTAACCCCAAAAGTGATTGTATTGGGAGATAGGGTCTTTAAGGAGGTAATAAAGTTAGCTGAAGTCATAGGGTGGGACCTTAATTGGTATCATCATAAGAAGAGGAAGAAACATCAGCATTCAGTCTCTGAAAGCACAGAGAGAAGGCCATGGAAGAATACAGTGAGAAGACATCATCTGCAAGCCGAGGAGACAGGTCTCACCAGAAACAAACCCTGCCAGCGCCTCGATCTTGGACTTACAATCCCTAGAACAGTAAGAAAAAGTTTCTGTTGTTTCGGCCACCCAGTCTGTGGTATTTTGTTACAGCAGCTCAAGCTGACTAATAATAATAATAACTATTTCTACAACAATGCCTGGTACAAAGAAGGTGCTAAAAAGGCATTTGTTGAATAAAGGAATACATGCAGAGAGTTTTCAATACTTAATATGGCCATAGATAACTTTATAGCTCAAGGACATACATATTATCTATAGAAACCAATCCACAAACATCTAACAAATGTCATATTTATGCTGTTTTGTAAACTGCACATTTGTTTATTTTTTAAGTGTATAACTATGGCTTGTATAATATGAAGAGTAAATCCTTATAGTATGAAATACATTAGTTTTACTTGGTTTTGCATCCAAAGTATAAGTAAGGGTAAAATAAGAGTATCACCCTTGATAGGCACTGAGCTCTAACTTCAGCGTCTCAGTGCAACACTGTTCAAAGTACTGGAACAGATAGATAGATGACTGACACCTGAGAACAAAATCCTGTTTTGCCTATAGGAACACAGGATCTGGACAAAAAATTATTTGATATCCTGGTTTTTATATCAAAAGCAATGTCAAAAGCTTCTTCTCAGAGACCATTATGGCAGAACTAGGTATCGGGTCCCACTTAATTGAAAGGATGATAGGAAATGTGTGGGAGCACAGGGAGAGTAGTTGAAACGGTAAGTGTATCTGCCACATAATCAATCTTAGGTTCCAAGTTTTTAGTGACTGTTTACTGAACCTATTATGGTACCAAATACTCATCATCAGGGTTTGCTCAAGAAAATATTTCAGGAATTTAATACAAGATATTAGATACAATCATATTTGTAAGGGACGATGTTGTGAAGGTCAGAAAAAGCAGTGATCTCAAGGAAGCAAGAAGCTGTATGACTCTGCAAGGATACCAGATCCTGCAGCACTAAAGCAGGTGACTGCCTGCAAGATTTGGGGAAGCTGCTGTACAGCCTCATGGGTGCAGACTGCCAAAGTCCCGTGCCAGGCAATGATGTCACACTTGTAATGAGGATGCTGCCATGCTTCCTACTTCTACATCTCTTGGCTGTCACCGATGAAATGTAAACTAGAGTTAACTGGCAGTAAATCCCAGGAAATGTACTTCTAAGACTTTCATCCCAGTCCCTAAAATACGTCCGAGAGTATATGCGAGTGGAGACCATTCCTGGTTGTTAACTAGAAAATAAATGTGTGCACACATGCACACATGTATGACTAACAAAGGAATTGCTGTGGTTCTGTTTTGGCTTTGGCTTCCAGGACATTCAGAATCTCTGCCCCTCTTTGTTTCTTAATCTAATTTCTCATATTCCATGAATATTAATAGAACCTACTATTTTTTTGTGAGTAGAAGAATTTGTAGTATTTAAATTCTTTCGTAACTAGAGTGCTATTATTGAATACTGTCTCCTTGCCTTTGTCAGTTGTTAAAATTCCATTTTAGGTACAGTTAGTCTGCATTAACGAACTCCAGTATGTACTAAAGAAAATCATTCCCATTTCAAGACAAGTCCTGAAGCCCATATCTCTGAAGTAAATGTTATAAAAACATAAATGAGAAATTAAATGCCTAATGAAATATTTATGCCATTTGAATAGAGTTTACATTACCCTTATTCTGAAGTTATGTTTGATTTGGCTGGGAATTACAGCATTTTATGAGCAAGCAGTAATAGGATGTGGCTATGAAAATAATAACCTTTCCATTGTTGAAATGCTACCCTTTTATATTTAGAATTTTTCTTGAACAATTATTATAAAATATGATACTTATGAGAAAAATAATTCCATTTATATGATAACTAAAAATATAACTGCGAATTCACTTACCAAAAATGCAGAGGACCTATATGAAGAAACCATTAACAAGCCACTGGTCATAAAGGAAATTTAATTGAAAAGTCTCTCTCTCTCTCTCTCTCTCTCTCTCGCTCGCTCGCTCGCTCTCTCGCTCTCGCTCTCGCTCTCTCTCTCTTTCAGAAACAATAACAATATAATAAAGCAAGGCCTGAAGCAAGACAACAGTGTTAGCAACACTGTTGTAAAGATTAGGGCTAGAGGGGTAGCCGGATGGCTCAGTTAGTTAGAGAGTGAGCTCTTAACAACAAGTTTTCCGGTTCAATTCCTGCATTGGATGGTGGGCTGTGCCCCCTGCAACTAAGACTGAAAACGGTGACTGGACTTGGAGCTGAGCTGCGCCCTCCACAACTAGATTGAAGGACAACTACTTGGAGCTGATGGGCCCTGGAGAAAAGCTCTGTTCCCCAGTATTCCCCAATTAAAAAAATAAATAAATAAATAAAAATGAATAAAATAAAATAAAAATAAATATATATATATATATATATATATATATATATATATATATATATACACACATACATATTAGAGTTAGAAAAAAAGTATAATTGATTTTTAATTAGACTTACCACTCAGTGAAGTATATTATACTGTGTTGTCTAAATGGGTATACCTAATTTATAAGGTTGTGTTTTTCATGGTGATATTGCTGGTTAAAAAAAGAAAAATCATAAGAGGAAGACAGTTGGCTAATTTGGAGCCCACCCAGAGATAAATGAACTTAATTAGCAATTATCCTTGAAGAGGATCCAATAAAATTGCGTATCCAATACAATATTTTCTCATCTATGCATCCTTTCATTCACTTATTTGTTGATTCATTCAACAAATAATTACTGTTTGTCTGCGTTGTCCTATTTAGTACTCTAAGCATTGTAGATATAAATACAACTAAGTCAGACCTAAGATATAGTTTAAGTGTTTTACGTTCACTGTCATGGGGACTAAGTTTTTACAATGTGTATTAAAATGTCCAACCATCTATTGATTTCCCTACTGATTCAGCCCCTACACTTGGATTTGAATTTTGAGGTTGCGTAGGGAAGAAATGTGAGCCCACAACCATATTATCCTTTTGTCAAAGCATATCAAATCATTGGTGGAGCTGGAAACTGGCCATTGTAAACATAGACACTGTGTTGTTCACCACTTCTGGGAGACAAAGCCCAGTGCTCAGAGTATCTGAGCAAACTGCGAGAAGGATTTTTCTCATTCCAACTCTGGCAAAAAGTTATTCTAGAAGAACCTAACAATTTAACACACTACTATAACTTCACAAAGATTGTCTTCTGTACCAGAAGACTGAATTCTAGAAATTTAAGGTGTCTGAACCCAGAAAACTATTACAATGCCCAACATATGCATATTCTAATGCCCTGGGAGGAGAAATGACTCATCCAAGTACACACAGTGATTTAGAGGCAAAGCTAGAGCTGTAGACAAGTCCCATTAGCCTGAACACCAGCCATCTATCAGTTTAACTATATAGTCGCATTTAGCTTTGTCTCTTTTTATTTCAAATATTTCAAATAATTTCAAAATGACACAAGACCATAAAACTAGTACAAAACACATTTTTTTCCTGAACCAATTGAATATAAACTGCCAACATGATGCCACATCATGCTAGACATGGATATTTTTCAAAAAAATAATTCAATTATTAAAAGAAAAAAGTAAAACAGGAAATTAATATTAATATAGTAAGATCATTCCCATTGATATATTACCTCTAATGCATTGTAATTTTATTTAGCTGTCATATCTTCAATATGGAATAGTTCTTCAGTCTTTATTGGCTTTCACAAATTTCATCCTTTGAAAATTACAGTCCGGTTATTTTGTATAATATCTCTCAATTTGGGCTTGTTTGATGTTTGTTCACGATTAAGTTCTGATTATTTATTTTGGTCAGAAATATCACAAAAGAGATTCTATGTTCTTCTCATTGCATGCTTTTAGGTGGTATACAATTTTGATTTGTCCCATTACTGATGATGTTAATTTTGGTCTTTTGCTTAAAACAGTGGCTGCCAAAGTTTTCCACTAGGAAGTTACTCTTTTGTTTTGTAATCTATAAGTATTTTTGCAGAGATACCTGAGGTTATGTTAATAAGTTAAGTTTGCAAACTCATCCTAGAGAAAATGTTACATATACGTAACTAACTCCTCATCAAATATTACCATTTTGTGTTAGTATCATTAATGTGTCTTGGACATATTAATTATTATACGGTTGCCAAAAGGTGACTTACTCATGCCAACATTACTTCTACTTTTATTAGTTGACATTCTACTACAAAGAAAACATTCTCTTCCCTCCAGTTACTCATTTATAATACTTTTTATCGGTAAGGACTCATGGATTCCTACTCTATTCAGTGTGATATAATTTGTCTTAATTATTATTTATTTGTTTGATCTCTTTTTTCAGCTTTGTCTAATAAAAAGCCTTCCAAGTTGTCTTCTTGTCAAGAAGAGCATGTGTTATTTTGACATGTTTCCACCATTCTTTGATTCCTTCTTTACTTTCTGATGCTACATAATGTTCCAGGGTTATCTTATTTTTTCTGAGCCCTGTAATCAGTCATTTCTCCAAGAAATCCAAGTTCCTCTTAGGGAAACATATTATTTACAAACGAAGACCTGGGCACTGAGTGTGTTCCTAATTACTGGGCTGTCACTACCCCCAACCCTCTCAATGGAGAGAGTTAGCTAGCATGTGGGCGTGCGTGCACGCACACACACACGCACACGCACACACACACAGATACACACACCTCAATTTATTTTTATTTCTATTTAGATTTAAAACCATGAGTTCACTCTGATACTTTGATATTCAGTGCTACACAATATAATTCAATCTAGTTTTTTCTCTTTCCATATTTGTACCTTCCCTCTCAAACAGTGAAAAACCTGGCTCCCATTATCCTGAAATATTTACTTGTTTAATCAGTACTCCTTGTATGGAATGAGTCTCCTGTTCAGGAGCTGCCTATCTTTATTCACACATCCCTTTTACCTCCCTCAGGCTCTGACACTGCACTCCAAGTTACGGCCAATACTGCCTCACAAAAAGTTTTTTCTCCCCACTCTTGGGCTCCGACCCCTCACTCTGGGCTGCCTCTTCAGTTTTCCCCAAGGAAGACCCTTCCCACCTCACTCAGGCTCTAACACCCAACCTCCTAGGCTCAAACCTGGGGGTTTGACCAAGGAGGCGGGCACGAGATTCCTTTAAGAAACGTTTTGTGCATCATTACCCTTTGCTTACCCATCCCGCACCCTTCTTGCTAGTCCTAGTAAAGCGGACCTTCCCTAACTTCAGTGGAGGAAATTCTCCTCTTCTATTATCTGTATTCTCTCGTGGCTGAAATCCACTGAGAGAAGGCTTTCAAGACAAAAAGTCAAGGCTTTATTTGTATCTTTTTCATTTTCTACCTTGTCATTCTTCTCTGACTTGTTAAGAGTGGAATGTCCTAGTTGTCTGCCATAGAAAGACACTGGATAAAATAAAATACTGGGGTGGGAGGAAAGTGCTGCTAATATTTAAGGATATATTTTGCCATGCATTTTTAAGATCATTTACTCTTTACACCCATAGGAATTATAATATTACTTTCATAAATGAGGAAAATGACAGGGGATATGTAGCAGAGCTTTGATTGACAGCCAGGTTTGCCTTCCTCCTGGCATCGCACTATGCTCCCCAGATCTGGGTTTCTTCTGCCTGCATATTGCAGGTTCCAAATGAATTCCTCAGAGTCCTCTTCTTAAATGAACTCAATACTGATTTATTCCCCATCTACATAAAGTATATAATGTATTCTTGTAAGGCATCTTGTGGGAGAATTTCTACAAAAGAGAATGTTATGTAAATGCTCACTAGTATTACTAATGTCCAGAATTCAGACATATGAAGTGTGGCATTATTCACGGAAATGAGTGGTTATCAACCCGGGACCAAAGAAGATTTCTGAAACATTTAAGACACACATGCTTTTTCTGGAGCACGTCTGCCAGATTAGATATTTAGGTTACGGCAATTAATGACAACTTACATTAAATTTAAGAATGGAGATATGAAACAATTTTTACTTTTTTTTCTTTTCCCCGTGGAACATGAGTTCAGGGTCCCCTATTGAGCCTCATGAATGCCCTCTAGCAGATGCTTTTAAAACCATTTATGTTTCTTTCTCTCTTTTTTTTTTCAGTAATGCACTACCTAAATGTTCTGTCTTCATGCCTTAGCAAAAAGAAATTTGTATCATCTCAGTTAAACATATCAGACTTTTTATCCATCTCTACTCCTAGAGCTCAAGTTCCAAAATACAGAATTTCGTTTTGTTTATGTTCAGTTATGACTACTGGTGTTTACAATCTTATTTCTGGTAAAAGAGAAATGTCTCTTTAACTTGAGATTTGATATTGGTAGACAAATAACAGCTAACATTTATTGATTGTAAACATATACATATATATATACCGGGGGTGCCAAAACAATGTATACAAGTGGACACTTTGGTCAATGTTGCTCAAACAGTAGTTCGCCATAATCAGAAGTGTCTGGATGCTGATTGTAACCACTTTGAGCATCTCCTGTAAATGCAGAAGTCAACCGTGGCTTTTATTCATCTTTTGTTATCGGTATATATTGAGTATTACAATTTTAATACAGTTTTCCTTTCTTAAAATGTGTATGTATTTTTTGGCACCCTCTGTGTATATAAAACTAAAGTATCCTTTAAGCTTCTGGATATCTAGAGTGATGAAAAGAAGACTGTGTTTAAACATACAGACATTATGTTCAAGTAACAGTAGGTTCAAGGCAGGAAGCTGGGTCAGCCTGCAAATTCTAAATGTGATGAGCTCTTATCAAATATGGCAGAAGCTTATAGCTCTCTAACAATGCGGGTTTTATCTCACATCTCCGCATATCAGTGTATGCCACTTCCTGAGTCTGAAACGTTATTCTCCCACTTGAATGAAGAGTGAGTTCCTGAATGTCCTTCAAAACTCAGATGCAAAGTCATAAATTTGGCATTCCTTGCCTGACCTCCACCGTTAAACCTCACATATTGTTCTCGCCACACTTTTCTCATAGCACTTAGGATACTGTACTTAATTGTCTGTCACTTGTCTGTCTCACTAGATGGTAAAAAAATTAAGTTCTGCATTCACATACTTTCTCTTGTGAATTTTTTCCTTTATTCACTCATTTAGCACATATTTATTGAGCATGTACTACAATACAGAAATAGAGAGTGAGTCCATCCCATGATGAGGCTTGGGAAATAGACAGGAGTATAATTGTAAACTATCTTGTAGACCCTGTCAAGGACATGGGGTGCTTTTCCTTTTAGAAGTGCAATGGAAGCCACTATGTAAGAACAGAACTATGAAACCATTGTCAGTTTTCTCGTATAATGTGAGTTCACAACACGAGTCTCAACATGACTTGTGAGCCTCACATGTGTCCAACAATCACTTCATCATCATCACCACCATCTTGGTAGCAACATAAAAGGGCAAATACTTGTGCAAGAGAAATATTTAGGAGTTTCAAGTGACTCATCTTACTGATGCACAGGATACGTGGAGAAAGTGAGGGAGTGATTCCTTTAATGATACAGGAAACACAGGTAAGGGTGAGGAGCCTGGGTTCAGTTTTCACTGTGTTGATTCTTCAACACAATGTGCTTTCTGAATCCCCTGTTCACCTGTTCTTTGAAACTTTTGGGATCAGATTTAATTTTCTCAAGACTAAAATGAAGGGAGATTCCAATTGTAATGAAGGTTGCCCAAGGATTAAACAAAATAATGTACATAAAGCACCCACTTCAGAATCTGGCATGCAAAGCATGCTAAATAAAAGCGAAACATCTCCTAGGCACCCTTTCCTAAGCCATGGTTATCTCCTCTCTGATTTCACCTCAATGTGTCTCTTTTACTTCACTTTTTAACAGTAAGGCTAGGTTGCTTTTTGTGTGTATGTCTTTTGTTTCTGGGATGCCCTGTCTTATGTACGTTTTTTCTTTGCCTTTAGATTTAAAAATTCATTTATTTTGAAATAGTATGTATTTGCAAAAGATCTGAAGATACTAGAGAGAGTTTCCATATACTCTTCACTAAGTTATCCCTTATATTAACATCTTCCATCTTAATATCTGATACATTTATCAAAACTAAGAAATTAACATGTGCCCAGTATTATTAGCTAAATTATAGACTTTATTCAGGTGTCATCAGTTTTTCCACTAATGTCCTTTTGGATTCCAAAATCCAGTCAAGGAAACTGTATATTGATTTTCTAGAGCTGCCATAATAAAGTACCACAGACTGAAAGTACCACTAGCACTTTTACAGAATTGGCTTAAACAGCAGAAATTTGTTTTCTCCAGCTCTGGATGCTAGAAGTCCAATATCAAGGCGCTATCAGGGTTGATTTCCTCTGAGACCTCTCTCCTAGGCTTGTGGATGACCATCTTATCCCTCTGTCTTCACATGGTCTTTCCTCTGTGTGTGTCAACGTCCTAATCTCTTCTTATAAGGACACCAGTCACATTGGATTGGGGCCATCCCAATGACCTCATTTATTTTTAATTACCTCTTTAAAAATCCTATCTCCTAATCTAGTCACATTCTAAAGTATTGGGGAATAGAACTTCAACATATGAATTTTATGGGGAGACAATTTAACCTACAACATTACATTTTATCCCATCATCATGTCTCTTTATCTCAGCCAATCCATGAGTTTTTCAGCCTTTTTTTTTCCCTTGAAACTTTTGAAGGTCAATACAATCAAGTGTTATATTGACCATCCTCAATTTATGTGTGTTTGGTATTTTCCCATAATCAGACTGAGGTTAATTGTTTTTGGAACGAATAGTACAGTGGCAAAGTACCCTTTTCATCACATCATTTTTTAGGGGGACAGGCACATGAAATTAACATGATTTATAATGTTAACTTTGATCACTTAGTTAAGGTGTTGTCTGTGAGATGTCTCTACTCTAAAATTAGTATTTTCTTCTTTCCATAATCTATTCATTAGAAATGAGTCACTAAGTCCAGCCCACACTTAAGGGTAGAGGATTTAGCTTTACCTTCTAGAGGGAAGAGTGTCAAATAATGTATAAATGTATGTTAAGGACACCAAACTAATTTATACATATTATAGGAGAGGAACTTTGCAGCTATGCAAATACCTGTTTCTCCTTAACATTTTACCTTTATTCATGTGTTCTGATACTCTTTAGTCATAATCTCTTGGAAAAAAAGGGAAACCAATTTGCCCTAGGGATGCAAGTCCCTGAAGATCTGTTGTCAGCAGCCATACCCTCAGGGGTGACAACTCTTCTAGCCTACTTAATGCAAACTTTTTCCTTTTGTAATTGTCATCATTTGCCTTGGAAGGAAGATTCCACGGATCTTGGCTGATAGCACGGCATGAAATTGGGTCTCTCTAATGCAGTGTTGTTAGGGAGTGAGTGATAGAGTGGGATCTTTGTTGGAGTCCTGGATGCTCTATTGAGCCTCTGGTGGGAAAGGGAAGCAGTGCTCAATGCAGTGGCTGTGGTCCACAACTGAATCCTAAATGGACAGACAGAAGAGGGGTACTGATATCCATATTCCAAAGCTGTATGTACACAACAGTTCTCCAGGTAGTTATCAGCATTACATACTGATTTTTCTAGTTTCACTCTTGAAGGGTCTTCCAATTTTCCAAGTACTGAGGATACCTCTATTCAGTCTCTTCTTATAATTACAAACAATATTAAATTACAATTGTAACAGAAGCTTCATGTGAACTTAAATAATAACCAGATCTACTTTTCTGACCAACATAATCTCTCCCTCAGGGGAATTCTCTATGCGATAGTGCATCATAATCAGCAGGTGGCTTGTCCAGATGGAAATCGCAGTGATGGACCCAGTCCAGGTCTAAACGATCAGGGCCCGAGCTCTGTTACACTACAGGGAAAACCGCACTACAGGGAGAGTGCCACCAAGAGTACGTACTGTTTGTGGAAGCCCAGACATATTCTTTCCTAGACAGTGCTGAAAATACTGATGCATTCCAGTTATTTGCTTCCTTTTTCTAAACGTTAGAATAAAGTAAACCCTTTTAGTCAGAGATTTTATAAAGCGATGGCTTCTTTTATATTCACCTATTAGTTCATTTATTCTAAAAGTATTTATTCAGTACCTGTGTCCTCTGTCCTTCTAAAGAGAAAATTTAATTAAGTTCCCAGGATTTAATCTTTCTACTTACACCTGGTATATACAATTGGCCCTTGAACAACATACGTTTGAATAGTATGGGTTCACTTATACATGGATTATTTTTTCAATATATATACAGTTGGCCCTCCATTTCCCCAGGTTTCACATCAGAAGTTTTAATGAACACTGGATTGAAAACACTATTTTTGATCTACTGTTGGGAATCCGTGGATGGGAAGGGCTGACTGCATGCATTGTTGCATGCCATTTTGTGTAAGAGACTTGAGTATCCATGGATTTTGGTATCTCAGGCGTCCTGGAACCAATCCCCTGCTGATATCAAGGAAAGAGTCAAAGTTTTGGGGGAGTCAGAAGTTATATGTAAAGTTTTGACTGTGCAGGTGTTAGCACCCCTAATGCCCACCTTGTTCAAGGGTCAACTGTATTCTAATACTTAGGTAGCATTTCTCCAGGTAGCTCATATTATCAATTAATTTGCTGAATTTTCTGTTTTTGTTCTTCATGATCCAAGGATCAAGATTAAGTCCCGGGAACTTTATTTTCCGTGGATTAGAGATGCTTCAACGTAGTCTGTCTCTGTACTGCTTGAAAGTGATTGTGAATAATCTGGATCTGATGGTCAAGGTCTGATCCAGGTTATACGGGTCTGAAGCTTATGCAATTTAAGGGGACCTCTTTAAGAAGGAGAACACAAAATCACAAGTACAAAACTTGGTATTAAAGAGAATATTTATTTAAAGTGAGTTAACAATTACAAACATTTATTGGAGTCTCATATATCCACATTTCTTTCTCTTGCGATTCCTTAGCTAATATATCAGAAATGCTTCCATGAAACCGCAACCTGACTTCTCTCCAAAATATCGTACCTCTCTTAGGAACTGGGGCCTTCACAGGGACTCATGCATGCATGTGAGGGGCCTTGAAGTTTAAGGTGCAGTAGCTTCATGGACGAGCTCTCTCTGCCATTGGTACTTTATGTAGTAGAGCCCTCTAAGCGACAAAGGCAGAATGGACCTAAAACAAGATGCAATTCCAAGTCAGACTTGAGCAAGGACATAATTAAGTCATTGAAGCAACATGTGTGACATGAAACTGAAGTTGTGAAGGAGGGGAGGCCAGAAATGGAGTAAATACAGGAGTCATAATGCTTGGGACAGAGGAGATGGGGTAACTGGAGTCTGAGGGAAAATGTTTTAGGTAGGCCATGGGGTATTCCACAGAGGCAAGAAAATGGGACTGAAGATGCAGGTTCCTTGTGTGCACTATACCCTTGAACATGAAGGTATGCCTCTGTGTGTAGCTCTGAATCTGGCATCTTAAAACATTCCAGTGGCCTAATGGCTTGGAGTCAGGCAGAAAAGGATTCACACGACTTCTTCTTCTGTGATCTAATATACTGTTAGCATGATCCACAAATAAGAAAAGATTCTGCCTTGCCATATGAGACATTATGGACATTTTAGGATCCATTCTAGGAATGTGATGGAGTTCCAGAATGCCCTTTATTCTCCTTCATTACAACCTTGGGGCACTTATTAAAGAGCAGACAAGTGCACAGACCTTGTTCTGCAAAAGCTGTGTCCCTGGAAAATCTGCATGAAGTGAGGAAACCACATTCTCCTGCTGGGAAGCGCTATTGTTTAATCTGACTCAAGAAATATCGTCTATCATCAACACATTGATTCAACAATGTTGTGGGAAGGAGATGCTACTTAAAATGAACATGGGCTACCCAACTTTGGCCTTTTAGGAGTCTAGAGTAATTCATGTTGAAGTCAGGTGGTTTTATAATCTTGGGAAAACTACATTTTCTTTTTGAGTGTAAAAGTAAAATTTCCAGAGGAAGAATGCATTTCTCTTCATGATAAAGAAACTAAAATTTTGAATTTTGAAGGGATAGCCTAGGATGAGAGGAGTTTTGTAAGAAGGGGAAGAAAAACATGAGGAAGCTGAGAGTGAGAAAAAAGAGAGAGATAAAGAAAATGGGAGACACAGAAAGTGGGGCAGCAGGAGAGTGACTCAGTTTGTAAAGGGAATGGGATTCTCAGAAGAGTCTTAGTGATATCAGTTGTCATTTTTCAGGGACAGCAAATGGATAAGAGATTTTTAGAATAGGGATATCTGAGGTTCAATGCAAACACACGTCCTCCTTTGTGTTGTAATTTTTCATTGTTACCCTCAAACTCTAAGTAGGCGTGAACCATACACAACAACCTTGTATGGTAAGTATGCTAAGGGAATGTAGCATTGAGGAAGCAGTGCCCAGAAATACAAGGTCAAAGTCAAATGTCAGGAAGAGAATAATAAGTGAGAAGTTAACTAGAGGATGAGTTTGCTAAAAAAAAAAAAAAAAGAAAAAAGAAAAAAAAAATCACTTCTTTCCCACCAAAACCTCAGAGGATTTGGGAAAGGTTCTGTACTTCCTGAAATATATAATATAGTGAAGGATGGTCCCAGAAGACTCAGGAACCTGGGGCTCTCCAAACTGTAGAAATCTGGATTTCCCATAGAATAAGTTCCATTATCGTGAGCAAATCACTTTTGCATCCTGCTGGACTCAGAATATTCACCTCTAAAATGAAGCCTTAGAAAAGATAAGTCGAATTCTGGCATTTGATGAAGTCAAATTTCTGGTATTAATTCCTGAAACAATAGGTTCTTCACTGTAGATGAAGGACTAAGACAATAATAAAAAAGAACAAAGAATTGTTCTTCTCCATCATTCTTTGGAATTCTATCCTGAAGAAACATTCAAGCTCAATTCCACAGTGCCAGACTTAGAATTACACAGGAGTTTCCGGTGCTAGACACAATTCCTACTAGATTGGGGCTCTTTATGCATATTACGAATGTTTATATATATACTTATTTCAAACAGATGTCAGTATCTTACATTAGAAAGGCCACAGGTTTTAATTTAAGTGTTAGACACCCAAAGGGCTTGGATTTTAATGACCTTAATTGATTTCTAATAAAGAAGAGTTTATGGAGAAAATATTGATAAATAAGTATAGATTTTGCTCAAAAATTGAATTGAGATTATTTTATAAGAAATAATTGGACCTGTAAACACAAGAATTGATGAAGTACATTATGGTGGATTAATAGTAATGATGATAGCTAATATTCTTGCATACATACTTTTGTAAGTGTTTATTAATATTAAATCATTAAATTCTCCCATCTAGGGCATAGAGATATTATTTAGATTGCCTTGAGTCACAAGGGTTGTTTGGTTTCAGCGTTTGCTTTCAGCTACCAGACTGTAACAATTCCATAAAACGGGGTGCTATGAAACCTTTACACATTATGATGTGAATGTATATGCCCTCAAATACAATGCACTCACTACAAAGCAGATTGACATATAACTTACGTACAGATAAATAAGTGTGTGTATGTGCATATCACATATAAAATGTTTTATAAAAGCTGCATCTATTTTTAATCTCCCAGTGATAATCTTAACCTTCTTATAAAATATAACATACTTGTTATATTAAATTTCTCAATATTTCAATTTTAAGAATCAAGTAGTGTATCTTGTCTCTTCCCTGAGTAAACTTCTTTTAAATAGCACATTTTAATTTCTTAGATTATTTTATTTTTCAGTTTTTTCTTGGATTTGGAATTATTTAAACTTAACTCTATGTTGATTATGTGTTATGAATTGTCACGTCTTTTTACATTATAACTTTTTAACTTTTCAGTTTTAAATTTCTTCATTGAGTAGCTTCATTGAACTTCAGGTGACCAATTGTCTCAATTTGCCTGAGACTCAGGGATTTCCTGGGACATGGGACTTCAGTTCTAAAATTGGGACAGTCATGGGCAAACCAGGACAGGTGATTGCTTTAGAATTGTGTATCTTTAAGCAAAATTTATTTACTTGCTTTAAAAATCATAGAGATATTTGTACTTGCATATGAATAGAGACATAAAGAAAGGCATCTATTGAGAAAGATAAAGGGAAAAGATGAGAGAGGGAAAGAGTTATACATATGTGGAGGCTACAGATATCTGTATGTTTGTAGTTATATATTTTTCTATGGGTACATTTATATATGTACGAGTATCTATATGTATGTGGATACATTTAGAAGGGGGAGAGAGGTAAAGAGAATGGTCTTAGTTTCAATCCTCACTTTGACATTTATATATAATCTTTTTGATAAATCATGAATTATTTCTTAGCCTTGGTTTTCTCATATACGTAGTGAGCATAATTATATCTTCTTTATAGGATTATAGTAAATATTTAATACAATATTATATATTAACTACTAATTATATTATACAAAAAGTGTAAGAAATTTAAGAAATGTTATATATATATATATATATATATATATATATATATATATATATAGTATTATATATGTACCATATATATGTATGGTGTATATATAATACTTTATTTTTAAAAATATATGTCCAAACCACCCTATATTGTTGCCTTTGAAGGTCAAAGAGAAGTCCATCCATAACAATACTTCAGTTCTTTCCTTCCCTTGTTTGAATTATACATGAAACCTGCCATGTATTAGATCTATGAAATAATGAGAAAGGACCAGGTTTTGGTCCTCTGAAATTACAACTGCTTCCTGTTACATGATTTCTTGTAGGAAATTACACCAGATCTTCTGGGAGTTCTCAGAGCACTGACCCTCACCAAGGACCTTTCTGCTGACCTTATGTGAAACACTAGACACCCAAGCTAAGAGTTGTGCTCTCATAGAAATCCAAGCAGCTTGCACCCAGCTGCGATCCTGACAGTTGTGGGGTACCCTGTAACAGAGGAGTACACTGCTGCTTCTTGTCCCACCCACAAAATCCTGCCGTCCTTCCAGGTTTTGAGAGCCTTTTCTCAGGTTACCACCCCTCCCCCCCCACTGCCAGCAAAGCCTTCAACACTTGCCACCCACCCCTGGAAAATCATCCTATTCCCTTCAGGTGTCAGAATTCTGAAAATTCTTTTCAAGTGAAAAAGGAAGACCTGAATTCAAAGGCAAAATAATGGTCTCTTAACAGTGGACTTTTACATGCTATAAACACATATTTTGCTGATGAGTTTATAACAGCTTTCCCCAAAGTGACACAAATTAATTAGTTTATGAATATTTTACCCCTACTATTAAATGTTAGTACCTGAATGGTATTAATGGCAATAATTACTGCAGCCACTTAAGGTGACTAAAAACTTGTTCACACTAATGGATATGCAGGGAGCATTTTTCTTTCCTAAGTATCCTCTCATTAGTCAGTTCTCAGAGGAATCAAATGGTTCTGGATATTCTTTGTGGACACGAGTAGGGAAGAAAAAGCTACTACAATTTTATTAAATACTTATTTTATAACAGTACTAAAAGTAGGGGGCCTTTCAGAACCGTTTTCATGAGTGGATGCCACATCACCTCTGCTCTGTCATCGTGGCCTACTCATATCCTTCATAACATTTATCACCACACACACACAAACTCATTTCTTTATTAATTTTATCTCAGAAACTTACTGTAGGCAGTGGAGGTTGGGACCATTTCTATTTTATTAACCAATATCTTACCAAGTTATTGAACGAATAAATGTTTCTCACAATTTCAAAAATCATCACATAATTTTTGCAAAGCATTAATTATTTGGAACAATAAGGAAGAAATTATTAAATTGTGATCCTCAATATTACCTTTATTACCCATATGACAACATGTCATCTATCTTACACAGATTATCATCACTTCAGAGTTATCCTGGCTGAGAAACCATCCATACATTCTGGCTCCAGAGAGTATAAAATTGAAAACACAATTTGAACTATAAATTAAAATCAACTAATTCCAATTTAAAAATTGACCTCTAACATCCGAAACAGCAAAAATATACAACCTCTGAAATTTAAAATTTAAAAACATTTTTAAATGGATGCATACTAGGATAGGCATGGATGGTGCAATTCCACTATCAAATGTGTCATAATGAAGTTAGAGAATGAAAAGGTTATTGTTGAGTCTCCCTAAGGTCATATATGATTAGCCTCTAGATTTTTCAGAGTTGGAAGGTTATTTGAGATAAAGCATGAGAAAATCCAACTCTCAATATAAAATAGTAAATTAATAATTCTTTTTTCTGTCTTTGTGAAATTGTTTTCATACACCCCAGTCCAACCAACCATCATCTCTCTCCCGTGTTACTCCATCAGCCTCTCATCAGGCTCTCTTTCTTCCACTTTTCCCACTGTGAAGTCATTTTATACATAGAAACCTGAGTCCTCTTTTGAAAGAAAATCTGAACAGATCCCTTCTCTCCTTGTGCCCGCCGGTCCTATATGACCATCTCCTGAACTCATCCTTGTAAACTCTGTTGCAGACACTCTGGCCTCCTTGCTCCTGCTCCAGTGTGCCAACCTTCCTCCTACCTTAGGGCCTTAGACTTTCTGTTCCTTCTACCTGAGTTGTCCTTGCACAGGTTGTTGGGTGACTCATTGTCAGTATTCAGTCTTATTTTGATATACATGGAATTTCCTCAGAGGTGGCTTTTCCAATTATCCTATCTAAAAATAACTCCTTCCCCTACCTTCTGACCCAGCTACTCCCTATTTCCTTAGGTTTTCTATCACAAGCTGAAATTATACTGTTTAATTGCTCCCCTCATTTCTTGTCTGTCTCCCTCACAGACCTCTAGCGCTGTGAAAATAAGAACCTCATCTGTTTTGTTTGCCACTGTATCTCCTGTTCTCAGAACGTGATCTCACACACAGTAAACATGCAATCGATGCCTATGGAGGGGAGAGAGAAGGGAGGAAGAAAACACATGAATATGTTTATATATGGGGTACATACTCGTATGTGTGTAGAATTATCTCACTTATTCTGCCTACCCAATTTCTCTACACAGGAAAAACTTGGTTACAACTTTTTTAAAGGGAGAAGTGAGTGGCTCATAGGGTAAAGCCCGTGTTCTTTCTCACGACATAGAAATCACCATGTTTAGCAGCACAATATTTGTCCCCTCGTGTCTCCTGGGCTCTGGTACTTGACGACTGATTCCACCTCTGCCCTCTGTGTAATAAGACTTCATGTTGTCAGTGGGTAACTTTGCTTCAGGGAGCAGTAGTAATTAATGTGATTTTTATTGATGACAAATAGAATTCTATGAACCAGCTCAGTATCAAATATGATGCAAAAAAAAAAAAAAAAAAAAAAAAAAAAATTTTAAACCACTTCAAATCCATTCTCAGCTACCAGAGTGTTCAAAGCTTATACAGCCCTTCTCCTGCCAGAGGCCAACAGTTTTCATGAATGGTTTGATGCTGGGAGCTATCTGTAAAGTATTAAATAACAAACAAAAGATGCATCAACTTTCTGAGTTGGAAAGTGACAGACAAGAAAGTTGCCATTTGCTCCTGGGTCTAAGGGAAATGAGAGAGAAATTGGTATAGCCCCTTAGTGCTGTTGAGCAAATATATCTAATCTCTGGAAAATAAGAAGCCTCAGGGGAGAATATAATAATATTGTCCAGCTTCTTATTGCCTCCTCCACAAAAAACACACAATTGCAATGCAACGGAGTGGAACAGAAGCCCCAGTTAATCAAACCAAAGAGGCATGCCAAAAACTAAAGGAAAATCCCTTCAAAGAAAACATCATAAAACAATGAACTGATTAGGATCATGAGGCTAGAAAACAAAGCCATTACATTTTATGGAATATTGAAATGGGTTCCACAAATTAGACTGTTGAAAATTATATTTAACATATCTTCTGAATATAAAAGTAAAACATATCCATTACAAAAAAAAAGTAAAATATTTTTTAGAATCTAAATACACTGATCAACAATAAACAAATTGAAACAATCATCCAAAACCTCCCCAAAAGCAAAAGTCCAGGACCAGATGGCTTCGCTAGTAAACTCTACAAAATACATTCAAAGATTACTTAAAACCTGTCCTCAAACTCTTCCAAAAAATTGAAGAAGCCATGCTTCCTAACTCATTTTATGAGGACAACATTACTGATATCAAAACCTGGTAAGGATAACACACAAAAAGAAAACTACAGACCAATATTTTTGATGAATATGCATGCAAAATCTGAAACAAAATACTAGCAAATTATATAAAACAATATATTAAAAAGCTTATGCCATCATAATCAAGACCAAGCGGGGTTCATTCCAGGGGCATGAGGATGATTCATCATAGGCAAATCAATCAATGTGATACACCACATAAACAAAATAAAGGATAAAAATCACATGATTATATCAATAAATGCAAAAAAAGCATCTGACAAGATAAAGTGCCCATTTATGACTAAAACACAATAAAATGGGTATAGAAGGAATGTACCTCAAAATAATAAAGGCCATATGTGACAAACCCTCAGCTAATATCATATTAATACTTAGTGGTGGAAAATCTGAAAGCTTTTCCTCTAAGATCAGGAACTAGACAGGGATGCCCCCTCTCAACACTGTTTTCAAAAGTGTATTGCAAGTCCTCACCAGAGCAATCAGGCAAGAGAAAGAAATAAAAGTCATCCAAATTGGAAATGAAGAGGTTAAATTGTCACTTTTTGAAGATGATGTGCTTCTTTATATAGAAAACCCTAAAGACTCCATCAAAAAACTATTAGAAACAATAAACAAATACAGTAAAGTTGCAGGATACAAAATCAATGTACAAAAATCCATTGTGTTCTTATACACTAACAGGAACATTTCAGTAAAAGAAATGAAAAAAAACACACACACAAAAAAATTCCTTCTGCAATTGCAACAAAAGAATAAAATACCTAGGAATAAACTTAACAAAAGATGTGAAAGACCTATACACTGAAGACGATAAGACTTTATTAAAAGAAATTGAAGAAGACACAGAGAAATGGAAAGATATTCCATGTTCATAGATTGGAAGAATCAACATAGCTGAAATGGCCATATTACACAAAGCAATTTACAGATTTAATGCAATCCCCATCAAAATTCCAATAGCATTTTTTCAAGAAATAAAACAAAAAGTTATCAGTTTTATATGGAATCACAAAAGATCCCAAATAGCTACCAAATAGTCAAAGCAATCCTGAGAAAAAAGAACAAGGCTGGAGGTATCACATTTCCTGACTTCAACTTATATTACAGAGTGACAATAATCAAAACAGCATGGTATTGTCAGAAAAACAGAAACATAGACCAGTGGAATAGAATTGAGAACCCAGAAATAAACCTACATATATATGGGCAGATAATTTTAGACAAAGGAGCCAAAAAATTGGAAAGCTACGTGCAAAAGAATGAAACTAGACAGCTATCTGTCACCATACATCAAAACTAACTCAAAATGGATCAAAAACCTAAACATAAGACCTGAAACAGTACTCCATAGAAGAAAGAATAGGTACTAAACTTATGGACCTTGGGTTCAGAAAGTATTTTATGAATTTGACCTCAAAGGCAAGGGAAGTAAAAGCAAAAATAAATGAATGGAACTATATCAAACTAAAAAGTTTCTGCACAGCAAAATAAACCATCAACAAAACAAAGAGGCAACAAACTGAATGGGAGAAGATATTTGCAAACAACACCTCTGATAAGGGGCTAATATCCAAAATATATAAAGAACTCATACAACTCAACAACAACAACAAAAAACAAGCAATCCAATTAAAAAATGGGCAGAAAACCTGAACGGACGCTTCTCCCAAGACATATAAACGGCCAATAGATATATCAAAAGATGCTCAATTTCATTAGCTATTAGGGAAATGCCAATAAAAACCACAATGAGATACTACCTCACACCTGTTAGAATAGCTATTATCAACAAGCCAAGTATTAATAATAACAAGTGTTGGAGAGGTTGGAGAGAAAAAGAAACCCTCATACACACACTTCTGGTAGGAATGTAAATTGGTACAGCCACTATGGAAAACAGTATGGAAGTTCCTCAAAAAATTAAGACTAGAATTAGCATATGACCCACCAATCCCTCTTCTGGGTATCTACCCCCAAAATCTGAAAACATTTATTCATAACTATATATGTACCCAGATGTTCATTTATTGCAGCATTATTCACAGTGGCCAAGACATGGAAACAACCAAAGTGTCTTTCAATAGATGATTGGATAAAGAAGTGGTACATATATACAATGAAATATTACTCAGACAAGAAAAGATGAAATAATGCCATTTGCAACAACATAGATGGATCTTGAGATTATCATGCTAGGCGAAATAAGTCAGCCAAGAAACATATGACTTTAGTCATATGTGGGATATAAAACTGAAAGCAGCAAATGAACAACACAAACAAACATACAAACAAAATCTCATAGACACAGACAGTGTTTAGTGGTTACCAGATATAAGGGTCCAAGCGGATGATAGAAGAGGGAAAAGGAGATCAAATATATGGTGATGGAAGGAGAACTGACTCTGGGTGGTGAACACATAGTGCAATATACAGATGATGCAGTATAGAAATGTATACTTGACACCTATATAATTTTACTAACCAATGTCACCCCAATGAATTTAATAAAAATTTAAAAAATAGAATGTTTTGAAAATTGTATAAAATTTTCAACATCTTACCACACAGAAATATTCCTTTCAATAGCTTATACTGAGAACATTTTCTAAAGCAATCAATATTCTATCAAAGAACAGTATTTAATAATTCAATACTATTGTATCTTACTCTTGTATCATAATTTAATTAAAAATTTCTCTGTAACTGCTATTTTGGGTATCTTTCAATTGCTTTTATTAGGTTTGTTTTACTCATATATGTATACATATCGCTTCTCGGCCTTTTGGCTAAGATCAAGTGTACTCATATATGTATACATATATAGGAAAAAGAGGGGAAGAAACAATACATAAATTTATTATTTGTTATAAAATTATCATTCAATATTATTTTATATCTTTAATCCAATGAAATAGTGGAAATGATACTTAAGACTATTTAAACTTTACAGGATTTAATAGAATTTCATAACTGTATAAAATATGATTTGTTTAACCATCTGACTTTTATTTTTCCCTATTATAAATAAGGCTATAGTAAATATTCTTATACATAAATCCTTGTGTACTTTTCTGTATATCTTATATCATAAAATATTTCAGCCATAAAAGATATTATTATTATATACTCATACCATTTGTTCTGTCTTTGGGTACGTGTGTGTGTGTCCAGAGAATTTCCTATTCATGTCATTTGCCTATATTTCCACTAATATATTGTCCTCACTGAGGCATTAGACTTTGTCATTTTGTTCATTCGTATCTTCTAGAACATTATCCAGCACTTATTAGGCAGGCAGCTGAGATTTGTTGAATTAATTAATGAATTAATTTCCTTTCTTAAGTTAACATTAAGTTTTTGTAACATTTTTTTGCTAAGGTGAACTTAACTTATAATTTAAAATGTCCTTAATTTCTATTAATTTTTTAAAATTTATAAGTGTGTTTCTGGCCTCTTGCTTATGTTTATTTTCTCTCTATGCCTGCAATATAAGGTTTAATAATCGTAGCAATATAATATCTTTGATTGTACAATAAACTGTCCCTCATTCTCTGCATGTAGTTTTATTTTTCAAAGTGTTTTTGGCCATTCTCACCCATGTATTTTCCAAAATACTGAGTATATCTTTTATCCTATTGTATTATATCTATGAATGAAATTGAGGACTCTTGATAAGTTTAAAATATGAAATTTTCCTTTAAGAGAAAAATTATATTCTCATTTATTTAAATTTTCATTAATGCTTTTATTTGGTAGTTCTCTTAGGTTTGTTTCAAGGTAATGTATACCCATATTAAATATTGTAAATTGGATTTCATTTAGCTTATAGTTTCTAGCATATGCTTATCACTTACAGTATCGTTCTGTTGACTTGAATTTTCTTTTGGATCATTGTGATTCTACCTTGGCTGTATTTATATCTATTTTCTTAGTCTGTACTTTTTGCTGTTCATTTCTCATCTATGTTATCTTAGTTAATAGTAATAATAATGAAAAAAGGCCTTATTCTTTAAGAGAGATGAACCTAATGTTTAATTGCTTTGTCTAGTACTGACCATTGGTTTTATGTTGTTAAGGAAGTGGATTTTTTCCTCTAATTAAGTAAATGGTTTATTCAGGAATATAAATTAAATCTTATATTATTTTTCTGTTTATGGTGATAAATCATGTTACTAAACAGACTAATACTAAAATATCTTTAACTTGATGAAATAAACCTTATACTGTCATGGTGATTTCTTTTATTTTTAATTTTTTTTTAATTATACTAGTATAATTCATTTGCAAGTGTTTCACTTAGGTTTTTCCATATGTATTTATAAGTCATATTGGACAATAGAAATTTTCCCAAAGACAGTTCTGCCAAACAATAGTGAATAGTAAATGTTCATAAATATAAGATAAAAGGTTTTGTGATCCAAATATTTATGGGAAATAGATCTGGATGCCTAAAGGGAGAGATTGGTTGACGTCCTTTTTCTTGTTCATCTTTTCTACTTCTGGCTATGTTGTCTGACCCCACAATTAGACCCAGATGGTGAGGAAGTAAGACAATGAGCCAGTGCAATTTCCACCCCTTGAATGAGGCACATGAACAAGTATAAGAGCTTTCTCTTGGGAAGCACTGATGTAGAGTTGTTGGAGACCCTCTTCTTGGGGATCTATGGGTGCAGCTCACCTGACAGAGCTGATGCCTCCGCCTGGCCGTGACCTCTCCTTAGCCCTGGACCTTCCCACAGAATGTCGGGGCCCACTACAGCTCCAGACGGTCCTTGCCATGGCCTCCCAGATGAGTAGAGGTAACATGTATCTTTTACTTTGAGACAAGCACATGGATCCCATTTCCTCATGTCTCTGCGTCTCTTCAATCTAGCAGTTCACAGGAAAACTTCAGTCAGAATTTTCTTTCATTTTTCCCCAGGCTAGAACTTGAAGGGAATACATACCATGAGACATATCGAATGCTCTCTGAATGTCCTCTCACCTGGCTTGATGTGAGAGGAAACCATTCTTTCGTCATATGAGCAATGAAATAGCAAAATATTCTGACAACTATGTCTCCTTTCAAAGCTCATATTTTTATAAGCAGGAAATGGGTGACAACGAATAACACTGGGAGAAATGGCTTAACAGTCAATGGCATATCCCTCTGAGGTGATCTAAAGCTTGTTCTATGAAGTGGAGGCACTAGGCACCTACTGTATTTGTCTCAAACTTTGGATATCAGGCAAATTTTGGAGAGAAAGTGTCACATTTTAACATCCTAGTATGTACTCGCATGTGCGTGTTGTATTATCTATTATTGTATAATAAATAATTAACATATTGATATATGATTATATTTTATATATGCGGATGTATTTATACACATATGTGCATATATGTATACATGTATGTATATATACAGAACTTACATATTAAATTATCTTGACCTGAAAATTCAAGGTAAGTAGCTAAGTGATTCTTTGAAGAGAACTAGTTTTTCCTCTTTATTATCCCATGAATATTTTCATAACTCAAATTTTCTGTCTTTTAGCAGCCATTTTCGTACATTTTGGAAATGTCATAATTTTCACTGGGGTTTTCAAAGTAATGAGTGAAGACATTTATGCTGTTAAACAATAATTTAAAAAATATTTTCCATTCTTGTAATTTACAAACTTTCATTTTGCTTTCTGTATCTGATTTCTCCTTTTAAAATTATTTTTTCCTAAAGTTGCGTTTTTTTAAATTTTTTCAGTTATTACTTCCATTATTTTTCTTATTCCAAATATTAATTTTCCGCCTTTATATATTTTTATTTTTAAAGTAGATTATATTATTTTCTAACTTTCTTAATTGAATTCTTAATTCAATGCTTCTCTTTTTTATTTAATGTTGAATTCATTTAAGGCTCTTCAGATGTCACTGAGTTCAGTTTTGGCTCATTTTAAACATCTTTTATGTCTTGCTTTTCATTTTCTAAATTTCCTTTAACTGATACTTTTATTTCCTCTGATGCTTGCTATTTAGAATAGAATTATTTTTGTTTGCTTTTTCAACATTTATTTACTCTTATTTTTTGTTGTTTAAGTTTTGAAACAAATAACACACTTAAGGAATAAGAGTAAGAAATTAGACAGCTTCCTATGTTTTTAACTCCAAACTACTGGGTCATAGTTTAATTTAGCAACTTTCTTGTTTACTAATTCTGCCAGATTTCAGTTCTGTCCTTTCCTTCCTTCGTCTCTCTCTCTCCCCCCTCCCCCTCCCCCTCCCCCTCCCCCTCCCCCTCCCCCTCCCCCTCCCCCTCCCCCTCCCCCTCCCCCTCCCCCTCTCTTCCATCCTTACTTCTCTCCTCCCTCCTTTCTTTCTTTCCTCTTTACAAAAATGTCCTTGAATAGGCGTCCAAGACGGCGGCTCAGGTGGATGCTGAGCTGGCTACCTCACAAGAATACATCAAATGTACAGCAAACATTTAGAGCAAATTTTCCTGAACGACAACTGCGAGCCAATTGAACAGTCTCTGCACAACAAGCAAGAGAGAATGACTACACAGAGAAAGTCGGGGAACCACGAGAGCTGTCTGGGTGAGCACCGTTGTTTACCTTCCCCCAGAACCTGGATAGTGGGCAAGAACTCCATCCAGGTTCTCTGGCCAACCTGCAGGGCACTGTAGCATGTCCCTAGCCACCCCTAATGGAGACAGACCCAGCAGAAACATTAGAGTGCCACAGCGGGCATACAAGGGGCCCCTTTACCTGGAGAGTGACCCAGCAGATTGACCAGCTTTGTGCTCTCACTGGACTGTGCACACAAGGGGTTCCCTGCCTGAAGAGAGTGGGAAGCCAACAGAATGCTGCAGTACCGGCCTGCAGGGTTGCCTTGTCCAGAGAAAGTGCAAAGGCAGTGGGGTGCTACTGTGTACTCATATGGGGCTCTCTCTCCTAGAAAGAGTAGGGAGCGAACAAAACGCTGTGGTACCTGCACGCAGGACTGCCCAGTACAGAGAAACCATGGAGATAGTAGGGCACTGCTACACACGCAAGTGCGGCTGCCCAGCCCAAGGAACGTGCAGAGTTGGAGGGACTTTGCGGTGCTCACATACCTGGCTGCCATGCAGAATGAGAAAGGTGCTACTGTTTGCGGACCATGCAGGAGCAACACACAGCTGTGGGCAGGAAGGCAAGGCTGCAGAAAGGGGAGAGAGGGCGGGGCTTGGAGGGGGTGGAGACTCACACACGCAAAGTGGCCCTGCCCATACTCTGCTCTTCCAGTGGGTAATTAAAGTAAGAGCAAGGACACCGGGCTGCCTGTGGAGTGAGAGGAGTGTGGCTGAATGCACAAGGAGCTGTACTACACAAGGGAACAGAGCTAGCCGAGTGCTGAGGTGTGTACACACAAGCCTGCCTCAAGGGGGGAGGAGGGAGCTTGTAGGGCCTGAGTAACAAGCTTGCAAACAACCTGGCCCAGACACAGCTCAGATCACAGATAGTTAAAGCAACAGAGCACACCAGGAATGCACTGAGAAGCCCCTTTTGTATCAGGCAACCCCACCCAGATTAGAAGGACAAGGAAGCAAGCACTCACCCGGCTACCCCCTGAAACCCACCCCTTCAGGCTGGGTGACCCACCAGGCATCGCAGGTACCTCCCCTGACTACAACAGGCCTGCTAAAGCTGTTTAGTATATGGACTACTCAGAAACCACTCTTTCAAAACTGGGAGAAATAGCTATTCTATCCAACTCATAGGAACGAACACAGAAAGTCAAACAAAATGGGGAGACAGAAGAATATGTCCCAAATGGAGGAACAGGGAAGACTCCTAAAAAAAAACCCTGGTAGATAAGTAATTTGATAAAGAATTCTAAAAAACAGTTTTAAGTGATAGGATAGGTAGAAAGGTAGAAACGAGCAGGAGAAGGGGGGAGTTAGCTCCAGTTAGGAGGCCCCTTGCAGCTGCTTTCACTTGGGGCACAAATACCTTGCTTGCTGACCATGATATTGAGAACAAGATACGCAGTTAGAAAAAAGAAAAATGCTGGAGAGGGAGACAAACCATCCCACTTATCAGAATGTACATCCTGCTTCTCAGGACCATTTTTAATGAGCTTCTTATTAAATAAATCATGGGAAATTAACAGGTTCACACTTATACCCTGAGAAACAACCTTGAGAACCAGAAGGGAGGACGGGACACTTCAGCAGAGAAACTGAAAGATAACAGAGGGAAATTCTAACCATAGAGATAAAAACCCTCACACAATGTAAGGAGAGGCTGCTTCCCTCTTTTATGTCAGCCCGCTCCATATCTCAGAGTGTACTCACTTTTACTAATAAACTTCTTGCTGTTTTATGCTGCACAAACTCCGTCTCTTGACTGAATTCTTTCCTTGAAGACAACAAGAGCTGACATACAATGTCATTCCTGGTAACATAAGGATGCTCACCAAACTTGACAATACAATAGAGGAACTCAGATAACACTTTAACAAAGTGATAGAAAATGTAAAACAACCAAAACCGTACCAATCAGTGATGAAGAATACAATAGCTGAAATGAAAAATACATGAGAAAGAATTGACAGTTGACTAGTTAATACAGAAGAATAGATTAGTGACCTAGAGGACAGAATAATGGAACTCACCCAATTAGAACTCACTCAATTAGAACAGCGAAACCAAAAAAGAATTAAAAAAAAAAAATGAGAATACTATAAGAGATTTTTGGAATGATATCAACTGCTCTAACATTCACATAGGGATTCCAGAATGAGAAGAGCAAGGCGCACAAAGAATATTTGAAGAAATAATATCTGAAAATTTTCCTAATCTGGGGAAGGAAACAGACATTCAGGTCCAGGAAGCACAGAGAGTTCCAAACAAGATGAACCCAGAGACCCACATCAAAACATATTCTAATGAAAATGGCAAAAGTAAGGATAAAGAGTCAATCTTAAAGGAAGCAATAATGAAAAAACAAGTAACATATAAGGGAAACTCCATAGGGCTATCAGTTGACTTCTCAAAAGCAACTTTACAGCCAAAACGGAAAGTGCTCAGAGAAAGGAATCTACAACGTAGAATACTTTATCCAGCAAGGTTATCATTTAGAATTGAAGGAGATATAAGGAGTTTCCCAGAGAAGCAAAAAATGTGAGATAAGAATAAAAACAAACAAACAAACAAACAAACACTAAAGGAGTTCACCCACTACTACACCTGCCATACAGGAAATGTTAATGGATCTTTTTTATGCAGAATAGAAAAGGCCACAACCAGAAATAAGAAAAATACAGGGGAAAAAAAAAAAATCTCACCGGTAAATGCAAATATATAATAATCACAAATATATAATAATATATAATAATCAACTACTTAAAAAGTTAATAGGAAGGTTAAAAGACAATAGTAGCACAATTAAAACTACAATAAATAGTAAATTCACAAAACAAAAAAATATGAAACAAAAAAATATGTTATTAAAAACATAAAGAGGGGAGTGGGGAGTAAATTTATAGTGCTTTTAGAATGTGACTGAAGTTAAATCCCTAGCAGATTAAAATAGATGCTATAGATATAGATGGATATATATGAACCTCATGGTAGCCATAAACCTAAACTATAAAAAAAAAAAAAAATACACAGAAAATGAAGAGAAAGGAATCCAATTAAAACACTAAAGAAAACCCACAAATCAAAAAGAAAGAGATCAAGAGAAGAAGAAACAAACAGCAAAGAATAAAAACAACCAAAAACAATCAACAAAATGGCAATAAACACATACCTATCAATAATTACCCTAAATATAAATGGACTAAATGCTCTAATCAAAAGATATAAGTGGTAGAATGGGGGGAAAAAAAAAAGACCAATCAATAAGCTGTTTACAAGGGACTCACTTTAGATTGAAAGACACACAGATTGAAAATGAAGGGATGAAGAAGGAAATTCTATTCAAATAGAAATGAAAACACACTCGGGTTAGCATACTCATACCAGACAAAATAGACTTCAAAGCAAAGACTGTAAAAAGAAACAAGGAAGGATATTGCATAATTTTAAAGGGGTTAATCCAAGAAAAGGATACAATAAATGTAAATATCTATGCACCCAACATACATAGGAGCACCCAAGTATATAAAGCAAATATTAATGGACATAAAGGTAGACATGAACAGTAATACTATAATAGTTGGGGACTTTAATACTCCACTTACTTCAATGGATAGATCACCCAGACAGAAAATTAATATGGAAATAATGGTCTTAAATGCCACATAAGACCAGTTTTACTTGCTAGACATTTACAGAGCATTTCATCCAAAAACTGAAGGTTACACATTTTTCTGAAGTGCACATAGAACATTTTCCAGGATAAATCACATACTAGGCCCTAAAACAAGCCTCAATAAATTCAAGAAGATTGAAATTATATCAAGCATATTTTCTCACCAGAGTGGCATGAAACTAGAAATCAACCACAGGAAAAAAACTGGAAAAAACCACAAATATGTGGAAATTAAATAACATGTTTTTAAACAACCAATGGAGCAAAGAGGAAATCAAAAACTACCTTGAGACAAATGAAAATGAAAACACAACTTTATAAAATCTATGGGATGCAGCAAAAGCAGCTATAAGAGGAAAGTTTATAGGTATGAACACCTACCTCAAGAAGCAGGAAAAATCCCAAATAAACAATCTAAATTTACACTTAAAGAAACTAAAAAAATAAAAACAAACAAAATCCAAAGTAAACAGAAGGAAGGAAATAAATAAATCAGCATGAAAATAAATGAAGTAGAAAAATAATAGAAAAGATTAATGAAACTAAGAACTGTTTTTTTGAGAGGAAAAATAAAATTTACAAGTATCTAGCAAGACTCATCAAACAGAAAAGAGAAAGGACACAAATAAAATCAGAAACGAAAGAGGAGATTACGAAAGATACCATAGAAATACAAAAGATCATTAAAAAGTACTATGAACAATATATGCCAACAAATTCAACAATGTAGAAGAAATGAATACATTTTTAGAAACATACAACCTTACAAGACTAAACCAGGAAGAAACAGAGGACCTGAACAGACCAATAACTAGCAATGAAATTGAAACTGTAATCAAGAAAATCCCAACAAACGAAAAAGTCCACAACCAGATGGCTTCCGAGGTGAGTTCTACGAAACATTGAAAAAAATAAGTATTACCTATTCTTCTTAAACTATTCCAAAAAATTGAAGAGGAAGGAACACTTCTAAACTTTATGAGGCCAGCATTACCCTGATACCAAAACCAGGCAAAGACACTACAAAGAAAGAGAATTATAGCCACTATAGTGGTTACCAGAGGGTAAGGGGGGAGAAGCGTGGTAGATGAGGGTAAACAGGGTCAACTATATGGTGTTGGAAGGAGAACTGACTCTGGGTGGTGAACATACAATGTGATATAAAAATGATGTATTACAGAATTGTACACTTGAAACCTATGTAATTTTACTAATCATTATCACCTCAATAAATTTAAATTAGAAAAAAAGAAAGAGAATTATAAGCCAATATCCCTGGTGAACATAGATGCCAAAATTCTAGCAAACCAAATTCAATAGTACATTAAAAGGATTATACACTATGATCAAGTGAGATTCATGTCAGGCATGCAAGAGTGGTTGAACAACCACAAAATAGTTAATGTGATTTATCATATCAATAAAACTAAAGATAAAAATCATATGATTATCTCAATAGATGCAGAAAAAGTATTTGACAAATATCAATATCTATTCATGGTAAAAACTCTCAACAAAGTAGGTATAGAAGGAACTTACTTCTACTTGATTAAGGCCATATAAGACAAGCCCATAGCTAACATAATAGTCAATGGTGAAAGCTGAAGCCTTTTCATCTAAGACTAGGAACAAGACCAGGATGGCCATGCTCATCACTATTATTCAACATAGTGTAGGCAGTCCTAGCCACAACAATCAGACAAAATAATCCCCAAAAAACAAACAAACAAAACAAATAAACAAACATCCAAATAGGAAAGGAAGAAGTAAAACTGTGACTATTTGCAGATGACATGATACTATA
This sequence comes from Rhinolophus sinicus, assembly GCF_057876585.1. Lineage (NCBI taxonomy): Eukaryota > Metazoa > Chordata > Mammalia > Chiroptera > Rhinolophidae > Rhinolophus > Rhinolophus sinicus. The sequence goes on along the minus strand of NC_142515.1, from coordinate 58,466,740 downwards.
TATAGAAAACCCTAAAGAATCCACCAAAAATTAATATAATTAATAAAATAATTCAATAAAGTAGCAGGATACAAAAGTAATATAAAGAAATTTGCCACATTACTATACACTAATAACAAACAATCAGAAGGAGAAATGAACAAAATAATTCATTCGCAATTGCATTAAAAAGAATAAAATACCTAGGAATCAACTTAACCAGGAAGTGAAAGACCTATACTCTGAAAACTATAAGACATCGAAGAAAGAAATTGAAGAGGACACAAATAAATGGAAGGCTATACCTTGCTCATGCAGTGGAAGGATTAATATTGTTAAATTGACCATGCTACCCAAAGCAATTTACAGAATCAATGTAATTCTTACCAAAATACCAATGTCCTCCTTAGAACTAGAACAAATTATCCTAAAACTTATATGAAACCATAAAAGAGCCTGAAGAGCAAAAGCAGTCTTGAAAAAGAACAAAGCTGGCAGTATCATGGTCTCTGATCTGAAACTATATGACAAAGCTATAATAATCAACAGCCTGGGACTGCCACCAAAACAGACACATTGATCAACAGAACAGAATAAAGAGCCCAGAAATAAACCCCTACTCGTATGGTCAACTAATCTATGACAAAGGAGGCAAAAATATACACTGGAATAACGACAGTCTCTCCAACAAGCGGTGTTGGGAAAACTGAACAGACACATGCATCAAAATGAAACTGGACCACTCTCTTACACTATGTATGAAAATAAACTCAAAATAGGTTAAGGACTTAACTCTAAGTCTTGAAAACATAAAAGTCCTAGAAGAAAACGTAGTAAGTAAATTATTTGACATCAGTCTAAGTAATATCTCTTTGGATATGTGCCCTGGAGGAAGGGAAACAAAAGCAAAAATAAACACATGGGACTACTTCAAACTAAAAAGCTTCTGCACAGTGAATAAAACTTTCAACAAAGCAAAAGGCAACACACTGAAAGGGACAATATGTTTGCAAATGACATATAAAGGGGTGGTACCCAAAATATATAAGAATCTCATATAACTCGGTAACAAAAAAATAAGCCATCTGGTTGAAAAATGGGCAGAGAACATGAAAAGACATTTCTCCAAAGAAGACATATCAACAGCCAAAGACATATGAAAAGATGCTCAATTTCACTAGCTATAAGGGAAATGCAAATCAAAACCTCACATCAGTCAGAATGGCTGTGAGCAAAAAGTCAACAAGCAATATGTGTTGCAGAGAATGTGGTGAAAAGGGAACCCTTGTGCACTGTTGGTGGAACTGCAAACTGGTGCAATCCCTATGGAAAACAGTAGGGAAACCCTCAAACAACTAAAAACGGATATATCATATGACCCAGCAATTCCACTTCTGGGTATTTATCCAAAAAAACACTAATTTGAAATATTCACCCCTAAATTCATTGCAATATTATTTAGAATAGCCAAGTTATGGAAGCAACCTAGGTGTCCATTAATGAATGAATGGATAAACAAGACGTGATTTTATGTGTGATTTTATATTCACATACATACATATATATATGTATATATATATATGAGTATATATATATACACACACATATATATGATGCCCAAAACTGTATACACATTTTAAGAAAGGAAAAAACTATTAAAATTGTTGTAATACTCAATATATACCAATAACGAAAGATGAATACAAGTCATGTTTGACTTCTGCAATTACAAGAGATGCTCAAAGTGGTTACCATCAGCGTCCAGACACTTCTGATTACGGCAAACTACTGCTTGAGCAACACTGACCGAAGTGTCCACTTGTACACAGTTTCTTGGCACCCATGATATATATAATTCAAGCAATAAAAAAAAGAAATCTTGCCAATTGCAACAACATAGATGGATCTAAAGTGTATTAAGTGAAATAAGTCAGGCAGAGGAAGAAAAGAGTCATATTGACAGTGATATGTTTGGCACAGCTTCACAATGCTCCTGTGGGGATATTTTATTATCTTTTTTCCTTAACTGCAGAGATTCCTCTAGGGCTTGTGTCTGTCTAATAATGGTAGGTGTGGGAGACACTGAATGAATGTTTTTAATATCTTCTATTGACCACGTGATTGCACACAAAATCCTCCTTTCAGATCTTTTCAGGTGTGAGGGACCAACCACAGCTGTTTTCCCCGTGACCGAGCACTGTATTCCAAGGCTCTCCTGGTTTGGGGAGCCACTGAATCTGGATTCAGGGGAAGGAGATGGAGGCACCCAAACTGGAAGATCACTTGTCTTGGTGTCATCTAGTATGTTGAATTGCATAAAAGGCAAGGTAGGCTAAAAAAAAGAAAATTATATAGATATAAAAAAATATTTTATCTATCTATCATCTATTTATTTATTTATTTCAGAGATGTGGCACTTTGAAGTGAATGGACAGAGAAATGCAGCTACACACCAACTCTTACTTTGTTGGAACAGATGACTGGAGGATGGCCATTTTTTACCCATTCTTCACTTGATGGAAACAGTAGGTATAGCCACAGCTGTGGGCATGGTCCTTCTGGCCTTGTTCTGGCACTACTGCCTGTCATATTTGGGATATGAAATAAATAACAGTTTTGCTAACTATCTGATCACTGCATTTTGTATGGGAGAATGTAAAAAGAACTCACAAAATTAGGTGCATAGAGTCCAATTCCTTAGCTCTATGTTCTGCCTTCATTTCTAGCACTTGTTATGTCTAATCCTTAAGTGTAGGGAACTAGGGTCGGGATCATGTCTTGGACATTTGAACTATGATTACCAGAAATTCCTCAAGAAAAATAATGATAAGGATTAGAAAATAAAGGGTAAGTCTGCATGAACTCTGGGTTGAAGTCAAGCCCCTTACAATTTGTTTTTTGTGAAATCTTGGGCAGGTTTCTTAACTTCTTCAGGCCTTTCTTTCCTCATCTTTAAAGTGGGGATCATATTCATACCTATTTTATAGGGTTGTTAGGAAGATTAAATCAGTTACTATACTGGGGGTGCCAAAAAAATGTATACCCACAACTTGTATTCATCTTTTGTTATCAGCATATATCATTACAATTTTAACACAGTCTTTTCCCTTTCTTAAAATGTGTGTACATATTTTTGGCACCATCTGTATATAAAACACTCAGTGCTGGGCATATCCTCAGTACTTAAAAATGCTTTGCTTTTATGTTAATGTCGCTCCTCCTGGTTTCCAAAGCTGATGGCAATTTTAAAACCATCATCTCCTTTATTTTTTAACACTCAGTTTTTTGAGTGTGGATTGGGAGGTGTGAATGTACAGTCAGTTATACAGAGGTTTCTGTAGGGTTCATGTCAATTTGTCCAGCTGTCTATATAAGCAAAATATTATGATTTTGGTCATCAAAATTCATCAAGGAAGCTGTTCCCAAAACAAACTATACTGTAACACAGCCTAATATCTGTGGTTGTCTATACATAGAAATATGCTTATGCCAAGAAAACATCAGTGCATATATGTGTACATAGAACATTTAAATATTGGGACACGTGAAACACTTAAAAATCAATTGGTAAACATTTAAAAGTCAATTGAATATATTATGTGATAAATGTTTAAAGAGGTACTTGAAAATATGAATGTGCTGCATCCCTGTAATGGCTAGTATAACCATTAAAAATATTACATGTAAATATACTTTACTAATTGAGGAAATTATCAGAGACCATATGTAAAGTTAATAAAGCAGGACAAAATGTTTTAAATACTAGATGATTCCAAGTTTGTAAATGACATATGGCATGTATCTATCTATTCAATTAAAAATACTGGAAGGAAATATACTTAAATATTAATAGTGCTTATCTCCTGTTGGTGATTTTTATGTTTCTTAACATATTCTATGTGCAGACATGTTCCTAATTAGAAATTAAAATTACGCCTCACTAAGATGATGCATTTCTTATCAGACCTAAACCAATTACATTTAACTACAATATGCTATATAGCAAAGTAAATAAAAAACAAACAAGAAATTCAAGTGATGTTAAAACTGTAAATATTAGCCACTTCCAGAAATCAATTGAGTAATGGCTAAAACAAGTTTACAGAATGATCATACTGAAATGTAGAACTACGGAGACAGTAAAATTATCAGTGGTTGATGGGGGTGATGTGGGAAAGGATGAATAAGTGGAAAATACAGGATTTTTAGGGCAGTGAAAGTACTCCGTATGATACTATAGTGATGAAGACACGTCATTACACATTTGCCAAACCCCATAGAATGTACAATAACAAGAGTGATCTATAATGTAAACTATGGATTTGGGGTTATCATGATGTGTCCATGTAGGTCCTTCAATTGTAACAAATGTCCCGCTCTGGTGGAGAATGTTGATGGTGGGGGCGGCTGTGGATGTGTGGGGCCAGGGGGTATATGGGAAATCTCTGTACCTTTCCCTCAGTTTTGCTGTGAACATAAAACTGCTCTAAAAAACCAGCCTTAGTTAAAAAACGTCATACTCATTGACCCAGCCATACAATTTCTTGTAATGTGTAATCAAGAAATGATTTTTAAAATATAATATTATTCTTAACCATTGAAGTTCATAGATTTCTTTACTAACCTTATGATATAGACCTTTCACCCCACACCAAAAAAAGTATATACTATACTTTTAAAAGTATATACACAAGTATTACAATTTTGAGTGATTACAGACCCTTTGAAACTTGTTCGTGAATCTGCATTTTACTTCCAAAAGAAAGAGTAATGAGTATTATATTAATTGTGAAGTTATTCATGGTAGGAAATAAACTGAAGCAATTTGAATGCCAAATAATAACAATAAAATGGCCAAATAAGTCATAATATATGAACAACTGAAATTTATGTAGCCTTTAAATTAAATGTTTACAAAGACAATGTATTACCACAGTACAGTATGAAATACTGTTTTTTAAATTATAACACAACTTAGTAGGAAAACTACTTCCTAGTAGAAAAATGTGAAATATGCACCTATGTGAAAAATGAGAAGACAATGTACAAAGATGCTACTTATTATGACCTTAGCATAGCTGAATTCATGGCTGATTATTTTTTTTATTTTTCACACTTTCTGTAACATTAATTTTAAAGTAAGAAAATGTAAAAAAGTGAAGCCAAAAGAAATTAGTAGCAAAATCTAACTATTTATTGTGCGAATGTTTATGGCATCAGGTGTGTCAGTCTCTTTGTTTTCATTGGACAAAAAGACTCACAGTAATGCTTATTCACTTTTTTTGTTTGGAATGGATGGAGCCTGCAGGAGAAGCTCTGTTTTGTTTGTTTTTTAAACAAAAGAATGCCCCCTTTTTCAAACTGTACTGTATACTTGTTTAGGTTCTTTAGACCCAAAGAAGACTACAACTCCTCATATCTGTGTTCCACATTTTAATTTTCAAAATGTTTGCCACAGCCTCCTTGGGTCAGAAACTTCTATGTTTCGCTTAAACTATGGGAGCATTCAATGAAAGCTGTCAATGAGAAAATAAGATGGATGAATAATTTCTTTTTACAAATCTGTATTTTTTCCATCTTCCACACAAATTTTTATACACTTTGTGTCAAGTTAGAAAAAATGGCAAAAGTGGCCGTTTTAGTATATTTAAATGTTTGTGTTCAATATGCATAATTAATGCCCAATAGAAATTCTATAAAATAAAGTCATATTATGGAAAGAAGAGTCCAGTTTACAACAAAGAATTATGAAAAAGAAACCTTATTATGAAAACTCTTTGCCTAATATTTCTGTACATTGTTTTGGCCTTAGATTTGATTTGATTTTTAGTCATTTAGCATTTTACTTAAACTCATTAAAAATATTATTATTGGCTTGTTTTTCACTCATTGTTTAAAGGATGATTGCTTTATTTGTTGTTCTTTTTTTATATAAATAGTTGATTATTTCTTTCTCTCTTACAAAATGGAAAACACTGTTGTGAAAAACAGCAACAAGGTTGAAAAATCTTGTTAACAATATTAGGAAAATTAAAGGGCCCTGGGGTATGTCTGTATATGAGAAGATATTGGCTAAAGTCATGCACCTTATTATCACTTAGATTTAAAACATTCCTAGTTTATTCCTCCACTAGCACAACTCAAAAGAACAAAGCTATTTTCCTCTACAAAATCACATTGATTTCTCATTTAGTCGAAAATTCCCTGTTTAATATAACGGAAGTGAGATAAGAGGAACATGTAGTAAGACTCCAACCTAAGGGATTCTGAGTGTCCAGTTTCATCAAAGAATACTGGTCGGTGAACACACAATGCAACATATAGATGATGTACTATAGAAATATACACTGGAAACATATACAATTTTACTAACCAATGTCCCCACCAATAAAATAAATAAAGATAAAAAAAATAAAAATTTTTAATAAAGAGAGAAAGTACAACAGGGAAATGGTAGTCAAGTATTCCCACCACAGATGAAAATTTACATGACAAAGTCTAGATTATTATTAAAGTTATTATTAACAATCTTGACTTTGTATTGTAAATTTTATTTTTAAAGTTATTATTAAATTTATATCTTAATTTTTAATAAGCAGCATATCTCCCCTGAAACAAAGTGCAGACATAATGGAACTCAGTCTAACCGGGGTGCCAAAGGGCATACGTTTAGTATTATTTCCCATACGCTTCATGTCCCATAAAGTAGTGGACATTATTTTGAAATGTTTTCTTGGAAGAAGATACAGGAGATACATATATATTCCTTGAAACAAAATTATTATCACAGACACAAAAAATTGTTTTCTAGTAAAGTTTTAAAAACTGACAACTAAAAATACTCTGCTGACTGTTTTGCATGAATTCTTCTGTGTGTGTGACATAAATTCTTTATTTAAAATATGGTCAAATGGATTAATAAAATATATTAATTATTAAGGACTAAGAATATATTTTTTTATTTAGATTTAATGTGTACAATTGCATACTTTGAAAAGCAAGAGAGAGCCAAGGCATTTTCCTTTAATTATCTTTAAATATACACAGTAGTCACTGGTAAATGTGTAGTGATTTGACGGTGAGTTTTATGTGTTCTTCCATTTATTTCAACTTAAACAAATGTGTCTATTCTCCACACTTTTATTAATAAGGACATGATTCAAAACCTGGCTGTATAGAACAAACTTTAAAAGATAATCACTATATCTTCTTGCTACATCCATTTCCTATGAAACATATCTGAATCCAAGGACTTCCATACAATGAGTTTGGAGACACTTAGGTGAGCCGTAAGGGAAAAAAAAATCTAAGAAGGAGTCAGCATTGAGTTTCAGCACACCATGTGTGCTATGCTGTGTCTGTGTGTAAGATTGTTTAAGCCCTTAATTTTAAATTGATTTCAGAGAGTATCAATGTAAAACGTAACAAGGCTGTAAGACGGCCTCTCCAGCCTTTTAAGTACATCAAAAACAAGTTTAGAAATGTGGATTTATTTTCCTATTCCGACTTTGTAAACAACTACATGGAATCCTTATAACGTTAAAAAACAACACAACTTAAAAGAGATTTACTGTTTTTAATTCAATAATTTTAACATCCTGTATGGTTTTATCGAATTCTAAGGATTTAGACTTTGGGATCTTGATGAAGATAAATTATATATGGAAGAATAGCGCCAGTCGGGATGCTACTGAAACAGCAGATAGATATTGATTTGTCAAAAACAGCAATTACAACCAAAATTAAGTAAGTAAACCCTATATTTTTTGGTCTATTGTGTCCTGCAAAGACAGGATAATTCCAACTATAATGTGAAGATGTCTCTAGAGAATTTATTCACTATTAATTGGAGAGTTTATGTTAATGAGTTTGAGATGCAAATAACTGAGAATATCAATAAATCTCCTGTGTGTCCCATGAGTGTGTCACTGCCTGGGTGAGAGGAGCACACCCTCAAGTTCTTGTGCTTTCTTTGCAGACTCCCTTGCTCTGGTTTTGGTAAAGATTCACAGGATGCAGTTTCTTGGGAAAAAAAAAAAAAAAATCTGCGGCAAATTTTGACCCAAATATCTGGGGAAAGTTCTGATGCTTAAGCTTTGAAATTAGGCATTTTCTTGGCCATTTTTCAATTTGATTACTTGTCCTAGGTAAATTTACTTTAAATACAATCACAGAAGTGAGTCTATTTCTCCAAGGAAATTAAATGGAACCTTATAAATGTGAGTCTTATTCATAAATTCATACACAGATTCCAATAGTTTTTGAGTCTTACAGAGATAGACTTAGAGCCATTAACTTTCTAAAGAGTTGTGTCCAAATGATAGGATGACAAATGACCAGGTAACGTCTGAGTTAGAATGACTGGATAACAGGATATTCAATTGGGAAGGAAATCGAAGACGAACTAGATTCATTCTCCTTATTTGACAAATGGGGTCATGGAGATACTATTATGGATAGATGAGTTAGAAGCTTTCACAATGATGATTTTCAATATAAAGATTTTTCTAATTCATTTCCAAAAATAAGAGATTGTTTGCTATCACACAATTCTTTTATATGCAAGAATGCACGTGCAATCAATACAGGTATTTATGACAAAGAAGTTATCAAAGTACTAGAAGCCTAGTACTTCTAGTTCTCCTTACCTCTGCTTTTAACTTCACATCTTCACTGGGTATCCAACATTAACACGTAGTCACCCCCCAACACTCCACTTTCACTTCAACTCCTCACTAGTATTCAGTGGGCACGGGAAGTCAAAGGCACCTGTTTAGGGACCTTTGGGAGAAGTTGATTTAATTTGTAAAAAATATATTTGTGATCATTATGCACACTATAGGGACAACAGTCATATACACCCACAGTTTAATCTTCATTTCTAAGAGATAATCTAGCAGAGATTTTATTCCAGCTCCTGCATTTTCCAACCTGAGGATATTTCTGCTTACCTAAGAAAACTGAAAAATGCCTGCGTCACCTAAATGTTGCCAAGTTGGCTGATTGCTACATGATTTGATTTCATTGGCATTCCATGAGGCAATCACTTTCGTGTTTGCCAAATTAAGCAAAAATAAAGCTAGCAAAATAATCAAACACCTAAATTTAATATACAAATATATTTTATATACATACATGATTATGAGTGTGTGTGTGTGTTTGTGTGTGTGTGTGTGTGTGTGTGTGTAATCACAGTAGGAAACAAACTATTATAAGAGAACAATGTGTACCTTTAGGAATGAATTTCTTGCTTTACCCTTACTCTATCTTAAAAGGGAAAGAAAGAATAAAAGAGAAAGAGATAAAGCTTATTTAAAGGCCTCATTGCCTGGGAAATGCTGGGAAGCATTTAAAATTGAGAACAGCCTAGAACCATTGTACTGGTTTTTCCTGGATGAAGACTGAATTTCTGAGGACGAAAGTACAAACACAGTATAGACATGCTATCATTGAAGACACTGCACTGAATCTATACAATTGAATAATAATTTTAAAAGTAGTTTTATATATAAAAAGTGTTTCCCAATACCAAAAGATCAAATAAAAATCCCACCCCTCCTGTTGTGCTGTGTGTACTACACACTCCCTTGGAAAATGTTTCACAGCACATGTCTCATGGCAATATTTTGTGGTTTATGGGGCTGGAAGTGAAGGAACCACCATCCCCCTCACTAAGAGCCATGGTTTCCTATAGCACCATACTGCAGGGTAGGTGTGAATTACTGCTGCAGGCCTCACGCACATTCTGCTGGCCACCTGGTTTTGACAGCCTTCATCATGGTCCCCAGTGGCCTCACTCCACTGGTAGCCGCCATTCAATCTGGAAGCCAGTGGGCATTCTGTTGGTCCTTCTATTCTCATTTTGGCAGGTCTGATATGTTATTATGTTCAAAACAGACTAATCTGTGAAGTTGTAAATGCAGCACTGCTCCTCCTCCAGAAGACTGTGCTGTTGCTACTTAGAAATGATGTAAATCATTAGAGATATGAGAAATTTACAAATATTTAGTCCTTCCCCCGTAGCAAGGTAGATATTGGACTAGAGTGTCAAACAGAGCACTTAATAATGAGCATAGGAAAATCACGAAGAAAATGTGATGTCAATTATCCAATATCATTTCTACTGTTTCTCATTAGCATGAAATCGGTCACATATTTTGAACAACACCGTTCCACAGTCACTAGCAAATTAGAATAACATATGCTTTCTAAAAAAAAAGTCTCATCAGAAAATGATTCCCAGGAAAAATAATGCGTGACATTCATTTTCCAGGAAATAGCAAATATGCAATTTACTTAATCACAAATCTCTATATACCTGTTTACATAATAAAGGCAAGGAAAATGAAGCAGAATCAAAGATGTCTTGTAGAAATAAGCATTTCTCTGTATGCACGTGAGCTTGAAGGACAGGTATCGAGGGTTCCAGGTATTTCCCATGTTAGATCAATTTTGAACGTCTTGATGCCCTCAGCATTTGTCTGCTGGTGCCCCAAAATATGCATTTTGAACTGGAACCTTTTTCAGAGGAGAGCTTCATATGCCAAAAGGAGACAAAGGACCACTGAAAGTAACCACTAGTATTTCTTTATGGAGGATTTTGTCTTGACTATCAGCTAGAAAGTAACTCTCTATAAACTTCACATCAGACTGCCAGTGGGTGTGCCTGATGTCATGTCCTTCAGAATGCACAGGGTGTTTATAATCACATCATATATGGTTCTACTTTAAAAAAATACAGGGTTGGATCAGGACTTAATTTTTACTGACAATCTTCAATCTTTTCAGAGTAAATGATATACTAAAATAACTGCAGCGAATCACAGACTGTATAACCTCCTAATTAGGTAAATTCTGTATGGATCCTTTCGATAAGCAACAAGTAACATTTTAGTGGAAACCCCATGAACAAGGTTGACATCAGCAAACTTGTGAGGCCTTCCAGTTAGTGTTTGATAACTGATAAATTTCAACACAATCACATAGTTCACATACAACTTATGGGGTTTTTATGCACTTGTTAATTAAGGCCATCATTCTAATATTTTCCCAAAGATATAATATTTTTAAATGAGAATGTAGTTGAAGAAGAAATTAAAAATCTATAATCATCTCTTAAGAGGCTAACGACATTACCTCTATGTTCAAAACAACGGAACTATAAGGGGACAACTCATGAATGCCACAAACCTTTTGTTGAATATAAAATACATTTCTATCAAAATGTTTTCAACATTTGAGACCTTGAATTTTCATTAAACAATGTTGAAAAGAACACTGTGTTCTTTTTCCCCCCCTGTATGGAATCATGTCTATTATTAAAGCATGTTCTCAAAGAGCAATTTGCAATGTATGTTCAACAGAAACAACTTAACCTCAAATAAGCATTATATATATTCCGTGTTTGATTCAGAAATAGTTACAGTCCCTTTCAATAGAATGTGAGTCTTCCACAAGGAAAATTTAACCAAAGTTTCCCCAAACTGCAGTAAAAGAAATCTTTTGCATACTTTCAAATACTGTGCCTTTTTATTTAAAACAGTGTAAACATAACAACACCACCAATAATTGGAAAACGACTGGTTATGTGAACACTAATTTCTTTGAATGTCCCCAGGAAATTAAGGGTAAATAAAACAGACAAATCTTCAGGAGAAGTTTCAGTTCACCTCAGGAGTGGTAAAAATATTGCTTTATTCCAAATGAACATACAACACAATTTACTGTTCTTTTGGGGGCTTCCTGTGAACTGAATAGTCTGGGCTTTGTGATTTCAACAATTTATTCTTTCCATATCAACCACAGAAGCCAATGTCTTGGTCCACGCGTTGTAGACTTGTTACAAAATAAATGGTAATGAGGATGATGAAAAAGCAAAGGGTAACTGTCAAATTGGTCATTGGCTTATGTAAATAATTTAAGTACGCGTGATTCAAACTAAACACACATCCTCAATTCACCTGTGATACAGATATCATCAATGAGTCTATAGTTTTTCTCAGAAGTATTCACATCAGAAAATGGTTTAGACATTGTCAAAAGTGTTATAGGACCCCATCATGCAAGTGACCTTGATTTGAGAACTTACTAACTGAACTTTATAGTTAATGGAAAAATTTAAAGTGAATGGATCTAAAAGGGAAATTTTTTTTCTGAATATTAGATTCCCTGATGTTTCAGAACAAATTTTAGCAAGCTTAATACGCACACACATGCACACACATACTCACAATAAACACATGTGCATACAGCATACGAGTACTCAAATGCTCAAGGGAGCGAGCTCACACACTCACTCACACACACACACACACACATGCTCTCACATGCACGTACACACACACACATGCTCTCACATGCACATACACACACACATACACACACATACACACACACACACACACACACACACACACACACACACACCGAGAAATGCTCCTTTGGAGCCCCTAAACATTCTCAAAGAAAAACATTTCTATCAGCATGATTTTAGTGACACGACATTGTGATTTTTTTTTGTCTCTTTTTCTATAAGAATTTCATATCTCCCTCTGAGATTCTGCACCTTCAAATCTCAGAGGAAGATGGCAAGGAAGAGTAGTTAAGATACCCCCTGACGACTCCCTCTCTCTTCTGTCTTCCTTCTCCTTCCAGAGTCTTTGTGCCATTCTTCAAAAATTAAATAGAAAACACTACGTTTGTCGACATGACATAACCTGTGATGAGGCTGTCAAGTGAAGAGAAATTTAGGGGTTGGGACTGTCAAGCCAAACGTCGAGCACTGCCTGCTCACTGGCATGTCCAGCCACAGGCGCAGCAGCTCGTCTCCTCGAAACCTGGAAAGGCCAGTGCTTTTTGATGAGGGGCTGAGGGTCTGCATAGCCCGTATCTACTAAGAGCCAAAGAGGACGGAGTTGGGACGAACTGAAATTGTATTCAGAATTCTCCCCAAAAGCTTTAGTTGTAAGCTTTATCCCTCCTGAAACGTTTCTTTCCCTTTAAAAAAATATTTTGTTAAAAAACACTATGATATGAGGGCGATAGACTATTTGGTTTCTTCTAAGTAGATGCTCTTAAATTAATGCATATAAATAATTTGTATTTAATTTCCTCTCTTTCCTGTTGAGCAAAGCATAGAACACACGGATTCCTACATCTCAAGTCACTTGGTCAATGCAGAGTCTCTTTGTATTTCATTTCTTAAGACAAATTGTGCCTCTCGTTCTGATTTGGCTGTGGGACTCAGGGGGAGAAAGGCTGTGTTTTCACTTGCGCTGTCCTCCGTTTCTACGCTGGCCAGTTCGTAGTCTTCTGACCGCCTGGCATCAGTCAGAATGCGGATCTGCTCCTGGACAGTTTCTAGCAGTATTTTCACTTCTTGTTGTTCTGCTATAAGACAATTGCTGACTGGAATACTCACATTGACAGTGTCAGCAGAGTAGGAGTTTTTGCACCATTTGATGCTTTTGACTTCAGAAATCCCTGGCATTTGCATGCAGGTTTCCTCTAGACCCACTGAAGGGATGATGGGCACAGAGCTGGCCCTTGGGGATGAATACCCCATCAGGTCCTTTTGATCCAAGCTATTAAAATAGGAGTTTGTCTCTCTTGAAGGCAGTTGCATATTTATTGATGCATTTTGTTGGGTTTTTAAACCATTAGACGGATACCTGGAAAAGAAACAAAATGTTACATATTCTTCTTTCTGCCAGTGCTTCTGTAGGGCACTCACTTTCCAGTCAACAAAGTACTTTCCACATGCACCATCTCACTGAATTCTCACAGCAACCCCATCAGACGGATAATATGCTCCCAGTTAAACAGAGAAGTAAACTGAAGCTTGGATAGGTGAAGTGACTTGCCCAAGGTCACACAGAAAATAAGTGACAGACTGAGACTCAAACCCAGATCTTCTTACTTTAAGTCCAGGGATCTTTCAACACACCACAGCTGTATAGGCAGGTGGGATATAGTCTTCCTGACCTCTACCCTAGAATACAAAGTAAATGGGGATTGAGCAGGTAAGTGTGGCCTTTCCATAGTGACAAACAGGAAACCTATAATGGTATTACTCCACTCCATCAATCTCACCACCCTCTTAGCCCTGGTTTAGTCCAGCAGATTCACGTGGCCACCCTAATTGGAGGAATCAGGAAGCCCGACATTAAACATCAAGGTACTACAGTCCTGAGTTTTTCTGTTTCACACTGACTTTAGGGGAACCGATCCAAGTTCTCTTGGAACTCTGTTCTGTAGGGATTGCCTCACTACAAATTGCCGAGTCGAGAAATGGGAACAGGAGGCATACAATTCCGTCTACCCAGAGATGAACATGTGGCAAGTTCTATGGGGCCTCTGCCAATCTAACAATTTGTTCATATGGTTTCTGGAGCCATTGGTGCATGGCAATGGCTTGTCAGAAATGCCAACATGCCATTCCAAGTCATTGGAATATGCCAGGATCCGGCTAGCCCCTTTCTTGCCTGTTCAGAGCTAGTGAATTTCTCAGTGCCTCTGAACTTTCCAGTGCCAGAAATTGACACAGGTGTATTGTACATTCATAGAAATGTGGTTTGGAGACTTGAACAATAGTCTTTATTCTGTTTCTCAGTTATTTGTCCTTAATTTAAACATTAAATTAACTATTACAATTTAAACATAATCTAAATATGTTCACCCTCCATATAATAAATCTCATTCCCCCAGTCTTACATAGTAGTGTAAATAAAAGTCTTTATACACAGAAAGAATAATTGCAATGAAATATGTAGCATATGAAATAGAGGTGTATTATTGTAAGGACATAATGTGAGCAATTCAGAGGAACAAATTTAGGTGTTGTTGTAGTCCCATCCTCTCTTACTGTGCCTAGTTCAGAGTTGGCAACCAATAAATCTTGATGGAATGGATGCATGAATACATAAACGGATCTTAAAGGTAAACACTTCCTTTATATCCCAGTTAGTGTCCATTTCAAACACAATAACAAGAGTTAACTTTGCATAGTGGTTTTACAAAGCATTTTCACCTTTAATTACCTCATTGAATTAAAAAAAAAGAAAACTGTGTGGTTTATTTATCATTATTACCATGTAATGGATTAATAAATTGGACCAAGGGATATTCAAGTATTTTGCCCCAAATTACCTTTAGTAAGGAGCAGAGGAAGAAGTGAAACCCAAGTTGTCTTATTTTACTTATCACTATCAAAGCCAGAAATGAGTGGGCATCCAAGGTGTAGCAGAATACCTCTTAAAGGATGTATAATCGTTACTTGTGCAAACTGTATTGCCAAGCACAAGGAAACTCCCCTGGGGATCATCCTCTTTTCTCTTTAGTGTTACATGATTGAAAAATCTAAGGGTTTTGATCAATGAATCAATTTCAACAAGATGAAAGGAAACACATTCCAGGCTTTTGTGTTCTGTCCTTAGCACCATCCTGTTACCGCTATTAATATGTATAATGATACAGAACGTCTGCTATCAGATTAATCAACAGCACAGAGCCAAAAAGTATAACTAGATAAGATTGTATTTCATGTAGATATCATCAGAGTATATCAGTGGGTAGAATCTAATAGGTTGAAATGTGATGGTGATAGATGCAGATTCTTATACCTGGATCTAAGCATTATTTGTAAAATGTTGAATAAAGGTGTAAAAATATCTTAGAGGATTCTGTCAACTGTAGCTTCAGTAAACCAACCATGTGGCATGACTACGTGATCAGAGGCAATTCAAACCAAACGTGAAGCAGTCTTCTAATGTGCCTAAGTGCTGCATTAAGGGCTTAGCTAAGAAAGAAGAACTGCAGCTGACATATGCATCACCTCACAAGCCAGGTATGGGACACAACGCTGGCAATCACTGAAATCTAAATGTGATCATAACGTGAAGCTACACTTTAAACAATTAGAGCTCTCCAAAATGTGATTCTGTTTTGGATCGGATATGACTTCAAGTCCCAACGACATGCTTAGACAAAATGGCAGCCTCACTTTAATCTCCTCATCAATTGAAACAATCACGTAGTACTACGGACCTCGGGGGATTGCTCTGAGGACTAACTGAGGTAACGCCTCTGCTCTATTCACCCAGAGGCACACAGTCTGGTGGTCCTCCCTTCCTTCCTAGAGTTGCTGTCTGCATCCGAGCACTGGTATTTGAGTCGAAGTTGAACACTAGTCTCCAGAAGCTTCCGTGAGAGCTAAATTTCTACCTGTGATTCTGAATTGGAAGACACTCAGAATTCTGCACCCTCTGAGAGTCAGTGACACTGTCACCAGTTTGATCACTGAGCTTGTCATTCATCGACTGTAAAATACCAGTTTGGACTGCCCTTTCTCTGATCCCGCAACAAAGAAATCATAAGTGCATTTCCGCTGTAACTCCGTAGGTCAAAACAGTCTTTTAAAGATGAGAGATTCCAACAGTTAGTGATTTGGTTTTATTCCCAGTAATTCAGGGGTCAGGCCAAGGAATTTGTGTTTCCCCAGGGGACTCCAAGACTCAGTTCCTAGCGCATAAGGCACTAGAATGAACTGACTGAATCGGAGGAAGTCACTTTTTCCTCTGAAGCCGTACAACTAGAGTTTCCAGTTACACATCGTCATCCAGGGATGTGATTTTCTTCACATGCATTTTCTGGCTTAGTGGTTTATTTAGTCAGAAAGGCCAGTACTTGGTCTCAGTTCTTTTACACGGTAAAACCCACCTTGGGCTCGCCACTGAAGCTCTGCTATCCTTAGTGGGTTCATCTCTAAAAGTTTCTGAAGCATCATGAAGTACGTAAAGTTGCTAGTTAAGTGAGGTAGATAATCAGTATGTTTTGTATGGCTTCTACTTTAAGGTGGTAATCTAACTTTTTGTGTGTCATTCAAACTTTTGTGATTCCGTTTCTTTCTGTCTAACATATGAATAGATTAGCTTGATTTGCCTGACATAACCCAGTTCAAAGTTCTGTGAGCCACTGCCATGGTGGTCACGGCTCCACCGATCGGGAGAAAGGTTCCTGAATCATCTCTTGTCCACCTCACCCTTCCTCAGGCTTTGCTAAGGTAGGTGCTGGGTTCAAACTCAGCTGAATTCAGTGACAAGGACAGAAGTCACACACGAAGCCTGACTAGCAGACATAGCCCACATACTTGATAAACAAGCAGCAGGTGGCTCCTGGCTCTAGTAAATTCATTCACTCCCCCTCCAGGCCAGGCCCAGATTTGAAGAGGGCCTTTAGCTGTAAAATTCTATTACCAATCCTATTTCCAGTCCGGAGAGATGGTCGGTCCCCCAGGAGTGGAACAGAGCTGTTTTCAAGAACTGAGAATGAGATTGCTCCCTGAGATTCACCGTGCTGAGCACACAGTGACTTACACTTGGAGTCACCATTGATCAACCCTCGGTGCATATCACACACAGGAAAATACACATGGCCAGCCAGCTGGAGAGAATATTCCAATCCCAGTGATGACGGAGTCAAAGCCAAAGCACCACTATGCAGACAGTAAGTGTAAGTCTCCCAGGAGGTCAAAGACGAAGCAGCGCCTGAACATGGAACGGGAATCTGAGCCCCTAAAGCTTCCTGTACGTGTGTGCCCAGCACAGACTCAGAGCATCCTCACACCTGGGACGTACGCGATGGTAGCCATCCCAGTGCCCAACAGAAAGGAAAACAGCACGGGTGGGTTCTCCCTCCGCTCACAAAATATACTATTCCCATGTAACAGGCATCATCAGTGATTTAACAAAAAAAGTAATTATGAAACATGATTAATTGTAATTATCGATTACTAACTATAAGCCCCTTTTTCAGATATAAGGCAAATAAAATGCCAACTGCTTCTTGACTTGCATTATACATTTTGGACAACGTGGCTGTTACGCCGCATTTGCAACTATCACCCCAGCTCTGTACCAAATACATTTTACAGTTCATTTGGAACTGCTTCGAAATTATAAAACCCAGCCATAGGCTATTTTTTTTCCTATCTTCTAGTCTTCCTAAAGAAATCTGTTGCTGAGCTTTTTCAGACAGGGCACTACTGCATATGCATGTGTATATACCATATTGCCAAGAAGAAAAGAAAAAGTAAGGCTCCTACCTGCTCTGGCCTTCAGCTTGACTCAGTGTGGAAAAATCACCCAGGCCAAAACAGCATAGAAACCCGGTCTGACTCATCCAGGGAGACACAAACTAGATGTAATAAGAACCTGGCTTGTGTGAAGGAACCGATTCCTGAAATTTCTGGAGCAAACCCTGATTGCATTGCTTTTAAAATCAGTGATGATTCTATAACAGTTCCTGTGACAATAAATACCAGTACTACTTCTCTGCTTACTATGTGACAGGTACAAACTCTTTATACATGTGATTAAAAACAAAAATGCTGCCCAATAACTTTCAGAAAGGCTGGTATTATTTTGTTCAATTTACAGATAAGAAAACTAAAGCTCAGATGACAAAACTTTCTCAAATTCACATAAGTAGTAGGGGAAAGATGAGATCTGAACTTCAGTCAGTTTAAATAAGAGCTGCCATGTTTGGTTGAACAGTCAACTAGGTGAATGGTGACTAAGATTCATCCTACACTCCACTCACCATGTCATGAGTCCTATGAGGGTCTGTGTCCACTCAGAGGAAGGGATACATTTTGCTCTGCAAGGATGAGCAGTAGACATCATATCCAAAGCCCATCCTTCCACTCTTGCACCATGAATGAAACTAGAGATCTGAGTTCAACAAGTTGTATTTTGACAGTATGCTGCCAACATTAACTGGGACCTGCTAAGAATGCTCGACAGAAGCTGGTACTGCATGAGTATGTATGTTACAGCTCACTGTTTAGGGTATGGTCCACAACACTGATCAGAGAACTAAGTATTTTTTTAAAACCCAAGGATGAAAGAACACTTTAGTCCCCTAAGAAATCTCTACTGTATTTGGTCAATGACAAATTCCAGGTTGTTTTAGCAACTATGTAATAATATAGTGCCTAGATACTTACATACACTTAATTCCTTCTTAGTGTTATTTTCCATCTAATACTTCCCTGATACCTATTTCCATCGTACCTATTCCTTTAAGTTAGTTTACCTTTGTGGAACAAAGATATAAGTAGCCAATGAATGATGAAATCAGTGAATAAAACCCCAAGGAGCATAACTCAACTTAAAAACACGGCATTAATATCCCCTCCCCCCTTAACTTCCATTGCTTTTAAGACCTACCCTTGGCAAGGTATCGTATCCTGGTCTGGGATCCTTGATTCCTCAAGTTGCTGATATGCTGGTCCCACAAGTCCGCCCAGCCGACTCCTGGGCGAGGGTGGTGTCCTTCTGAAGGCATTCCTATGTAGCATACCACTCCTTTGTCCTGGGCTGCAGCAAGAGGAGAGGCTCCTGCTGGGGTGAAAGAAAACCCGGCAAACAAATTGATCACAGCAATAACCTCACAGGTAGCTGCTCAGACATTTCAAATACTGCATTTACACCCCACGTCCTCAAACTTCCAGGTCCGGCTCCGTCTGTGACTGCAGTCTGTCAGCTAGAAGGGGATCAAAAGTTGCCATATCCATTTTCCCCTTGGAGAGACTGAGACAAAGAGAAGGTCCTGTGTTTCTGGCTCCCATGTTGGAGAACCAGGGACTAAAATACTCATCATTGCAGCTTTCCAGCCAAAATAAGAGGTAGGCTTAAGGAATTCTCAAGCTCCTGATTCCCATTCGCCCTCATTATCCAAGCTGTAGTAGCTGTTTCTCTAATAAAGATAAAAATGGTGCTGTTATTAGACATGAACTAAACACAGGAAACTCTGACAGCAGTTATGGGGACAATTTCACTTGTGTTAGTGGTAGAACAAACAAAACCTTACTTTAACTGGCATTCTCTCCTTAACATATGTGCTAAATTCTCAGTTCACTCCCTCGAATTTTCATCAGTCTTGAGAAGCTAAATTATTTTTATTTTGAGTTTGCTTTTTTACTAACCATCTGATTATATAATCTCATTTTGACTCATACATCCAAATACCCAAGTAACCATGTTTTTAGATGCCATCAAAAGGCAAAAGATATAAAAAATATCCACTCCCATCTCCACCTCATTGAATTTACCCTACTCCCACAGGAAGTAGTGAGGGGTACTTTGTTCCTGTGTATAAATTCCATGAAATGTCAATTTACGTGGTCAAACTACATAAAACCATATGGAGAAAGATGAAAACTGTTTTCAAAATTTCAGTAAACCTATCAAGTTCTAAAGGGACCAGTTCCCCAGATGAATTTTACCCACATCACTTTATTATCTGGAGCTCTGTAACTTTTCCCCCACCAATGTTACTGTTATTTCTACTTTATAAATATGAAACAAAACTTCTCAAATATTATTTAAGGTTGGAGATAGAGAAGCTGACAGCTGAATACTAGGAGCCACTTCTCTGGTTTTGCCAAGGAGACTGATCAAACTTCATATTCCTTAAGCCAACACTGACTTCCTGGTTTGTGCAAACACCAGATCATAACTGGCATTGTTATTACAACTTTATTGTTTATCATGCTATTTCTTGTATGTTGAGTCCCAAAATGACTAACAACAAGGGACTTCTAGTAAGATCATGAAGCCAACAAGTTTAAGGAGATCTACATAGCTTATTTGTTTCCCTCCCTTCCAGCTTCTGTCTATACCATCCTGTGGCAATTATGGAGTCCATGCGGTGCTCAGGCCTGGGTGCTAGAATTAGCTGAATCTCGGTGTGCATCTCAGGTCTATACGTTATAGCAACATGATATTGGGGGAACTACTTGTACCAGTCGGAGTCCTGAAGGAAAATAGATAGCATTCTAAACTGGGTCATTTGGGGAACTATTGCTATTTACAAAGGTGTGTTCAGTGTTAGAGAAAAACAAAGCAATACAGGATACTATTGTATGTCAGGGCTAGTATCAATGGGAAGCTGTTACTATCCCTATAACTGAAGGGAAAGAGGAGGGGGCGGTTATCAGAATAGAGAGAGAAAGGGGTGGTAAGGAGAGGACCATCTGGAGGCACTTTGGCCCCAGGAAGAGGGACACAACTGTGGCAGCCACACAGGGAGGGAGGGGGCAGAAGTGCTAGAACCTCTCTTTCCCCTCCCCTCCATCTCTTGCAGGCACCTCACATTGAACCAACAGAAGCTAGAAGACAAGGGAGCAGCTGCCCACCTACTGCATAGGGTAAGGCAGAGAAAGGTAAAAACTAGATGTGGGTGGAGGAGGTGCAAACAAAAGGCATTGGCATGTTGCTTGAGTGTTTTTATAGGATTGCTTGGGAGTTAAAAGAGATAAAGTATGCATAGTGTGTAGCACAGAGTCTGGCACATAGTAGGTGCTCAACACAATTCAGTCTCCCGACTGCTCTGCCACATATGACAATTCAAATGCTCCCACTAATCATAAAAACCCTGGGCTTATTTCACTGTAAAAAACTTACATATGTGCTGTCTACATATGTGTTAAACATGGCCAAAGTATAATGCAATCAGTAGGACATGAAACAATAGACTTCTTTAAAAAGAAAGAGTTTTTTTGGCAGGGAAGGGGGGACTAAAAATGAGAAATAATGGCTTTGAATTAATAGTTTTGTTTCAGAAAGGAGTTATCCAAATGAGTCGTATTTGCAGTGCACAGAGAGAAACTAATTTTTCATAGCTAGCCAAACTGTCAAAACAGCGAAGTCTCCCAGTATGAACTAGTGACCCGTCTTACAAAGCAGTTCTCCACCTATTGATCAATCAGTTCTTCCAGCCTTCTAACCCCGTAGCATTCAGGAAGTTATGGAGCAGTTTGCAGGCTATATAATTCAGTGACCAGGTTATCAATCATGAAAACATTGAAGTCTACGGCATGTTTTACAAAACAAAAGCTATGATATATTAAACTGTAATTTACAAAGCTTGAGAAGGCCTTTATAAATCAACCCTTGCCTATCTATCAAAACACAGTGTATGCCAACAAGTGCTGCAATGTCATTGAACCAAACAAAAAGGAAGGTCTCTTAAAGATGTCCTTGTTCCCTAGAAACCCTGGTAGAAGACAGGAGCGGGTGTATCAACAGATGAGGGTATTTGCAGCTCAAATACATTAGAAGCTGTAATTCCTTTTTATCTGAACTTTAAAACATTTAGGGCATAATATAGTGCTAGAATAATATTATACTGAATGATTTTACTTGACTGGATGGAATACTACTTTAACGTGTTATAATCAGCAGGGAAAAATTCTGTTTTGGAGAAAATATCCATCTTCTAAAAGGCTGGTAATTATGGACCTATTTCCCTAATTAAAGAACTTCTATTAGCTCCAGTGAACTGAAATGATTTTTTCACAGGGAAAAATCTGCAAATGCCTCAATTGATATAAACCAAAAAACTTGTAGTTAATAACTAAAACAATCATCCAATAGCCAAACATATTTCAATCCTGAGTTGAAAATATTTAAACCATTTTTTAAAAAAATAGCAAACCTTAGTATCTCAGTCTCTACTCATGTAGAATAAGAATAAAAATCACCATCAAGCACTGAGGCTTAGTATTGAGAGTGACAGAAAACCTTATAGTAAATGTGTCAGCATCAATAAAATCCTTTTTTTTTTTTTTTTTTTTTTTGACTCATTGAAAGGCAAGGGACAAGGTAGTTCCTTCTATAATGCACACTTCTGTTGTGGTGGTTTTCAAAACACTGCCTAGATATGTGAAAACCAATATTTATCTTTCATTGCCAGGCACAACTGTTATTTTTTACGTTTTCTGTTTTGTTCCATTTAAAAAAAATTTTTATCTCTTCATATTGTTTTTAAATTTTAAAGTACTGTGGCTATCACCAAGAAAATGAAGCTTAAGTCTTGGGACAATTGCTGCAAATATTGAGGATATACATTTAAATGACATAAACATAATGTCTGTGCCAGCATTCATCCCAAACACGGCACTTGTTTTAGAACAAAGACTTTCAATTTTTGGGAGTTCCAGATTCCTTGTGGATGAAACACCGCATGTGACTAGAAGATGATGATGAAGTTTTTCAGCCTCAGAATATCGTGAAATTTAACAGATAACTTTATTTTTGGCTTTCTCGTCCAAAGAGCCAATTGCTATGGTCAGCTTGTACTAATGACAGACCTTACAGACCCAAGGAGAAGACTCTCCAGGATTCTTCCCCATGGACAGTTTTCTTTGTGTGAGACCATGTGGGAAGACCCAGAGCGTGTCACATCAGCTGCCTAGGGAAGAATTAGTCATTAAATTTGCAGACAGGGGTAAGGCAGGCTAGGAAAAATCATGTTTTTAATAGTTTTTCAGAATGCAATTGTTTCCTTCACTGGTCTGTGTCTGCAGCTTTGATGGGTATTGTTAATAGTTCCTTTAGGCTTCTCAGAGGGGCACTGCAGCCTGCTGGTATCTTTGTTTACTGGCTGTGAGCAGCTTGAACATCCACTCTATGAAGAACTACAGGAGAAGCAAAACAATCACCTCTTCTGAATGCTGTTGCCATTCTTGGCAGGTGTTGTCCAGAGTCATCCATGGTGTGAATATGCCCCTTCCCACCATGATAAGCTACCTGTACCTGTGGTGTTTGACAGATTGGCTTCCTCTGTCGGGAGAAGGGACCTCTGGGAATGACTGGGGGCCAGCAAAGCTTGACTCCATCATTTTCTCCAGTGCAGTCACAGGATGCCTTTCCGCCTTTGAATACTGTGGGAAATCACATGTACAAAGTTGAGCTGGAGGGTAAGTTGTGTGAGGCGGGCCTATAACATTACAGGTAGGTACTGAAAAGTTATGGGATTTTCCAGTAACTTTCCACTGGGCACCTGATCAGGAGAATGATAGAAACATCATTTGCATCCCATTTCTTACACATTATGTTCTTTCTCCTCGCCTCGCCCCAAACTCTCTGTGATTAGATAAGGTTCCCTTAAGAGGGTTCTTTCCTTTAGTACCCTGAATCTGTCTTCTCATTTCTTTCCATGGCATGCTGTGCCTGACAACCCAAAAAACACACGTATGTTTTATTCAATGTACTTTTTATATAAAAAAAATTAGTAGCTGACTACTAATAATAGGGACTTAATAAATGCTGATTGGGTGAAACTCAGGACATTCTCACAATTATGGAGGATAGTGATTCAGCATATCTGTCCACCACTCTCCACTGTTTGCCTCTTTCAGTCTGTTACCAGGTACTTACCATGTCTAAAAGAAGAAACTTGTGAGCATTTCACTATTTAGAGTTATTAACCCTTGGTTTCACCTGCGACTATGATATCTAAGAGGACCCTAAAAACAACCTACAGAGATGACACATTAATAAAACTTTGCTTCAAGGGAAATACCACATGGCATCTTAACCAGGCAGCAAGTTGCCAAGTTGAACACTCTCTGGATACTTGGCACGAGAACAGGTGGTAAGGGGCAGCAGGTTTCTCTTTTAGAAGCTCTAGATGAAAACTATCCTGAGAAATGACATTTGTAGCATGCTAACCAAGTTACAGAGATTTTGAAATTTGGATATTCATATTCAGTATAGGAACAAGAATTTCATGAAAAATGAAGACATACGCAATATGCATATGAGAAAGTTTACAACTGCACTCATTGTAAAGGGATGAAAATCAGAATACAGAAAAATAAATTTCAAGAATATCTAGTAAAGGCAAAGTTTTGAGAAAAGTAGAGTTGGTGCAAATTTGTTGGGGTACAAATTAGCAATATGTTCCAAATGTTAAATATACTCTCTTTGATTCAGAATACTACTTTTAGGAATTTCCATCATTAATATAACTGTAAAAGTTCAAAATGATATAATTGTCAGAGTATGTCAGTAGTATAATTTTTAATAACAAAGCAGAAAATAAACACCAAAGGAGAACAACTGGAGACAAAAGAAATGTCTACAAATGAATAACATCAATGTACAAAAATATACATAATATGAATCCATTTGTGTACTAAGGAAAATGTAATCAACAGAAATATGTATATTGCAAGTGTATGTATGTGTGTACATGCATATATTTAGCTTTGTGAATACATATATAGATTTTGTATGTACATACTAAGGTCTGACAATTAAGATTGCAAACTTTCCACCATGCGCTTACATGGTGGAAAGTTGGCGAACTTAATATTTTTGTGTGTGGGTTTGTATGTATGTGTGTGTCTGTGTGTTTCCCACATAATCACACAGAATTCAGATTGAAAAAAAAAAAAGTAAACTATTAACTAGGTGTTATCCTTGAGGAAAAGTATATCAGTGGGTGTGGATTATGGAGACTTGGGGAAAATATCAAGTTTATGTAACCTTACGTTCAAAATCTAACTAAATGTTTTCTTTTTAAGTACTTCCAAAATAAACCACATCGTGGCAGTAATGACCATGTCCGAATCAGTCAGAATCTGAATTCTACAAAATGGATTTACAGAAGATGATCAGACTTCTTGCAAAGTGGAGTAAATTGATACAGAACAAAAAGAAGATATGGAAATCATTTTGAAAAGGTGATTATTTCCAACAACCCCAAATTACAAAGATCCAAAAAAAGATGGAAATGCTTTCATATGTACTCCTTTATTGACTCATTAAAATTGTTTATTGCATGCCATCCATGGAAAAAGTGAACTGAATAGACATGTTAATTAAATGTAACCAATATCCAGAATTTCCATGTGACTTCCCGATTCTATAAAAGACCTCATAGGATTGCCCTCTCCCCCAAACTTCTAACAAATTGGTTTAGAAAACAAACTTAATGCCTAAGTTTCAGTTACAGAAACTAATGAGAAGATCTGAGAACATTTGGGGCAAACTGGAGGAGGTAAGCCTCCGATCTGTTCCTGCAGAGGGCTACCCGGGGCAACACTGGCCAAGCATTTCTGGAGTATCCAGAGAGTCTAGAGAAATCACTGAATCATTAAAAGTCAGGAACTCATTCATTTTTTAAAAACAACATATGTCAAAAAGCCTAATTCAGCTTTTGGGCCATTAGCTCAGAGTGTCTGCTTTGAATGAGACATTTGATCCTCAGAGCTACCTAGAAGACCTTGTTCAAAATCCTGGATGAAAGTTTTGAATAGAACCAACCTCTCACTTGTTCTGCTTATTCATAGGGTTTATATTAGATATTGTGTTCAAAATCTTTTCTTTCAAAAGTTCAGATTGTTATATTATACAGTTGCTTTCAATTGTACTATTATGATACATCAACACAAATTTGTTTCTAAAGTTTATTACTTTGGATCTTTCTCCTTTCTCTCACAGCCTTCACAAGAATCATTTTAACTTCAGTGGCTGCATTTAACCTGAGATTCAGGTTTAAATTTCCTTTATCCCTATTCAGGGTTGGTTGCAACGTGGGAACACTAAAAATACCTAATTATTTGGCAATTCTTCAAAGTAACATTTCACACATGTTGGTTCAAATGAATTTAAAGATAGCTTCTAGTTTTCAGTTCTGACAAATAAAGACTTTGGAAATCATCATTCGTATCTTTATAATAAGAAAGAGGCTGAACAAACTGAAAATCAATGACTATTCTTATGTCAATCGGATAATTGAGGTTGCAGGGCAAACCACCACTCTAAAATCTGGAGAGACAAGTGAATACAGAGAATCATAGTCAAGATCAGCTTACCTATAGCTGGAACCATAACTTGGTAGGGATACTTAAGTGGTAATTTTAATAAGTTGTTGGAATCTGTGAGTGGACTAAAGTGAGAGTAAGAATCATCTGAGGGCTGATCAGTCTTAGGGAGGGCTCCCACACTTTCATGGGTTTTACCTCCAGACCCACACCAGATTCACACACACACACACACACACACACACACACACACACACAATCTTCTCATGTCTCTGACAAAAGAAGGGGAAAAGTAACTACCTTGAAATGTATGCAGAGTGTTCTTCATTACAGCTGCATACTTTTCAGCGAAAAGAGACTTTATTGTAGTCTCATCTCACCTGAGAGAAAAGCATTTCCCTGATTCCACCCCCCTGTAGCATTTCTATCTCACATAAGGGGCAGAAAGTGAAGAAACAATTGTGAAGGTCATAGCCCAGGAATACAGACTCACTAAAAGAATGAAATATAATCGTAAGATTATAGATGATTCCCCTCCAACATTCCTTAACAGTACATTCACAGGACTGCGCTATAATAACAGTAGATGACTGTCATGCAGGGACTCTAGTCCCACTCCCCGCACAAGAATGCAGTTGAGTGTGGAGGAGTCCCAGAGTATGGGTGGTTTTTACAAAGCTAATGTAGAGTCAGTTCTTTTGTCAGTGGTGAGCCTGTGGTCACTCCCTAAAATGCCCTGAGAACACCATGGCCAGTCATTGCTCACCTTGGGCCCACAGAATCCAGAGAGCTACCCAAGAAAGGCTGCAGTGCAAACCGACCACCTGCTAAGCTGTCCTAGGCCTGATTCTGGTGGCAGCCAGCCTCAATTCATGGCGAGGCCACCCCTACATGCTGCCAAGTCCAACAGAGTTAGCAACCAGATGCAATTACCTTGTGGCTCCTACCAGGTAGCCCCAGGCCAGTCACAGGCAAGGCTGAAATTGGCCTGCATGGGAGCCCGTCCCAAGAGGCACCAAAAATAATATACCCAGAGGCTGGCCTGAGACCACACAAGAGGAATACCTGATTAGCCCCTCAAACGGCACTTGCAAAGGGTGGTCTCAACAGATACAAGAGCCTGCTACAGTAATCTCCTTCTGAGGGATCAGCCCCCACACAGCAGCTCATATGCTATGGACATAGCCAGTCTTCACAGCCAGTCAACCTGAGACTCGATCCCAACCACTGATGTGCCAAAAGCAATTAATTTTCAACTACAACAAGGGAAAACACAAAATATACACAAGGGACACTCCTGGAACACATGCACAGGTGATCAGAAAGACTGTGCCACTGGACCACATGGGACACCTACTACATAAGGCCATTTGGAAAAGACTATGAGACATAGGAGATCTATCTAACACATAGAATCAAACACAGAGAGACAGACAGAATGAGGAAACAAAGAAACATGTCCCAAATAAAAGAACAAGAGAAAACTCCAGAAAAAGAACTAAATGAAATGGAGGCAACCAACCTACCAGAGACAGAACATAAAATACTTATAAGAATGCTTAAAAAACTTAGTAGGAACTTCAACAGAGATAGTAAGCATAAAAAGGAAATAGAAACCATAAAAAGAATCAGTTAAATATAGAAACTACAATAACTGAAATGAAGAATATACTGGAAGGAATGAAGAGCAGACTAGATAAAGCAGAGGATTGATTCACTGAATTAGAAGACAAGGTAACAGAAAACACCCAATGGAAATAACAAAAAGAAAACAGAAAAATAAAAAATGAAGATGTTTTAAAGGAACCTCTGGGACAACATCAAGCATAACAACATTTGCATTATAGGAGTACCAGAAGGAGAAGGAAGGGAGAAAGGGACTGAGAACTTATTGAAAGAAATGACTGAAAATTTCCCAACCCTGGTGAAGGAAGCAGACATACAAGCCTAACAAGTACAGAGAGTCCCAAACAAGATGAACCCAAACAGGCCCACACCAAGATACATTATAATTAAAATGGCAAAGTTTCAAGATAAAGAGAGAATCCTAAAAGCAGCAAGAGAAAGACAACTAGTTACTTACAAGGGAGCTCCCAAAAGACTATCAGCTGATTTCTTAACAGAAACTTTGCACGTCAGAAGGGAGTGGCAGAAAATATTCAAATTGATGAAAATAAGGACTACAACCATGATTACTCTGCCCAGCAAGGCTATCATTTAAAATTGAAGGAGAGAAGAAGAGTTTCCCAGACAAGAAAATGCTAAAGGAATTCATTACCACCAAATATTATAAGAAACGGTAAAGGGATTTCTTTAAGAAGGGAAAAAAAAACAGACAAAAGAAGAAAAATAATACAAATAAAATGTCAATAACTATGTACCTGTCAATAACCGCTTTAAATGTAAAGGGATTAAATGCTCCAATCAAAAGACATAAGGGAGCTGAATGGATAAGAAAACAAGACCAGTACATATGCTGTCTACAAGAGGCTGACCTCAGATCAAAATACATACATAGACTGAAAGTAAGGGGATGGAGAAAGATATTTCATGTAATGGAATAGCAATACTTATATCAGTAAAAATAGACTTTAAAATGAAAACTATAAAAGACCAAAAAGGACATTACATAATGATACAGGGATTAATCCACCAAGAGGACATAACCATAGTAAGCATCTATGCACCCAACATAGAAGCACTTAAATATATACAACAAATATTGACCAACATAAAGGGAGAGGTCGACAGTGACACAATCACAGTAGAGGACTTTAAAAACTGATTGACACCAATGGACAGATATTACAGACAGAAAATCAACAAGGAAACAGTGACCTTAAATGATACACCAGACCAGATGGATTTAATTGAAAATTTTAGAGCATTTCACCCCAAAACAACAGAATATACATTCTTTTCAAGTGCAGATGGAACATTTTCCAAGATAGACCACATTTTAGTCCATAAAACAAGTCTCAATAAATTAAAGAGGATTGAAATCATATCAAATGTCTTCTCTGACCACAATGGTATGAAACTAGAAATCAATTACAAAGAAAAAAACAATCCTGAAAAACACACAAATACATGGAGGCTAAATAACATGCTACTAAACAATTAATGGGCTAACAATTAGATTAAGGAAGAAATCAAAAGATGCCTTGAGACAAATGAAAATGAAAACACATTGACCCCAAATCAATGAGACACAGTGAAAGCAGTCCTAAGAGGAAAACTCATAGCAATGCAGAGCTAACCCCACCCCCCAAAAAAAAAAAATCTGTAATAAATAATCTAACTTTACACCTCAGGGAACTGGAAAAATAATAGCAAATAAAATCCAAAGTGAGAAAGAAATGTAATAATATAGATCAGAGCTGAAATAAACAAAATAGAGGCTGAAAAAAATACAACTACAATGAAACCAAGAGCTGGTTCTTTGAAAAGATGAATAAAATTGATAAACTTTAGCCAGACTCATCAAGAAAAAAATAGAAGACCCAAATAAATAAAACCAGAAATGAAAGAGGAGAAGTGACAACCGAAACCACAGAAATACAAAAAAAAAATGTTAATAAAATACTATGAGCGACTATATGCCAAAACTTGGACAATCTGGAAGAAATGGACAAATTCCAGAAGCATACAAAATTCCTGAGTGAAGAAGAAGTAGAAAATTTGAAATGACCGATTACTAGTAATGAAATCAAATCAGTAATCAGCAAGCTACCAACAAACAAAAGTCCTGGACCAGATGGCTTCACAGGTGAATTTTACCAAACATTCAAAACAGAATTAACACCTATTCTTCTCAAACTATTCCAAAAAATTCAAGAGGAGGGGAGGCTCCCAATCTCACACTACGAGGCTACTATTGCCCTGATTCCAAAACCAGACAAAGACATTATATAAAAAAAAGAAAATTATAGGCTTATATCCCTAATGAACACAGAATGCTTATATTCTCAACAAAATATTAGCAAAGATAAATTCAGCAATACGTTTAAAAGAGCATACAGCATGATCAAGTGGGATTTATTCCTGGTATGCAAGTTTGGTTCAATATACTCAAATCAATTATTATGATATGCCACATAAACAAAATGAAAAATAAAAATTATGTGAGATATCAATAGATGCAGAAAAAGCTTTTGACAAAATCTGGCATCCATTTATGATAAAAACTCTCAGAAAAGTGAGAATAGACAGAACACACCTCAACATAATAAAGGCCATACATGACAAACATACAGTTAACATCATAGTAAATCGATAAAGCTAAAAGCATTATCCTTAAGATCAGAGACAATATAGGATATCCACTTTCACCACTTCTATTGAACATAGTATTAGAAGTCCTAGCCACAGAAATCAGACAGGAAAAAGAAAAAAAATAAATAAATAAAGGCATCCAAATTGGAAAGGAAGAAATAAAATTGTCATTATTTGCAGGTGACATGATATTATATAGAGAGAACCCCAACAATTCCACCAAAAAACTATTGAACTGACAAATGAATTTGGTAAAGTAGCAAGATACAAAATTAATATTCAGACATTAATTGCATACTTATACACCAATAATGAACTATCAGGAAGAGAAATTAAGAAAACAATCCCATTTACAATTGCATCAAAAAACAAAACAAAACAAAACAAAAAACACAAAAAATACCTAGGAATAAATTTAACCAAGGAAGTAAAAGACCTGTACTCAGAAAATTTTAAGATATAGAAGAGAGAAATTAAAGAAGATACGAATAAATGGAAGCACATACCATGTTCATGGATAGGAAGAATTAATGTAGTTAAAATGTCCATTCTGCCCAAAGCAATCTATAGATTCAATGCAATCCCTATCAAAATACCAATGGCATTTTTCACAGAAGTAGAACAACTAATCCTAAAATGTATATGGAACCACAAAAGACCCCAATTAGCCACTATAATCTTGAGAAAGAACAATGCTGGAGGTATCACACTACCTGATATCAAACTATAATACAAGGCCATAGTAATCAAAACAGCATGTTACTGGCATAAAAACAGACACATAGATCAATGGAACAGAATAGAGATCCCCAAAATAAACCCACACCTATATGGTCATATGATCTATGACAATGGAAGCAAAAATATACATTGGGGTAAAGACAGTCTATTCATAAATGTTGCTGGGGAAACTGGACAGATACAAGCAAAAAATAAATAAACACATAAAACCGGACCATCTTCTTACTCCACATGCAAGAATAAACTCAAAATAGATCGAAGACTTAAATGTAAGACTTGAAATCATAAAACTCCTAGAAGAAAACATAGGCAGTAAATTATCAGACATTACCCCTAGTAACATTTTTACTGATGTATCGCCTCAGAAAAGAGAAACAAAAGAAAAAATAAACAAATGGGACTACATCAAACTAAAAAAAAAAAAAAAAAAAAAAAAATTCACAGCAAAGGAAACCATCAACAAAACAAAAAGATATCCTACTGAATGAAAGAAGGTATTTGCTAATGATACATCTGATAAGGGCTTATTATCCAAAATTTATTAAAAAACTCATGCCACTCAAAAAAACCAAACAATCCAATAAAAAATGGGCAGAGGA
Source organism: Rhinolophus sinicus (assembly GCF_057876585.1). Lineage (NCBI taxonomy): Eukaryota > Metazoa > Chordata > Mammalia > Chiroptera > Rhinolophidae > Rhinolophus > Rhinolophus sinicus. The sequence goes on along the minus strand of NC_142515.1, from coordinate 58,434,532 downwards.
CCTAAATAGACATTACTCCAAAGAGGACACATAGATGGCTAATAGACATATGAAGAAATTCTCAATGTTACTAATCATCAGAGAAATGAAAATCAAAACTACAATGAGATATTTGTTACCTTACACTTGTCAAAAATGGCTACAATAAATAAATCAACAAACAAGCATTGGCGAGGATGTGGGAAAAGGGAACCCTTGTGCACTGTTGGTGGGATTGCAAATTGGTGCAGCCACTATGGAAAACAGTATGGAAGTTCCTCAAAAAATTAAAAATTGAACTGCTTTATGACCCAGCAATTCCACTCCGGGGTATTTATCCAAAGAAACCAAACCATTAATTTAAAAAGACATATGCACCCCTATGTTTATTGCAGTGCTATTCACAAAAGTCAAGATATAGAAACAACAGAAATTCCCATCAATAGACAATTGGTAAAGAAATTGTGAGACATACATACAATGCAATATTACTCTGCCATATAAAAGAATGAAATCTTACCATTTGAGACAACATGGATGGACCTAGAAGGTATCCTAACTGAAATAAGTCAGACTGAGAAAGTCAGACTGAGAAAGGCAAATACCACCTGATCTCACTTATATGTGGAATCTAAAGAATATAATAAATAAAACAGACTCATAAATACAGAGAACAAACTAATGATTACTAGATGGGAGGAGGGTTGGAGGGCTGGGTGGGAAAGGTGAAGGGAATTAAGAAGTACAAATTGGTAGTTACAAAAGAATCACGGGTATGTAAAACACAGTATGGGAGATATTGTCAGTAATATTATAAAAACTATGTATAGTGTCAGTAGGTACAGACTCAGTGGGGGGAATCTCTTCATAAATTACATAAATGTTTAATTACTACACCGTACACCTGAAACTAATATTAAATAATATGCCAAGTATAATTTTAAAAATAGTCATGGGATATATAGTACAGCATAGGGAATGTAGTCAGTAATATTGTAATAACTATAATGTCCAGTGTCAGATGGGTTAATAGACTTATTGGGGTTATCACTTTGTGAGGTATATAAATGTCTAATCACTATGTTGTTTTGTACACCTGAAACTAATTTAAAAAATAAAAAAGTATATCCTATAATATTTTAATAAGTTGACACAGTGACTGATGATTACTAGAATTAGTGGGGTGATTACAATATAAGGTATAAAAATGTCAAATCACTACGTTGTGCAACTGCAACTAATATAACAATATAAGATTATATACCAACCATACTTAATTTTTTTTAATTTAAAAACTAAATAAAATAAAATACATCCTGAATGGGGGGGGAGGGGAGAGGAAGAAGGAGTTCTTAGGGAAACCCAAAGACAGAATTAAAAAGGGAAAAAGAAAACACAAAACACTAGAGGATGTTAAAGCTCTTGGCAACTAAGCTACAGCAAACATTAAACAAAACTCTACCACTAACCAGATTAACATATGTCTAAAATCTTAGACAAAGGTCTATTACCTCACTGTCTATTATATTATGTCTACCTTTTAATCCACAAAATTATAAGGCATATTAAATGACAACAACAAAAATATGAAGTCTGAAGAAACAAAGTAATCACCAAAATCTGACTCAGATACCACAAATATGTTGGATGATCAAACAGTTAAAATTTAAAACAAGCATGATAAATTTGCTAAAGACTTAAAAGGGAAAAGTAGACAGCATGCAAGAACTGATGGGTACTCTAAGTAGAGAGATGTAAACTCCAAGAAATGTTAAAAAGTAAATGCTAGAAATTAAAAACACTGTAGCATAAATGATAAATGCACTTGCTAGACTTATCATTAAACTCCCATAACTAAGGAAAGAAGCAATGAGCTTGGGTGAAAGTCAATAGAAACTTCCTGAAAAGAAACACAAAGCAAAGACTGAATACAAAAAAGAAAAAAAAAGGAAAATAACAGAACATCATATTGAAGAACTGTGGGACAATTTGAAATGATATAAATTCCACTTATAGAATTTATGGAAATGATATTTTATACCATTTTCATGGTATAAAATATACATAACTGGAATACCTGCAAGAGGAGTAAAAGAAAATTGAGCAGGAGAAATGTTTAAAGTAATGACCTAGAACTTTCCAAAATTATTAACAGATACAAAACCACAGATATAGGAAGCTCACAGGACACCAAAACACCATGAATGATAAATCTATACCGAAAACATCTATACCACAGACTATCATATTCAAACTGTATTTTTATAAACAGGAAAAGAAAAAAAAAGAAAATAATAACACAGAAGTGAAATAAAATGCTGAAAAAAGTCTGAAAATAAAAACCTCACCTATGGAAGAAAATGATTGTGAAATACAGTGGACTTCTAATCAGAAATCATACAAACAAATAGAAAGAAGAGTGGAATATTTACTATTTTTTTTCTAAACACCAAACTAAAACTATATCTCTAGTGAAATTATCCTTCAAAAATGAAAGAAAAATAAAGACTTTCCCAAACAAAAATTGAGGAAATTCATTACAAGCAGATCTGTCCTACAAGAAATTTTAGGAGAAGTTCCAAGGGAGAAACCAAATGATATAGGTCAGAAACTCAAATCTACCTAAAGAAAGAAAATGTCAGAGAAGTAATAAATAAATGTAAACCAAAATATTTTATTTTTCTTATTATTAATGGTTCAAATAGGAAAATGTTCAAAGTAATAATGTATTATGGATATAGTACATACACAATTTAAATGATTGACAGCAACTTTGTAAAGGACAGGAGAGAGAAATTGGGAATACTCTGTTATAAAATATCTGTACTACCCATGAAATGGTAAAGTGTTATTTGAAAGTGGACATAGATTAGTTGTAAATGTACACCGCAAACTCTTGGGCAACCATGAAAACATTCTAAAAAGAAGCGTAATGGATATGTTAGAAGAGTAGAGAAAATGGAATTATATCAAATAATTAAACCAAAAAAGAAATAGAAGAGAACACAAGAAACAAAGGACAAGTACAAAGAAGAGAAGCAGTATTAAATATGGCAGATCATAACTGAACTACATCAATAATCAATTTAAATATGAATGGTCTAAATACACCAAGTAAACAGAGATTGTCAGTATGGATAACAAAACAAAACCCAGTGAAATGTTATCTATAAGAAACCCATTTTAAATATAAAGACACAGATAAGATAAAAGCAACAGAGTAGAAAAAGATGTATCATCCTAATACTGATCAATAGAAAACTGGACTAGGTATATTAATTTCAGATACAGCAGACTTCGGAACAAGAAAAAGAATTAGGGATAAAAAAAAAAAGCTAAAAGGGGTATCGTCTAATTAATGATAAAGGAGCTAACTTTCCAAGGAGATAAAACAGTATGTCCAACAGAGCACCAAAATACATAAGGCAAGAACTGATAGAACTGCAGGGAGACATAGACATATCCACTTATACGTGGAGAACTCAACACCAGTCTATCAGTAATTGACAGATCCATCAGGCAGAAAATCATTAAGGAAATAATTCATCTGAACATCACGTTCAATCAACTGTATCTAGTTGATATTCTTAAAATACTCCTAAACAGTAGACTACACATTCTTCTCAAGCTCTCAGGTAACATTCATTAAGATAAATTACATCATTGGCCATAAAATACACTTTAATAGCTTCAAAAAATAGAAGTCATACAAAATACATTCTCAGACTACATTGAAATTAAACTAGAAATCAATAACAGAAAGATAGTTGGAAAATCCAAAACTATTTAGAGATTAAACAACATACTTGTAAATAACAGAATGGTCAAAGAAATAGTCTCAAGGCAAGCTTTAAAATATTTTAAACTAAATGAAAATACAACTTATCAAAACTTGAGGGAGGTAATGAAAGCAGTGATTAGTGATACATTTATAACATTAAATGCTTGTATTTGAAAAGAAGAAATATCTAAAATCATCTAAATTTCCACTTCAGGGAAAAAGAAAAAGAATAATTTAAACCTAAAACAAGCAGAAGAGAGAGATAATAAAAATTAGAGAAAAAAATTAATGAAATTGGTAAAAAGGAAAAGAATAGAGAAAATCAACACAAGCAAAGCTGACTCTTTAAAATGATTGATAATATTGATAAATCTCTAGTCATGCTAACCCAGAAAAAAAAGAGAAGACTACCAATCACAGAAGTGAAAGAGGCGCCATCACTACTATTCTCATGGACAGAAAATGGTTAAAGAAGGAAGACAAGAATAATTCTACGCTCTCAAATTTGATAAATTAGCTGAAACGGACCAATTTCTTGAAAGACACAAATTACCAAAATTCATACAAGGGGAAATAGGTCAACTTAATAGCCCTATATTTATAAAAGAAATATATCTATTAACAACATAAGTATCATTTAGGAGGTCTGGAGATCCCAGGAAGGAATGCAACCTCTGACAATGGCAATTAAGTGTGCTAGAAATGAATGAAAGCACAGTAGTGGGAGGTGGAGATTGGGGGACTGCCATCCTAAGCAACTTCGGAAATAAGTGAAATCTGTAAGACTGAAATAGATATATCTTTGATCTGTCTGCTGACAGGGCCTCGAAGCAAGGACATGCTCAACCAAACCCCCCAAAAACCTACATTGATCAGTTATGTCAAAATGACACAGGCAAAAATTGAAAGTGCTACCAATGGTCAAAGCTGAAAGAATTTGATCATAAAATAAAGAAAGTGATAATTAACTGTTGAATTATAACTCTAAGTATAAAATAACTATCCATGAGTTCATACTCTTAAATAGTCATGGAATAAATAAATAAATGAGGAAGACGTGACAAACCCTTTGCAGTAGAATTTCTAATACCTTAGGGAGCTATTCTGTCCTCACAGAGTGGGGCATAACTCCACACCCACTAAATGTGGGCTACACATAGTCACTTCCTCCCAAAGAGAACTCCATAGAAAGGGAGGGGGGAATAAAGAGTCACATCACAATGGAGACACCTGACAATGACCACCTCAAACACATGACAAAAATAATCCACAGTGATAAATCATACTTGTATTGATAGTGTGAACTTTTGATATGATGCGATAAAAATGGCACCTTACCACTGTTGTCTTTCTCCCCAATGCCCATAACCCCATTCTATTCATGAAGAAAACATTGAACTAATTCCCATAGAGGTCCATCCTAACAAAATACTTGACGGGTACTGAAAACTGTCAAGATCATTAAAATCTGACAAACTCCCACAGCTAAGAAGAGGCTAAAGAGACATGACAACTAAACGGAATGTGGTGTCCTGGATGTAATCTTGGCACAGAAGAAGCAATTGGGTAAGAACTAAGGACATCTGAATAAACTATGGATCTTACTTAATAACAATGCATCAGTATGGGTTCATTAATTGAAACAAGTGTACCATATTAACATACAATCTCAGTAATAGGGGAAACTGAGTACAGATATATGAGAACTCTCTTAACAAGCTTTTGTAAATCTAAACCAGTCCTAAAAAAGAAATAAAGTCTACTTAAAACAATAAAAAATAAAGTATTTTTCAAAAAGCAAGAGATACATACCAAAATCAAAACAAAACAAGTTAGAGACCAAAGGCTGAATTCAGCCCTCCTTTATTTTCCTGAGTATCTCAGCTGTTGGCCCTCAAAAGTGTATAACTCACTGAGAATAAAAAGTCTGCACCAGCCCTCCTTAAAGGTAGGATTATACCTTTTGGATATTTTATGCTCTGTGCTGAAAGTATTTATTACAGTTCCTTCCAAAATTTGTGCAGTACCATCCGTGGGCAGAGTTCAGGCTGGCACAATTTCATCCATCAGATGATATCTCTAGTGAAATTGAAGTGCTCAGGACAGGACAGCTGCCTATCCAGACCTTCCATTATCATTTCTGTACCATGTTACAAAGTACGGCAGCTGATTCCATGTTCTTTCCCTGCACTCACACACATCTTAACTTTTGGTGTGTATACCTGTTTTGTTAAAACCTCACTTGGTATAATGTACAAAATGTCGCTTTAATATGAAGGAGGAGATGCTACAGTCCATTCACGGGTCGGTTCCAGCATGAGCTGAACCGATTTCCTTTTAAACACCCACATAGGCCCTGGTCAATACAGTTGTTTCCTGGGGCAGCCTCATGCTGATTGCCTCCCCGACAGCTCGCCGTGTGGAGATGCTCCAGGTGCTAAGGACGGTCCCTGTTGTTTGCACCATCACCTGCCTTGTTCCTAACAACACATTGCTGGTGGTGCACTGAAATCAATAGACCAGCCAAATGAAGTAGGCAGGCACGTGTTGGAAGTAGAGCAACATGACATTGTTTCCAGCTCTGCAGCTTGTACGCAGTGGGAGGCAGAAGGTTAAATGAAAACAGTGTCTGTGTTGGAAAGCAGTGTTGACAGAGCTGATAATCACCTGGTCTGGAACCCCAGGCAATAAAGGCAGGAGGGAGGCTATTTTTAAATAGTTCTAAATGTCTGTCTTTCTGCTAAAAGACAGCCATGCTGGGGAAAATATTACAAGGCAGTAGAAAAGAGGAAGACCAAATATGAGATGGATTGACTCCACAAAGAAGCCATCGGCTGAGTCTACAGTAGCTGAGTAGGGCTGTGAGGACAGGACATGGTAGACGTCACTCATTCATAGGGTTGCCAGGAATCGGAGCCGACTCAAGTGCATGTAACACACACACTTTTGGCATTGCTCCCAGCTTATCTATGTCTGTATCAAAAGGTTCTTTATTTCAAGTCTGACTTACAAGCCCAGAGGATAGTGAAAGTGAGTGGTTATGTTTTAGAACATGATTTCATCTGGATCTCTAATGCGAGTAATTAAAAACAACTTGACCATTGTTGCTATTTTGAGAATTTTGGCACCATGTACCAGAACAGAAAGAACTATTAACAACGGCAGTCAAACTAACACATTTCCACTGAAGCAAACTAGTATAGCTCGACACCCCTTTCAGACACTGGGCACAGCAAGCACTCCTCTCCACTCCTCCCCTTCACCACCCACTACGCCACCCACCTCAACCAGGTGTCTCTTCAGCCAGGGACTGAGCACGTTATTTATGCCCTCTGAACAGAGAATCTTTAGCTAGTCCTATTGTCAGGTTAATTCCCTGACCTGCCTTCTGTAAGCTCTAACAGCACTGTTCACTAAAGGCTGTAGGATTTGGCACATTGGGTGAGGGATTATTATTTCGTATCTATCACCTACAGTAATCAGTAAGCTCCTTGAAAGTAGGGACAGTGTCAGTTCTGGTCATCATTATATCCTTGTTCCTTAGCACAGTGCCTGGTACTTCTAGAATACAGAGATCATCTCACTTTTGATCATTTCTCTTTCTCATCCCTGAACCAGGCTGAGAAGTACCCTCAACTGGTCTGGAGGTTATAATTCTAGCCCCAGCTCTCTCTCTCTCACCAATGACACAGAAAATGAGGTCAGCTCATCTCTCTGAGCCACAAATGCTTCCTTTGTAAATGATGGTGAGGGACTAGATGCTTCTAAGCCACTGGCAGATCCGGTTCTGCAGCCTAGTCAAGTGTTCCCAGGCTGTCATGTTGCTTCACTGAACTAGATGTTTCATGTCTTGTTACATAACTGTAAAGGGAAACCCTTCCCCGTGAATGTGTAATGAACTTAAGAGAATGCCAGACACAGACAATTCATTTGTTAAAACACTGCAATTTGCAGAGAATTTCAAGTAGCTAACCTGGGCTTCAAGATAAAATAAAGACAGATTTGCCCGATATAGTAAGCAAGTAGGAAATTTTCACTTCAAGGGAAAATTATAGTGTTCCTGGATAAACTGGCACCGTCCATGTAGTGAAAATAAATGCTTGCAGTGGGAAGGTTGGTGATAGAACTCCTAGGCTAGGCTCTCAGAATTTCCTAATAGACACATTTTGTAACTTGAGCTTGGACTCTCAACTTTCTCACCACACATGAAATTTGGGAAGAATAATTTTCTGTGGTGAGGAGCTATCCTGGGCATTGCAGGATATTTATCAGAAGCTCTGCCCCTCTACTCATACCATGTTTCCCTGAAAATAAGACCTAGTAGGAACATCAGCGCTAGTGCGTCTTTTGGAGCAAAAATTAACATAAGACCCAGTCTTATTTTACTATAAGACTGGTAATATAATATAATATAATATAATATAATATAATATAATATAATATAATATAATATAATATAATATAATACTGGGTCATATATTAATTTTTGCTCCAAAAGATGCATTAGAGCTGATGGTCCGGCTAGGTCTTATTTTCGGGGAAACATTGTAGATACCTGTAGCGCATCCTTCCCAAATTGTAACACCCAAAGTATTTCCAGATTTTGCCAAATGTTTCTTGGGCAACATTGCCCCCTTTTGAACACCACTGAGTTATAAGGATGTGGGTTTGGCTCTCAGCTATTCACCAGCTGTCTGACAGAAGCTAACTTTCTCAAACTTTGGGCCCCATTTTCTTCTGCACATGATGGGTGGAAATTAAGTAATTATTGTTTGGGCCAAATGAGTCAATGCATGTATATTATTTAGCATAATTCTATGCATGTAACCAATGCATATTATTTTCTATTACTATTATCACTATTTCATTTATCATTTTTTTCTATTATCATTGATATTGGTATTTCCTCATAGCTCTTGCCAAAAGAAAAAGATATATAGACCTACAAAGGAAAAATGCTTTCCCAATCTTTCTTCAATACATTTGCATTTTAATACGTACACAGAAATTCTTAGCCACACATCCTTAAGACTACTTGTGCTATTTCACCTCCAACTACACAGATGTCCGATGTGCCTCTTATATTTCTTAAGCATAGCATTGAAGGAAAGCAAATGTTCTTAAAACTTTCAGTTCTTTTTTAACGGATTATTGATATGTATTCTTCATTACTATTTTCTCCCATAACAAATGACATGAAAAATTGCAGTTGAATTGTTATTTGACACTTGTAATAAAATTAGGAGCAAGAGGATCAGCATGTAATTCACCACAGTGGAAATTCGACTAGAAATATTATACTTACACTCTCAAATAGTGAGATGCAAATTTAAAATATATGCCATTTTTCTCCTATCAAACTAGCAAAAGAAATGTTGACAAAGAGATAACAAAGCTGGTAGTGACCCACATTGCTTTCCAGAAATTGATATGTGCCTTTGGGAAAGCAATTTATTCATCTCAGTCTAGTCTTGTTGAAGGGACCTGCTGAGGCAGTCCCTTGAGCCCAAGCTGACAATGCGTAGAATGCTATGGCTGGTGAAGGGGACCAAAATTTTGCCACCCGAAAATGGCCTTTTGGGATATTGATTTTAAGCTGGTTATTAAGAAACAAAAGATTCAGAAAAAGACCTTTGACCCTCCCCATTTCCTGCCCAAGAAATTCAGGTGGAAAGACATGTTCCAGGAAGGAAACCTTAGCATATTCAGCTTAGTTTAATTTGAATTAAGTACAGGAGACAGGAAGGCTCCTGGCAACTAGATCACCTCCTGGGTCCCATTGTTGCTGGGTTTCCCAGAAAGAATTTGCCTGCCATGTGTGTTCCTGCTCTTTCTCAACTATCTATAAATTGTCCATTTTCACTTTTAAAATCTAAGACCCTGGTCCCCCCTTTTCTCCTTTGTCCAAAATGTCATATAGACCCAATTTTGCCTCACTGTCTTTGGAATTTTAATGCTTATGAGAATTCCCCGTGGGCATGTATTAAAATTTGATTTTTTCCAGCTAATCTGCTGTATGTCATTTGAATTATTAGCCCAGCTGGAAGAACGTAGAAGGTAGGAGAAAAAGTATTCTTTTAGCCCCCCACATTGCCATGCATGTCTCTTCAATGCACCTACTCTCCTTTTTTAAGGTCCTTCAATGCCATCCTCTCCTATCTGTTCTCTGCCTGAACTCCCAAGTTCTGCAGCCCTTTACACCGATGATCCCTTGAAATGTGTTATCCTATGTGACCACGTCACAACTCAGAGACAAAAGGTCCTACATATAACCCTCTTTATTAAAAACAGGTGAATATATAAGGACACTTTCCCACATCTTGTCTGGGACCCTCTGGGAATAATCCAGTTGCGCCCACAGTCTGGTGCCCTGTGCCAACACGCAAAATGTCTTGGAGGGGCATGCTGGAGAAGAGGGGGAAGGGAGAGAAAAATAAAATCAAACCATCTGTACCCAAAGGTCTTTCCAGTATTGGAATCCCCACAGTTAGTAATTTCTTTCTTGCTTTTCTAACCCTAATAATTCCAATCAAATGAAGGTTGAGGGGAGCAGAGGAGTGCAGTTTTGTTTTGTTTTTATAATAATATTGCTTTAATAGTGAGCAGTAGGAAAGAACATGAATGTTTACGAGGAGGGGAAGGATGAGAAAATTGTGAGTGGCCACTTTGTGAACCATTGTGCCATCTCCCAACTAAATTAGTTTGTGGAGATCATAGATCAGACAGAAAATGCTATTAATCATACATGTTTGGTGTAGAAATAAAACTCTGTGTGTGTTCTGGCTGCAACCCTGTAAAATGCATAGGGACTGACAAAGACTCTTTTTGACCAAACGTTAGACAGACAGGCTCCTCTGAGCGCTCTTTTTGACCAGGCTTCAACTTTGGTCTATCAAAATTACAGATTCTCAGCACAAATGATGCCATTCATTCACCACCACACTAAAAGACTTGAGTAAACTCTAACATTTGTTTCTAACAGCTAAAGGCTGGGTACCCCTAGGATGACCCTAGCCCTGCTTAAAGGGCCTGCCTGAAAGCAAACAAACAAACAAACAAACTCAAGGCCTTCAAAGGAATTTACTGTTTTTTCTAGCCAACACCTGAGGCCTCTGACCTCCCTTTTCTAGAGCATTTACTAAAAAGGACTCACAAATTGTAAAGCTTCCTTTGTCACTTTGAGATGTATATGCATCTCCTACAACTCTGAACTGTCTCTCAAGGACCTGAAAGCCATTTCTCCGAAATGTAATCAATAGGAAGGACAGAGACTCCGTGGTAGCACAGAATCCTAAATTCAATAATTGCCAGCTAACAGACACAGCTGGCCTAATCGCATTTACACTGACCAACTCTGTAATTTTTCACTTTCCTGACTCTTAACCCCCACTGTTTCCCTTCCTTATTCCCTAATTCTTTCTTTAAAACACCCAGTCACCTCTGCACAAATTGAAGTTGAGTTCAGTTCACACTGCACCCTTTTCCATAATGCATTAGCGCATTCCTGATTCCAATCTGTCCTTACTACTTTAACCAGTGGTTGGCTTTGCTTATCTTTGACAGGTCCAGTTGCTGAGTAATTGAAGCCCTCCATCACTGTGTTTGATTTAGGCTGGTGGAATGCTACTTATTAGAAATCATTAGCAAAAGTATTTTCTCTGCTTCAGTGAAGAACAATCCCCACAAATAGACATGATTACAAGTTAAACAAAATTTTGCTGGGAAACAATTTTGATTTATGAATTCCACATTAAACGTCTACGTACATCTGTTATGCCCAACATAATGGCGACTTTCTGAGTAGTGGTTCTTAGAATCATAAATGATGTATAAATTCCAAGCGATTTACACATTTGGAGGGGTGCACATGTGTCCTGAGTGATTGCCTATTATACTCAAATACTAGGTTTATACCATGGCCTTTGTTCCTTTGTTTTGTGCCTCAGAATCTGGAAGTGCAATCCTTTGTGGGGGCAAAGAGTTGCTACCCTGAGAGGAATATTTCAGTACGTCTTTGATGGTATTCACTTGTCTTAAGTGTTTTGCAATATATCTCAGAAAGGATTAAAACTACTTTAGAAAGATGTAGGATTCAGAGTTTGTATTTAACTTCAAGTCCTGGTATCTGTTTAAGGCTTGATCTGTTTACGGCTTAGGAAGTGCTGACTGTAGGACTACAACTCTCCCCGCCCACCTCTCTCACCTTTGATTTCTCTCATACCCCTTACCCTGGAGGTGCCTGAACATGGCATGCATTCGTAGGATTACATGACTTTATTCTTCCTGTGTGTTCTAGTCTCTTGTCCTTTGCTCTTTGACTATCTGACAAACCTTTCATATTCTTCAAAACCCAGCTCAAGAGGCAGCCTCTATACCTGCTCCAACCCACCTTCCTTTGTTGGCCTCTCTGTTCCAATAGTAACCATCTTGGCCCATACACCGCCTCTGATTCTGGTGTTTGTATTTCTTAGTACACATAAGTTTCCATATGGTAGGCATCATTGTATCCTTGGTGGCCAGCACAATTTCTGGCACAGAGTAAGGATTCAATAAGTGATTATGGAACAAACAACTGAAGCTCTTTTTGCTTCCAGAGACTAATTTATGTTACCAATTGTAATCAAGAGCTGGTATTTAATTTTTCTTTCATCTAGCACATATATGCATTCATGTGCACACACTGATGATTTAAGGAAAAATCTATAGAATATTAAATATATATACATATATATGTATATATGTATACATATATATATACATATACATATACATATACATATACATATACATATACATATATATATATAAAAATTTGATTGTAGGCTCCCTACCCTCTCTGGACCGGGAGCACTGAGTGGGCTGTGGGAAGAGATGCAGAGACATGTCACTTACATTTTGCAGTTGGACGTGATTTTTCACCAAGATCTCTGACTTTGCCATTGTGCTGGATGCTTTGAGACTGTAGTTTTTACCACTTTGTGGCTCTTTCAGCTGCTCTTGAATTTGTTTTGCTTGTTTCCTGTAGGTTTAAAGAAATAAATATATAAATAGCTACATAAATTAACTCTATGCATATTTCTTTGAGGTTCACTCATTCCATCACCTATATTTGTCATTTACTAAAGCTAAATAAACTTCATTAACAAAGGGAATCCTTCCCTGTTTTCAACCCCACCAAGAAATACTTCCAATTTGAAGAGAAGGTGGTACTATCCATCATCATCCAGGGATTCACATCCAATCGTGCTCTGAAGGCAGATAGAAACATAATGCATTTCCTCACCCCCGTAGGTGCAAGAGGTCCCTAACACTGAGGGTTCAGCTGCAAAGAACTGGAAATGCTCTGAAGAAGTAACCAGTAGGAAAATGTGAAGCTTGCATCTAGCAGCCACATATAACATACTTGCAAAGTTATATTTATATGGGTATAATTCAAATTTGTGGAGCTTGACTGCATGGCTGAGGTATGTACCATAACATGTGTGCATTTTCTTTTTTACAGTTTTGAAACAGCTAATTTGTTGTTACCATCAACCCTGAATATAATGATTTTTATCCCTTTGTAAATATTTCTTTGCAAGTGATAAAAATTGTTAACTCTTAAAGAGTGCCCACTGTGTACCAAGCATCATTTTAAGTGGTTCCCATATGTCAACTCACTTATTCTTCACAAAATTTCTGTGTGACGAGGCATTAATTCTATGCTCATTGAGTAGATGATAAAACTGAGGCACAGAAAGTTAAAGAATTTGCTCGGAGTCACATAGCTAGGAAGTGGTAGAGCTGGACTTGAGCCAGCCAGGCTGGCTGCATACTCTGGATTCTTCACTACCACTCAGAACTGTCAACCACTTGCCCAAGGTCACAGCTTCTCAGTAGGAAGGCTGAGGCTACCCTCAATTTTTGGACTCCAAGTAAAGTAGGCCTGCTTGCATATGTAGGGTGGCTGTTTGAGTCATTCAGTGGCTGGCTAACCAAGAGGGATGCAGCAAATTACTGCCAAGCTTTCCTCTCCCAAGAGCTTTACAGCAATTATCTACCAGCAGAAGACTCACTGCCCATAAAACAAACAAACAAACAAAACAAAACAAACGACAAAAAAAAAAAAAGCTTTGCAGAATCACCTCCCCTGAACGTTTGCCTCTTCCCTTTTGGTGACATAGGCGGACTGGCTCTTGCAGGGAGCTTCTCCAGCCAGGCAGCACTCCACAGAGTATGGTCTCAGGTATCAGAGGAACTGGGACTTGAAAACCAGCTCTGCCACCCCCCAGTTTTGTTTGGATTTCCTACATCAAAATGATTTATTTCCTAAGCTTGTCTGAGCGTCAGTTTCCTTATCTGCAAAGGGAGTTTGTAAAAGCTCTCTTCCATGGATACTGGGGAAATTAAATGTGAGCGCCCATGTGAAGCGTAAATCTGTCCCTGTCCTCATCATTTAGCGTTCTTAGTTATACGGGCAGATACTACAGGGGAATCAGGACACTGGCTCAAAGATAAAAGAGAAAAGGTTGCCTTAACAGCATCTCTCCTGAGCAAGAGGCAGTATTTGCCATAGGATTTGGAGGTTCGGAGTACCACTGCCCCTTTTGAACTTGCAACACCAATGTGATGTTCTCTGTTTGTTTAACCATTTCTTTTAACTTTTCAATTATTTGGGGGGCTTTTGTCTCCAGGACTCTTAGTTGCTTTAATCCAGTTGTAATAATCTATCCACTTCCTAACAGCTAATTTGTAACATATTGTTAAAAACAAATCTATCAAATCAGCATTTTAAGAAGCACATTACAACCACAAAATCCTATCAGGGATTCACTGATGAAGCAAACAGTCTACCTGAGGAAATCGTCATGAAGCAGTGAGAGGGGGCCTGGCACAGAGAGAGAACCCAATTACTCTCCTAAGAATTAAATAGTAGAAATACTACCTTTTAAGTCATTCCATAATTCAGTGTCTGTGAAATGGAAACCTCTAAAGGAATTTTCCTCATAAAATGTCAGACTGCATTTCCTAAATCCTTTTATAATTTGCTTTCCTTTATTTCCTTCTTACTCAAGCCCTGACTCGCTAATATTCCAGGATAAATGGGCCTTCTTTTCTGTGCCTGCCTTCTTCTCCATCATCGCTCCCCTCTCCCAGGCATGCACATTTTTCCTTTTTCCTACCTTCCCCCAGAAAACAGGAACAGAGGAAATGAGCAGCGTTGGACCACAGAACCATTAGCCCTCTCGTGAGAGCAGTCGCTCTGGGGAAGACAACATACGGGCCATGCACACAAGAACCCTACTAGCCTACGAATGTCAGTGTTACAACTGTATAATTCATTGACTTTTCAGTTTCTCTGGCCCAATTAATCAGAAGGGAATGAGATGTAAGTTGTAGAATATCAGGTGTCACAAGCCTGTTGGTAAACATTACTTGTCACACTGCAGGTTGAGCTCCTAGGGAAGCAGTTGCTGAGATGGAGATAGCCTGTAGGGTTTTACTAGGGAGGGCTCTTTGGGTCAACATCTGTGGAAGCAAAAGGAAGGAAGCAGGGTTGGGCAGAAGGAGGTGTTGGTATGTGATGCAATCTCAGTGAAGATCTCAGCAAGTGCCACAGGAAGCTTTGAAACTGGCATGGCCTTATACCCCAAGTTGGGACAAAAGTTGAGGCCTTCAGAGCCTCACATTGCCTTGTCATCGGATGTGGGCTATCTCAGGCAAGAACATGTGCCTGAGAAAGGTAACTGTTATCACAACTGTGTTTTAGCAACTAGGGAACTAAGACCTTCACTGCTGAAGAGAAGCATAGAGCATATCAGAGCATCCAACTATCCACCTGTAAGAGGCTTTGTTTGTGACCTAAAATCTCTTACTTCAGAGGGTGATAACCAACAGTCAGGGCAGGTGGCTACCATACCAGCTTTTTACTTATAGCACCAGTTCTCCTTTCTCCTCCAGTGTTTTCCCAGTTGTGATAATTATTTGCCCCAGCTTCCGCTCCTGGAACATTTCCCCTCCTATCCCAATTCCGTTCTTGGACTTGAATTATGCCCTGCATGTCCAGAGTCTACTAAGGACTCCTACAGCCAGCCTCACATGTCTTACCCACATGAGTTGAAATTAAAAGGAAAACCTGCAAGAATTTATAGTTGCCATGTGAGTCATGTCAGCCAGATTGGAAAGGCTCAATTAATAGCTCTAGTAACTTCTTATGGGACTGTATGGACTTATTGGGAATGATGAGAATTTCTTTCATTGGGTCCTTTAGAATTGTTGGAGTTTAATTAACTCAGTCAGAAAATCCTCTGAATTCAAGAAGGTGTTCCTCAGTGCTACTGCATCATATTACCTGCCTTCAAACTTTCATCACCTAATAATTTGCTTAATAGTCCATCTGTGAGGTCATGCCATACCAAGGCTGACAAGAGAATGGAGACAGGACCAACGTGGTGGGATCTGAAGGATTATGGGAACTAAAATATATATGACCAAGAGAATGTGAGCTTTCGTGTAAGTCCTAAATTTCTTTGGCCAGGAACTATGCATCCCAGTATATAAAATGGAAGTTCAGGTGGATTTATTTGGAAACCAAAGAGAGACAGATCCTAGGATCCTAGAAGAGTTGGAAGTTCTAAGATGAAGTAAAGAAATTATACACATATAAACAACCTTAGCGTACGTGTGAAAGTAAGGAAAGGTCAAGGTAGAGTCTGCTCAAGGTTTTGGGAAGGGAATTTGAATTCCAAGCATGAGCACAGAGAATCTTGGGCTTGGTTGTTATAAAAATTAACATTGCTTTCAGCTATATGGATTAGATGCCTGGTGTGGGGTCGGGTATTCCTCTCAGACAAAGAAAAATAAAGGAAGAGCATGCCTGGAAATTGTACTAGAAGAAGGAAATATACTCTAATGAGAACTGTAAGTCCACTTGGAAAAGGCTTCAGTTTTTATTATTACTTTATCATTCTCATATTTCTTATTTATTTTTCATAAAAATGTGTCCCACCTGGGCAGGCAGAGAGACAACATCCTCACTAGCATTCCTCCATTGGGTCAGTCCTCTGAGCTGCCCATAATGAATCTGATGTAGCACAGTGCTTCCATTAAACTCTCTGACAGCTCTCTGAGCCCCAGGAAAAGACGCTCATCTCAGAGCCCATTGGCTGCCCAGAGAGGGAGAGCTGACAGGCCAGAAGATGGAAATCCTCTAGTTATCCAGCTGTTCTCTGTTCTTGTGATTGTTATAATCAGTCTTTCATGTAAATGTGGTACAACTGCCAATTATAATCCAAAAATAGGTGATTAAGTACTTCTTCATAGTAATTTGCTTATTGTTAAATACACAATTTCTTTCTTGCACACAGCACTTTCAAGGAGACCCTTCTAACGCCCTATGGGGTATGATTACCCTTCTCGAGCTCCTGTGAACACTTCACTCTGTGCTTACCCAGCCTCTAAGTTCCAGTGTGGAAAACTGGAGGTGTTAACTATAGCAAGGCTTCATTGAGTATTTACTCTTTTAAACACTATGGTGTGCTCTTTACACTATTATCCCATTAATCCTTAACACATTCTAGAAGGTAGATATTATTTTTGGCCACATTTTACCAAAGAGGAAACTGAAGCTAAGGGACTAGGTGTAATTTGCATAATAACACATAATAAGAAAGTGGCAACCTCAAGACTTGAATACAGGCCTGGCTGACACGAAAAAAGGATGCCACACAACCACCCTAGACAAATACGAGCACCAGAGCATGACTTTCCTGATTCACTCCAAGCAGCTGCTGTGGGAGAGCGGTTTAGACCATGTGACTGAAACTAGAACCACGGGAATTCAAAGACCCTATCTGCAATTTTCTACTGTGCGGCTTTGACAAATTAATATTTTAAAGTGAAATGCTGATATTATTTGAAAAATGCAGCAATAATGCACGATTCCAATTGTTGTGAGGATTGGGAGATAATCCATGAAAAGCCCAGTGTGTCTGACAAAGAGTAAGTGCTTAAAAATGAACACTAACAACTGTCACAGTCAAGAGTTGCCTAGGAGATGTGATAATTAAATGTAATGTGGTATCCTGGATGCGGCCCTGGAATGAAGACAGTTCATTAGGTAAAAACTAAAGAAATCTGGAAGTATGAACTCTAGTTCTAATAACGTCTCAATATTAAAGGAAGCACACTAATAATTTAAGACAATAATAGGGGAAACTGGGTCTGGGGTATATGTGCTCTATCTTTACTATTTTCCTAATAATTCTGAAAATCTAAACCTATTCTGAAATTGTTTATTAAAAGTAATAGTTACTAATACTGGTTTCATACCTGAGTTTCCATTATTTTTTTAAACCATAATGGCCGTTCTTTTTAAAGATCAACAAACACAACATGCAGAGAGGTAAATCAGACTATATCTGGAAATTGATCCATTTCTAGAAGAGCAAATGGGTAGAAAAATATGTATTCAATGAAAAGCAATTACACGTTGGCGTGGATTTCAGACAAGTTGTAGGAACAGAATCTGTGCCAACTTCTTTATGCCTACATGCCTTATAAGAAACCAAGAAATTTAATATTTTTATCTTCATTTCCTATTTTAAGTGCAGATTATACCATTTCCAAAAATAAAATATCTTTATCAAAATTCATTGAAAATAAATATACATGTATTATATATACATATACATATATATATATTATGTATATTTTTTGTTCTGCTTTATTAGTCACAAATAAGCACCTTTATCTGCAGAAGTTCTGGTTTCTTGGCCAGGGAAGTATAGGGCATATTTGAGATGTGCACCCCAACTGGTGAATCACAATGGATTTTATAATATTCATATTTCATATTTGGTAAAACCTCTTTAGGGGTATCACATAAAAACACTATGAAAGGGCAAGTGTGGAGATGTGTGTGTGTGTGTGTGTGTGTGTGTGTGTGTATAATTTTTTTAAAGGCTAGATACTGGTTGATAATGTTTAAGACTACAGCAGTGATCTCTCTGTTCAGAAGAGTTAACCCCTTAGTCACGGGCAGACAGTGAGCATTTAATTCTGGCAGGTAACCGAAATGTACAAAGAACATAGAGTGTTCATGATCACAGAGAGGAACGATAACTATGTGCATGAAGATAAACCACATACACGTATGCACATGCTGTACACACTCACCACAGTCTATAAAGGATTCTAAGTCATTTGTAGATGTTTGATGGACCCATTTGCACAGATCCCTCTGCCTGGAGCAAAGCCTGCGAACTTAAAGAAAGACAAAGTGCTTCCTCTGAGAAGTAACCTTTTAACACTTGAGAAAAAATGATCTTACTTGCTTTTGAAGTAGAATGCTGCACAGAACATGCCCACGATGATAATTCCAAAGATAATACATGAAATTGACAGCACCTGCCTTTGATAAACTTCTTCACTCTCTGTGAATTTGAAAAACAGAATTAGAATAGATGTTAGAAGGACACAGTAGAAACAACTGCCATTCTTGTACTTCTGTCCTGGTAGGAGACTTTCAAAGCAAACTTTTTTTTGCTCCTGTCATGAATAGGAAAACATGAGGAAGTTATTATGATTCAATTACTTTTTGTATCTGCATAGTGAAACCACAATTCATACATTGATATCCCAATTATGAATCTCATTATCAAAAGACATTCCATGACTTTAGGACACACCAGGGACATAGAATTTTGAAATTATGGTGGGATTCAAAATAATCTGCCAGATAAACTAATATGTGTCCATCAGAACTTTCCTATGCCACTGATGATTTCCAATTTATATTATATGATACTGATGCCACTGTATTTTATGATTTGTTCCTTGGATGTCAATTTCCAATGCAGGCACGTACTACTATGATTGACATCATTAATGAAAGAGAACTTCAATATGAATGTGAATATTTATTCACCCATTTTGTGATTTTTCAATACCAATGATCTGGCACAGTAATCTCAACCTCTATTATCAAGGTCATATATTATAGCTTTCTATCGCATAAAAACAACAAGCATTCATAAACAAGCATTTTACTTTTCAGCCATTATGATTTACACTGCTAGCTAATTTTCTGAAATATGTCTACTGAAACAGTTCTTCCATCTCATGAAGACTTTTTTATCCATAGGTCTCAGAACTATCTTTCTGTTAATTTTCCTCTTCTTGTCTTACTTCTTTCTTTATACAGCATAGAGACTATGATCCATGATTATTATAATTCACTCTCTTACAAATACCCTCAATTACTGTATCCTTTTCTCCTTCCTTTCTACCCATTTGGCAAAATAACTGTATGAATCCAAGACACTGCCTTCTCCACCCCGCTACATTGAACAGTTCAGAATTAGAGAGAATATTGAATGATTGGGAAGACGGGCATCAATAAAGGTTGACAATCACCTTGCCTAAGCTGACATCCAGTAGTAGCTAACAATCTCATTGGCCTGCTTCCCCATTTTCTTAATGACTGTTCAGATCTTCTCCACACTACTCAAGCATTTAACTTAGCCTCCCTTCACTCACTCTGAGATCTTCCATATATCTTACAAAGGAAAGAAAGTCAGTATAGAAGAAATTATCTCTATTTACAACAAAAATATATAAAATTAACTGCATCTGTATCTACTACTTTTTGTTTTTCTCTTATTAACACAGTCCAGTAATTCTCAAACTTTAGTGTGCATTGGAGTCACCTTGAGGGCTATTGAAGGGCAGACTGCCACTTTCTCTCCAATAATTTTTGATTTAGTAAGTCTGAAGTGAGGACAGAATATTTGTATTTTTAAAAAGTTCCCAGGTGATTCTAATGGTGCTGCTCTATGAAACATACTTTGAGAACCACTGAATAGACTAAGAATCCTCAGAATATGGATCAACTATGTCAGAATAACCTGAGGGAGACTGGTTTTTCTTTATTACTGCAAACTGTGTGATCTATTTTGGACCTTCTAAATCAAAATCTTTACCTAAAAGGAACTTTTACGTAAAGTAGTTTCTCATGTACACTAAAGTTAGGGACTGATTCAGTTAGAGAAAGTGCTATATTTTTATCAAAGTGGAATATCTTTGGATCCCATGCTTTTCTGTCATTCAGGGTCTTTACAATAACTGAAAGTAAAAAAGAAGGGGAAACAATTCCAATTCATTCTGTAATGCCAGCATTACCTTTATGTCAAAAAAGGACAAAGGCATAAAAAGATAATAAATTACAGGCATATATCCCTCATTGACATAGATGCAAAAGTTCTTCAAAAATGTTTAGGAAATCAAATCCAACAAGATGTTAAAAGTAATACATCAAGACCAAGTGGGGTTTACACAAGGAATGCAAGCTTGGTTTAATATTTTTAAATTAACAAATGTAATTTACAATTTTAATCATCAATAAAAATGATTTAATTATCAGATTAGAGTAAAACAATTACTAACTACTAACTAAAAATTACTAACATCTAACATTCATTCCTGATTAAGACTCTCAAAAAGTAGGAATAAGAAGGGAACTTCCTCATCCTGATAAGGAATATCTATGAAAAAGTCTATACCTAATTGTAAAAGACAGAATATTCCCTAAAATCAGGAATAAAGCAACAATATCCACTCTCACCACTTCGATTCAACATTGTACTTGAGGTTTGGTCAATGGAATAAGGCAAAAATAGAAATCAAAGCCATTCGGTTTGGGAGTAGAAGAACAATCATCTTTGTTCTCAAACATGATCATCTATGCAGAAAAGCTGATGAAATCTACAAAAAGCTAGTGTAACTAATAAATAAGCTTAGCAAGTCTGCAGAATATGAGGTAGCAAGATAGATGATATCAAAATTAAATGTATATCTATTTAATAGCAACAATAATTAAATATCTATTTAATAGCAAACAATCATTTACAATAGCATCAAAATATATAAAGTATGTAGAGATAAATTTGAAAAAAGATAACAAGGCCTGTACACGGAAAACTACCAAACATTACTGAGAGAATTTAAAGACCTAAACAAATGAGATATATCATGTTTCTGAATAAAAAACTCAATATTATTAAGATGTCAATTCTCCTCAAGTTAGCAGATGGATTGAGTACAATTCTATTAAAAATCTCATGAAGCACTGTATTGTTATTGTTGCTGAAATTGACAAGTTGATTCTAAATGTTACATGGAAATACAAAAAATCTAGATTAGCCAAAACAGCTTTTGGCAGTAAAGAGACCAAAGTTGAAGGACTCAAACTACTTTATTCCAAGACTTATTGTAAAGCTATATTAATCAAGGCAATAATGTATGGGCCTATTTACACAGATAAAGTAATGAAACAGACAAGAGAGTCCAGAAATATATGGAAACATATGTGGCCAATTGATTTTTGAAAAGATGCCAAGGCAATTAAATGGGGAAGGATCTTTTCAGAAAATGATATTGTACAATAGTATAACCATTTCCACAAAAATGAACATTGACCCTAACTTCTTACCTTATTAAAATATAAACTCACAGAGAATAATAGGCCTTAATGTAAATTTTATACTGTAAAACTTTTAGAAGAAAATATAGGATAAAATGTTAATAACCATATTTAGCAAAGTTTCCTTAACTACAACATAAAAGATATAACCTATAAATATTTTTAAATCAATAAAATGGACTTCATCAAAATTAACAATGTTTGATTTTCAAAAGACAACATTATGAAAATGAAAAGGCAAAACACATTTTGAGAAAAAAAAAATCTGCTATATATATATACACACACACACACATATAATAAGGCCCATGCTGGTATTCTGAGCCTTGCGCTCCCGCGGGGCTGAGGCAATTGGTTGCCAATCGTCCGCTGCTCACAGCAGCTCACGCCAATCTCAGTCTGCTCACAGCAGCCCAGCTCCAGGGAGAGCTGTTGTTCACCATCTTAGCTGTAGAGGGCGCAGCTCACTGGCTCATGTGGAAATGGAGAGGCAACCTAGGCATTAGGAGTGTGGTGCTCCAACCACCTGAGCCACCAGGCCGGCCCTATATGTTTTTTAATTAAAGTTTATTGGGGTGACAATTGTTAGTAAAGTTACATAGACTTCAGGTATACAATTCGGTAATAGATCATCTATATCTCACATTGTGTGTTCACCACCCAGAGTCAGTTCTCCTTCCATCACCATATATTGGATCCCTATTACCCTCATCTCCCACCCCCCACCCCTCTTACCCTCTGGTAACCACTAAACTATTGTCTGTGTCTATGAGTTTTTGTTTCTTCATTTGTTTGTCTTGTTCTTTAGTTGTTTTCAGTTTTATATACTACATATCAGTGAAATTATATGGTTCTCAACTTTTTCTGTCTATTTAGCATAATAATCTCAAGATCCATCCATATTGTCGCAAATGGTATTATTTCGTCTTTTCTTATGCCAGAATAGTATTCCATTGTGTATATATTACAACTTCTTTAGCCAATCATATATTGAAGGACAGTTTGCTTGTTTCCATGTCTTGGCCACCCTAAATAAAGCTGTAATGAACATTGGAGCACATATCGTGTTTCCCTGAAAATAACACCTAGCCAGATATTCAGTTCTAATGCATCTTTTGGAACAAAAAATTAATATAAGACCTGGTCTTATATAAGAACAGATATTCCATTCTATTCTATTCTATTCTATTCTATTCTATTCTATTCTATTCTATTCTATTCTATTCTATTCTATTCTATCCTATCCTATCCTATTCTATTCTGTTCTATTCTATTCTATTCAAGACCTGGTCTTATATTATAGTAAAATAAGACTTATATTAATTTTTGCTCCAAAAGACGCATTAGAGCTGATTGTCCAGCTAGGTCTTATTTTCAGGGAAACACGGTATATTTTTATGGATAAACGTTTCAACAAAACATACATTCAACAATATGGATTTGTATCCATAATATCTACAGATCTCTTAGTACTCAATAATAAGACAAACAACCCAATTTAAAAATGGCTAAGGATTGGAATGAACACTTCCCAAAGATATATAGATGGCAAATAAGTATATAAAAAGATGCTCAACACAAATAGTCATTATGGAATTGAAATTTAAACTATAATGAGGTACATGGTATCCCTATGAGAACGGCTAAAATTTGGCTAAATTAAAAAATGGCCATACCGAGTATGTGAGGTAATTTGAACTCTCATACACTTCTGATAGAATGGTATAACCACTTAAAAAATAGTTTCATGAAACTATTAACACATTAACTATTAACGATAACTATAACTAAACTATTAACTATTAACTATAACTAAACTATTAACTATTAACTATAAACACATGCCTACCCTATGCTACAGCCAATGTATTCCTAGGTGTTTACACAAGACTAATGAAAGCATATGTTTATTATGTGCATACATTTTCATAGCAGTTAATATTGAAAAACTGGAAACAATCTGAATGCCCATTAATAGGAGAATGGATAAATGAATAGTGGAATATTATTCATCAATAAAAATGAATGAACTGCTGATATAAGCAACAATATACATGATCTCACAATAATTATGCTAATGGCAAGTTAGACCAAAAATAAAAGTCATGTGGCTCTGGCAAACGTTGGTTGACATTTTACATTTGGAAAGATTCAAATTAAAGGATAAAAAAATGTATCATTGAGATCTTGTTTGGGCATACTGCTATTGTAAAGAATGCCATTCTTTTCACATTTTAAGCTCATTAAATTGTCCAATTGAACTTAGAAACAAATAAGTACTTGTACCAACTATAAAAAGTTTTATTTCACTTAATTGCTGTAAGTTGATGATTGTCATGGAATCCGCATAACTCACATGTGATAATCTACCTCACCCAGCCTGTACCAACAAAAAGAATTATGAAAATGATGAATAATAAGACCAATTAAAACAAAAAATACGATTGTATCCATTAAACTGAATGATTTCCTCATGAAACCTATGTGGTGTTTTTGTTCTTATTTGAAGCTAGTCAAATATAGCCTGGGGAAATGCACAAAATCAATCCTGAGTTTAAATCAAGAGTGACATAAAAACTCCAAAGGCTGTGAGTGGATTTATAGACCTAGGTGTAGTTACAATGACGGTACTATCAATGCTTCTGATTCACAGAGTGTTACACAAGAACTAGGTGAGGTGCAGGAAGCAAGAGGTTGAGAGTTTGGCAATCTTGGATGTGACTTTAGTTTTAGCCAATTTTAATAGATTAACCATAGAAATATTACTTAACCTTTATAAATATCAATTCCCTATCAGAATAAAGGCAATAATATGAAACACCAAATGTAATAAATGTTATAATAAGCAGGTATATTATGTTACAAAAACTTTTACTATGATAAATTGACTTATTCATAGGGACCTATTCAGATCAGAGATCTGAAGTATAAGATTAAGAGCCAACTAGTCAAGAGGAGTGGGGATGAAGAGAGCAGTCCAGAAAGAGAAAACAGTTTGTACAAAGGTTCTGTGGTAAGAGATAAAATTACATGTTCAGGAATCTGGAAGTTATCTCCTACCCCAGGGCCTTTGCACAGACTCTTTTCCTTAGCAGATTAGCAGAGCAACAGCAGCAACAGTGATTTTGTGTGCAATAAACATGACATTACAACAGTCGGAAGGTAATGAAGGATTTGAAAGGAGAGGAGTGTGATGTGATATTTACATTTTTTTTCTCTGCAATGTGCGGAAAAGATTAGAAGAGATAAGGTAAATGTAGAGTCCTGTCCTGTTAGAAGTCTATTATATCAGCTCAAGTAAGACATAAGGGATGTTTGTATGACAGTAGTAACAACCATGGTGGAGAGTGAAATAAACAGAAGTGGAAAGGAGTTAGGTTGAAAATATTTAAGGGACTAAACAATGATGCTATTAACTAAGATAGAGTATACTGGAGGAGGTCCAGACTTGGAAGGAAAGGTAACAAACTCACTTTTGGACTCAGTGAGCCTTAAAGGCCTATAAGATATTCAAGTAGAGATGTCAAGTAAACATTAAAGTATGTAGATCTAGGCTAAGAGGCGGTGACTGGGTCCTGGATATAAATAATTTGGTGCTATGAATAGACTGAAATCAAGTATGTTGGTAAGATAGCCCCAAGAGAAAAATATAGAGTAATCAGAGAAGAATGCCTAAGATAGAGCTTTGAGGGAACTCCAAAATATCATGGAAGGCTATGGAAGGAACCTGCGGAGGAGATGAAAAAGGAGCAGCCAACCAGAGGAGGGAAAAGGTAAAAACCAAACGAGAAAAGTAACAGAAAACAGATAGTATCAGGAAGGAAAACATAAAGGGTTTTTCTAGAGGATAGGTTATTGAATGCTGCCGATAGGCCAATAAGATACAGTCCTTTAATTTAGTGATGGAGAGGTCACTGAGGAAGCTGCCTGAACTCCTTTGATGAAATCATGATGGTAGCCCCATAATTCCCTGGGTCCTCCATCATGTATCTTTCATGTGCTGCAAGGAAAATGTACTTTCTGCAAACCAACCCTGTTTTCTATCACTTTGGCCTGGATTTAGAATCTAGAAGTACAGAAAGCAGTGAACGTCTTACTTGTAAATTGGGGCTACCATTAACTTCATTGGAGAGAAGTCATGAGGATTGAATGAGCTAAAATATATAGTGTTGCACTTCTTAACTCCAAGTAATCATTAGATATTAGGCTGAGTCATATAAAATTGCCATTTGGAGGGCAATAAATGGGTGAACATTGGCAATTTAATTTGGTTCTATCTAATATGTGGTAACATATTATTCTATGAGATATTAACATTTTTGCATTTCATTTTTAAAAACCTAGATTGTGAAGTCATTTTTGAGGGCAAAAACCAATCTTTGCTTACATTGGAATTGGTAAAGAGTGTTTTCATTACTTCCAGCTCCCAACTCTGGTCCTTTCTCCTTTTCTGTTATGCACAGGATTTGTTCCTCTCTTTTTTCATATGATCATATTTCATGTTATAAAGGTGGGAACTAGAGAAGGTAATGGTACCGTGAAATTTCAGACACCAACATTGTACCAGTGAAAAAAACCCTTTGGGCAGGCAGCCTGGCCTGAGACTCTCAGAACGGCTGTTGCTACCCTTAGCTGCTCCCTGTCGCCCACCTCACTCAGGGAGCAGCGTGGTTGGGTGGGGTGCACTCCTGGGCTTAAACACCAGCTACCATTCTTCTTATCCTCTCTCATCCATAGTCTTTGTCAATAAAATGAGGAAAATGCTGTATACCCCACATATTTGTTAAGGGATTCAATAGGAGAGCACAAATAAAGTGTCCAGGATAATGGATGGCATATCATTGATGCACAAAATGCCAGTTTCCTTCCTTTCCCCCTTTTCTCCTGGAGCCAGTATTCAAGTAAAACACAGGCCTTTAAAATAGTCTTCTTCTTTTATGCAAAACTAGCTTTACCTACAGGCAGTCCGTGACTAGGCCCACTGTCTGTTCCCTGAGACCCATATTGAAGGAAATTGCTTTTATGTCACTGCATTCATCAACCAGTGGTTTTGACTTTGCTACAAAGATATTTTGGGGATGTGATGCATGCGATCCACCTTGGGGCATGGGCTGTCTTTCACACTGTCCTCACACACACCCTTTCAGAAGGAAAGTGTGCTTCTTATTGCCACAGACACAGAAGTCTTGGGAAACACAGAGGCTACAGCACTGCATGCTAAACCAGAGAGCTCACAGTTTAGGTCCTGGCATGCAAAGCTGCCTGACAAGGGTGCTTTTGGAAACTGTAAAAGTCATTAGGACTCTAGAAGTCTCTCCATAAAAACGTGTTAAGCTATACTACATAGAAAAAAAGTGACAGCAAAAGAAAATCATAGCTGCTGTTATACATTTCCCTATGGAGGTCTCTATACTGATAATAGAGGTGTCAGTGACCATGATGCACTGGTAAGTCCTACATCTGGGAGGGAATGGGAAATGTTCTCAAAGGTGGCTTCATGTCCTCTCCAAGTACGGGGACCCAGAGGTCCACTGCCTCTTAGGAATCTTCCCTTTGTACTACCAGTTTTAATTAAGTCTATAAGACATCAGACTTAAACATGATTTCCCTAAGTGTGCCGGCATCCAAGTAATGTGAGACCTAAACACAAATATCCACACACACACATCGGTAAGTCATATAAGAGCAAAAGTTTTTCCACCTAGACCACCTCATATTCAACATATGCAAATCAGACCCTATGTGAGGCCACCACTAGGTGCCAAATGAAAGCATGATTTCTTTGATAGTTCATTGTAGAGTCAAACTAATAATACGACGGGCGCCTCCATATCCAAGCATTCATTAACTGAGACCCTGCAGTGAAAGTCTACATTCAGAAGCAAAAGTCATCACAATCTTCACTAAAGAACCCACCATTTATGAAATCAGTCTTCATTCTAGTGTTTCTCCCTAATTTGAGCATTTGTTTCTATTCATCAGGTCAACCTCATAATCTATTTCTTGGTTAAAGGCTTAGGACTTTTGTCCTCATTTTAACTGGATTAAGTTTAATTGGATTTATTCCAGTATGTGTTATAGTATCCTTAGAACAAGAGGGCATCCTGAATTCTGTTCTTCAAGATCAACAAATACTGAGGCTAGATTAAAATATTAGGACCTTACAAGGATCTGTGGATTAATTTTAATCAGGAAAGAGAAGAATATTTAGAATGTTGGAAACCAGGGATTGTACTTTTTAATTTGAAGACAAAAATGTACAAGAAGTTAAATGGTTTGCTAACTAATAAAGAATACTTATTTCATTAAGGTATAAAAAGGAAGGCAAGTGAAATAGATCCTCACCAGGAGATCAATGAGCTCAAAGACACACTGGCAAGGTGGGGCACCGAGAGAATATGAGGTCTGACAATTAGGTTCATGAACTCATCCTGGAAAAAGTGCTACATACCTCATTGCTGAATATCACTATGGTCACCTTCAAAGTACTTCCCTTGGGAAGCTATGCACTGACGCCAGTACCTAGTCCACCTTTCAAAGCAATTTTCGAACTCTTTCTGGAATGGTCATCGTGTTACCCTTGATGTCCTCAATGTCACCAAAATGTCTTCCTTTCAATATTTCCTTTATCTTCGAGTAAAGAAAGAAGTCATTGGGGGCCAGATCAGGTGAGTAGGGAGGGTGTTCCAATACAGTTATTTGTTGACTGGCTAAAAACTTCCTCACAGACAGTGCCGTGTGAGCTGTGCATTTTTGTGGACCAAGAGCCATGAATTGTTGGTGAAAAGTTCCGGTTGTCTAACTTTTTCACGCAGCTTTTTCAGCACTTCCAAATAGTAAACTTGATTAACTGTTTGTCCAGTTGGTACAAATTCATAATGAATAATCCCTCTGATGTCAAAAAAGTTTAGCAACATTGTTGCAACAAGTTGAACTTAATTGTCAGACCTTGTATGTGATAAAAATATCAGGAAGATCAAACAAGCTCCCTGATCCTTGCTGCAAGGAACACCAAGAATTCTGCTTGGGGGCTTCCAGCCCAACCATCAGGACAGAGGACCTGAGATGACCAGGGGGTACTGAAATGCTCCATATCCTTAACACAGTCTTATATCTACCTGGAAGCCTCCTTCCCTTCTCTGCCTGCAGAACTCCCACCATTATGGGTTGAATTGTGTACCCCAAGAGATGTTGAAGCACAAATCCCAGTACCTGTGAATATGACCTCTTTTGGATATAGAGCTTTTGCAGATGGTCAAGTTAAGATGAGGTCATTAGGAGAGACCTTAATCCAATATTACTGTGTCCTTAACAAAAGGCAAAATTTGGACACAGAGACAGACATGCACGGGGAGAACACCATGTGAAGATGAAGGCAGGAATTGGGGCGATGCACTGACAAGTCAAGAAATGCCAAAGATTGCCAACAAACCACCGGAAGCTGAGAGAGGAGAAAGGAACATATGTTCCCTCTTGCCCTCAGAAGAAACCAACTGTGTGAACACTGTCACCTTGTACTTCTAGCCTCCAGAACTATGAGATAGTACATCTCTGTTTAACCACAAGTTTGTGGTACTTTTTTACGGGCAGCCTTAGCAAACTAATATGACCACCTGCAGAAAAACTCAGTATAAATTCTATTAGGTCTAAAAATTCTTCTCAAGCTCACCTTTCTACAGTTCTTCCGCATCGTTCCGTAACTACTTTGTCTTGTACCAAAAATACACACATCTGTTTCCCCGCAACCCAGACTGAAAGCTCCTCAAGGGCAAAAATATCATCTGCATTCCTGGATCCCTGTACCTGGCTCGTGCTTGCTCTGCACACGGCAGGTACTCAACAGACCTTTGTTGAACTCAGCAGCTTCTGGGTTGGGCTTGTAATGACATTTTACCAGTTGACCCTCTGCCTGGTGGGGTGATAAAAATAGGCACCACTTTCTGAGACCAGCATCCTTTCACCCCAGGGCTTCATCCCATTGCTCTTTGCAGTCCACTGTGAAAGGGCACCATTTAAAAAGTAAAATAATTACTTCATAATAAAATGTTGATGTTCAAAATATTTGATCGTTATTCCATGCAAAGTGCTTTTAGATCTGCATTGTCCATAAAATTTGATATTTAAGTGGAAATAACAGTTTAAATTCATAAACACATTTATTCTCATCGTGTAATTTCCTTTTATGCCCCCTTACTCCCCACCAAATATAAACCTTTCCTGTAAAATCCGTTATCTCTCTCTGTCCTTTTCCAAACAGCACAGCTCTGGCTGACTATAGATAAGTGAATGTTATAAAACACATTTTGAAAAAAATGAAAAGCTCTGGGTCTCCTCATTGGTATGTGTAACATGCACTGGGTTTCCAAGTGCTATTTCGCCTACAAATAAATTATTAGTAAAAAGCAAAATGCATCAAAATAAATCTATTGGTGAGTTTCAATGCTAAAGTTAAAACCAGTCTTTGGCTTCCGGCTTCATTGTTAAAACGTCTGAGAGTTCCATTTTTCTTGAACCTGTAATAACTGTCCCCCAATTCATATCCTTAACCCCATTTTTTATCACTTAGGATTCACTGTTCATTGGCAAAGTCACATTTTACTAGCAAGATGTGCGACTCAGAATGATAAAAAGTTTTTGTTTTGTTTTTTGTTTTTTGTTTTTTGTGTTTTTTTTTTTGGCAATGAGGAGAATTCGACCCAGTGATTTATAGGAATCTTCTAGTGTTTGATCTGTTTTGATAGAGTGGGAAGTCTAATCCACTAAATCATTTCAATCTTGCTGCACAGGAGAACAGTCAGGACCAAAGTAACCCCCAACCATCCCCAGATTTGTCTAATGGATGTCCAGCTCCTTCTGCCACGTGAGATGCAAGTTAAAGGAATCTAACTCCTTTTGCCTCAGATATTAAGGTGAAATGTATAAGCGTCATCTGCAGTCAGCTAGTTGCACAGCTGCTCAGGCCAATGTCTTGTAGCTATTAGCACTTCTCTGGCCCTTGTTGTACCTACCCCATTGGGGCTGTCCTGAATCAGGTTGGGTATCAGACAGCACAGCACAGGCTTCTGGACTCCAGGCAGTGATTTCAGGCTGCACATTACAAATACTGGGGAAGATTTCGAAGTACACCTACAACTGCACCACACCCCAGAGCAGGAGACCAGAATTCCCAATACTGAGAATCCAGATTTGTATTTGTTCAAATCTCCCTAAGGCAGCCAAGACACACACACAAAAGCAACAGTAACTTTAGTTATAAATTGTATTTCACTCAACATATCTAAAATAGTATTCTAACATGGAACCTCTATAAAAATATTAATAAAATATTTCATCTTTTTAAACATTTTTATTGAGGAATATTGTGGGAGAGTGTTTCTCCAGGGCCCATAAACTCCAAGTCATTGTCCTTCAATCTAGTTGTGGAGGGCGCAGCTCAGCTCCAAGTCCAGCCGCTGTTTTCAATCTTAGTTGCAGGGGGTGCAGTTCACCATCCCATGTGGGAATTAACCGGCAGCCATGTTGTTATGAACTTGCACTCTAACCAACAGAGCCATCCGGCTGCCCAGATATTTTACCTTTTTATGGTACTAAGTCTTTGAATTCTAGTATGTATTTTGTACTGCCAGCTCATCTCATTTCAGTCACATTTCAAGTGCTCCGTGGTCGTATGTGGTTAGTGGCTACCACATTGGACAGGGCAGGTCAAGAGTTAGACCACAGGGATCTGTTTCCAGGCACCCTCCCTGACTACTTATGTGAGTTTAATTTTATTAAAACTACCTGTGACTCAGTGTTGAGTGTGCAAAACTGGCCATGATCATAATACTTCTCTTATTGGATTACTGGAAAATTGAATGAAATGCTTTGTGTAATGCATTTAATGAGCACAGGACCTGGCTCACTAAAAGTGTTCATAAAATTTAAGTGGCTTCTATTATTATTATTATTATTATTATTATTATTATTTTAATATCTCATGATAAAGATTGCTAGGAAAATCCATAGAGAAAGTTGGAATTGATAGTAGCTTTAAACCATTTGAAAATATATGACTTTCAAGACCTCATGTGAAAAAGGAAAATTATTAATTAAAACAGGCATTGTCAAACCCACTAGATTCAGGTACAGAGATATGCTGAAGCTTCTTAAATTAAAAATAATGCTAACAATAATAAATATGTATGCAGCTTAATCAATATCAGTGCTGGTAATATTTAACTTAATTCATTTTAAATTTGATTTCTGAGAAATACATTGTATGGATAAATATATGCAAACTAGAGCTGGAAATGAGAAAGCGAGGCTGATGCTTCCCTTTGAATACTCTGCTGCCCTGGCTCCTGCACTGCCTTCTTTACCGCAGTCCTCTCCGCACTCCTATACTTGCTCAGAGTTTCTCTTCCCCTAGAAATACCGCTTGCTCATGACCTTGGCTGGTCACATTTCTTACCCATCTAAGAAAATCCTTTTACTTTCTGACCCTGTTGCTAAGGTACTCAGTCTTTTATTTTTCTCAAAATTAAAACTCCTGTTCTTTAAAATAAAATTCCTATCAAAGTGTAACACCTTTGTAAAAATGCATCATTCACAAATTTGTAGCATGAGGAAATTTTCCAAAACGAACATGCTTAGGTAATCAGCACCCAGATCAGGGAATGGAAGGTGACCAGCAGCAGAAAACGAGCCCGTACACTTCTCCTAGTCACAAGTCACGTGTCTACACATAACCACTAACCTGACTTCTAACTGGAGATTAGCTCTGCTTGTTTTTGAACTTTACATAGACAAAATCATAGTATATGTTTTATATCTAGCTTTTTAAAATTTATTATGTTAGTGAGATTCAATCATGTCTTTGCATGTCGCTATGGCTCATTTATTATTTCTCCCAACCTGCTTTATACAACTTACAACAAAGTCAATATCGTGGACATTTTTGTATGTTAGCGCTCATAGGTCTATCTCATCATTTTTAGTGGCTGCATAATATTCTGTATTACGCTGAAGTCAAATGGACATTTATATTATTTACAATTTTGCTTAATTATAACCAGTGCTATAATGAGCAGTCTTGTATATTTGTAGTAACCACATTTTAAATAGAACATTAATCAACTTATAACATACAGAGAGTATTGTGAGGAAAGAAAGAAAGTCGGATAAAAGAAATGAAAGTAAGTGCCTATGGATAACCAGGGGTTCTAGTGGGAATGTTGTCCTTCCTCATCCGGATAGCTGAGGTTTCTCAGCCTAACATCTCTCCAACTCTTGACCCAAATGTAAATCTTGTTAATAAGCCCACCTACACAAAAAGTGCCGGTCAGCTTTCTCCAGCAAAGGACAGCACTGACAAACATACTGCTTTCTGCAATGACAACAGATACTCCCAGGTGTCCTTAATTCACAAATATGAACAAGAAATCCTGACTGACTAAGTCTTTGAAGAGAAGCTTAACGGCAAGTTCCCAGAGTGGAATATGAAGTGTTAACATACTATATAAGTCTCCAGAATGGACCTTAAAATTATGGCTAAAAATAAAAATAAAATAAAAAACATGCACAGTGACTTGTTTTACAAACCTATCATGATTTCTAGCTGTAATACTGAAAATTGTGGTGCATTAAAAGGTTCATAAGCTCTAATGTCAAAAACACTTGGGTCCAGCGATCCTTTTATTATTTCAAAATGTGACTTTTGAATCTCATCTTCTTTACCGAAGCAAAGAGCAGTAAGGGGTACTTTTTGAAGCACGATAATCTTATACTGCAGATCCATGCCCTTCCCTCCCAGGTAAGTTAAGAGAAACAAGTTGTCATCCAGCAGTGAAAGAAATTTGTCTCCTACTCTGTAGTGACACCAACAGGGGCTTAGTGACAAATGTACCTCCGCAGGGAATGAGCTACAGGATCCCAGAAGATGACAGGGTTAGTACCAAGAGATAAGAATAGTAGTGGTTCAACTGAGACCAAAACAATAGAAGATACTTGCCACTTTAAAAATTAGTACAAGCAAAGATTCTTTGAGAGATATATTCAGAAGCATGATAAACCACTCATGACCCAAAAGAAAAGTGATTCAAGTATCTGGTTATCGCTGAATTGAACAGAATTTTAAAGTCTCTGGAGAATCCTCGTCTTTGTAGTGTCTATGCATATAATCTTCAATAAAAGTACGTGGGGTATTTCAATTTACTCTTTGTTCTAGTCACATCATAGCAATAGTTCTTGTCTTGTAGCGGCAAATGTATCCAGGTAGCTGCAGAAGCTGCTGTCTTGCTTGCATGCCCATTCTTGTTTAGAGAAAAAAGAGTCTCTTTTGGTATCATAAGCTGTAATAATCAAGTCTTTTGTTTTCTATTTCTGATGCTTTGACATCTGGGCTTTGCTGACCCTGAAGGGACTATCCCTCCCAGGGCAAACCATTTCTGAGAAGTAGTAAGCAACTAGCTCATGAGCATGCTTTCCAAATACAAACCAACGAATCCAGAGCTCCTATTCCCACCACCTGCTTTATCAGGCTCTCACACGTCGGACCACTGTCCATCTGCCCTAACAACCCCCCGGGCTAGATACCAGAACATGAGGGACAGTCTCTATACCCAGAGACTGCTGAGATTATTCAAACTAGCCAATCCTAAACCTGCTTTCTGTGAAGACCACGCTGAAGGTTCTTGCCCACATTTCCTCCTTCTCTGCCTCCTGACTGACCTTGGTGTTTCCCCATGCAGCACCTCCATAGCAACATGTGCTCCCTCTTCTTGGGAACTATGAGAAACAAACTATCTTTTCAATGGCACTTGTTTCATGAACTGTTGACCTTACTAGATCTCAAATTTTATATTAATACACTGTATTTTAGAACATAAGCTATTCAAAGGAATGTATTAAAAAGATCATGTGTTGTGTTAACAAATTGTAAATACTTTAAAAATATTGAAAATTTGCTTTTGTAAAGCAAAAAAAGAGCCACTTAGCTCAGTCTGATGGAAATCACAACCCAGGGGAATAACTCGTAAGGATCTCGTCTCTGAACAGGATTAAAATATAAGATTAGCAGAAAGTTAACATCTATGTTTATTGGATTCTCTCCTGCATCTCACTTCAGATACTGCTCTAGAATTATACTTTAGCTATAAAGATGAACAGGTAAAATTCCCCAAATCCTCTAATCTTGTCAGTGAGATAGGCATATAAAAATAAATTAAAAAAAAACAATGTGATGTGTTTAAGATTTATGAGTAGAGTGACATCAGCAAGATGGATAGTCCATGTTACCCAAACAAATCTACAGATTCAATGCATTCCCTATCAAAATCCCAATGGAATTTTGTATAAACAGAAAAACAATCCTAAAATTCATGTGGAGCCAAGAAAGACTGAATAGCCAAAGCAATCCTGGGAAAGAATAACAGAGCTTGAGGTAACACAGTTCCTGATTTCAAACTCTACTACAAAGCTAAAGTAATCAAAACAGTATGGTACTGGAATAAAAATAGTCACATAGACTGATGAAACAGAATCAAGAGCCCAGAAATAAACCTTTGTATATATGTCAACTAATATTTGACAAGAGAGCCAAGAATACTGAATGGGGAAAGCATGGTGTCTTCAATAAATGGTGTTGGGGAAACTACAATCATGTGAAGAAGAATGGAATTGGACTCCTTTCTTATGCTACTCACACAAATTAACTTCAAATGGATTATACACTGAAAAATAAGACCCAAAACCATAAAACTCCTAGAAGAAAACATAGAGGGAAAGCTCCTAGACATAAGTCTTGGTAATGATTTTGTAGGTATGACACCAAAAGCAAAAATAAATAAGTGGGAATACGTAAAACTTAAAAAGTGTCTGCACAGAAAAAAAAAACAAAAAACAAAAGAGGCAACCTACAGAATTGGTGAAAATATTTGCAAACCATCTACCTGATAAGGAGTTAGTATCCAAAAATTATTAAGAACTCATACAATTCAACAGCAATAAACCAAAAAAGTCCTATTAAAAATAGGCAGGCGATCTGAATAGATGTTTTTCCAAAGAAGACATAAAAATGGCCAACAGGTTCATGAAAAGGTGCTCAATATCACTAATCATCAAAGAAATGGCAAGTCAAAACCACAAATGCTGAGAATGTATCATCTCACACATGTTAGAATGGCTGTTATAAAAAAGACAGGTGATAACAAGTGTTGGTGAGGATGTGGAGAAAAGGGAACCCTTGTGCACTATTGGCTAGAATGTACAGACGCTATGGAAAACAGTGGAGGTTATTAAAAAGAAAATTAAAAGTAGAACTACCATATGATCCAGCAATTCCACTCCTGAGTATATATCAAAAGGAAAAGAAATCATGACCCCAAGGAGATATCTGTACTCCCATGTTCACTGCAGCACTATTTACAATAGCCAAGATGTGGAAGCAACCTAAGTGTCCATCAACAGATGAATGGATAAAGATGTGGTACATGTTTTCCCGAAAATCAGACCTAGCTTGACAATCAGCTCTAATGTGTCTTTTGGAGCAAACATTGATATAAGACCCAGTATTTATTATATTATATTATATTATATTATATTATATTATATTATATTATATTATATTATAGCCAGCCTTATATTATAGTAAAATATAATATAAGACCTGGTATATATTATATTATATTATATTATATTATATTATATTATATTATATTATATTATATTATAGACCCAGTCTTAGAGTAAAATAAGACTGGGTTTTATATTAATTTTTCCTCCAAAAGACACATTAGAGCTGATTGTCTGGCTAGGTCTTATTTTCGGGGAAACATAGTAAATATGTATAATAGTATATTATTCAGCCATGAGAAAGAAGGAAATCCTGTCATTTGCTACAACATGGATGGACCTTAATGACATTATGCTAAGTAAAATAAGTCAAACAGAGAAAGACAATACAGTGTGATCTCATTTTTATGTGGAACGGAAAAAAGCCAAACTCTTAGAAACAGAGTGAAATGGTGCTTGCCAGAGTCTGGAGAATGGAGGAAATGAGAGATATTGATCAAAGGGTTCAAACTTCCAGTTAGAAAATTAATAAGCTCTAAGGATCTAATGTACAGAATGTGACTATAGTTCATGATACTGTATGATATACTTGAAAATGTCTAATGATTAGATCTTAATTGTTCTTATACACACAAAGACATGTAATTATGTGATGTGATAAAGGTGTTAACTAACTCTACTGTGCAAATCATTTTGCAATATATAAATGTATGAAATCATCATGTTGTATACCTTAAACTTATACATTATGTAAATTAAATCTCAATAAATCTGGAAAAATTTAAAAAATGAGAACATTTTTCAAACTCTGAAGTTAAAAGAGAGACAGAAATGCAAATCAAAACCACAATTAGATAGGACTTTGCACTCATTAGAATGCTTGTAATTTATAAGACAAACAATAACAGATGTTGGCAAGTATTTGGAGAAATAAGAAACTTCATGCATTGCTGCTGAGAATGTAAAATGGGTCAGCCATGTTGGAAAATAGTGTGGTAGTTCCTCACGCAGTTAAACATAAAGGTACCATATGATCCAGCATTCCTAGATATCTATGTAAGAAGAGAAAACATATGTCCATACAAAATCTACATGAATGTTTATGTCTTTATTGTTCATAAGTCAAAAAATGGTAAACAATCCATTTGTCCATCAATTGAAAAATAGAGAAACTTGATGTAGTAGGTTTCTACGCAATAGAAAATTTCTTGACAATGAAAAAGGATGAAGAACTAATACATGCTACAATAAGGATGAACCTTGAAATATTATGCTAGATGGAAGAAGGCTGTCACAAAGACCACTTATTGTGTGATGCCATTTATATGAAATGTCCACAATCGTCAAATCAATATAGATAAACTAGAATAATGGTAGTTAGGGAATGGGTGGGTGGGAGAAATTGAGGTGATGACTAACATGTATGTATAAGGTGATGGTAATGTTCTAAAATTTGCTGTGGTGATGGTTGTACCAATCTGTGAATGTACTAAAAGCCACTGAAATTTATGGTATGAAATTATATTCTGAAAATATGTTATTTTTTAAAAAAAAGGAGCTATGAGCAAAGTGCCATGTAAACATGACAGGGTGGGGCAGAGAAAGACCTGCCCATGTATGAGCCTGGGGAAGTAATGAAGAAGGCTTAAGAGAAGACACCAGGGACAGTTGTCTGAGTGATTATGCAAGGGAGGGGCCCTACATTGCATTCCACCTGTGACAATGACTTGAGTCAGTGTGAAAAACCCAGTCTGTGTGCCACACGGTAGATGCTTCCTTCCAAAGGGCAAGATGCAAAAAATGGACCTAGCTTCATCCACCCTGTCTATAGAAGGTTATGATGGGCTGAGAGTCCTAGGCACTGAGCAGAAGTGCCTAGACGGCTCCCTGCACAATGGTGTCATGAAGTTTCCCACGCTGCTCAGCTTTCAAGGAGCAGAAGGTTTGAGAAAATTTGCTATTTCATATTTGAGTTAGGCAAGGCTGTTTTCCACTTCAATCATGAATCACCTATGATTTTTTGAAAGAAGAATAGAGAGGGAGAGACAAAGGGAGGAAAGAGTGGAGAAGAAAGGAGAAGAAGTATCAAAGAAAAGAATGGAAAGGAAGAGCCGGGAAGGGAGTAGATAAGACTGGAATGAAGGCAAAAGGGACAGAGAGGACAGGAGTTAGAAATGATCGTTTAGTGTCTGTCATTCTTCCTGGATCACCCTCTTCACTGAGGATCATGATCTCTCTGGGGCAGTGAACTTCTTTCCCCTGAGAACTGTGAGTGGCAAGTTGCTCTTCTCCTATTTAGAGAATATGGTTTGCTCAATTTGTGAACAAGGCCATGGAAGGCAAGGGTCTCAGGTTGTGTCAGATCCTCCACTGTGAGTGCATAGGACAGAAGCAGCCAGTGTTTACTGCATCTTTGGATTGTGCTGAGTTTGACTCTGGCTATAGACAGACAGACGTACTGCAAGAGGTGGAAAAGACAAAACATGTTCTTTATTCCAAACACAGACACACACACACACACACACACACGCACACACACACACCACTAGATCAAGATGGTGGCAAACTTAGCTGATAGGTCTTCATATTCAAAAAGATACCAAAGCACAAGTCAAAAGCACAAATTAATGAGCTTAATATCATGGCATCAGGACAATTGTTGAGATGTCTTGTTTAAATTTACATGAAGAATAAAACCAGGTCTGATCAAAATGACAGTGTGAGGTGAGCCTCTGTAAAGCTCCCCTGGAATTCACAACTAATCAAACAACTATAACTCCACAAAGGACTCCCTGCATAGCAGACAGGTAAGACGAAGAAGTCCACTACTGAATTCACCCAGAATTCACCTAGAGGTGGGCGAATCGTGCGAGTGGGGGAGGAGGGAAAGGAGAAGTGTGGAGACAGAGCAGCACGGGCGCAGGACGCAGACCCAGCTCAGTGCTCTGAGCTCGCTGCTTCCCGGAACTACCACAGCTGCGGGAGAGGGAAGAACTCGGACTGCTAGGGCTCTGCTTATGGCCCACAGAGCTGAGGGGGCAGCATATAACATGGCTGAACCCAACGCTCATGGCAGAGACCTCAGAGAAAAGACTGAGGGAAGAAGGCTGAAAATGGTGGTTTAAGCCCTCACTGCTGAGCAGAGAACAGAAGCCTTAGGCACTGGGCCTGGCCACCCCCTCCTGCCCTCCAGGGCACACCCCGCCCCCACCTGCCCGGTGCTGGAGGTGGAACAGTAGCAGTGTCAGATCAAAAGAACAGAATATTTGCTGTTCTGAGAACTGTGAACTGCAGATACAGATTCACAGCCCACCTAGTTCCGGCAAAGGGGAGGGAGCTGTGGAAGCAGGACCGGCTGTGGTGGTGGTCGCTGCCATTGCTCTGGGCCACCTCTCACAACTCACCCCGCCCCTGGCCCCACCTATCTGGGTGGATCCCTGCAGGAGTAAACAGAACTGCTGAAACATATGGGCTCTGAATCTGGTGCAGGAAGACCTATGGAACTTCAAAAGCTCTCCGCATACCTGCACGGACACTGCGCCCTGTGACCCAGGTGAACTATTAACAGAGGAGAAGCCCATCTCCCAGGGAATCCCTCAATTGTGTGAGCAGCTGGAATAGTGCAGAGAAAACATAGCACTACCGTGTGAGAGAGAAAAAAAAGACTGCAGTCGGAGAGAAAATAAAACATAATACCAACACGTACTAGAAAACAAAAGAAAGACCTTTTCCTATCAACCTGTTGCAGAAGCCACTCCTGTAGATGTCTAGGAAGAGAAATAATAAATCAGTAATTGCCATGAATAACCAAGGCAACAAGATAGCTCAGAAAGAAAGTGAACAGTCTCCAGAAAAGGAACTTAAAGATATGGAAATATGTGATTTAAATGACAGAGAATTCAAGATTGCAGTTCTGAAAAAACTCAACGAGATGAAAGAAAACACAGAAAGGCAGTTTAATGAACTCAGAAACACAATCAAAGAACATGAGCATTTTACAAAAGAGATTGAAATTTTAAAAAAGAACCAAATAGAATTTCTGGAGTTTAAGAACTCAATAGAAGAAATTAAGAATGAAATAACCAGCTTAGGTAGTAGAGTTGACCAGATGGATGAATGAATCAGTGACATTGAAGATAGAAACCTGGAAATTACACAGATGGAAGAAGAAAGAGACTTGAGACTTAAAAGAAATGAAAGAACTCTACAAGAACTTTCTGACTCCATCAGAAAGAGCAATAAAAGAATAATGGGCATACCAGAAGGAGAAGAAAGAGAGGAGAGCAGAGAATATATTCAAAAAAATTGTTGATGAGAACTTCCCAAACTTGTGGACAGAACTGGATCCACGAATCCACGAAGCAAATAGAACACCTAATTACCTCAATCCCAACAGGCCTTCTCCAAGGCACATTGTATTGAAGCTGTCTAAAATCAACGATAAAGAAAGAATCCTCAAGGCAGCCAGGGAAAAGAAGACGGTAACCTACAAAGCAAAGCCCATTAGATTATCATCAGATTTTTCAGCAGAAACTCTACAAGCCAGGAGGGAGTGGAACCAAATATTCAAACTATTGAAAGCGACAAATTATGAGCCAAGAATAATATATCCAGCAAAGATATCCTTTAGATATGAAGGAGGAATAAAGACCTTTCCAGACATACAGAAGCTGAGGGAATTTTCTAATACATGACCTGCACTACAAGAAATACTAAAGGAGGCCATTTGACCGCCGTCAACAGGGACAATTGGTGGCAACCAAAACTCAAAAAGGGGGAGAGTAAAGGCCTGAACAGAATATGGGAATGGAGAAAGTAAGTGTGCTGAAAAAAATGGAATACTCTAAATATCAAACTTTCTTTTACATAAACTTAAGGGTAACCACTCAAAAAAAATCTAGAACTGAAATATGTACTGTAATAAAAGAAGAAACAGAGGGAAACCTCATAGAATGCCACCACAGAGAAATAATAGACAACAACAAAAAGGCAAAGAAACAATGGAGACACAGCCTTACCAGAAAACTAAAGATAGAATGACAGGAAATCCTCACATATCAATGATCACCCTAAATGTAAATGGACTGAACTCACCAATAAAAAGGCTCAGAGTAGCAGATTGCATCAAAAAACTAAACCCAACCATATGCTGTCTCCAAGAGACACATCTCAGCTACAAGGACAAGCATAGATTCAAAGTGAAAGCATGGAAATTGACATTCCAAGCAAATGGTACCCAGAGAAAATCAGGTGTAGCCATAATGATATCAGATGAAACAGACTTCAGGGTGAAAAAGATAACAAGAGACAAAGATGGACATTTCATAATGGTAAAGGGGACTATACAACAAGAAGACATAACAGTCTTCAACATTTATGCCCCCAATCAGGGAGCACCGAAACACACCAAGCAACTACTAACAGAACTAAAGGGAGAAATTGACCAAAACACAATTATACTAGGGGACTTAAATACATCATTGATAGCTATGGATAGATCATCCAAACAGAAACTAAAGAACAAAATAGCAGCCCTAAATGACACATTAGATGAAATGGACATAATTTACATATATAGAGCACTTCATCCTAAAACATCAGACTATACATTCTTTTCTAGTGTACATGGAACATTCTCAAGGATAGACCATATATTGGGACATGAAATCAGCCTCAGAAAATTTAAGAAGATTGAAATCATACCAATCATAATCTCTGATCACAAGGCTTTGAAATTGGATATCAACTACAAAAAGAAAGCAGGAAAAAACACAAACACATGGAGCTTAAACAACATAATTTTAAAGAACGACTGGGTCAATGAAGAAACTAGAGGAGAGATCAAAAGATACATAGAAACAAATGACAATGAAAATACATCCTACCAAAATTTTTGGGACACAGCGAAAGCAGTTTTAAGAGGGAAATTTATATCTTACAGGCCTATCTCAAGAAACAAGAAAAATCCCAAGTAAATAACCTCATGTTACACCTTAAAGAACTAGAAAAAGAAGAACAAGTGAAACCCAAGGTCAGCAGAAGTAAGGAAATAACAAAAATCAGAGCAGAACTAAATGAAATAGAGAACAAAAAGACAACAGAAAAATTTAATGTGACAAAGAGCTGGTTCTTTGAAATGATTAACAACATTGACAAACCCTTGGCTAGACTCACTAAGATAAAAAGAGAGAAGACACTAATTAACAAAATCAGAAATGAAAAAGTGGAAGTTATCACGAACACCACAGAAATACAAAGGATCATCCAAGAATACTATGAAGGAGTATATGCCACCAAATTCAAAAACCTAGAAGAAATGGACAAGTTCTTAGAAACATATAGCCTTCCAAGGCTGAACCATGAAGAACTGGAAAATCTAAACAGACCGATCACCAGTAACAAAATTGAATCAGTCATCCAAAACCTTCCCAAAAGCAAAAGTCCAGGACCAGATGGCTTCACTAGTGAATTCTACTAAACCTTCAAAGAGGATCTAATAGTAATCCTGCTTAAACTCTTCCA
Organism: Rhinolophus sinicus; assembly: GCF_057876585.1. Taxonomy (NCBI): domain Eukaryota; kingdom Metazoa; phylum Chordata; class Mammalia; order Chiroptera; family Rhinolophidae; genus Rhinolophus; species Rhinolophus sinicus. The sequence goes on along the minus strand of NC_142515.1, from coordinate 58,391,240 downwards.
AAAAATTGAAGAAGAGACAGTACTTCCTAACTCATTTTATGAGGCCAACATTACCCTGATACCAAAACCTGGTAAGGACAACACAAAAAAAGAAAACTACAGACCAATATCTCTGATGAATACAGGTGCAAAAATCCTAAACAAAAGTCTAGCAAATTGAATACAACCATGCATTAAAAAGATTATCATCACGACCAACTGGGGTTCATCCCCGGGGCACAAGGATGGTTCAACATCTGCAAATCCATCAATGTGATACATCACATAAACAAAATAAAGGACAAAAATCATATGATTATATCAATTGATGCAGAAAAAGCATTTGACAAGATACAACATCCATTTATGATTAAAACACTTAATAAAATATGTATAGAAGGAAAATACCTTAACATAATAAAGGCCACATATGACAATCCCTCAGCTAATCTCATAATTAATGGTGAAAAATTGAAGCCCTTTGCTTTACGTTCAGGAACATGACAGGGCTGTCCCCTATCACCTCTGTTTTTCAACATAGTGTTGGAAGTCCTTGCCAGAGCAATCAGGCAAGAGAAAGAAATAAAAGGCATCCAAATTGGGAATGAAGAAGTTAAACTATCGTTCTTTGCAGATGACATGATGCTATATATAGAAAACCCTAAAGACTCCACCAAAAAGCTATTAGAAACAATCAATGAATACAATAAAGTTGCTGGCTACAAAATCAACGTACAAAAGTCCATTGCATTCCTATATACTAACAATAAAATCTCAGAAAAAGGAATACAAAAACCATTTCCTTTTGCAGTTGCATCAAAAAGAATAAAATACCTAGGAATAAACTTAACCACGGATGTGAAGGACCTATATGCTGAAAAGCATAAGACAATTTTGAAACAAATTGAAGAAGACACAAAGAAATGGAAAGACATTCCATGCTCATGGATTGGAAGAATCAACATAGTTAAAATGGCCATATTACCCAAAGCAATATACAGATTCAATGCAATCCCCATCAAAATCCCAAAGGCAGTTTTTAAAGAAATAGAACAAAAAATCATCAGATTTGTTTGGAAACACAAAAGACCCCGAATAGCCAAAACAATCTTAAGAAAAAAGAAAAACACTGGAGGTATCATACTCCCTGACTTTAGCTTGCACTACAGGGCTACAATCATCAAAACAGCACGGTATTGGCAGAAAAACAGACACATAGACCAAATGGAATAGAATTGAGAAGCCAGAAATAAAACCACATAGATATGGACAGATAATTTTTGACAAAGAAGCTAAAAACATACACTGGAGGAAAGACAGCCTCTTCAATAAATGGTGCTGGGAGAATTGGATAACCACGTGCAAAAGAATGAAACTGGACTGCTATCTGTCACCATGTACCAAAATTAATTCAAAATAGATCAAAGACTTAAGCATAAGACCTGAAACAATAAACTACATGGAAGAAAACATAGGTACTAAACTTATGGACCTTGGGTTCAAAGAGCATTTTGTGAATTTGACTCCTAAGGCAATGGAAGTAAAAGCTAAAATAAACAAATGGGACTATATGAAACTGAAAAGCTTCTGCACAGCAAAAGAGACCATCGACAAAATAAAGAAGCAACCAACTGAATGGGAGAAGATTTTTGCAAACAGTGCCTCCAATAAGGGACTAATGTCAAAAATATACAAGGAAGTCATGCAACACAACAAGAAAAATCAAACAACCCGATTGAAAAATGGGCAGAGGACCTGAAGAGACATTTCTCCAAAGAGGACCTACAAATGGCATAGACATATGAATAAATGCTCAACATCACTAATCATCAGAGAAATGCAAATCAAAACCACAATGAGATAGCACCTCTCCCCAGTCAGAATGGCTGTCATCAACAAGACAAATAGCAACAAGTGTTGGAGAGGCTGTGGAGAAAAAGGAACCCTCATACACTGTTGGTGGGAATGCAGCCGTTATGGAAGGCAGTGTGGAGGTTCCTCAAAAAATTACGAATAGAATTACCATATGACCCAGCAATCCCTCTCCTGGGTATCTACCCAAAAAATCTGAAAACATTTATACATAAAGACACGTGTGCTCCAATGTTCATTGCAGCTTTGTTTACAGCGGCCAAGACATGGAAACAACCAAAATGTCCTTCGATAGATGAATGGATAAAGAAGTTGTGGTATATATACACAATGGAATACTATTTGGCGGTAAGAAAAGATGATATAGGAACATTTGTGATAACATGGATGAATCTTGAGAGTATAATGCTAAGCGATATAAGTCAGACAGAAAAAGCAGAGAACCATATGATTTCACTGATATGTGCTATATAAACCAAAAACAACAAAAGAACAAGACAAACAAAGAGAAACAAAAACTCCTAGACACAGACAATAGTTTAGTGGTTACCAGAGGGTAAGGGGGATGGAGGGTGGGAGAAGAGGGTAAGGGGGATCAAATATATGGTGATGGAAGGAGAACTGACTCTGGGTGGTGAACACACAATGGGATTTATAGATGATGTAATACAGAATTGTACACCTGAAATCTATGTAATTTTACTAACAATTGTCACCCCAATAAATTTTTTTTAAAAAAGAATAAAACCAGGTGACATCAACATCTCATTAAATGGAGCTTACCCAATTTTCATTGTTGATGCTGGAGACATTTACAAGTTAAACTTATACAGAAGTTAGGAAGCATTGGTATTTCAACTCAAGTAATTGTCATGGCACAAGGAACTATGTGAAATAATTTCCAGTGGGCTATCAAAACTGTACACTGTACTTTGGGTTCAATTTGTATTTCTTGAACACATTTAATTGCTTACCTCATTAAGGTGTATTTAAATAACATATGTACTCCCTTCCAGAAAAGGTGGTCTCTCAGGATCAGGAACCGTGAGTGTGGGAACATAGACTTGAGGTGGAGGTGGAATTGGGGCAAGACTGACCCCAGGACTGTTCTCCACTGAAGGCAGGGGGGATATAAAATACGATGCATAGAGGTGAAGTAAGAATAACAAAGCAATAGGCTGTCCTACTAAACCATCAGTTCCTAATATTCTATGAGACGGGAAAGGTACTGGCCACAGAATGACAACGGTTGGGAAGTAGGGGAAGCACTGAAGGGAAGGAGATGGAGGCTAGCATGCCGCAGGGATTTGGGGAGCTTCCTGGGGTCCCCGCCATGGACAGTGTGGAAGCTAAGATTAGAAACTGATTGAGGCAAATATCCAGCTCTGATCCTCTAGCAAGAATAAAATGGAAGCATTTTTTTGTCTTTATTTCAGAGATAAGGAAACCAAGGCTCAAAGTGGGTAATGCAACAACTTCAGTAACAGACCTGGAATGCAGACAAATGCTCCCACTCCAGAGGGTCAAGCATCTTCTGCTCTTTTCCTGATCTCTTTCCCCATTCTTGAGGAAGCTGAAGGGAAACCACGCATCCTCTCTCTCCTACACTCAACAGCTGACAGAACAGGACTCCCATGCAAACCCAAACTAAGCAAAAGTAGAAACATAAACCGAGAAAGTATTTTATTTAAATAAAAACTAAAATATAATGCTGTCTCATAGGAGCTCAAAATCAAATAGAAGAAGCAATATGTGTTTAAAAATGGACTACAAGAAGTTTCTAAAGAGACATGGAAGCTAAGATGGAAAGTGAGGAGGTAGGAACTTCTACTGTTTAATATTTAATGACAATCTGAGGAACACATAATTAGCTTCTTTCTGCTCCTGTCCAAAGGTCTGGAGAGCTCAGGGGACTTCCCCAAGGTTACACAGTTAGAAAGTGCAAGGTAGAACCAAGAAACCAACCCAGTTGTGCCTGACTCCAAAGTTCAAGTGTGTCTTGCTTCATTATCTTCATCTTTAACATTTATTTAACTCAAGTCTCAAAGTCATTAAATGGTAAGTACCTCAGAAATAAGTTTGTTTTACGAAATAAAGGGCGAATGAATATGTAAATGAAAGTCTCTAAGGTTCCTATCCCTGCTGATGGCATAGGTGAGGGATATGAAGGAAAACAGAAGATCAGGAACAGTTGAAAAATGTTTAGCCTGAATGAAAATTGGACGGGCTTGACATTTCAGGAGGAGAGACAACAAAACAATTGGTGGAGAAGACATAACAGTGGTGGGTGTTCTCCTTCATTTTCTGGGCCTGTATTAACCTGTGAGTCTTTTATCTTCTCATTCATTGCCTTCCTTCTACACTCTGCTCCAGGCCTGCTGTCAGTTCTCCATCTTCTCTTTACATCCAGGTAAGGATGCATTTTGTTCCTTCTGCCTGGGATGTCCTCCTTGCCTCTCTCAACTAATCCACCAAGCTAGAAGCCTATCATTTGGATCTAAGATTTCCATGAGGAGCAAATTGTCCCTTATCTCCCATCCCCCACAACACCCATGTGGGTGACTTTCCTTTTTACGTGCTTCTAGAGAACCCAATGGAGTAATTTCCGTTGTATCAATTTTTACACTGTGTCGCAATCCCGGGGTTAGTTATTTATCTACATTTTAATCTGTGAGCTCCTTGGAGCTTTGCTGATTGTTCTGTTCTCATTTTGTTCCTGTTTTGTTCTGTGTTGTTCCAGAGAATCAGGAAAAACAACATAATGTGAATGCACTCAGCTTTCACTCTGAACTGGAAAACACAATAGACTGCCAGGACATCTGAGAAATTAGGACCTCATGTTCTTGAACCTGTGTACAACATACACAGCCAAGTTCCTTGGAGGGACCCAGCAAAGGCCGATGACCCACCCTGTCACTGAGTTGTTCAGATCCAAACATATACTCATATGTCACTAGACTATGATGATCCTGGAATTCTCAGTACTCCTGAATTTTATTCTTCAATGTATGATTCTATTCACAAGTTTCTGTTCATTAAAGACCCTTTCTTAAACTTTACTAACATTGCTAACCATGGTAGGAGTGCCATGGCGTAGCCTATTCTATGTGACAAACATTACCTGGAATGCCGTGAGGAAACTGCTGTAAAAGAGGCAATTGCGAGAGAAAAACTGACATGCAGGTTCTAACAATAGTTCTGAAGGGATATTAGCACACTTTCTTCTTTCTTTTTTCCCTCAATGTCCCCTGCTACTCAAACACATTATTAGCTTCAGAAGAAATTCACACAGTGATATTCCTGAATGAAACCAGAAATTATAAAAAATCTAGGACTACAGGGAAGCTCATGACCCCAAGGAAGATATGTGCAGAAATTCTGAATCTCCTGTTGCCTCTATGGTGGGAGGTCCACACGGACTGAAATAGATCAGAATCTTCCTGTGTCTTACTCACAGCAATGGCTCATTTCTGTTGGAATCCAATACCACACTGATCACTTATGAAGACAGAAAGTCTATAGTAATTAAAGAAGAAAGACAGACTTCTAAAGAACCACTGTGGGAAGTTTTAGGATAAGTAGCTCACAGTTGAAATAAAATTCATCCAGTAAACAAGCCCACAGGCCCTAATCACAGACCTACCACTTGAGTAGAGAAATCTCATACCTGGAGATTGTTTTAAAATTTGCTTTCTGAAAAGTAAAATAGTATGAGCATCTCCCAGGACATAGAAATGACAGCCAGGTTTTGGATATAGTGGCTCAAAAAACAACTCAATTTTAGGAAAGAACAACGAAGTTCAAACAGTTGTCAAAAGCAGAACACATTATAATTCCTATGACTTCCCAACCCCGGACAGCATTCCAGCATCTTACAAGGTTGGCAGGAGAGAATATTATGACTCTGAATTTGATCAGCATGTATGCGCCTAAGCAGATATGCATGCTTTGTGGGGCAGAAGTGCCATTCTCATCATTTCTAAGAGAAAACATTACATTGTATAATGCTAGAAATTTCCCCCAAATGCATGCAGTTTTGGATGATTCTGAGGCATCAGTTCTCTTTTAGGCAATTCATGTTTTGTCTCCTCGTAAGAAACACCCAGTGGTTTCACAAAACAGGAACCCCCATGCAATTCTGTGAGATAAGTCATTCTCAGGATTAGCGGGGTCTGTAATATGGGCAATCGGGGAAGACAGAAATGCAATATGAGCGTGGGGTGTGAGGAGGTGTGAGCTGAGCATGAGTCTGCATTTACACTGGGAAAGATCTGGGTCCAAAAACTACAGCCCACAGGCCAAATATAGCCAGCCAGTCTGCTTTTGTAAATAAAGTTTTGTTGGAGAACAGACACATCCATTTGTTTATGTATTGTTTATGGTTGTGTCTGTATTACAACAACAGAGTTGAATAGTTTCAGCAACATACACAAGGCCCAAATATTTACTATTTAGCCCTTTACAGAAAAAATTGTGTGGATCCCTGGAATAGAGTAAAGGAAACCCAATGAATAAAATAACCTTGTCATGCTATGTACAATAAAATTTTAAATAATGCCTCAAATTACTATTTTTAAAGTTTTTTTTTTTTAAATGTCTAAAACAGCCCCCTAAATTATCACAAGATTCATTTTAGTTCCTTTACTGCATTGGTTAAACATGGAGCCTGCCATCCTAGAGAAGCCTGCTACCAGAAAAGACTAATGTGGCTTCTGTGACAATGGGGACCCAGTGTCTAAAGCAAGAGCCTTGAGGTCCAGCGGGGGCACCTGAGCAGGTGCAGATAAGAGCCCTGTGAGCTGTTAGGGCACAAAGGCTCTGCTGAAGTAGTGATGGTGCTAATGAGCTGGGCCAACTTGTGTCATTCCCAGAAAACTAAGCTGTAGACCAGAAGGAGAACGGAGATCAGCTGGAAGTGGGGGCAAAACAGGAAAGACAAAGAAAATAAGGACAAATGGGAGACAAAGGGCAATTGAGTCATGTTAAATGGATGCGCAATATAGAGATCCACCTAGAATTCTTCATGAGCCGTGAGAGGAGAAATGTTTTCTTACTAGTAGAGCCATACCTTAACTTTGTCCCAGACTCTGTGAGAGGCCAGGCCTCAAGGCCCAAATCCCTGCTGATTTTAATTTTTTTTCTTATTTTTCCCTTATTGCATCAATCAATGTCGTGTGTGTGTGTGTGTGTGTGTGTGTGTGTGTGTGTGTTCTGTTTGCTTGTTTGTTTTAATCAAAATAGCTTAAGATGGAGAGATTGAAATGGGAACAACTTCCTGTCAGAAAATAATAACCAGGCATGACAAACTGTATCCAACACAAAAAGCTGGCTCTAAAAAATATAAAGGAAAGCAGAGAACGTCTTTAGGGGTGCAATACTTTGTGGGCACCCAAACAACTATAGCTTTTTAACAAGCTTTTTCTTTGTTAAAACTTGTTAAATTTCTTTAGTCACTAGCATGTTCCCTCGGGTAGCTGGAGCCTGTAGACCTCAGGTATAAAGTTGGCTGGTCCAGTCTGGTCATAATATAGTCATTGGGAGCCAACACTATGCTTGAAATGTAAGGGGATGAATAGATTTTACGTAGAAATTAAAACATTTTTCTGACCGAATGACTTGCCCAACTGCTCGAATGCCCTAAAATGCTCCGCCTGCCTGCCCCCGTTTGTCTGCCACCTTCGATGTGTTTGTTAACTTGGACTCAGGGCACATGACAGCCCTTCTTCTGGGAAAGCCTAAGGCAATAGGACATAGCTGCAGTTCAAGCTGCTGGTTCTGTACGTGTGGGGTTGCAGATAGAGGCATTCTTGCTGCTCTGACCAAGCAAGAACTGATTTCAGTTTCTTAGTTACTCATAGGTGGTGAAGGACAGCAGCCACCTTTCCCAGTCTTCAGCTGCGGCTGGACCCTACGTGGACTGACAAGAAATAAGAAATTTGGCTAGGGTATGTCCCACTACTGGGACTTATGAGGACAGGAGGTGGCTTGAAAGTGTGTTTTGTGCATTGTCCCTATTCTGTGTCGCTGGGACTTCGTGAAAAGGCCCCAGTTCCAAGGACAGTAGCAACTGGTAACTACAACACAAATATTTACTGAGCACTTAGGACAAAGCTCTTTCCAGATGCAAAGTCATTTAGCCCTCTCTACAGTTCTGGGACCATTATTAACCCTTTCTTACTTCAAGAAATTGAGGCACAGAGAAAATAAACTATACATTCAAGTTCAAATAAAAAAATAAGTGATCACAGACAGCCTGGCTCAGGAGCCATCACATTACTGCCTAGAGGGAGAGAACACATTTTTCTCCATCTCTGTAACTAGAAAGTCAGTCTTTGATCAAACCAAAATAATGTTGGGGAAGTGGTATGACAGCGTAAAAGAGACCACACTCTAGAGTCTGGGAGACCTGGTTCAAATGCCAGTTCATCTTGAATTAAGCAGAATGATTTTAAGGAAATCCCTTTTTTCTCCCCCAGCTTCTGGACCCTCATCTGTAAAATAGGGATGCTGATGCCTTCCTTGCAGGGCTTTTGTGAGGATAATAAAATAATGGATGCAAAGTCCCCATAACAGTGCCTGACACAGAATGAGTAATCACGCCAAACAGGAATGCTTTTCTTCTCCCTTTCTGCTCTGATGGTGTGGGGAAAGCATTAAGGCTGTTTTAACCCTGTGCTTATAGAGGACCTTTACTATTAGGGAAGACAGAAAAAAACAATCACGTGGATTGCTTCAACTGCTAAGTGGCCAACCATTCTTTGTTGAAAAGCTGAGGAACTCATGACCCCAGAGAACATTTTGTATCCATCAAGATGGAAAGGATCAGTTTCAGGAGGCAGACTCCTATCTTTCAAGCTGTGTTGAGTTAAAGTAAAGAAACTTAAAATATTAAAAGCTTAATTATGCTACCAGCCTGCTTTGAGTGCTAGTGGTATGGAAGAAGAAAAGAATTTTCCATGTAGTGTCAATCTAGAATTAACAGTTATTATTTCTTTTTAAGTCAGAGATATTCTATTTCAGTACATAGAAGGCTTCAAACATAAGATATGGATAAAGTAAACAGATAATATCATTAAAGTCTGCCTGATTTCCTTTTGCTTCTGCCTTCTGCTTATGGTGGACCCATTGCATCCCAACTTCTCCATTCCATGCTCACCATTACACAACTGACGAGCCAATTCTGACCCAGGCTTGGGAATAATTCCCAGTAAACTTAGAGGGGCACAAAATAGCATTTAGGGGCACTCAAGGGACTGGTTTATTAAACATCACATCAGCATATTAATAATCCAGCTGTGCTCTTGGGCCATGTCCCTGAGATGTCAGTGACAACGTCCCAGGGTTCCTCTCCAATTCTGGTAGCAAGATCCCTGCTTGACATTTATTTAGTGTTTTCTACTTTTCAGTCAAAATAAATTGAAATCTTCTCAATAATTTTTCCTCACCATCTCCCCCTACATTTAACAATCACACACACACATGCACACACACAAACACAGGTGGAGATGGGGTGGAGGAGAAAGGAGACAGATCAAAGGGAGGGAGGGAAGGGGAGAGAGAGAGAGAGAGAGAGAGAGAGAGAGAGAGAGAGAGAGAGAGAGAGAGAGAGACTAATCCTTAATTGATTTTTGCCCTTTAAAGCCTGTTAAACCCACTTAAAATTTAAATTGAAAAGCCTTTTTTGGACACTGTTCAACCTTCTGGATCTAGGAATATTTCCTTTTCTTTCTCCCCCATTATTTTGTGTATTCATTTATATATTTATTCTTCATTTATTCATTCATTCATGCATGCATTCATTTATTCAAAAATTATTTATGGAGCACCTACAATGTACTAGGCATTGTGTTAAGCATTAGAAGTAACTGTGACACAAATAGAGTCTCTGTTCTCAAAGATTTTTCCAGGCTAGTAGGGGTAGAGACAAAGTACTTGGTGCAATGTGAAGACTTATAGTAAGTACACAATCGAGACTTGGCAGACAGAGTTTGGAAGATTGGGAAAGCTTTCTCTAAGGGGTAATACCTCAATAATTCTGAAAGGACAAATAGAGAGTAGGTGGCATATGAACGGTGGCAGGGACAGCTGGCAAGTGGAGAAGCGTACAGGAAGGTGTTCTAGAAAAAGGAAACAGTATCTGCAAAGCCCATATATGGTGAGAAAGGGAGTGTATAATATTAAAGGAACTGAAAGTCATTTGGCACGACAAGCATACAAGGAGTTTGCAGGAAGTGAAAAGACCATATTTGTATTTTACAATAATTCTGTTCTGTGGTAAATAGATTAGAAGGGTACTGCAGAGAGACAAAGTTAATAGGGTGATTTATAGATAACATTTCTCTGTCTAGATCAGTGGCATTGGAAGAAAGCTAAAGTGGAAACTGATAGATGTTTAAGAACAATAGAATCCACTGCATTTGGTGTTTGTAAGTTAGATGAGAGGGAGAGGGAGGAGTCAAAGAGGATTTTTAGTATTGTGATTTGGGCAAATAGATGGATGGAGGTGTCATCCACCAAGAACAAAGGGGATGATACAAGATGGAAGGAGAATAATGAGTTCAGTTTGGCTGTGCTGAGTGTGAGGTGTCTATGGAACTCTGCAATGTAAATGTAGTAGGAAGTAGGAAGTGGCACGCTCCACACTCGACCTTCAGGACCCCCTGCTGAATCACATCTGTCTACGATGATATTCTCCAGACAACATATTCTGTCTGAAAGGCTATCATTGGTGGACATATCTAAATCTCCAAGACTTGGCCATCGAGCTGAGGGTGGATTTCATACTCCCACCAGGACCTAAATGCACAGGACCTGTCACCATTTCACAAATGAGGAAACAGTTGCTCAAAAGCTCTCAAAACTGATCTGATGCTAGAACCTGCTCCTGGAAGGCAGACATAGTCAGAAAAATAGCCTTAGCAAAGTAGATACCAAAAGAATTTGAAGAATTGAAATACCTGATCAATTCAGATGGTTTTAAAGGCTCTGACATTCCAAAGCCACACTATACTCTCAGGTTATCTATTTGGAAACATATGAAGCAAAAATTACACAGTAAAACCCCCAGAAGGCTGCCTGGGGATGAAGAGTAAACTAGTTCAGTAGTGTAATTTCAAAACTGAGTATATAGTTTTATTCAATGTATAGGGCTTAGTTAATATAGAGAAAGTACCTATAAAAGCTTATTTTTTAATGGAAGGATACATTTATGAATCCGCAAATAATAATAATGCTTTATATTTGTACTAAAATGTATAGTATACAAAATGCTTCCATTTCCATAAAATTATTTAAATCTCTGAATCACAGAACTTCAAAAGCAGTTGCTACTTTCCAGATCATTTGGTCTAATGTTAGCGAATCCCACATAAACCTACAGTGAATTTATCAAGATTTAGAATATCTTTTGTCTCAACTAAATCACATTCTCTAAAACTAAATAATTATTTATGTTGGGAGCCAAAGATGAACAGTAAATAGTTCCACATCTGAATTTGTACTGTTGCTGAATTTCTTTCACAAGCTTATTTTTAACAGTATGCAGGAGGTAAAAGAAAGACAATCATTTTTTTCTCCAAAACAAGAAAACATGAAATAAAAAATGATTTAAGTGTTTTTTCTTTATCCTATTTGTAGTTTCTGAATAAACAGTTTATTATAGAACAGTTTCAGACTTATAAAATTATTCTTGAAGTAGTACAGAGATATATTCTCCACACCCAGTTGCACCAATGATTATCTTACATTAATACAGTATATTTGTCATAATTAACGAGCTGATATTGATATATTAATAACTAAAGTCTACATTTTACTCAGATTTCCTCAGCTTTTCCCTAATGTCCTCTTTCTCTTGCAAAATCCCATCTAAGATGCCATGTTACATTTAGTAGTGCCATTGCCTTAGATTCCCTTTGGTTATGACAGTTTTTCAGATTTTCTTTGTTTTTGATCACTGACAGTTTTGAGGCTTACTGGTCAGGTATTTTTGTAAAATGCCCCTCAACTGGGATTTGTCTGATAATTTTTGACATGATTGCACTGCAGAAATTCATTTCTGGGAGAAAACCACAGAGATAAAGTACCATTATTATCATATCACTCCAAAGGTCTTATCACTGTTGATGCTAACCTTGACCACCTGACTTGAAGTAATGTTTGTCAAGTTTCTCAACTGTAAAGGCTAGAGCCATGAGAACTTCTTTCTTGGATCCTCACCAGAAGAACCTGGGGAGGTTTCTGGAATGAAAGCCCAGGAAAGCATGGAGGGCCTCCCTAAGACTGACACCCCCAGAGTTTCTCCCTTTCATGCTACTCTACACTCAGCCTTCAGTAATTGGTCAAAATTACCATTTAAGATTTCCTCCCAGTTTATGGTTCTATGTCTTCTACTCCAGGTAAGCACACTGCAGCTGTGACTCTCTGGATTTACTTGTCTCTCTAGTTCTTAGTGAGATATGAGCCCTGCAATCTCAGTTGGCTAGTTGAATCCAAGAAAAATCATTATGTTGCAGTTTGTCCAGTTCTTACTTGTTACTAGGATTGGAGCGACAACTTCCAAGCTTTGCATGTTGAATCGGAAATCAGAAGCTTCTCTATTTCCATTTTCTAAGATCATTTATTTTTCTCTCTTCGGACTCATCTTTAGCTCCAGTAAGTATCTGCAGTTATTTTTTTCTTTCTAATCTCTCAAGACAGCAATTGCAGACATTTGTGTTTGCATTCTGTCAATTTTAGAATTCCTAAGAAGTTAAGTTTGTTTCTCACTGAACAAAAACATCAAGAGATTCTCAACTAGTCAAAGTGCAGTCATATGTGCTAGAATGGATATTAATACAAATTATGGCACTCCACACTTTATTTCAAAGTTGCAGACACTTCCGTACAAATCATTTAGAACTAGGAATGCATCACCACGAAATACACTGACAGTACCTTTTCTTTCTTACATATGCATATAATGAGGATTTCACAATGGCTTGTGCTTCTAGACATTTTTCTTCCTTAAAGATTATCTGAAAAACATATTTTAAAGTGGAGAGAGGCAGACAGTCTTAGAACTTTTATTCATATACAATGACAACTCAGTGACTGTGCCTGGGAAGAATAGTCTACACTGTAACTCCCATGTTTACAACATGTTCTTCCTTGTCTACACACTAAATCATTGTTTGCTTATTTCACTCTGAAGTCACTGCAAAAACTCAGAGGAGCATCAACAGGCAGCCAGCAGACCAGCTTAGAAGTGGCCTTAAGGAGAAACCGATTTGCTTTCCTGGAGCAGGTCTCAGTCAATTGCCAGTCTCAGGGTTTATTGCCATCTAGCTCACAGGTATGTACAATGTTAAGTGTGTATTGCTTGGGCTTCAAGGACCATGGTAGTGTGTCATGTCAGTTAGATAGCTTTCCCATTCTGAATGTTAAGGCCATTTTAAGCCAATGGAGATACTTTTCTCATTCCTCACTCTTAACAGGAATACACACACACACACACACACACACACACACGCACATGCACACGCACATGCACACTCACACACACACATGCTCTAGGAGGCTTGTCCGCCAGGGGAAAAGCTTACTGGGGCCCAGCGAATGGTGGAATGGCTCTGTGCCTGCCTGAATGCAGTGACTTCAGAGACCTAGGACAGGTAGATATAATACAGGCTGTCTGTTACATTTGAATTACAAATAAGCAGTGAAAAAATTTTAGTACAATGATGCTAAATATGGTTGCCCTTTTTTCCCTTATGATAATTCTGCCCCAGGGGCTAGGATTTTCTTCTCTAAGAATTCAGCTTTTCTTACCACATCAAGAGATCAAGTTATAGTAATCCCCACCTGGAAAGGAATCTCAAGAGCTAGAAAGCAATAACTGATGGATCACAGGGCTTTTCCTGAGGGCCGTGAAGGCATGCAGGAAGGCTTCTGTACCAGTGAAAACTAGACTTAGAGCCCTCTCTAAGAGTAGGTCATAATGTTCTCCTCTGTTAATCATCTTGCCACATGAATTGACAGAATGTATTCATATTGCTACTGGCTGACTTGGGATAGCATTTTAAAGGCATGGAAATAAAAGTTCTGTTACTGAGCACTGACTATGTGCCAAACATATTAGGAACTTGAATACTACTCCAATTAATTGCCACAACAGCCCAGTGGGTTTGTGTCACTATCTTCCTTTCCACCCGTGAAATGAAGCTCCAGAGCAGTCAAGAAAAGTTACACGGTTATTATACAACTTTATGACTGAAGTGTTCTAATTCTCTTCCTTTCCAAGGTTTAGTTGTGTACAATCTTTTACACAGAGATCAAGACCTGGACCTTCAGACAGACCCCCTACAGGTGAGAAGCCCCCAAGGCAGAGGAGCCAGGGTCTTCAATTCAGGAAGAAAAAGATACCACACAAGTCTCTGTGTCCCAAGTCTCACCAGCAGCGACCAGGGGTTAGGGTCTCAGTATCGTTCAGAATGTGAAAGAGCTCCAGATTATCTGGAATATCCATAAAGGACAAGATAACTTACTTCCCAAGCAACCCTGATGCATCAGGCACTACCATAAATGATATTTACTTGATACTTTATTTAACCTTCAAAATAACCTTGTGGTTTGTGAATTTGTTCCAAACCTCAGAAAAATGAAAACACTTGCTGACAGTCTTCTGGTGAGGAGGGTATTACTCTGGCATTCACATTCAGGGTTGTCCGAATGCAAATCCTTTGCCCTTTCCACATGCACCTCACAGCTTCTATGAATGTTTTCCACATTTCATACATGCAAATGAAAAGTTAAATGTTGATAAAACCTGTTCGTGAGTGTGTAATTTCATCAAGTTAAGTAGCTCAGCCATTTATTTTTAAATCTGTCTCTGATGAGTAGAGTATATTTCAGGGGAAAAATATCAACCTTCAACGTTTTACTTTGCTATGATATTTTTGTGAAAACCTGAGGAAAATATGTGTACATATTTTTAATTTCAACCAAATACAAAGGTGATAAGCTGATCCCATGTCAAGGCTATGACTCTAGGCCCAGTTTACAGCCTAGTCCAGAGTCACAGGCAGAGGACTGGTTTTGTTAAATTCAGTCCGTACAACATCGATTTTTAAATTTTGCTTAGAAAATTTTAGAGCTCAGCTCCAAAACTCCAGGCAGCAGGAGGCTTTCGCAAAAGGGTTATTTAGGAAGTTAATGTGAGATATCCACGACGTTATAAGACATACTGGAAGTTGGCTCAGCCACAACCTTTAGTACCAGGAAAGAAAAGTGAAATTCCAGTCAGGGGAATTGAAGGTGGGGGAAAGAAGCAGGTACTGAAAAGTTCCCCTGATTATGGCTAGAGGGGCCAGTTACACAGATGCACCATCTGCTGGAGACTGACTAGGAAGTCAGCCATCCCTCGGATGTATATGAGGCCCTGTGCAGGGTGGGGAAGTCCTTTCCTTAATGGAGCTGGCTAGTGTGGCATTCCTACTTGAGACTGTCACTTCTAATTTAATTTCTGTGCCTTCCTTATGAAGTATTCTTTATGTTTTGGTCTCGGTGTCATGCTCTCCGGACAGCTACTAACATCCTAGCCTGAACTAGAAAATGATAGCTGTGTGAGTTCGGTCGGCCACTCTGGTGCTAACTTATGGAATCAGAAATTGCACTGTAATTATTTCAGTTCTCCTCCAGAGGGCTGATATTAGGCCCATATTTAATTTTCTCCCACCTTGTCAAACTCCTTACTGACAAAGTCCTTTAAAGCTCAATTAATTCAACAATATGATTACATTCCCTGAGGAACATCTAAGCACTGCTGCTGTGTAGAAATGGAGACTTCCACAGCATGCTCCACTGTCAGAGTGGACCCTTGAACTGGAGAAATTACAACTGTAATTCGAGGGGGTAAATACACAATAGTGCTGTTCATTATAGATAAATAGTCATTTTTAAAAATGTCGTTTTTCAGATCCTAACACTGGTCAGTCATGTTTCATATGTATCTGTTTTCTCACATCTCTGAGTGGAGGAGAATTTTCCCTGACTACCAAGGTGAGTGACTTGAGATAAAGTCTATAAGCACATTACCACAGTGCTGCAAAGAAGTTCTAATTTTTGCCGTATCTTTATAAAGAAAAACAATGAGACTAACACCAAATCAACTATAACATATCTACTCAAATATTAAGGATTTTTTTTAATCCATTGTAGAACCTTAGACAAACGGAACCAGACCTGATTATATAGTTTTTTGCTTCTTTATCTCTCTTTAAACAATCAAACAAACAAGGCCTCTATGATCTAGAACTAGAATCAGCTTTATTGAAAGGCTCTCCAATACTTACGATTTTATGACTACTTTTGTACTAAAAGTTTTGTTATTTTAGAACAGTAAGCCAAATATTTGTTGCATTTATAAGATCTCAGAAACAGAAATAATACCAAAAAAATGGAAATGTATTTATAATTCTCCAATATTTATGATAAACATTATCATCCTTTTATTTTTGGTTTAGTAAATATAATTTAAGTTGTGGAACCAACCTAAAATTGACTTCATCTGTTAACTGTTTAAAAATATTCAGATTTTCATATAGCATATTTACGAGGTCAGACATTTAAGTTCATGAACTCATCCTAGAAAAAGTACTACATAGCTCAATGCTGACTATCACTATGGTCACCTTCGAAGTACCCCCCTGGGAAGCTATGCACTGACACCAGTGCCTAGTTCACCTTTCAAATCAGTTTTGGAACTGTTTTTCTGGAATAGCCATCAGAGCTGTCATCGTATTACCTTATTACTCTTGATGTCCTCAATGTCACCAAAATGTCTTCTTTTCAATATTTCCTTTATCTTCAAGTAAAGAAAGAAATCATTGGGGGCCAGATCAGGTGAGTAGGGAGGATGTTCCAATACAGTTATTTGTTTACTGGCTAAAAACTCCCTCACAGACAGTGCTGTGTGAGCTGGTGCCTTGTTGTGATGCAAGAGCCATGAATTGTTGGTGAAAAGTTCAGGTCGTCTAACTTTTTCATGCAGGCTTTTCAGCACTTCCAAATAGCAAACTTAGTTAACTGTTTGTCCAGTTGGTACAAATCCATAATGAATCATCCCTCTGATATCAAAAAAGATTAGCAACATCATTCCAACAAGTTTTCAAATTTAATTGTCAGACTTCATACATATGTGTGTTTTTTTAATTTTTATTAAAATATAGCTAACATACAATATTATATTAGTTTCAGGTATAGTTATTCAACATTTATATAACAAAAGAAGTAATTACCATGAAAAGTCCAGCAACCATCTGACATTATACCACACTATCACAATATTATTGATTATATTACCCATGCTATATATTACATCCCCATGACTTATTTGTTTTACCTGAAAGTTGAACCTCTTATTCCTTCACCTTTTCCCCCCTTTTTAAAAAATTTTCAATTACAGTTGACATTCAATATTATTTTATATTAATTTCAGTTGGATAGCATATGGTTAGATATTTATATAATTTACAAAGTGATACCCCTGACAAGTCTAATACCCACCTGGCATTATGCATAATTATTAGCATAGTATTGACTATATTTCCTATGCTTTACTTTATGCCCCCATGAGTATTTTGTAACTATGTACCAATTTATGCATCCTAATCCCTTCATCATTTCACCCTGCCCCCCATCCTCCTCCCATCTATCACCTTGATTAACCTACTACCCATGTGACACCATACATTGTTAATACAGTGTTATTGACTATATTTCTTATGCTATACTCTACATCTCCATGACTATAACAACAAATTTGTACTTCTTAGTGTCTTCCCCTTTTTCATTTACCCCCCAAACCCCCATCTCTCTGGCAACCATCAAAATGTTCTCTGTATCTTTGAGTTTGTTTCTTTTGTTTCTTTAGATTCCACATATAACCAAAATCATATTGCATCTGTTTTTCTCTGTCTGATATACTCCATACTCAGCACAATACCCTCCAGGTCCAGCCACGCCTCTGCACAGGGCAAGAACCCATTTCCTTGCATGGCCAAGCAATATTCCATTGTATATATGTACTACCTCCTCTTTATCCATTCTTCCATTGAGGGACAATCAGGCTGTATCCACAGCTGGCCATTGTAAACAATGCTGCAATGAACATATGGATGTACATGTCCTCTCAAAGTAGTATTTTGGGTTTCTTCGGATAAATACCCAGAAGTGGGATTGCTGGGTTTTCCTTTGTCTTTTGTTACAGCCTGTGTTTTAATGTCTATTTTGTCAGTAGAAGTACTGCTACGCTAGCTTTTTTATTTATTTACTTTTTCATTTTCATTTTCATGAAATATCTTGTTTCCATCCCTTTACTTTGTCATGTGTGTCTACTGATATGAAGTGAGTCTCTTGTAGGCAGCATATATAAGGGTCTTGTTCTTTGATCCATTCAGCCCCTCTAATTTTTTGGAGCATTTAATCCATTTACATTTAAAGTTATTGTTTATAGATATGTAGTTATTGCCATTTTCTTCTTCATATTTTTGATTTTTTTTCTTTTCCATCTTAAAGAAGCCCCTTTAACATTCCTTGTAATACTGGTTTGGTGGTGACGAACTCCTTTAGCTTTTTCTTGTCTGGGAAGCTCTTTATTTGTCCTTCTATTCTAAATGATAGCTTTGCTGGGTAGAGCAATCTTGGCTGTGGTCCTTGCTTTTCACCACTTTGAATATTTCCTGACAATCCCTTCTTGGCCTGCAAAGTTTCTGTTGAGGAATCTGCTGACATTCTTATGAAACGTCCTTTGTAGATAGCTAACTGCTTTTCTCTTGTTGATTTTAAGATTCTCTCTTTGTCTTTAACCTGTGGCATTTTAATTATGATGTGTCTTGGTGTGGGCCTCGTTGGGTTCATCTTGTTTGGGACTCTTTTTGCTTCCTGGGCTTGTACATCTATTTCCTTCACCAGGTTAGGGAAGTTTTCTGTCATTATTTCTTCAAATAGGTTTTCAATTTCTTGCTCTCTTTTATCCTTGTGGTACCCCTATGATGCGAATGTTGGTATGCTTGATGTTGTCCCAGAGGTCCCTTTAACTATCGTCAGTTTTTGTATTCTTTTTACTGTTCTCATTGGGTGTTCTCTGCTACCTTATTTTCTAAATTGCTGATTGGATCCTCTCTTTCACCTAATCTACTGGTGATTCCCTCTTATATTCTTCATCTTAGTTATTATATTATTCATTTGTGAGTGGTTCTTTTTTATGTTTTCTTTCTCCATTTTTATGTTCCCTATCGCTTTGTTGAAGTTCTGCTTGAGATCACTGAGTATTCTTATAACCATTGTTTTGAACTGCATCTGGTAGACTGTTTATCTCCATTTTGTTTAGTTCTTTATCTAGAGCCTTTTTCTGTTCTTATATTTTGGACATGTTTCGTTGTCTCCCCATTTTGGTTGCCTCCTGTACTTGTTTCTACGTATTAGATAGAACTGCTGTGCCTCCTGGTCTTAGTAGAGTGGCCTTATATAGTAGGTGTGCTGTGGGGCCCAGTGGTGCAGTCTTCTTAGTCACCAGAACTGGGTGCTCCAGGTGTGTCCCTTGTGTGGGTTGTGTGTATGCCCTCCTATTGTATTAATAGTTGAGACTTGGATGCTGTTTGAATGTCAGTGGGAGGGATTGACCCTCAGCTGATTGGTTGTGAGGACTGCCTGTGACTACAGTGGTGGACATGTAGTGCAGGGGCTCATCCTACAGAGCAAGATTCACTTTAGCAAGGCTTTTGTGCCTTCCCAGTCTTCCCAGAGGGTGTGTCATCCTTGGAGGTGGCCAGGTGATGTTCTGATTCAGTCCAAAGTTGGCCACTGTGTATGCCAGCTGGGGGGCCTGCTGGGACAGGCCTTGCTTCAGGCCAAGTTCAGCCACAGACTGTGCCCTTCTCAGGGCCACTTGGCATGAACAAAAAAGCAATCTTCAGATGACTACTACATGTACTGAGCCTGGAGGTGCCTGGAGAGGCCAACCTGCAAACAGAGGCCAGCTGCCACAGGGTGCCGGGCTTAGGCCTGCTCAGCAAGAGGTATGGGACAAGCTGGAGCCAGATGATGCTTGTTTGGGTTCTGCGTACCTTTGAGACATTTTAGTAAAGTCCGCAGCATGAGCCAAGACAGGCTGTTTGTATGGAAAAGCCACTGGAAGTGGCTTAGGTGGGCCTACAAATTGGGTGGGATGGGGTCTCAGGGAATCAGCAGGGAGGAGGAGGAATGGTATTAGCTATGCTGATGAAGGCTCAGATAGTGGCTGCCTGTGCCTTTAAGCTGGAGGTGGGGAGAGATCAAGAAAGAAACAATGGATTCTGCCGCTATTTTTGTCTGGGAGAAATCTACCCCTCCAGCCCTCATCCTGGAGCCAGATAATTCAATTCATCTTCATATATATTAATGAGTATTATAAAAAAGACAGGAGATAACAAATATTGACAATGATGTGAAGAAATGGGAACAGTTGCTTACTCTTGTTGGGAATGCAAATTGGGGCAGCCACTGTACAGAAACAGTACAAAGATTTCTCTCAAAATTAAAAATAGAATTACCATATGAAACAGCAAGTCTATTCCTTGGTCTATATCTAAAGGTAATGAAATCACTATGTTGAAGAGCTATCTGCACGCCTATGTTCATTGCAG
The DNA here is from genome assembly GCF_057876585.1 of Rhinolophus sinicus. NCBI lineage: Eukaryota > Metazoa > Chordata > Mammalia > Chiroptera > Rhinolophidae > Rhinolophus > Rhinolophus sinicus. Next base: position 58,370,727 of record NC_142515.1, on the reverse strand, counting down.
CATTATTTACCATAGCCAAGACAAGAAATGCATCAACAGATGAATGCATAAAGAAGAGTGATATAACATACAATGAAATATTATTCTAACATGAGAAAGAAGGGAATCTTGTCATTTGTGACAACATGGATGGACCTAGAGGATATTATGCTAAGTGAAATAAGTCAGAGAAAGATAAATACTATCTGATTTCACTTGTATGTGGAATCTTAAAAACAACAAAAACTATCTGAACTTATAGATTCACAGAATGTATTGGTGGTTGCCAGAGGCAGGTTTGGGTAGTGGGGGAAATGGGTGCAGTTGGTCAAAAGGTACTAAATTCCAGTTATAAAATAAATAAATACAGGGCATGTAATCTAGAGCATAGTGATTATAGTTAATAATACTGAATTGTGTTTTTGAAAGTTCCTAAGTGAGTAGATCTTAAAAGTTCTCATCACAAGAAAAAAATGATAACTATGTATGGTGATAAATGTTAACTAAACTTATTGTGGTAATTATTTCTCAATATATACATATGTCAAATCATTCTGTTGTACACCTTAAACTAATTCAATGTTATAAAGAATATCAATTTCATTTCAATAAACGGGGGAAAAAAACTTACTGCTGGGTGCCACCTCCACAGTTTCTGAATTAGGAAATCTAGGGTGGGACTTGAGAATCTGAATTTCTGACAAGTTTCCAGGTGCTGCTGATGCTTCTATTCTGGGACAACACTTTGAGAACCACTGACTTAAAGTTTGCAGCCATCCTGGGCAAATGGGTGCTTCTAATTTTAAAAACTAATGGAAATTCTGGGAAAATAGTTCCATTGGGATAAATGGATGATGGAAACAATAAAATTTATTTATTTTTAATCACTGTGGTTTTCAGAAGCCATAAATCAAAGAAACAAAAGCTATTCTCTTACAAGCAGTATTGTTTGACCCCTCGCCACTTTCCTCCAAGTGTAGACAAGTGTATGGATCGATCTGGTGCTTGGTAGGCAGCCTTTCTGAGGTCTCTAAGGAGATCATGGATCCATACAATAGTCACTAACTTGGTTAGAACTGCAGGATCATTTCTTACTACACTGGATCCCTCCTGTACACCATTTCCCATCCTCTGAGACCAACCTCTTACTGCACCTGTTTCTATGCCAAATGAAGTCAATCTAGACTTCCAACAGCTTCCTGTAGGTACAGCCTGACAAAGCCTCTCCTTGGGTCTCGGCCCTGGGCCAACTGCTTCTTCCTTCCTTCTCTGGGTCTTCTCTGACTCCTTGTGCAGTCAACTTAATGTGTGTAAAGCAAGAACTTAATGCTCACCAGGCCACTCTTGACAACAAGGAACTGAGCTGATGAATTAATATTTTCCTTTTACAATTCTTAGGTAGACATTTCTGACTTTTCAACCATATAGCTTCTTAAAATGTCCTATGGGATTATTCGTTATGCATACACATGTTCAACTAAATTCAAATTATTAATATAGACTCTTGCTGCTTCCTTGTTTATCCCCTCCCCCATCCTTTACTCCTGGGGGCAAAAAAAAAAAAAGAAAGAAAAGAAATCTGGTATAACTATATTAAGTTCAGACCAAGCAGATTTCAGAGCAAGGAAAATTATTTGGAACAAAGAGGGGCATTGCATTGCATAATGATAAAGAGATCAATTATCCAAGAAGACACAATAATTCTTACAGTATATGTACCTATCAAAACAATATCAAAATACAGGAGGCAAAAACTGATAGACCTACAAGGAGAAACAAATTAATCCACTGTTATAATTGAAGACTTCACACCCCTCTATCAGAAATGAACAGATTGATTAGGCAGAAATAATCAGTAGGGACATAGTAGCTGATTGAACAACACCATTAACCAACTAAATCTAATTGACATTTATGGAAGACTTCTCCAATAACAGCAGAATATACATTCTTCTCAAGTTCACATAAAATATTCCCCAAGATAGACCACACTCTGGGTTATAAAGCATTGTAACACATTTAAAAGAATAAAAATCACACAAAGTATGCTCTCAAACAACAATGGAAGTAAAATATAAACCAGTAGCAAAGATACCTGGAAAATACCAATACATTTGGAGATTAAACAACATACTTTTAAATAACACATGGAGGAAAGCAGAAGAATCAAGAGAAATTAAAAAAAAAAAGAACTACAAGAAAATAAAACTATAACTTAATAAAAATTTGTGAGATGCAGCAAAAATGGTTCTTAAAGGAAAATTTATAGCATTAAATACATTATGTCAGAAAAGAAGAGCAATCTAAAAAGCAATGACCTAAGCTTGCACCTCAGAAAACTGCAAACAAGGGCAAATTAAATGCAAAGTAAGTAGACAAAAACAAATAATAAGAATTAGAGCAGAAAGTAATAAAATTGAACACAAGAAATCAATAAAGAAAATCAATAAAACAAAAAGCTAGGTCTTTGAAAAGATCAATGAAATTGATAAATCTCTAGCCAGGTAAATTAAGAAAAAGAAGAGAGAACACACAAATTACTAATAGAAAAAAAATGAAAAAGGAACCATTACTATTGATCTCATGGACATTAAATAGATAATACAAGGATATTACAAACTACTCTATGCCCACAAATTTTATAATTTATACGAAATTGATCAATTCTTTGAAAGACACAATCTACAAAAACTCTCGCAAGGAGAGATAAATAATCTGAATAGGCCTACATCTATTAAAGAAATTAAATCAATAGTAGGTAACTTTCCAAAAAAGAATCTATGTGACCTAAAGGTTAGTGATTAGTTTTTAGATACAACACCAAAAGCGTAATCCATGAAAGAAAACTAGAAAATTTTGACTTCATTAAAGTTAAAAATATCTGCTCTGCAAAAGGCATGGTGAAGAAAACAAAAAGGCAAGCCAAACACTGGATTAAATATTTGCAAAACACATATCTGATAAAGGAGTTGTATCCAAAGTATTTTTTAAAAACTCTTAAAACTCAACAACAAACAACCCCATTCCAAAAATGAGCAAAAGATCTCAAGAGATATCTCATCTAAAAGGTATACAGTGGACAAAAAGCACATGAAAAGGAACTGAAAATGATGTATCCTTAGGGAACTAAATAGTAAAACCACAATGTGATACCACTATACACCTATGAGAATGGCTGAAAATCCAAAAATTTAACAACAACAAAGGCTGTTGGGGGTGTAGAGCAATAGGAGCTCTCGCTTATTTTCAGGAATGCAAAATGGTATGGCCACTTTAGAAGAAACATTGGCAGTTTTTACAAAGCTTAACATAGCCTAACCATACTATCCAGAAATTTTGCTCCTAGATATCTACACAGATTGTTTTCAAAAACTTATGTCCACACAAAAACCCTCATGTGAATGTTTAAAGCAACTTTATTTATAGTCACCCCAAACTGAGAGCAACCAAGATCTTTCAATAAGTTAATGGATTAAAAAATAATGTGGTATATCCATATAATGAAAATCAAAGATAAAAAGAAACAAGCTACCAAGTCACAGAAAGATGTTGAAGAACCTTAAATGAGTATTGCTAAGTGATATAAACAAGTCTGAAAAGGCTACATACTAGATGATTCCAATTATATAGCAAAAGTTACAGAGGCAGTGAAAAGATCAATGGTTATCTAGTGCTCTAGGTGAGAAAGTAAGGGGTCAATAAATAGGTGGAGCACAGGGGATGTTTAGGGCAGTGAAACTATTCTGTGTGATACTATAATAGTGGATACATGACATTATGCATTTGGTAAAATCCATAGAATGTACATCACAAAGAGTGAACCTAATGTAAATTATGGACTTCACTTACAATAGTGTATTGGTATTGACTTTACAATTGTTAACAAAATACCACCTTAATGGAAGATGTTATAATAAGAAAAAGTGTGTGTGTGTGGTGGGGGGAGGTTATATGGGAACTCTGTATTTTCTGCTCAATTTACCTCTTAACCTAAAACTGATCTAAAATACAAAGATTATTAATAAAAGAGGTACATTCTTAAGCATTACTTCTATTTAAATGTTCATAACTGCATTAATCGGGCATAAAGAGATCTTAATTGTCCTTGATCTCTCTCACCATACAATAATGCATACATCTATGTTGACCTCTCCTATCCATGCTAAATGGAAAAATCAGCATGCTAAATGGCAAATCCACCATGATATTTCATGATACTCTGGTCATCTGTTCCAACGTGAAATCAAGTCCCATGATGCAGGGAGTGGGCCTCAGTTTCCTGAGACTCAGCCAGGTGTGGGACCTGAGCTGGCCACTGGAGCACACTGGGGACACTGCTGGCAGAGTGGGGACGACAGATCCTCAGGGCATGTCAAACTATGCTACCGCTATTGGTTTCATCGCTCTCCTGACTGCTACAGCCCCTGTCCCTGAAAACAATCTGACCATTCTGGGAGAGCATCCAACAAAACCCTCTTATCTCCTTTGGAACAGAAAACATCTAGGCTTTGAGCTGAGCTCCTCTGCCTGACCAGCTGCTGCAGCAGCTCAGTGTGACCAAATATTCATCTCTCGCCACAGTCCCCTCACCTGGCTTCCCTCAGTCGTTTTCTCCTTCCCCTGGAAAGTGAGGCAGGCTGAAAGGTTTGCAGGTGAACACAAAGGAGCCAGTGTGGGTGTTCTCATTTTAGCACATTGATTACCATTTTATTTCAGGGTTGAGCAGTAATTACCATTAATGAACGACACGATAATTTGCAGCCGTAAATCACCAGTTCCTTGGCTTTGCCATTTAACACGATGAATTAAGGCTTTTCGAGCCCACTACTTGGCAGGTCTCAGGGTCTCCTCCCCTCAGGAACAGGTGTACTGCAATGTGCAGGGGACTGAGGGGGATTTCTACTCAGAGGAAACATTTTGGATGCCTTGACGTGAATCATGGGCACAAAGACACATTTGTGGATTGAAGTGGTGATGTCTTGGTCATAACTGAGACACCCTCCTGCACCATTTGGCAACTTGCTCTCCCAAGTGAGTTGTTAACAGTGTATATACTCCAGGCTGAGTTGAGACAGCCTTCTCAAGGCAGCTTCTGCCTCTGGCCTTGCTTAGGATTGTGAATTGATTTTCCAGTGAAATATACAGACATCTGAAAGTTTCTTATGTGATGCTTTAGCCGGGTTGAGGAAAGGAGGAGGATAAGCAACTCTGTTAGTGAAAAGCTACTCCAAACCAGGTGTCATGTACACACGATTTATCTACAGTGTCTTCCTGAAGGGAGCTCTTTTTATGATCCCATTGAGGATGAGGAACCTAGCTCAAAGAAGGGTTATGGCTAGCCAAAGGTACATGCCCAATAAATGTCAGAAGTCAGGCTAAGATTCACAGCTATAACATCGCCTGCATGGTTTGATCAACACATGTTGAAACGGTTTCAGAGTTTCACATATTTCTCCACATATTAGACTTCATGCCCTCCAAAATAAGGGCTACTGTTTGTACTTACTCTGTATTTACATACAATGCCTGTGTATATGGTTAATGCTTAAATATTATTTATGGAATTAATGGGAAACCTTCTGTATTGAAAAAAAAGTGGTCTATAAATGATACACATCATATATTGCATGTTGTATAACATACATCACTATACATTACATGTTGCATAATATACGTCATGTATATTTATTATTTGAAAGCACTACAAGGGTTCTGCAGGCCCTTATATTAAAATACAGGCTTTGGTTTAAACAATAGAGCTATTTAAATAATTCATTATAAATTAATATCTCTTTTATTCCATTAATGCTTCTTAATAGCCTCCAGACAGACTACATAAACCTTATATATCCCAATTAATAAAAGACTTATCAAGATGTGAATTTACTTCAGAAGGGAGAAAGCTGCAATAAAAATCCATGATACTCCAGTGTTAAAAGTGGGATTTAATTAAATGTTCTAGAAAACTGAGAAATCAGAATGCAGCTCCAACTCCAGAAAATACCAATTTTACATTAGGAGATCTTCCAAAATCTTTCTGCTTAATGTAATACAAATATAGACAAGTATTACTTCAAATCTTCAAAGAAATCATATAAAGAATTTATCCTTACCATTTGCAACAACATGGGTGGACCTACAGGATATTATGCTAAGTGAAATAAGTCAGACAGAGAAAGACAAATACCATATGATCTCACTTATATGTGGAATCTAACTAATGGAATAAACGAGCAAACAAAACATAAATAGACTCATGGATATAGAGAACAAACTAATGGTTACCAGTGGGGAGGGGGTTAGAGGATGGGTGAGAAAGGGGAAAGGATTAGAAAGTACAAATTAGTAGTGACAAAATAGTCATGGGGATGTGAAATACAGTATGAGGAATATAATCAATACTGTTATAAAGACTATGTAGGATGTCAGATGGGTACTGGACTTACGGGGGGGGGTGGTCAATTCATAGATTATACAAGTATAAATGCCTAACCACTGTTCTGTACACCTGAAACTAATATAAATTATTAAATGTCAACAATAATTAAATATATATTTATATATAATATATATAGTCACGGATATAAAGTACAGCATAGGGATTATAGTCAATGGTATGCTAATACCTATGTATGATGTCAGAGAGGTAGTAGACTTAGTGGGGTTATCGCTTTGTGAGGGGTGTAAATGTCTAATCGTTATGTTGTGTTGTATACCTGAAGGAAAGAAAGAAAGAGAGAGAGAGAGAGAGAGAGAGAGAGAGAGAGAGAGAGAGAGAAGGAAAGAAGGAAAGAAGGAAAGAAAGAAGGAAAGAAGGAAAGAAAGAAAGAAAGAAAGAAAGAAAGAAAGAAAGAAAGAAAGAAAGAAAGAAAGAAAGAAAGAAAGAAAGAAAGAAAGAAAGAAAGAAAGAAAGAAAGAAAGAAAGAAAGAAAGAAAGAAAGAAAGAAAGAAAGAAAGAAAGAAAGAAAGAAATTTATGGAGTGGAACCCAAAGCAGACAACGAGAATCCCAGTGGTGCTGGTGCATGAAGGGGGATGGCACTAGAGGGAGGACTCCTTGCTGTTCTCAGTAATGGGATCAACAACATTTTCTTAGTTCTTAAGATAATTGAGAATAATGGAATTGTTAACCCAGATTAGTTTGTCTTGATTGCAGTTTACAATTTTTTCTGTGCAGGGTAATGGAAGGGCCCATTTACTTCCACCTGCATTACAATTACTAATTAAGACATAACCATCATGTCTTCCAAAAGTTCTATTAAAAAACAAAGCACAAGAACCAACAGTTTTCCAAACTGATATCTGGAGGCTTCCTTCTTAGCTCCTCTTATGACAAGTGGTTTTATGTACTTCGCCCTTGCTAGAAAAGAGCCATTTGCGGATGAGGAAAGGCTCTGGTTTCATTTGATTAACGCATTGCCTTGTGTACAAAAGTGCTAAAAAGCATATTAGAAGAATGTTAATCACACTAAGTGACAAAACCATGTTTCCCACTGAATATGTTATACTTTAAATTTCATGATTTCTTGTGGTCTTAAAATTCTGGTTGGTTATACAGAAACAAGCAACATTTGTGATATATTTGTTCTCCTAAAGTTTAAAATCCTGATGCTATGCTATGTTTATGTCAAAATGTCCATCTATTCTAAAATATGTTACAATTTTAGGTTAAGATGATTAAGTACAGTCACATCACAAAACTTATTCCTCAAAACCTATAGAAATTACTATTTAAAAAAAGCCAAAGTTCACTAGCGGCAACTGAACAAGAAACAGGATATGATCTTATGCTACGAAATGTTTATAAATACTGCCTCCAAGGAAAGAAATATAGATTATGGTATGATGTGTGCAGCATCAAACCTCATGTCCTCTGCTTATAGTCAGTACAGATGATAAAAAGGAATAACAACCTGAGAATTTTTACTAGTAGCCCCACTCCATTTTTTAAGAGAACATTTGAGGAAACACTTTTCAGAATAGAAGCCCTGATATACTACTACCAGAGGAGCTCAACAGAGGCAGAAATTACCAGAGCAATAGACTGAGTTCGAGGAATGGGGTGAAACCCACAGGAGGAAAATAGCCTCATCGTTGGGTGTTGTAAGCCATGCTTAACAATTTTGATAAAATTCTCGTAAAATCTACTAGTCTTGACTCCCAACATGAGCTAAAGGAGGTCACAGTTAAGTTGTCCTCTACCATATTCCATTGCCCTCAGGCTATAGGAATGTGGCTATAAAAAAATTAACAGCATTTAGCTGTAGCTCATGGAAGAGACAGAAACACTGATATATTACATGGAGTAAAGAGAGCATTTCTTCAGTGCATCTGGCCAGATAGAAGTGTCGGACAGAGCTGACCTTTAAATATGCAAGTGAAGAGAAATAACCCGACAACTATTATGGGCTGAATGTTTCTGCTCCCTCCAAATTCATATGTTGAAATCCTAATCCCCAATGTAATGAGGCCTTTGGGATGTGATTAGGTCAGGAGGCCAGGGCCCTCATGAATGGGATTAGTGCACTTGTAAAAGAGACACCATAGAACTCCATTGTTATAGAGAAAAGGCAGCCATTTATGATCCCGGAAGCAGGCTCTCACCAGACACCAAAACTTCCGGTGCCTTGATCTTGGACTTCCCAAACTCCACAACTACGTATGAGAAACCAGTTGTGTTTAAGTCATCCAGTCTGTGGTATATTTGTTATAGCAGCCCAAATGGACAAAGACAACTACTATTTAAATTCTACAGATAAAGGAAGAAAGAGTGGGGTTCAAAATCAGGGGGCGTGGGTTCAGAAGGAATGGAGGAAATCAAAATTCAGAAAGCAAGCAAAGTGAGAAGCAACTCTGAAAGAAAATGTAATCAAAAGAACAGAAGCAAACTTTTTTCCAAGATATGTGAAATATAGAAAAAATAATAGGAATAATATTTCAATAAAAACATAAATAATTGAAACAATAAAACAATGAAACCAGAAAACAATAAAAATAGAGATTTTGGTGCCAAAAGACTTATTTTAGGGTCCAAATTTCTGAACAAATTTATTCATTCTGTTGGAATGAAGAAAAAGCTTTCAATAATTGTCAGTATAAAGGAAGAAGACAAAGATGTTAGGGATTGGACCTCTCCAATGGCAATTTATAGGCAATTGATTAAAGGATAGATAATGGCGTATAGTAATACAGAGGGTGCCAAAAAAATGTATACACATTTTAAGAAAGGAAAAACTGTATTTAAATTACACTGATGGTAACCACTTAGAGCACCACTTGTAATTGCAGAAGTCAAATGTGACTTGTATTCATCTTTTGTTATTGGTATATATTGAGTATTACAATTTTAATACAGTTTTTTCCTTTCTTAACATGTGTATACATTTTTTGACACCCTCTGTATTAACAACTGACAAGATACAAGGCCAATGTGATCAATGTTATGAATGTAACACACTGAACATAGATATATGGATATGGACAATTTCTAGAGTTTGCAGATAAAAAGACAACAGATAGATAGTTACAAACTGGATAAAAACTTTTATCCTAAATTTTCTTTACAAATGCTTCCTACTAATGAATTCAAGCCAATCAGATTATGAATCCAGGCCTAGAACACAATTAATTAGATGCATTTTCTACATTCCAAAGAATCATGAAGAATATGTACTTATTATGCATACTATAAATTTAGATCATACTTTCCACATGACTGGAAAATAATTTTTGAAAATGTTTGGATTGTTCAAGTTCTCATATTTTGTTTCTGATAGTATTAGGCTTGTGTCCAATCAGTTCCATCCATGCCTTGAACTATGTATCAGAATTACTTTAGACCCCTCAGGAGACAAAAAGCAAATTATATTTTTGTTGCTATCATTGTGACAATTGACAGCCTCTGAGATATTTTCACCAATTGTTATAGGTGAACTGAAAGCTATTGATTACCTAAGACATAGGACAGTCTGGGCAAGGTTTGAGAGTTGCCTAATGCTCCCAGGCCTGTCACCTCCAGCATTGAGGTGAGCAAAATTATTAGATATTTCTTGGAAAGACGCCTGATCAGAGTGGGGTCTGATACCATGCCCCACGGGCTCTGTGAGGGATTTCGATATAAGTAATTTGTGGCTTCTGAGCTTGTCCAAGGATGTGTTCCCTCAGTCCATCATGGAAAAGGGCTTGAGGGGCTAAGAGTGCAGGTAAAAGGAAGCACTGAGTGTTACCATGGTGAGGCTGACTGGGGGGTGGGGAAGCAATATGGGACAGCCTATGTTGGCTTTATACATGTGACATGTCTGCCTGTAGCTGATATTTTTAGTAACATCCAAGCTGGTTATAGTATATTCTCTAATAATCCAAGTGATTTTACAAAATAGAGCTTCCTCATTATTTCAGAATATTTGATACAGAAAAGATTTACTGCATCACATACCAACTGGCATTATCACAGAAAATTTCAACATTATATTTGTCAATGAAAAAAGGAAAGTTCTTTTAGTTTCCTCACGATAATTCAAACTACTATAAATTTTTAAATGGTTGTAAAAATAGTTTAAATTTTGTATTACTTCCTTGCCTATAGTGGCATTCAAAAGTTTGAGGAAATTACCCTTGAAGAGTATTTATTAGGAATTGAGTATAGCATGTCAATCATAAAGTGATATAAAAATATTTTTCATGGTTTTTGTTACAATTTAAAAAATCATGTATGTACAAGTTTTACATAAACTAAGGAATTAATCTCACCCTAACACTTTCTATCTTATAATATCATAATTATATAATATGAAGGTCATATAAAGAATATTATTACAAAACTCCTTCATAAGCCTCAAATATCCTTCTGAATGTCCCTTCACACCTTACAAATATATTTTCTAAGTTTAATATGCTGTGAAAAAGGATTGAGGAACACTGTTTCAACATACTCTCCTACCTCTAGAATATCACTTTGATGCTTTTTGCATGAAATATCTTCCCTACCCTGCTCCCTTTTCTTCATGTTTAAATGCTACTCATCATTTCTGTCCCAGTCCAGAGAGGGCAACCGTCTTCTGTGCTGAATGATTTGTGAACATTCATGACCCAATAAGGAGGAGCTGGAATACCATACCCCCATCTGTTTCACCATATCTGAAATTTTAGAAATTCTACTTTGCATGTTGATAAGGAAGTATTTAAAACACGAGTTGACAATGTAAAATGACAAACTTGAGTGGGATGGGGATGGCAAGATAGGTGCAGAAACCAAAGCTAATAAATATGTAAGTACAGATGTCACTCCTTATATCTGAAATCTTGCTTTCCTTATAATGCATATATGTAAATACATATTATTTTTCATAATAATGTATAATACGATAGAATTCATCTTTTAAAAATAACTGATAATATACATGAGATACAAAATCATATAAAACATATATGCTAATAGAATAATGTTACTGGAAATGGCCTCATGTGTCTTTCTATTGGTTATAACTATATTTATTCACTGATCTATCTGTGCAATTAGCTACAGTAACAAATGTTAAGATTTAAAATGAAATGTAAAAGCTAATATAAAGGGGTTTACTTTAAATCAAATTATGGATCCTCTTTATGACAGTGCCTCTAAAAAGTTCCATTTTTAAAAGATGGTGTTTACTGAACTGACTATGAAATCCTCAATCTTCCACACTGGGAGGACTGACACTAGGTATCTCAATAACTTAAACATGGGTACATATACCACAGACAAGTTCTTTCAAAATTATAAATGGCTTCACTTATAATCGTAGCCATCTGAGGCTGTTTGACCTTATCCCACTGTGTTCAATTCACTGCTGGTGTTTAAGAAATTTTCACCTGTTCTGTAGGTACCATTCTGATGCGTTTAACTATCAGTTACAGGGAATCCTTAAAGGGCCCATTACTCTTCCTGAGGAACACTCCAAGTGCTTGGTGGGAGTGGAGGTGAAAGTTTCACCTTACAGAGAGCAGCGGCATTTTGAGAATGAGGAGACCTCTGGGCATTTGTGTAGGAAGGATTCCAGGATCTCCTGTGAATTCTTTTTGGCTTCCATCCTTCCGGCCTCCCATTATGCCACATTCTAGCCATGTTCTCCACCACTCTGAGGTTTGAGGGGTTGGATTAGTGGCCAAAAAAAAAAAAAAAAAAAAAGATGTGTGCGCATGCATACACACGCACATGCACCACACAAAAACTAGTTTCGTGTTAACTTATGTTTTCCCAGCTCTAATACCAGCTCCATTTAAAAACAATAGATGAATTGACTTCTAGCCCCGAGAGCCTGAACTGATCCCATAGGATATGGTTGCTGGCAGTGATAGTGTGATAGTGAACACAGACACACACACACACACACACACACACACACACACACACACACAGTTTCAAAGCCTTTAGAGAGGCATGTCAAAGACAAATAATTAAAATTTTCTATAATTATATTTAAAACTTGTTCGAAAGATAAAAAAATAAAGCCAAATAAATGCGCTCTATTCTTTGGAGATTATAAATGATCTTTGACATACGTAAACACCCAAAAGTAAGTACCCTCTGTATAAGAGAATGAAAAACCTGTATTCATTTAAAAAAAAAAGTCAGACTTTATAGTGCTTGTTCATATGAGTATATAGTTTTGGTGAGCTCAGTAATAATTTCTTCTCCTCTGTACTATCCTTATGGCAGTGACCTATTAGGATTTGCAGGCATGTCTGATTTATTCAGTACCTCTGATACAATGTTTTTTGGAGGCTACTTTGAAATGTACAGAAATTCCTCTCCTTACAAAGGCAATTCCCCAGACATTTTCTCTATACCTTTAAGAACCGTAGTCACTGTCAATGATTGAGGCTATTTTTAGAATAAAAATACCATGCTAGTTTTCGAACTGTTATGTATGGCTACACAAGTGACAATTATATTTTTGAATACTCTTCCATGCTGACAAAGCTATTGATTCTAAGAAAAGCAAAGGTAGGAAAAAGGAAAAACAGAGAGAAAAAATATCATCCACATACTCACAGTTAAAAGGAAACCATTATTTCTATATTGATTCATTTCCTTCTAAGTCCCTCTTTCTGGTCAGATATTTTGTTTTTGTTTTCTTGTTTGTGTTCACATTGTAAGTACAGTGGTTACCTCCATGACTTTATCTAAATTGTAACAGCCATTGTCCATGTTCCTTTGGACTCTGTATTCTTTAAACCAAGAACAGAGGAAGCCCAGGGCAGATGTCATGAGAACCAAAACCATCTATTGTGAGCACTTAAGAGTTTCCAGCCAGAAATTAAGGGGGAACTTCTCAGTGTCCCTGTGTGTTGGAGAATTGCTCTCTTAATGACTTTGACTGTTACAACCTATGATCTTGAAGGAAACTTATAAATAAATTTATAGACGTCTCTCATTTCACACATGTAGTTACAGACCAAAACACTGAGATCATCTGCCAATAATTCACTGCCTCTCATTGGTGAAAACCAGAGTAAAACACGCTGCCTGTGACTCTTACTTAGTCAGTGCTCCTTCCATTCAGGTCCACTCCGAACATTTGAGAATTTCAAGACAAAAGTACAAATGGAGGCCCAAGACCCAGAGCCTACGACCCCTTTTCTCTCCTCCCCGATTCCTTCTTGACAAGAGCATATGTACATGTACATGTGAATGGACAATCAGTCTGCTTGTCCAAGCTCATTCAAATTTTGGGCCTAGAGGTGTGTATAATGGTATAGTCTGCTCTCCGGAAGTCAGACCCCAAAGAGAAGGTGACCTGAACTGGCCTTGGCAGTGCCTCCAGGCCTTCTGAATAAGGAATTCTGGGTTCGCTGACACCTGGAGTGTGGTCTGGAAAGGGAGACATGAGCTCTAGACGCGAGCATCCTCTTGGCTCCATGTTTCAGTTGGACTCTGAGAGAAGGATTGCAGGGTTGACCCCAGAAACATTGTAAGTGTGTGCAGAAGTGAGAAAAGGAAAAGAAGAAATCAATAAAGGGTGGGTTAATAAGCAGTTTACCACTGTGGACACCCAGGGCTCAGCCCCCGTGTGAGCACTCGAAGAGACTGTGTGGAATGCATCTCATGATTGTCCCTCTGTGGGGAAAGAAGCTGGGGTACCTCTACCAACCTTCATGTGTCATTGGTTCACAGCTGCTTCTGGAGCTTTAACTCTCAAGCACTTCTGGTCTCCTCTTGAGAAGGGTAAGCAAGTGTGCTAAACAGGGAAGAGGCTCTGGTGGCTGGGCTGTAAGGCCTATATCAGGGCTCCCTATTTATATTAGAGAAAGTGCTAAGTGACTATATCCCACAATGTATCATTATAATAGCTTTCACAGGCTCATATCACCATATCATTTACAATTAAAGAGCAAGACATCTCTATTCTTACCTTGTATATTAAGACATCTTAGTTACTTAAAATTTTCATTCATTAAAGAAATAAAGAGATCAGAAACAAGTTGCAGGTTTGTTTCTGCAACTTGCCAGTTATATTCCAGATGGATCTTTTGTGTAGTGCTGTGAATTCAGTCATGAAGCGATACATTTTAACTTTCATCTGGACATTTATCCATCTATGTCGTTTAGGATTTAAAACTTACTTCTTTCAAAAATTATTCAGTTCTCTAAAGCATTAGATTATGGTTTAAGACCAGCTATTTGTTTCTCAAAAGCTATTTAACTCAAGTATAATTTAAAATTCTAAAGCAAATATTCAGACTTCCAAATGCTGTTTCTTCCATAAGCGCTTTCACATTCATACAAGTATACATTTACTCACATTTTCAAGACTCTACTTTGCTGCATTTTAATCAAGTCCTTTTTCAGAGATGTAAACAGCGTATTGTGATGGTAAACGCCGCCCAAGCTGGTGATCTTTCCATTTGCCCTTCACCAAAGCAAATTTCATCTCACATGAGCAGATGGATGGAAACAGACCAAACTGGAGTCTGTGAAGGACCAGGATGATTTCAGCTGATGACTGACTCCTGCTAATCGCGAGTGTGCGACTTGGTGCCAAGAAGAGTAAAGAATCCAGGTTTCTTTAAAATGCAATTCTATTTGCCAGCTCCGAGCAGGAATGGTTTCTCAAACTTAATGAATTTCTTTCCTGCTACAATCCTCTGGGAAGAAAGAGACAACCTTCCATGCTGATTACCACCCATACAGTTTGTTGTAAAAACATGACATTAAATGTAGTTTGAAGTTGTTAGCAGACTTACAAGCCACATTTAGAGGTACCAACTTCGATATGGTGGAAAGCAGCTGTTTTCAGTTAACGTATTTTAAGTACATCAAAATCCACGTGTATTTCTACGTAGGAAATCAAAACATCATTCCTCTCATTAAAACCTACTTTTAGATGTCCGACAACTGTAAACAGGCATTTCATGGGAATCAAGATGCACATTCACAAATCCATTCACAATCCAGCCTCATGTTTTGCCAGGCACAGGAAAGTTTCTATAGATCCATGACTCCTCTTTTGCCCCAGCCATCTCCAGAAAGAGCTTTGAAATCAGACACGCTTGGAGCCTGGTTCTACCACCTACGTGATTGTAAGCAAGTGATTCACATTCTGTGAGGTTCAGTTTTCTTGTCTGTAAAATGGGGATGGTAGGACCTCAGCAAGGGCTGGTTGTGAGCATTAAACGGTAGAATATCAGCAAGCAGCCTGGTCAGGCAACTGACATGTTGAAGAGGTCCAATACCTGTAAGCCTCATTCCTTTCTTACCCTCTCTCACGGAAACTGTGTTCACAAATTCCCACATTGTTTGCTATGCAAATAGTCCCCATTTCTTAAACCTTGCTCAAATGCCAGCTCTTTACCGCTTTCAATACTCCATGCAGGGAAAAATAACATCCACAGTACACGGGAGCACATCCATATGTCAGGCACTGTGCTGGGTTCTTAACCAGCATCATCGCATTTAATCCTCCTGACAACCTGATGATGTAGGAGAACAATTACCTGTGCATTCCAGGTAAGGACATGACATTCACCCAGCCAGTCAAGAACAGAGTTGAGGTTCAACCCTTGGCTGTCACGCTCCTTCTCCTCTAAAAATTCATAGCTTGAATTTTATGGCTTTCATTTGAGAAATAAAATTTTACAGAGCTAGATCATCTTTCATATTTTTATCTCAAATTGTCTTAAACTATTGTTTGATCTTCTTTAACTTTTCACGTTCATGTAATCGTCACAGTTAAGCTTCTTAGGAACAGAGAAAGTCCAGATCTGCCTGTCTTCCATCACTCATTCGACAAAGACTAACTGGACGCCCACGGGATGTGACCGAATAGCTAAGAGGTGGGCGTCCAGAAGCAAATGACACAGCTGTCTGCCCTCAAACAGTTCACGGTGAAGTGGGAACAACATCCACACACTAATCATGATACCAACGCGATGCCGGTAACGCGTCAGGATACCAGTGGAGACTGAGGGGAAGTTGTAGGGTTTTGCAGAAATCATTCTCATGGGGAGGCAATAGAGGAATTGAGTCTTAAAGGAAAATACAAATTTACAGGGAAAGTGGTGAGAAGGTATAGGGTTCTGAATGGAACATAAAGAAGAAAAATCCCAACAGGTAAAAGTAGCATATTAAATTGAGAGTCAAAATCAGCTTATTGCTGAGCAGAAACACTGCAGATGTTGACACAAATGATGCATATTTAGTGGCTTACGTTGTATCCTTGTAGTTTTGTTCCCATTGTTTTAAAAATAAATTTTGTAATATTTTGCAAAATAGTTTTGCCTCATTTTAAACAATTTTTAAGTCATTTTAAATTTTTGTTGTAAAGTGTGTTATACTTGTATATATGAAGAAATATAAAAGATAAGCATAGTTAATAGAATATATAAAATTAACAACTACATATACCCAGCTTAAGAAATTTATATCAAAATCTCTTATTGGATATTGGCTCCTTCCTGCTCATGCCCCCTTTCATTCCCCACAGAGATTACCACTTTGCTGAAATTTGTGTAAATCATGGCCACGTAGGTGTCAGCAGACAATTCTCAACAGAAAATCACCTATGCATACAGCCTTAGAGAATTACACCTAGAAAAATACATTGTTCATTTTCCCTGTTTATTAACTATACACATATACATACACTATATGTATACATACATAAACAAAAAACAAAGAAATCAATAAATGAAATATTAGTATTTAGATTTCTCAGTGAGTTACCTAGTTCATTTAGTATTTCTCTGAAGTTTATCCATGATAAACTTGTTTTTGTAATTCTTCATTTTGGCTGCTGTACTTACTCTATTAGATGATTGTTTACAACAAAATTTATTTATCCGTTCTATTAATTATGGTCATTTGGATTTTTTTGACTGCTATGAACAATATCAAGAAGACACATATATATTTCCTAAAACATATGCACAGGAGATTTTTTTATGGTATATAAGTAGGAATGGCATTCCACTGTCAGCAGTCGGTATTTCCTGTTGTTCCAAATCTAGGCAACACCAGACAGTATCCAAATTTCTATTCTATTCTAGTCTACCCTACTTACTACTCTACACTACTGTCTAGTATACTGCCATCTAGTCTAGTCTAATCGAATTGATCTTAGTCTAGTTAAGTCTATTTTATTCTATCTTGCCTATCAATTGATTGCAAAAGATCTCGACCTAACTTTAATTTGCATTTCGTAAACAAAAAATGATGTTGAGCATCTTTTCCTATACTTACAGGCTATTTAAATTTTCTCTTCATATCTATGCTAATTTACTATTGTGTTTTTTTCCATTTTCAAATTGATCTGTAGAATACTAATCTGATAGTTGTTACACGTAATAAAATATCTTGTCCTAATTTGTGACTTGTGTTTACACTCTTTTACATTTCCTTTTGACATTAAGAAAGTCATAATTTTAATGCAATAATTTTTATTAGACTTTCACTTAACAGATAGGATTTTTGTGCCCTGTTTAATAAATAATTTCCTATCTCAACATCACAAAAAATTTTGTTTCTATGTTGTCTTTTAAAACTTGTATAGATTTGTTTTTCCTTATGTAAGTATTTAATCCAAACATGAACTTATCTGGGGGTATGAAGAGAGAGATATCCAATTTAAATATTTTTCCATACAAATGCCCGATTGTCCTATTGAATTTGTTTTATAGTCCATTCTTTGCTAAATGATCTGCAATTGCCTATTTGTCAGGATTCAATTTACCATATGGGCTTCGGTCAGCATTTATGTATTTCCTTATGTTTTATTGGTCTATTTGCCCATGTACTAATAAGCTGCTGTCTCAATTTCTACAGCTTCATACCATCTCTTGATACCTAGGAGGGTAAATGCCCCATCTTGTTTTCCTTCAGGTACGCTGTGTCTACTTTTGCCCTCTTGTTATTTCTCTCCTCAAAATAAGTAAAAAAATTAAAAGCTGTATCTTCGCATACATCTTTTGTTAGATTTATTTGTAATTTGCTATTTCCAGAGTAAACACCTTTTTTTGTAAATTACATAGAAATACAATTGATTTTTTTATGTTAATGTTTTTATCTAATAACTTTGCTTAATTCTTTGTTAATTCTAATAATCATATGCAGATTTTTTTGGTAATAGTCTCATTGTTAAGAGATTGACAATAAATTTCCAATATGATATTGAAAAATAATGAAGTCACGGGCACCTTGTCTTGTTTCTGATTACAAAGGAAAATCTTGCAAGATTTAACATCAAGTATATGTTAAGGATTTTTAAATGCCCTCTATCAAAATCCAAATGTCCCCTCCCACTCTTAGTTTGAAAGTGTATATTTTTATCATGACTATATACCAGGCTTATTGAAATTTTTTGCTACTATCTAAATTATCATTTTTCTCCTTTATTCTTTTAATGTGGTGAGTTATACTAGTACATTTGCTAATATTAAAGCAAAGTTACATTCTCAGAATAAACAAAAATTGATCCAGTGATATAACCATTTTTATATTTTGATGGGTTTTGTTTGTTCTTTCCTCACTTGCATAGTCTTTGTCAGGTTTTAGCATTAGGGATATACTAGCCACTTAAAATAAATTTTGGTGTATTTTCTCTTTTTAATTCTCTGGAAGGGGCTGAGTAAGTTGCAATGATCTGTTATTGGCACATTACAAAGAACTCATTTCCAAAGTTAACTAAGCATGGTGTTTTTCATTTAGAATAAATTTTTCATAACCAATTTTTGGCTCTTTCACTCCCCTCTTTTGTGTGATAAATTTTAAATTTCATTTATTTCTTCTATCCTTTATTAGTTACTTCAATTTTTATGTTTATTGGTGCTTATTTTGTCAACTTCTTATAGAGTAATGTTTGGTTCATTACACCGAACCTACAGATTTCTAATATAAGAAAGGTCAAACCACTGAACACGGCATTAGCTTCTACACATTTTGATGCGATTTTAATTTTTTCCTTCGATTTAATAATTAGTTACAAATATGTTTAAATCCCTTATTATGATGCACATAACTGGTTCTCTTTTTGTTGTTATTAACTTTATTGCATTATGATTAGAAAATATAGTAAGCATCATATTACATCTCTGAAATTTGTTGAAACTAGCCTTATGGGCTAGAGTGTTGGTTTTATTAATGTTAGATATGTTTGTGGAAAGAAGCAATAAATAAATATTGAGTAGAATATTTATTATTAGTGTCCACTAAACCAAACTTGTTAATTATATGGTTTATATTATATATCACCTTTTGGATATTTTTGTTTGTCTCATTGATCTAAGAAACAAAGGAGGTAGGTTAAGACTTCTTTAACTATTTAAGTTTGTCTTGTATTTTATCAACATTATAGATATATACATATGTACATATAAACATTTTTACCTTTATATATTTTGAGGTTGTATTACAAAGTACATATAACTTTACAATTTTATATTTTCCTAGTTAAACGAACATTTTATTGTCAATTAGGATAATAGTATCTCTAGTAAACTTTCTTCAAGTTTCTCTAATATTAATAATACTTTATCCTCATTATTCTGGTTGTTATTTGCCTAATGTATGCATGTGTGAGATTCTGTTAATTATGATTATATTTCTAAAATTTTTTAATATCTTTTTTATGTGTTTTCTATTTGAATCTATTTGCTTTTCTATTATTTTCTTTCCCTTTTATATTTCTTTCTTGCCTTGTTTTGGCTGAGCTGAATAATGTTTTTTTCAGACCTAAAGAATCTATAATTAATCAATATCTCTCTATTTCTTCAGAATAAAATAAGGCCCAAATTACAATTATAAATAGAGATGAAAAAGTCCTTAAAAACTAGAATATTTAGTCTAGCAGTAGACTAAAAAGATAACATGCCACAACCATTTTAGGTTCATTCCAGGAATGCATAATTGGTTCAACACTTGAAATCTAATCAACTTAACTCATTATATTAATAAACTAAAGAATAAATCATATGATGGTATTAATATACTTAGAAAATAGGTCTTTGGTAAAATTCAATACAAATTTATAATTTATAAAAACTCTTTGCAAACTATGAATAGAAGGGAATTTGTGACACCATGTGGAACAGCCAGAAGCAAATGTTATAATTAATGATAAAAAATGCTTAAAGCTTCCACTCTGAGACTGGGAATAAGAAAATGTAACTTACTCTAAATATTTTAATCAATGTACAGGAAGGTCTAGACAGTACAGAAGGACAATAAGAAGAAATAAAATACGTAAATTTAAGAATAAAAAAATCTTATAATATTCAGATGATATAATTTAATAGATAACCAAATATGTGTAGATAAATTATTGGAAGTAATAAGGAAGTATAGCAAAGTTGCTAGATATAAAGTCAGTATATGAAAATCAATTGGATCTCTCTTTAGCAACACAA
The DNA here is from genome assembly GCF_057876585.1 of Rhinolophus sinicus. Taxonomy (NCBI): domain Eukaryota; kingdom Metazoa; phylum Chordata; class Mammalia; order Chiroptera; family Rhinolophidae; genus Rhinolophus; species Rhinolophus sinicus. The sequence goes on along the minus strand of NC_142515.1, from coordinate 58,349,869 downwards.
ATAGAAAATGAAATTTAAAAATCGATGTATTTACAATAGAATTAAAATTTAAATATGAATAGATAAATGGAACAAAGATGTGCAAACCTCTAGGAAGAAATCTATAAGACATTTTTGAGAGAAATTAAAGAAGGTCTAAGCAAATGAAGGGCTATACTATGACCATGGATTAGAAGATTTACTATGTAAAGGTTTATCAATACTTTTTCCAAATTCATCGGTGGATTCAATGTAATTTCGATGAAAATTGAAGCAAGATCTTTTTTTTTCTTCTTCCTTTTTAAAAGTTGACTAGTTGATTGTAAAATGTATATGGAAGTGCAAATAACCAGGGGTAACCATGGCACTCTAGCAAAACTATAAATTTGGCTCACTTGATCTGTCAGAAATACAGACTCATTATTATAAAACTACAAATTGTATGTTCTATAAAGAGCTACTCTAAGAAACTAAGAGAATAAGAAAAACCCATTAGAAAATAAGTAAGAGATCTAACAAGCCCTTCACAAAGAGGTTATCAAACATCAAATAAACATGAAAATGTGGGCAGACTCTCATTTGGGAAAGACAAAGGAGACACCATTACACATAAAGTAGAATGGCAAAATAGTAAAACCAGGGACCATTTCAGATGTGGGAGAGAATACAGAGTAACAGAAATTTTTACACAATTACGGCTGAAGTATAAATCGGTTCAACCTCTTTGGGAAAATAAATGACAGAACAACACAACCACTACAACAAAATAAGCCTTTGTTATCTCCTAAGTGTGAAAATAAGCACATTCTATGGCACAACAATATTAAATAGAAATAAATACACATTTATACGCAGATGGTTACTGAAATGTTCAAGGCAGAATTATTTGTAATATTCTAAAACAAACAAAAGCAATAGAATGGATAAATTATTATATATTCATAAAATGAATAAATATTAAAATATATATAATGCAATGAATCAGGCTAAATTATACAGCTCAGGTGGTAAAATGCTAAACACAAGCAAGAAAATGGATAGCATAATAGGATATTGATTTTTTACTTATTTATTTATTTATTTATTTATTTATTTATTTATTTATTTATTTTGGTGGGTTGGAAGTGCCGTGATTTGGAATTGACAAGTGATTAACTTCTAAATAGTCAGCACTGTTCTTCTCTTTGACACGGCTGGTTACATGGCTTTGTACTTTGTAATACATGTTTAAGCTTCACATTTTTGTTGTCTGCACTTTCTCTATATGTGCACCATTTTTTTTAAAAAAAACTTATTTTGTTTCATACACATAAAGGCATTGAAGTTGTTTAGAAAAAATATTGCCTAGAAGGCAGATCATCTATATTCCCTATATTATCTAATGAGGTTTCCATAGCAACCCAAGTAGCATGAGAGTAGAGTCTATTAAATTCACTTAGAGTATTGGTTTTCCTGGCTAGCTGTCACCAGTCTCAAAATAGAAGTCCTTCAGACTGAGAAAGTGATGTCATAAGCTATCTTTGTCAAAACAGAAGACCTATAGACTCCTCTAAGGCTGTGTTTGTTGAAGATGTTGAGGGTAGAGTGCTGCTCATCAGCAGGATTCTTAAGAAAAGCTCCGGTTGAGATTCCTTCAGAGGAAGTGTTTAGCCATCTCAAAGCACCCCGCAACCACTGCTGCTGTGTTACTGTTCTATGGTTAACTCCATCTTCAAGCCTCCAAAAGGCAATGAATGGGAATGAATTGCTTTAGGGCTGGAGGTGGAGAATTTGCAACCTCTCCACCCCTTTTCTTTCTGTTTGTTTGTTTCTACCCAAAACATGGCAACATGAAGTTAGCTTATAGAATTTTAGTTTATGTTGAAGATTCTGTAAATTATGATTGGCCCCTTAATTCTAGACCATTCTAATTTGGGAATTCCCATATGCTCTATGTAAACAATTTGCCACTGAGTGGCATGGACTACATACTTTACTATTCTATTGGCCAAATCATTCTCTGCAATGGATACCTAAAATGCACCTCTAAATTAGTAAGTTAAAAATGAACTCCTAATATTCAACCTTTTCTCCTCAAACCTCCTGGAATGGGGTCTTCCCCATTCCAATAAGTGGCAACCATCCTTCCAGTTATTGAGTCTAAAACTCTGGAGTCATCTGGATTGCTCTATCTCAAGCACAATATTTGATCTATCAACAAATCCAGTAAACGCTCCTTTCTATATAGATCCAGAATCTGACATCATTTCACCTACTCCACCGCTGAATTCTTTGTGCAGGTCACCATCATGTCACTTCTGCATCCTTGCAGTTGCTTCCTACCTGCTGTTTCTACTCTCTCCCTTGACAACTCCTGGCTTTTCTGAAAAAATCAGCCTTAAGACAGATTTGATCAGTCCATGGCTCAAAACCCTCCAAGGACAGCCCGTTTCATTCTTAGTCAAATCCCTTACTATAACCTACAAGGACCTACCAGATCTGGGTTTCTATACTTTCTCTGATCTCATATCCTTTGACTGTTCCCATTATTTTCTCTGCTCTAGCCGCACTGACTTCTTCTTAAAATCTGTGCTTTCCTCTCCCTGGAAAACTCCTCACCACATCCTCACATAGCTTGCTCCTTCATTTCAATTTTTACTTTAATGCTACTTTCTCAGTGAGGCTTTCCCTGGTACCCTATTTACAAAATCACCTCTTTGTATGACGTTCCTTTCCCTCTCCTCCACATTTTTTTCTCTTCTTGGGACTTATCAGAGTCCCATATGTGTTACATATTTGTTTTGTTTATATTCTGTCTCTGTTACTGGAATATTAGCTCCACAAAGGCAGGCATTTTTGTTTTAATCATTCTGCATCTTCAATGCCTATACAATGATTAGCATATAGTGAGTGCAGACAATTTCTTAAATAAATACATGAAGAAACATTTCCCAAAATGTATCATACTGACCACTTAAACTTCAGTAGTTAACAATTGTTCCCTGTAAGAAATGATTGTGATCAGAAGGTTTGGGGACTTTGCAAAATCCATTTCACCTGTGGAGTTTCATCAAGTATATTCTCATATTGATTGTTATAAGAATTATTATAATTTAAAAAGCAAATGTTTAATTTTCTTTAATCCAAAAATTTCTCAACATATCTGATCATTAAATTCTGTTATGTATATAAGTTACCATTGGTTTATTTTTGATTTTTATATCATGTGAGAGTGATTGTGTCTGTGTGTGTATAAAGTACCTTTAATATTTCTAGAGAACTTATCTTAAAAAATGCAATATTGGAATATAAAATTGGATTTGTCTGCAAGTTCAATTTTATTGACCCAGTCTATTCTTTTTCATAGTTTCTAGTCATCTGGCTCCATTCAGCCAAGGAAAATAGCGCAGCAAGAGAGATCTAGTGGTCTTTGTTTGCCCTACAATGATGCCCTAATGTGTTTGTATTTTTTAAAAGCTGACCTGTAAATGTATTATTTTAAATTAAGCCATAACTTAAATAAATGTGTCTTAATCAAAATAACTCAATAATGAAAATTGTCAAAAATAACTGGAATGCCAGCCAAGTGAATGGGGTTCAACGTCTGTCCCTACAACACATTATTTGGGTAGAAGTTGTAATTACATTGATGATACCTGCCTAAGTTCAACAAAGAATATATTTATTGATTCCCCATGATCAGTTTTCTACATAGTCCAGTTTCCTCATTTGAAAAATCATGGCGATACTTACAGCAGAGAAGATGAACTGAGATAGAGTTTGGGCAGTATGTGGCACAGTGCCTGGCGCACTGCAGATGCTGGAAAAATACTAGCCCCTTCACCTTTCTTTAATTGTCTGTTTCAATACAATAAATTTGGTTTTACAAAAAAGCTATAAATATAAACTCCACAAAATACATTCAGATGAATATACCTGTGATTTATACGTGTCATGGTTTCATGCACATTTTTCTCATTACCTTAGAGCAAATTGTAAAACAAAGCCTTTTGTTAAATCTCAATTATGAATGCCAATTCTAACAATTTGCTCTATACAGCAGGGATTGAAATATGTAATTCAGGGCCAAGTTCTCTCCAATTTGCCATAAACTCTTTCAACCCTATTTTTTGTTTGGTTTAGTTTTGTTTTTCGTTATGGAGGAATTTTAAATATCATCTAGGTAAGAGTGGACTCACACTTGCAGTGTAGTAGGAGACGACGCCACGTTATATGAAGGCATTAAAAGTTACTTATGCAAATCCAGTCTTCTGGGCACAGGGGACCCACAGATAAATGTCACACGAGCATTTAGGATGAGCTTACAGCCATGAACACAGCCATATAGCATCAACGTCTATGAGTAGGAACCACCACCTCATGCTACATCACGTCTTCAGCCACATCAAAACAATGAGTGCACAAAACATTTTCCAAGACATTTCTGAAGGGGAGGAACCGCTTCTTTGCTAAAGTATCTTTGTTGATTAGAATACTCATAGTTTTATGGGGGTGTCATCAAACCTCAAGGTTAATTGTATAGGATCCTCATTGAAGAAGGAATACAAGAAGAAACATCTAGCTATCTAGATGTAAATAACACTGGATTAAAAGAATGAAAGATGAATTGGCTGCCATGGAAAGATAAAAGCACTAAGGATGGAGTTATAAGACTGCTCTAGTAGCAGGTGGGTAATAATCGCTTGCTGTTCATTCCCAGCTTTGCTTCTACTTGAGTCAAAGCAAGCAAGTCTTTTAACATTGCTGGGCTTCAGTTCATAATACAGGCATATGGAATCCAGACTCAAGCATCTTAAAGATCTTAGACCCATGATACACTATGATCTTATCACTATTCCTGGAAATATTTTAAGTAAATTGATGGCACTGACAATATTAACCTCAAAGCCCCTGAATGTCTTCATCCCATTATGATTTCAACTGAGTAAGTCAGTTGGAAAGAATAAAATGATGCATTTAAAATGGTTTTCATTTCACTGAAAAAAACTCAGAACACATTGCTCCAATTTGAACTTTAAATAAAGGTTGAGAATTGCCAAAAATATATCACCCTTCCTATCCAAGGACCTTTATACATATATGTGTGTGTGTATATATATATATGTATATGTATACACACACACACACACACACACACACACACACACACACACAACACAGGAATATGGAATCCAGTAAGAATTGAGCTCCAAGAAGAAAAAGGAAAGCATTAAAAAAATATATAAAAATTGAGAGCATATAAAAGGAAGACAGATGATAGGAAGAAAAAATCCACTATTCTATGAAACAATGCTGAAACCAAGGAAATGAAGTCACCTTTATTTCATGAAAAAATATCTGATAGAAAAATGCAGAAGGATAGGAAAGCTTTTATGGCATTTTCAATAATAGATGTTCATACATATGAGTTAGCATCTGTGTGTGACAGAATCTCAAATTGAACCAGATCTTAACCACTTTCAAAGTTTAAAAGAGGAATCCATTTCCAAGTGACATCCAGTAAAATTTCCCCAAAAGATGTTCTATAATTCCTTATTTCTGTATGGTTTGAATGTTACCATGATCATATTACAATTGATTTTCAATCTATATTTTATTTTAATTTTTTTTGAAGTTCAGTATTGACAAATTATACAATTCATATTTAGAGTTAATCACTTCAGTCTCACTTTTGCATAAACTTAAGTTTTACAAACTGAAGTAGCTTTATAAACTGGCAAAAATTGCAATGTGTTTATAATATATTTAATGAATAATAGTATTGTTATCTTATTGATGTTCAGTAATGGTAGCTTGACAGCTATGTCAGTCCCCGAGCATACTCAGTCTAATAATGTGATGTCTCCCTGCATTCTGCTATCACTGTAGCCCAGGGGAGACACGCTGTAACCCCCAGAGAAAATTCCAGCTTTTCCAAGGATAGTTATCTTAATGCTTATGGTTCAGCTATCAGAACATCATGCTTTTGCATCCATTGTCATAATCCTTTTAGAAAATCAGTGATATCTCAGCAGTAAAAAATATGTATATATACATGACCATACATAGTGGGGGGAAAAAAAAAACTTTAGAAAACGTTACAGCTAAAAGATTATTCTTCTTTGATAGAAGATTGACTCTACCAAATCTAAGACATCTTCCTATCATAACATCAAGCTAAAGAAAGAAGATTCTGAAATCTAAAACTGTAGTTCTAAGATTGCGATCCCATTTTTACAACTAACAATAAATATTAAAGAGCATGCACACCTGTCTCAATATGTCCTCACTTGGCAGTATGCATATCTCAAGAACAGAATGACTGAAAGAGTTCAAGTTATTAAAAGTTACAGCCAATACACAAAAATATCTGTTTATTTTCTACCTGTGGGACAGAAAATGAGCTAAAACAAAGAGGACAAATGATAGAAATAAATGTAAAGTTTTACATTCAGAAAGTAAAGAATTGTAAATCTATTACCTAAGTAGGGGCTGGTAAAAGGCAGCTCAGAAGTTAGGTCCCTAAAAGTGACCCAAATATATTTTTGTTGACTAAAGACTATATTAGACAACTGAAACTTTATTCCACAAATGTCTTTTTTAATTTCAAGTGATTTTTTTAACGGTAGCTATATAAAAGTAGGCAAAAATCATTGTGATTATATTTCTTATACAAATGTAAAGCCAAAAGAATTACAAGATAAATATAACAAAATTTGAATACTAATAAAACTCAACAACATAAAAAAAGACAGGATTGTATGCTATAATCTCCACCATGTAAAATGTATGCATATATTTAGGAAAGTGGCTTTGGAAAACAACAACAAAAACTATAGTAAAATGCTTACAAAATTGCACCCTGGATGGAGATAAAATTAGCAAACAATATTATAAATTGAATTAGTAAAATTAGAGTGTGCAAAACATGAAAGAGAAGATACATTAAGATATTTTGGAGTATTTACTGCCCATGGGCTATTCTAAGTGTGTGACATGCATTATCTCATATATATTTTAACATACTTTGGGAAATAGGTGTAGACTTCTGAAGACATACTGAGAAACCATATTTTTTTCCAGAAAAAGTGCACAGGAAAGTAAGAGTTGAAAATAATATCACAACAAGCATCACTAAGGAGTTACAATTTAGGAATAGACCATGATAATTGTCTTGAGATGTTAGGTGGAATGTCAGGTGAAGGAATAGATTAGAGAGCAGATATAGGTTGACTGGAAGGAACTATTTTTAACAAAGCCAAGAGATGTTGGAATATGTACTATTATTATCCCTGCCTTGCATCCAAGAAAAGTGAGGCTTAGGGAAGTTAATGTATCCAAAGTTACAATGGTAGTAATTAAAAGAATGAAGATTAAATCCCAGGAGTCTGTGACTTTTACAGTACTGTGCTGTTCAGGGAGCGAGCTTTCCATTCAAAGAACTGACCAGTTAAAGGGACAGGTTCAACCAGGTGACCTCTGAGGTCTCTTCCAAAATTATGATTAATAACAATATATCACTTGTTCATAGAATAAGTGCTTGATTGGACAATTGTTCCAGAACACACAATATGTTTGACATTAATCAGAAAAAAATCCTTTTTATAAGTGTATAATTCCCAAGGATTTTGCTTTTGAAAAAGAAAAAAAAAAAAGAAAGCATGTCTTCTTACATAACACATTTCAAATAAATCAACCTATCATCCAACTAGTTTTTAAACTATGTCTTCTACATTCTGGAACATCATAAAAACATAAAAGTAAATATGACTTTAGGGAAAGGCCATGTCTGTTTTCTTCCAAGTATATTATCTTGTTTTATTCTAACCACATTCATGTGAGATATGTATCAGTATTCCATTTTATAGTGAACAACTCAGTCTTATTGACCCTCACTTGTCCACCCACACTGAGCTAGTCATTAGCAACTGATCTGATCCTTGGTTTCTCAGCTAGTTGAGCTTAAGCTTTGTCCAGGGTGCTGCTTTGTTAGTAGTAAGTGTTACCCACTTCAGGGGGGCGGTACTGAGAAGGCAACATACAATGATGTGTGACATAGGCCTTGGCAGCATATGGAATTTCCTCATAGAGCAGCCAAAGGCTCTGGGAATTCAGAGTTTGAGCTGATACTGTTGGATGATATTGGCCCTCATGGATTTCACAATATTTGGGGGAAAGAACGACATAACCACAGTGATACTATGTCTATTAAGAATATAGTAGAAGACATAAGCACCTGACACTCATGAGGATGTGTTGGGAAAGGGTAGTGGGCCTTAGTTCCATGGCACAGATAAATAAATCACATACAGAGAAGACAAAACGGTTACAGTGTGTTCAAAGGAACAAATGTGATTTTGAATGGTTGAGAATGGCATAAGTAGAGGAGATGAGGTTAGAGAAGAGGTGAGTCAAGAATGGCCAGAAATGCTCTGGTGTTTGGCACCACTCTAGACTTCAAAACACTCCCATGGTGGAATCTGACAAAAGTATCAGGGAATAAGATAAGGTTTCCTTACACAACAGAGCTCTCATGACCCTGGAAATAACACTTCATCCACAAACACCGATTCTATCTACACAGAAGATAAGTTATCTTCCTGGGCTACGATAAGCAGAAGGTTTGATTCCGCGTGGGCTTAGAAGAGATGGAGACTCACATCTGGAAGAGCTTCTGCCTCTTTCAACTGTATCTCCTCAGCGAATGTCCCCCAAAGGCAACCGAGGAACTACAGAGGGACAGGCTTTGGGACAGAGCTGGAGAGGATGCTAAGGCACACAGCTAGTGCGCACTCTATCCCACACCATACACACGCCATACACACTTACCATACATACCTCATACAAACCACACACACACACACACCACACACACACACACACACACTGCACACACACACACACACACACTGCATACACACACACACACCCCCCACACCCCCCCACACACACCACACACACATACCATACACACACACCACACAGATACACACACAACCATCCCACACACACACACCACACACATACCCCCCACACACATACACCATACCACACACACACACACCCCTCACACCACACACACACACACACACACACACACACCCCACCCCACACATACACCACACACACCAATAATACACACAACACATACACCACACACACACCAATAACACACACACACACCACACACACACACACACACACACACACACAACACACACACATCAGTAAACAGACCCAGCAAACACAGTGCAGCACATTAGGGAATGTAGGAAGGAAAGACATAATCTGAGTGTCTAATACATGCCAGTACATGCATACATGGTGAGTTATATCATCAATCTTTATATTAATGAAGAGAGAGAGAGATTAGTCTGTAGATAGATAGATAGATAGATAGATAGATAGATAGATAGATAGACAGACAGCAGGTGGGCCGCCCATGTCCCACAGCACACAGAAGATGAAGTCAAGATTTGATGCCTATCTGCCTGGCTTTATGTACTTTGAAGCGCTGCTTTCTATTGCAGTGTTTCAATCCCATAGCATCTCTTTTTCTCACAGCTATAGAAAAGTGGAATCATTGGATCACTACTATGATTCCACAGCACAACTACAGAAAATAAATACCTTGATTTTTTCTGGTAGGAAAAAAGTCCCAGATTCCCATCAAAACATGTTTGTGACTAAAGTTAGCAGCCTGAACATAATGGGGAAATAAATGGGTGGTGAGCAGATAAAGACACAGCTGTTATTACTTCATTAATATTGCCTCGAACTGCATCTTTTGGTAAGTTAAATGCTACTTTCTTTCTCTAAAACTGATTAACTAAGTTAGCATGCTACCATTTGTTTCCTGAAGCATCCATATTTGAAAAGTTAAGCTATTTCATCCACAATAAGAACTTGGCTTTAAAATAGTTCATCCACAATAAGAACTTGGCTTTAAAATAGTTCATCAATTGCTCTGACAGCAGGACCCATCGTGCCCAGAACCAGTGAGTCGACAGACTGCATTTGCCATGTTAAACATTCATAGCTGCCAAGAGATAATTTGGGAGCAACTTGGTATTATTTTTGCCTAATTCTCATCATGTAATAAGCAGAGTTATCCCTGGAGACACACAAAATACTCTTACTGTGTTCCTTCCTGCTCATCTCCCCCATTAATTCTGCTTATCTTTGTGCATTCCTCATATCAACTTTAATTCAGCCTTCCTAGGGAGTGAAGTGTGAGATAGAAATGAGCCAGTAGGGGGCTACTCTTCACTGTGATTATGGCCCCAAAGCTAGGGTTGCCAGAAAACATACTCAAAACTGAGTTAATTTGAATTTTATGTAAGCAACAGATTTTTATATAGCTATGCCCCATGCAATTCATCAAACGTATCTATACTGAATGATTATTTGTTGTGTATCTAAAATTCAGACTTAAGTGGGAATTCTGCATTTTTATTTGCTAAATCTGGCAACTCTACCCACAATGCAGCTTCTACAGCTGAGGTTCTAGTAGAGTGTATGGGTGTCCCTGACTCGGTATTCTTGGACCCTTGTACAGGGGCATTGAGAATATCATTGCATTTGCAGAGAACGCACCATCTTCTATTATTCTAGTAGGGAAAGACTACAGGAAGAGCTCAGGCTTTGGAGACATTTGATCAGGATTATAATTCACCTTTGCTACTTATCAGTTGAGCACATTGCTTTCTTCCATTAACCTTTCTTCATGGGTGCAATGAAAAACAAAAATTACCTTGCTAGGCTTTTTCAGACTACCTTTCTTTGCCCTGAATTTCTATGTCTTTGTTCTAAATAAGGTTAGCCTCCTTGAATACATACCAACCAGCTCCTCAAATCTGGTATCCCCACAGGATGCTAAAAAGAATACAGGATCAATTTTTCCCAGACCAAAAAGACAACCAATTGGATTGTCGTGATTTTTTTTACATCACATATTTGAAATTCCTGATGACTTTGTAAGACAAGATGAGGTAACTCATGTGAAATCTCTACCGTGCCCATAGTAGCCAGCAAATGTTAATTCCCTTCCCTTCATTTCTCATGACTGCTTACAAGCTTTATCACAAAAGGTTTTCAACACAGTACAATCTTCTGTTTTAAGACTCATCCACAGAAATAAATTCAATGAAATCCTCCTGAGAAGAGTGAATGAGACATCTAAAGGAGCAGCTTTCCTGGACAAGCAAAGTTTACTTGCCTTCCTTCACCTGCGTCTGATCCTGTTGGAAACATTAATAAAGAGAATGCAGTCTTACTGCATAACCAGGTTGAAAATTAAAGACATCTCTTTAGAACCAAATTCTGAAAAGGGATCTCCAGCTTTCAGAGACATTACTCTTTTCAGAGAGCTGATCTTGCAATCTTAGCTGACAATTACTGGCATGCCCTGGAAAATGGCTCCCATTCTACAAGATAACTTTAGAGTCGCTACATAGTAAAGAAGGGAACACGAATATTCAATTTCTGTTTTCCAGAAGAATCAGAGTGATGTAGACAATCTAAAGGGAAACCTAAGACAGCATATAGGTCAGAAATCCATACTACTGAAGTCTCTCAATATGAAGCAATAATACTCATAATAGCTCACTTTGATTGAGCACTTAATAAGTGCCAGACTTTGGGCTAAGTATTTTATGTGCTTTATGTATTTTGAGCTGCACAACAACTCTATGAGATCAGTAATGCCATCATCCCTTTTACACAGATTGGGCACTCCAGGAATAGAGAAGATAAATCCCTTGCCCTAGGTCATACATATATTCAATGGTGGAGGCAGAATTAAATCAAGTCTGTCTGTCCCTTTATGTCAAAGTTTCTCACCATGTAGGCAGAAGACTCCTACATCAGAATCATGTTAAAAATTAAGAGACTGGGATCCATTCAGCACTACCTAACCACTATCTAAGGCTGAGAACAGGAATTTACATTTGTAACAAGCTGTCTAGTGCCTGGGATGAAAGTCAAAGTTTGAGAGCTCTTGAATTATGTTATTTTTCCTACCTAGGTTGTTCCATTATTCTCAGATACCTCAAACTACAACTATGACATAAATGGAAAACACAGACCAACAAGTGAAAAAAACCAATTAATGAAATATTCTATAAGAAGATACCTGGCCAATCAGGATCCTCTAGGACACGCCTATTTCTAGGGCTGAACAGAACACCTGAGTTGAAAGCTACACCTTTAAGAAATCCTCCTGTGCCACCCACCATTACACAAGGGAAATCTCCAGAAAGAATTTTAGTAATGACAGAGAATTATCTAGCGCTAAACCACATGGACTTAGGTTTCATTGATATTTTGTTTGTACTTTTTTCTTTATAATCATTTAAACAAATTAAGAGTTGAGAACGCCATATACCATTTAAATTCATTTTAAATCATTAATTCAACAAATATTTATTGATGACTTACAATTATGGTAAGCATTAGGCTGGAGATACAATGATGAATAAGTTCTGTTCTCAGAGAACTTATTATCTAGTAAGGAGACTGATATAAAAAGTGAAGAAAAACATCAGTTAGGCAGTAATGAATTCTATGGAAGAAAGAAAAGAGGCTACTATGAATGAGACAGAAAATGCATAAAATAGGATCTCTTAGGAAGCGTAGCTGAATTGAAGCCTTTATGATGAGACGGACCCAAGCATGTGTAACCGCACATGCACTTCATTTCTTTAGCATGCATTCTGTTTTTAACCCAAGCTTGTTTTGTTTATCCTGACAGAACTATAACTGACCTGCATTCTTTCCCCTAGATCCTCCTGCCTATTCATATACTGTATGTCTGCTCTTTTTAATCTTTAAGACCTTAGGACATGAAGTTCTGGTCAGCATCAAACTCAAGAATAAAGCTTCAGGTCTATCAACCATGACCAAGAGACAATAACCAAACGCCAAACTAGAATAAGATTTTAGTCAAAGATAACACCTTGGTTTCAGTTATGTTTCAGCTCCAGACTCATGAAGGCAGAACAGCCTCATGGACCGCATTCCCCTGGAAACCTGATGGAATAATACGATCCATGACTGACATCAGGACCTGAAGCCATGAGCAACTGACCCCTGCCTTAGCCCTGACCAATCAGTAGAGCCCCTGACCCCAACTCCCATAGTAACTATGATAATGATTTTTCCCTTAGATAAACTAGCTACTAGAGGGTATGGGGAGCCAGGTTTTTGAGAGCGCTAGCTCACCTGTGTCTCTGGGCTTGGCTCCAACTCCTTAAAAAAAACTTTACTGTCTTTGCAGCAAACTCCTGCTGGTGTTTCTTTTTTGGCTTGGATGCAGGCAGGCAAGCAGACCCTTTGAGTGTACGGTAACACATGTGTAAATGAAAGAGCTAGTGCTGAGAGGACAGCTAGTGCGAAGGCCCTGAGGTAGAGCTAAGAACAAGGAGAAGGTGGATGTAGCAGAAATAGCGATTGAGCTTGAAGGAAAGTGGTAGGAAGTGAATCCGGGAAGTGGGCAGTGCCAGATCATGGAGGATTTGGCATGGCAACATAATGGTGTCTGTATTTCATTCTAAATCCATTAGAAAGTTGCCTGCAGGGGAATGACATGATTTGACTTACATTTTAAATAGAAAGTTATATGTAATTTAAATTCTTATGCTACTTGCCTTTGTTGGTAAGAAGTAGTATTTCCAAACACATTACCTCATCCTGGTCCTGTTTATTTTAACATTTTCATTAGGATGTTTTCTTGTCTCCGCATAGAAGTCCTACCCTTCCCTCACAGACCAGTTCAAAGTCCACTGCGCCCATGGCGCTGCTCAATGCACTTCCTCCCCACCGCTTCTCCAGGCATCCTGCCCTTGCTTCTTTCTCTGTGCTTGACACAGAATGAATGAAAACACACCTTTATAACACCCACAGTTGTTCAAAGAGCAAGCGTTTGGTGGATATTTGAAGTAAACTCCTGAGCTCGTCTATTAGCTGGGATTTTGTATGCAGTGCCTTCAGGCAACCTCTACACGTAGCTACTGACAGAATAAGTTTTTTAAGGGAAATCTGATCACTCCCCTGCTTGAAACCTCCCAAGGCTTTCTTTCACAATAAGATAAAATGATTCTTCTTTGAAGGGCTTATAGGGTCATCATAAGCAACTCTGACCTGATTAACCAACCATATCACCAACCACACTCCCTTTCATGTGTATTCAATTACCCATGACTTCTCATTATTTCCTAAAACTCCTGTGCTCTTCTATCTCTTATTTACTGTGTTCTTTCTTGTCCCTTTTCCTCATATTTTCTTCCACCATCTCCCAACTTTACACATGCTTTTTTTTCTTCCACATATACACAGATGTCCCTGACTGTTCCAGAGATGCGGGTGTGCCTTCCTCTGTGTTCCTTTTTTTCAGGATTTACCAGAATACAGTCCCTGAAAACATGCTTCCTGAAAAGATAATTCAGAAAATATTGCTTACTACAATCTTCTCTGTGAGATCCATAAATGGATAGAGGTATACAGACGGTTATGTGAAATCATGCAGGAGAGGTACCACATGTAAGTGAACTCAAATATTTATCTGTGTGAATATGACGTTCTGCTGATGCTTGGGAAACCTACTCTTGCCTTTTGTAAACAAACATAATGAAATAAAACCACACCAATCATGCAATTAAACTCCTTTTTGCACTGAACTACAATAATTGGCTTACCCGTCTGTACCACACAATGAATTGCAAATTTCTTGAGCTTCTGTCTCATCTTTGTGTCACTCTGGCCTGACACAGGACCTGACGTCCCAAAGGGGCTCCTGAAGCAATTGTCAGGGAGAATTAGATATAAAAGTCTATTTTGTTTTAACCTCTTTGGGAATTACTTTCCAATGACAATCTGAACGTCTTTGTTGCTATTTTTTTTCTTTTTTTTCCTGTTTTCTAGCACATTCCAGAAGATCTCTGGGATCTACTATCAACTTATGCACATTTTAGATAATTGGCATATGTATGGAATCAATTTGATACTGGTTAGGATCTCAAATACTTTTTCAAGTCTAACTTGACAATCTGAAAATCCAATCCTTTCTGTTAGATCTTAATTCCATCTGTAAAGTAGCAATCAACATTTATAAAAAAGTTCAATAATCTTATGAGTGTTTAAGCTATGCACTGTTATGCCATTAATAAAAATGTTGCCCTAGAAGCAACTAGAAGCTCCACTCACAGCTGATCTTGATCCTTTATATAGCATTTTATTGCCCCAAATCCACCTATCATTAAATTTATATAAATCAATGCTTCACCAGGATATAATATAAATGAAGTTCGTGAGAGTCTACCCAAGGTTTTGCTGAAGTCTATGTATTCACTACCTTCACAAAAATGTCAATCTAGGCATATAGCAGCATTAGGAAAAATATATTAATTTAGCAAAAATATAGTGGTCCTATGTCAGCTTTCAGTGAAGAGCACTGCTTTTTCAAATAGTTCACAACAAATGCTTTCTCAGTATCAACCAGTGGAAACTTTATTAACCAATTCTGGAATCTAGTCTATAAATACAGAGGGTGCCAAAAAAAATGTATACACATTTTAAGAAAGGAAAAAAACTATTAAAATTGTAATACAATGAATGATGATAGCATTTGTTTGATTAACGCCATCTTTTGAGCGAACTTCACACTACACATAGCTACTATAATTCAATTCAACTTCAAAAAGTAATACATAGGTAACATCTCATAAAATGTATACATTTTTTGGCACCCCCGGTGTATTTACAGAAATGTCAATTTTCTCCTTCATAGGAATCATAATTACTACAACTCTATACTTTCCAGTATATCTCTTGGTTTTAGCTACTCCTTAAAGAAGATTACTGAAAGGTTTGAATGTCACCTGAAAATTTTGTCAGAATTTAATTTATTTGACTTAGTGGTCATGATTTTGTTTAGAGACTACTGAAGTACCAATATGTTCTAATGAGTAATATTAGATTAATCATATGTATAAGAGATCTCTTCATTCAAAAAAAGAAAAAAAAAATACTTGGAGGGAACTATGATCAAGAGAGCTGAATTATTAGCACTTGTACTAAGATCTATGTTAAGAAAAAACATAGTGTAAAAATAGAGGGAGTGGTCATATTGCTAAAGAGAAAAATACGTGTAAGTGAGAAACAAGATTGTGTAAATGTTTCTTATGGACAGTCTTGAGAAGTCATTGGAGAATGGTTCAACTCACTATTCCATTTGTCAAATGTCTCCTATCAGAGGAGACGGACCTTTATATGCCAATGGCATTCAACAGAAGGGCCACCAATTAATATCACCCAACATAGTCTGTAATCACAATGAAAGCTACAAATACAATACAACTTCTGTAGATTATCTGACATGAGAGATTGCAAATGACCAGATGATATGAGACTTTTTGTACACTAGGCTTGGATAACGTGAATTACTACTCACGATTCTTATGACCCTGTGGTACTCTGAAAACATTACCTTCAGACCTTACGACTAGATACAGAACTGCATTACCACTTCAGACACTGGCAGCATGCAACCTCTTTGAGTAATCATGAAGCCTTCATTGTGTGACATACCCAGCAGTTAGTCACCGGTAGAATTCAACAGCTCTGGAATTAGGTTCAAATCCTGTATTTGCCACCATCTTGCTCACTGAATGAGATCTTTTACCTAAAAATATCTCAGTTTTGTCATTTATAAGATATAGTTCCTACCTCACCCATTTTTTGAGAGTTCAATGAGATAATGTAAATTTTGTGGCATGTGTCAAGCAATGAGTAATGTTAATTTGTATTACTCTGTCACACCTGATTTATCATGTAGTTTAATATAAGAGAAACTAAACATTTATTTCTTAGATTGCACCCCCACCAACACACACACAAGCACATTTATCCACAAATTGCCATTTTACTTCATAAGAAAACATGATATAGTAAAATGAATAACATTTTTATTCTAATTCAAAGGTTTCAGTTTAGAGAAAGGGAATCCACACTTCTATATCTCTAATAAAATTCACAAATTAGAGCATATATGTGAATTCATTTGACTGATTTATGAGCCTGTTATATTTAAAGGAATACACACCAGTTCATTTATAATAAGCAGTGCAGCTTTAAGGAAATTATCCCCACTTCGTAATATCCAAATAGAATTAGAAACTGGTCATTTCTGATATTATCTTCAGTGCTTGCTAAAATATCCTAAAATCTTGTTTTCTTTTCATGACAAGATGAAGTGATATTCAACATATGGTGAATTTTGAAGTAATAACTGTCAATTCTGAATCTACACATATTTTAGACAATAGATATTTCTGAGCCTTTCCTTATAGAAAATTCAGTGTTTCTTTCTTTCTTTTTTTTTACCTTAAAAATACAGAAATTATTCTGGAATAACTTTTTAAGACTTTAGTTAACAATCTGATTTTTTCCAAGTTTTACAAATCTTTTGATTAAAAAAAATGTATGTCAGAGTTTACTCAACCAGACTTTGCATAAATATATTATGCTATCCTAAAAATGTCAACTCACTAACAAGACATTTAACTGACAGAGGTCTTTTATTTTTCCATATGAGAATGAAACACATTTGCATGAAAGATCTCCCACACAATTTACAGCTCTTCCTGTGGTTTGCTAATATGTTTGCAAATAGCGTTGCACCTGCTTTTATACAAACATCTTTGATGCCTAAAGCATCAAATGCATCAGGGCATTGTCAGAGAAATAGCTGCATAACAAATAGCTCAAATGGATATAACGAGATATGTTCTATGATTGAGCACCTGATACAGTAGCCAGATATTTCTCAGATGAGAAATACCTCTTCCTGATCAATGTGCCTTCCAAATTTGGGTCAATCTGACATGCCCTTTGGCCATCTGTCTCATCTGGGTGATTGGTTAGATTTCTCACACAACTCAATGGGTACTTGTGTTAGCAAAGGAGTTTGTCGATTCCATTTCCTGATCTATTCACATTGTGAGGGAAAGTTGGAACGTCTGACACTAAAGATCTCAATTTTCCCTCATGCATGCATGAATGAGAAGGTTAAGTCAGAATTCAAGAAATATTTTTTTGATTATTAATTTAATATAAACTCTTAATTTTTTCACAACCATTTCACAACTTTGTGTTTTCATGCACCTTCAAATTCCAGACCTAATTATATCAGTTAACTTCTTTCTAACTAATACTGTTTTCCACAGCAGTATTTTTTGTTGAAATTTCCATTGTACCAATCCCAGAAGCATCATTATGAAAAAGTTATATATGTAATTAAGGAAAAATTCTTTTGAATGCTGGCTGTTTTATAGACATTAGGTTTAGCATGGCTTATTCAATAGGATAATTATTATTTATAATTAATAAATCAACTCAGAAAAGTTTTTGGTTAAGTGTTTTTACTGAAGTTCATATCCTCTCTCCAGCTAAAGTAGTGACACTAGGGCCTTATAGACCCAGATAGAGGGATTGAAATAGCAAGGCTCTCCCTAAAGTGGAAGCAATATGGGGCTATATAGATTTAGATTATAGCATCACTCGTTACAGTTTATCCACTTTGGCTGGTACTCAGCTTAAATGTTTTATCCCCCGGGAAGCTGTTTCCGAACTTTCCAATCCATTTATTTTCTTTCTGTCCTTTCTTTCTTTCCTTCCTTCCTTCCTTCCTTGATTCCTTTTTTCTTTTATTGTATCTTGTCTATATTATTTTTATAGCACCTCTTATATCACCTTAATTATGTGTAGCTTTCTCTCTGTTTAGTTTCAGATCCCTTGGGCATAAAGGGATGTGGATTTTATATCAGTATTTTCAATATCTTATGTATCTGGCCCATAGTGTAATAAGTGCATGTTTATTAAATAATAATAGGGTTCTTATTTAATAGGATTCATATAGGAAACATATGATTTGGAGTTCTGTGTTATTAATAGGAATTTGTTAACCTTTATGAAGTATTCAGGTTCTGAGTCTGATCATTAAAGATGTACATAGATGTGGCCATTGGAAATACAACGATTTGGGGAAAAGGCCCCTATGCTTCAGATTATCACCTTGTGATCCATTTCAAACTCAAGGAAAGAAGAAATTAACATTGTCCAAAGCAAGAATGTTGAAGATTGAGAATAAAGGTATTCTAGGACTCATTAAAACAGAACTGGCACTGGTTATTTTAGGTAACCAATATACTGACATGATTAAGTTTATAGAGACTGCCTACATTTCTGCTTCCCAGATGAATTTATACCTAGAGATGCCATATTGTTGGAATGATACCACCTTCAATGGGAGAAATTTTACACATATGGATTCTAAAATCACAAGTTAAATATGAAAATATTTGTTTCCAAGGCAACAAACAGAATTTTACATATTCAGTTAGACCAACCTGTGGGAGTGAATAGAATCTTGAATTAGTGAGATCAGTGAAAACAGTTTATTCACCAAACAATTCCTCATTAGTTGCCATTGTCTATATGCATACTATACACTCCTTTTAACTCATTTGTTGCCCAACCTCGCCCCCCCAAGGCAATCTCTACTGCTGGAGTCAAGTATTCACACACTGAGAACTCACTGCCTATAAAGCTTTACAGGTGTGATTGCAACTTCTGTAAGACTCACTATGACCTTAGTCTTGCGTTTCATACAGGTCATCTACATAATAACCTATTATTTTTCACTTACCAGTAACTAAATTATTTTAAATGTTTTAATAGATTTCTTAATAAATATCTTCTTTCCTTAGCAAGCTGTTATACTCTAAGGTACCCAGTGTCACTGGAGGTCTTCAGGAAGAGCCCAATAGAATGGTGACTGGTCCATTTCTTTTAACTGTGATAATTAACATTGATACAGTGATTTCTGTTTCCTATAACAATGGCCACACCACTTATGGAGACTGTAGCTACTCCACCCCCACCCAGCAGCCATGCAGTTTTCCTCTATCTGCAATCATTCTACTACATAACTTCGGAAGCCTCTAGTCCCAAAACCTACAATCATCATAGTCTAATGGGGCAAATTTCTCTATCCGTTATGCCTAATTCTCATTATTCTCAAAATGACTATTGCTCAGAGTTCCATGCTGTTAATCGCCAGCATCATCAGTAAATGAGGAAAGTAAAAACCACGTATCCTTCTTAACAAATAATTTATACTCTACTGTATGATCATGCCCATAATTTTCTGTAATTCCTAGACCATGTGACTACAACCTCCTTTTCATGCCACCAACTTGTTTGAGTACTCCTATCATGACTACTCCTTGATTCCATTGAGACAGCCATCCTTTATTACTTGCTTCCTCATCTATCTGACATTCCAGGATGCTTCATTTGAATATTATCCTGAATTTCATTGCCCTTAGGAGTTTTCATCACATCTTTCTAGAAAAGACAGACCCAAACCTTCAGGAATTGAGCTGTCTGTCTGCTTTTTCTATAATCTAATACCCAGATAGTAGAGCACTAATGAATAATATCACACAACAGGGTAGATCAATTCCAGTATAGATATGCAATCATTAATCTCTAACTAACCTTCATATATTAAAATATCCCTCATAAATCTGTTCTTTTCCCAGTATTGTTTTTCAGTAGAGACCACTTTTTATCTAAATATGCAAACTATAAACACTGTAGACATCCTAAGAACCTCCCCTTTCTAACATTCATTATCAATTCCTCTCAAATACTTGTAGACATCATGTTTTAAATATCTATCAACTTTTCCCCATACCTTCCCTATTACACTAGTCCAAGCTAATGTTATCTTGCCTGGCATAGGTGTTAAGAAACGCAATTTTATGTTTATTGGTTTTATTACCTGATTATCATCTGTAATCTTACTAGACTATAAGCTCCATCAAACAAGGGTTTTTTTTTGTCCATTTTTACACACTATTTTATCTCTAGCATTTTATATTTTTTCTTGCTTACAGTGAGCACTTGATCAATATTTGCTGAATGAATGTGTGAATGGATAACTGAATACAAGTAAATTTATAAGTATTATCACAATATACATATCATGTATAAAGCAAGTATTCATATCCATACCATTTCAGAGAAATATCTGAAGTTAAACAAAAGTCAAACAAGCACAGAATTATGAAATTGAAATGAAACTTAGGTCTTTTCAATTTCACTAAATTTAACTCCTGACAATCGTTCCATTTTAGCATCATGATGCATATCAACCCCAAAAGAATTTTAAAATGTTTTGTATAATATAGACTTAGAAAAGTTTGTCCAAATCTTAATATAATTATCTCTTAACATAGAAAATAATTCTCATGGAGGGCATCCTAATGCTTTTAAAAACATACTATTCACTGCAAGCACTTTCAAAAGAAATATTTTATTTTCTAAAATGAAAAGTTTATATAGCCCATACTCCATTTTAAGATTGATACCAAAATGTATCCAAAGTAATCATCATAAAAAAGGAATTACAGCAGAAAATAATAAAACTGACATTTTTAAAGTATCACAATTATTTGCCATCCTTTACTGAGTGTTTGTTTTGTAAATATTGTGCTAAGGAATTTATACCTTCAGTAACATAGGAATAATTATTATTCCTATTTTATAGATAAGAAAATTGAGAATTAGAGCAAACAATCAAAGCCAGGAGCCAAATCCAACTTCTGTATGATTCCAAAGCTACGTTTAACATTAAACTGCCTTGCCAATAAGTCTTTCATTTTGAACCATTACTTAGTGAAAAATCGACAAAAACATTTCTTTACTACTAATAGAATCTGATAATGAAACATTTCAATTATAATCAGATGGGGAAGGAGAACACTTCAAACTTAGCTTTTTCCAGATATTTAAGGAGAAAATTGTTTAGTCTTACCCATGAATTCGATTCCCAAGTGATCTGCTACACCAGTCAGCAAGCAAGGGAGGGAAAAAAGGAAAAGAAAACAAGATTAGAAAAAATTCCATATGAAAACCAATGCTTATAAGACAGCCCTTTCAAGGCAAAGAATGTGTCTCAGTTCCAAACACTGTGTTTGCTTGAGAAAAAAAAAAAAAAAAAAAATTACAGATTGCCAACAATGAGGAGTGTTCTGAGCACTGATTGGCATTCCCCAAAGCCTGGAACTTTAGGTGGAATATTATTGCATCAGTTACCAAGTACACAAAGTACAAATTTAGCCCCCCCCCAAAAAAAAAAATAAAAAAGAAAGGAAAATATGTTCACACAAAAAATATCTGGTACTAAAGGTATCTTTAGAATTTATGGTATTTTATGTAGAATAACGACATGTTCAACAAAAACTTATTTGGACCTCTGCATTATGAATAAGTAAGTAAAGAACTTCTGAATGACAGGCCTTCAGCAGGTGCTTACAGCTTCACGCAAAAGCAATGGTGTTAGATTCTTTTTTATTTTATTTGTTAGATGAGACAACTGCACTTGAACGAGATAAAAAAAATCTTACACAGGCCCCCAAAAGATGAGGCAGATCCAGGTTACAAATCAAGTCGATCTGACCCATAAGTCCTATGACTATTGAACTTGACAGTTTTTCCTATCAAAAATGAATGACAAATGTGTCTGTATCTGCTTTATATACATGTGGACAACAAACCAATTTCACCAGCTAATGTCTGTCTGTGATAAGGAGCATGAAAAACTGGGCCTGCCTATGGCCAGTCATTCAACCTTACAGGTCTGTTTATTTAAATGGCACTTTCTTTTAATCATTCAATTATTCACTCATTCACTTTTTAAATTCATCACATTATTTAGTGATTGTTTCTGTTGTAGTGATATAATTCTTAAATGAGAATAAATGAAAACAAAAGGCATTGCTATAATTACATTCATTTCCAAAATTAATTGTTGGACTCCCTTTTGTGAATTCTCTATCAAGCAAAGCTTTTAGCTTTCCTTTTTAGAAAACACATATTTAGTTATCTTGAATATTTTAGTTCTTTTCCTATTTGAAAATAATTATTTTTTAAAAAATTTCATTATCGTAAAATATATATAACAGAATTTGTCACTTTAACTATTTTTAAATGTACAATTCAGTGACATTAATTACATTGAAAATGTTGCACAGGCATCACCACTATATTTCCAAAACTTTTTCATTACCCCAAAGAGAAACTGCATTCACTAAGCAATAATTTCCCATTTCCCCCTCCCCATGGCCCCTGATAACTTCTGATCCACTTTCTGTCTCTATAAATTTGCCTGTAAATCGTTCATTTGTAAATGATTAAGGCCTATTTTAAGTGATAATGTCTCATATCAAAAAATGTTGACATCATCAAAATGGCGGCGTGAGGTGAGCCTCTGGAAATATCCCCTAGAATTTACAACAAATTAAACAGCTATAACTCCACAAAGGACTCCCTGCACAGGAGACAGGCAAGACGAAGAGGCCCACTACTGAATTCACCTAAAGGTGGGCAAATTGCTCGAGCGGGGGAGGAGGGAATGGAGAACTGAGGAGACGGGGCCGCGGGGCACAGGACACAGACGTAGCTCAGTGCTCCCAGCTTGCTGCATCCGGAACTACCGCAGCTACAGGAGATGGAAGAACTCGGCCTGCTAGGGCTCCGTTTATGGCCCACAGGGCTGAGGGGACATAAACAGAGCCCTAGCAGTTCGAGGGACAGCATATAACACAGCTGAACCCAACGCTCATGGCAGAGACCTTGGAACAAAGACTGAGGGAAGAAGGCTGAAAATGGTGGTTTAAGCCCTTACTGCTGCAGAGAACAGAAGCCATAGGCACTGAGACTAGCCGCCCGCTCCCTACCCTCCCACAGCTCGCCCCGCCCCCACCTGCCCAGTGCTAGAAGCAGAACAGTAGCAGTGTCAGATCAAAAGAACAGAATATTTGCAGTTCTGAGAACTGTGGTCCACAGACACAGATTTGCAGCCCAACTAGTTCTGGCAAAGGGGAGGGAGCTGTGGAAGCAGGACCGGCTGTGGTGGTGGTCACCACCATTCCTCTGGGCCACCTCTCACAACTCACCCCGCCCCTGTCCCCACCTATCTGGGTGGATCCCTGCAGGCGTAAACAGAGCTGCTGAAACACAAGGGCTCTGAATCTGGTGCAAGAAGAGCTTTGGAACTTCAGAAGCTCTCCACATTCCCCCCACAGAGGCAGCACCCTATGACCAAGGCGAACTGTTTATAGAGGAGAAGCCCACCTGCCAGGGAATCCTGCCATTGTGAAAGAAGCTGGAATAGTGCAGAGAAAACATGGCACTACATTGTGAGAGAGAAAAAAGGGCTGCAGTTGGAGAGAAAATAAAACATTCTACCAACACGTACTGGAAAACAAAAGAAAGACCTCTTCCTATCAACCTGTTGCAGAAGCCACTCCTGTAGATGTCTAGGAAGAGAAATAATAAATCAGTAATTGCCATGAATAACCAAGGCAACAAGACAGTTCAGAAAGAAAGTGAAAAGTCTCCAGAAAATGAACTTAAAGATATGGAAATATGTGACTTAAATGACAGAGAATTCAAGATGGCAGTTCTGACAAAACTCAATGAGATGCAAGAAAACACAGATAGGCAGTTTAATGAACTGAGAAACACAATCAAAGAACAACATGAGCATTTTACGTAAGAGACTACAATTTAAAAAAAGAACCAAATAGAATTTCTGGAGATTAAGAACTCAATAGAATAAATTAAGAATGAAACAGCCAGCTTAGGGAGTAGAGTTCACCAGATGGAGGAAAGAATCAGAGACATAGAAGATAGAAACTTGGAAATGACAAAGATGGAAGAAGAAAGAGACTTAAAAGAAATGAAAGAACTCTACAAGAACTTTCTGACTCCATCAGAAAGAGCAATATAAGAATAATGGGCATACCAGAAGGAGAAGAGAGAAGGGAACAGGGAATGTACTCAAACAAATAGTCAACGAGAACTTTCCAAATTTGTGGAAAGAACTGGATCTTCAAATCCAAGAAGCAAATAGAACACCTGATTACCTCAACCCCAACAGGCCTTCTCCAAGGCACATTGTATTGAAGCTGTCAAAAATCAACGACAAAGAAAGAATCCTCAAGGCAGCCAGGGAAAAGAAGAAAAGATGGTAACCTACAAAGGAAAGCCCATTAAATTATCATCAGATTTTTCAGCAGATACTCTACAAGCCAGGAGGGAGTGGAACCAAATATTCAAACTATTGAAAGAGACAAATTATGAGCCAATAATATATCCAGCAAAGATATGCTTTAGCTATGAAGGAGGAATAAAGACTTTTCCAGACATACAGAAGCTGAGGAAATTTCTAAAGCATGACCTGCACTATAAGAAATATTAAAAGAAGCTATTTGATCACCATCAACAGGGACAATTTGTGGCAACGAAAACGTAAAAAGGGGAAGGAGAGTAAAGGTTTGAACCAGAAAATGGGAATGGAGAAAGAAAGCATGCTGAAGAAAATGGAATACTCTATGTATGAAACTTTCTTTTACATAAATTTAATGGTAACCACTCAAAAAAAAATCCAGAACTGAAATATATACTCTGATAAAACAAGAAAGAGAAGAAAACATCATAGAATACCACCACACAGAAATAATAGAGAACAACAAAAAGGCAAAGTAACAATGGTGTCACAATCTTACCAGAAAACTAAAGATAGAATGATAGGAAATCCTCACATATTAATAATCACCCTAAATGTAAATGGAATGAACTCACCAATAAAAAGGCACAGAGTAGCAGATTGCATCAAAAAACTAAACCCAACCATATGCTGTCTCCAAGAGATACATCTCAGCTACAAGGACAAGCATAGACTCAAAGTGAAAGGGTGGAAATTGACACTCCAAACAAATGGTATCCAGAGAAAATCAGGTGTAGCCATAATGATATCAGATGAAATACACTTCAGGGTGAAAAAGGTAACAAGGGACAAAGATGGACATTTCATAGTGTTAAAGGGGACTATACAACAAGAAGACATAACAGTCATCAATATTTATGCCCCCAATCAGGGAGCACCAAAATATACCAAGCAACTACTAACAGAACTAAAGGGAGAAATTGACCAAAACACAATTATACTAGGAGACTTAAATACATCATTAACAGCTATGGATAGATCATCCAAACAGAAAATAAATAACGAAATAGAGCCCTAAAGGACACATTAGATGAAGTATACATAATTGACATTTATAGAGCACTTCATCCTAAAACATCAGACTATACATTTTTTTCTAGTGTATGTGGAACATTCTCAAGGATAAACCATATATTGGGACATGAAACTAACCTCAGCAAATTTAAGAAGATTGAAATCATACCAAGCATATTCTCTGATCACAAGGCTTTAAAATTGGATATCAACTGCAAAAAGAAAGCAGGAAAAAACACAAATACATGGAGATTAAACAACATACTTTTAAAGAACGACTGGGTCAAAGAAGAAATTAGAGGAGAGATCAAAAGATACATAGAAACAAATGACAATGAAAATACATCCTACCAAAATTTTTGGGATGCAGCGAAAGCAGTTTTAAGAGGGAAATTTATCTCATTACAGGCCTATCTCAAGAAACAAGAAAACTCCCAAATAAATAACCTCATGTTACACCTTAAAGAACTAGAAAAAGAAGAACAAGTGAAACCCAAGGTCAGCAAAAGAAAGGAAATAACAAAAATTAGAGCAGAAGTAAATGAAATAGAGAACAAAAAGACAATAGAAAAGATTAATGTGACAAAGAGCTGGTTCTTTGAAAAGATTAACAAAATTGACAAACCCTTGGCTAGACTCACTAAGATAAAAAGAAAGAAGACACTAATTAACAAAATCAAAAATGAAAAAGGGGAAGTTATCACGGACACCACAGAAATACAAAGGATCATCCAAGAATACTATGAAAGACTATATGCCACCAAATTCAATAACCTAGAAGAAATGGACAGGTTCTTAGAAACATATAGCCTTCCAAGGCTGAACCATGAAGAACTGGAAAATCTAAACAGACTGATCACCAGTAACAAAATTGAATCACTCATCCAAAACCTTCCCAGAAGCAAAAGTCCAGGACCAGATGGCTTCACTAGTGAATTCTACTAAACCTTCAAAGAGGATCTAATACCAATCCTGCTCAAACTCTTCCCAAATATTGAAGAAGAGACAGTACTCCCCAACTTATTTTATGAGGCATACATTACCCTGATACCAAAACCTGGTAAGGACAAAACAGAAAAGAAAACTACAGATCAATATCTCTGATGAATACAGATGCAAAAATCCTAAATAAAGTTCTAGCAAATCAAATACAACAATCCATTAACAAGATTATTCATCACGACCAAGTGGGGTTCATCCCCAAGGCACAAGGATGGTTCAACATCCACAAATCCATCAATGTGATACATCACATAAACAAAATAAAGGACAAAAATCATATGATTATATCAATTGATGCAGAAAAAGCATTTGACAAGGTACAACATCCATTTATGATTAAAACACTTAATAAAATAGGTATAAAAGGAAAATACCTTAACATAATAAAGGCCATATATGACAAACCCTCAGCTAATCTCATAATTAACAGTGAAAATCTGATGCCCTTTGCTCCAATGTTCAGGAGCACGAGCGGGCTGTCGCCTACCACCTCTGCTTTTCAACATAGTGTTGGAAGTCTTCACCAGAGCAATCAGGCAAGAGAAATAAATAAAAGGCATCCAAATTGGGAATGAAGAACTTAAATTGTCACTCTTTGCAGATGACATGATGCTGTATATAGAAAACCCTAAAGGCTCCACCAAAAAGCTATTAGAAACAATCAATGAATACAGTAAAGTTGCTGGCTACAAAATCAATGTACAAAAGTCCATTGCTGACCTGAAACCCACAGATAGTGGTTGAACAATGAGAGGGACTTCTCCGTGGTGGAGGTCCTCCCAGAAGAGGGAGGGGACCCAGCCCAAGACCAGGCTCCCCTGCCCGGGGTCCTTGCCAGGAAGAGGAGTTCCCACAATATCTGGCAGTGAAAATCAGCAAGGACTTTGTCTGCCCATCCCAGTGAGAACGAAGGCAGGTGGAAACCCAGACATCCTCTGAAAGTGCCCACACACAGACTCACTCACTTGCAAACACTAACTGGGTCTCCGGTGGAGGGGCAGCAACTCAAGAGGCACCACAGACATACAGGGAAAGATTGAGTTGTGTGATGGTTAAAGGGACAGCAACCACTATCCCTGTGTGGACGTGCCTCACATGTAGCCTATAGGAGGGCACCATCTTTTCCATGTTGAACCCACCCACAAAAAGCCAAATCTGAGAACTTGAGCATTGGTCTGGTAAATTCTGCATGGGCTACCCACCTTGGTGACATCCTATGCCCCGCCCCACACAGCTAGTACTCCATCACCAGGGGCACTCTCTGATCTACTGAGTGGCCGGTGTCATCCCACAAGCTGTGGAAGCTTTTTTAGCGCGGATGGCCTACGGCAGGCCAGGTAACTTTTGGTGGTGCAAGAACTGAATCTGCATTAACTCTGTGAAAACCACTGGCCCCCCTTGTGACTCCCTGGGACCCCACCCTGACCAGCTAGTGCTGCATCGCCAAAAGCACTCTCAACACCGGGTCAGCCAGCGCAGCCCACGAACCTAAGGAGACTCTTTCAATTACTGAAACTTACAAGCAGCTGGCAGGTTGCAATAGGCCTACGGGGCCCTGGGACTTTTACTAAGTTGCTCCATGCTCCAGGCCCAATACTGGTGTCAGCCATCCTTTGTTCACTGTGAGGCCACACCCAAATACCTCCAGGTCCAGCACAGGAAGCAGCCAATCACATATAGCATTGAGGCTCCTACCAGGTAGCCCCAGGCCAGTCACAGGCAAGGCTGAAATTGGCCTGCATGGGCGTCTCTCTTAAGAGATACAAGAAAGAACACACCTAGAGGCCAGTGTCAGACCAAACCAGAGCACTACCTGGTTAGCTGCACAAGTGACCGCCCGTTGGGCACAAGTGCCCATGGGGGAGAATCCTCCTCTGAGGGGTCAGTCCCCACACAGCAGCTCAAATACTGTGGGCATAGCCAATCCTCACAGTCAGTCAGTCTGAGAGTCAAACCCACCCACTGACACACCAAAAGCAATCAAGGCTCAATTACAACAGGAGGATACACACAACACACTCAAGGGACACTCCTAGAACATACACACAGGTGATCAGGGAGACTGTGCCACTGGACTACACAGGACACTTACTACCTAAGGCAAAGACTGAGAGACATAGGAGATCTACATAATAAATAGAACAATCACAGAGGGGCAGCCAGAATGAGAAAACAAGGAAACATGTCCCAAACAAAACAACAGGAGAAACCTCCAGAAACAGAGCTAAATGAAATTGGAGGCAACCAACAAACCAGAGACAGAATTTAAAACACTGGTTATAAGAATGCTTTAGGAACTTAGTGAGAATTTCAACAAAGAGATAGTAAGCATAAAGAAAGACATAAAAACCATAAAAAAGAACCAATCAGAAATAAACAAAATACAACAACTGAAATGAAGAATACACTAGAAGGAATAAACAGCAGATTAGATGAAGTGGAGGATCGAGTCAGTGATTTAGAAGACAAGGTACAAGAAAACACCCAATTGGAACAACAAAAAGAAAAAAGAATTTAAAGAATGAAGATAGTTTTAGGGACCTCTGGGACAACATCAAGCATAACAACATTTGCATTATAGGAGTATCAGAAGGAGATGAGAGGCAGCAAGGAATCAAGAACCTATTTAAAACAACAACAACAACAACAAAAACCAAAAAAACTGAAAACTACCCTAACCTGGTGAAGGAAATAGACATACAAACCCAGGAAGTACAGAGAGTCCCAAACAAGATGAACCGAAACAGGCCCACACCAATACATATCAAAATTAAAATGGCAAAGTTTAAAGATAAAGAAAGAATCCTAAAAGCAGCAAGAGAAAGACAACTAGCTACTTACAAACGTGTTCCCATAACACTCTCAGCTGGTTTCTCAACAGAAATTTTGCAGGTCAGAAAGGAGTGGCAGGAAATATTCAAAGTGACAAAAAACGAGGGCCTACAACCAAGACCACAACCAAGAAATAGCCCAGAAATAAATCCATGCTTATGTGGTCATTTAAACTATGACATAGGATACAAAAACATACAATGGGGTAAAGATAGTCTATTCAATAAATGGTACTGGGAAAACTGGACAGATACATTCAAAAATTGAAAGTGGACAACCTTCTTACGTCATATACAAGAATAAACTCAAAGTGGATTAAAGACTTAAATGTAAGACTCCAAAACCATAATATTCCAAGAAGAAAATACAGGAAGTAAACTCTCAGACATTACCTTTAATAATATTTTTACCTATGTATCTCCTTAGACGGGGAAACAAAAGAAAAAAATAAATGACTGGAACTACATCAAACTAAAATATCTTTTCACAGCAAAGGAAACTGTCAACAAAACTAAAAGACGTCCTACTGAATGGGAGAAGATATTTGCCAACAATACATATGATAAGGGCTTAATATCCAAAATTTATAAAAGACTCATATAGCTTAACACCAAAAAAAACCCAAACAATCCAATTAAAAAATTGGCAGAGGACCTGAATAGACATTCCTCTAAAGAGGACATACACACGGCCAAAAGACATATGAAAAGATGCTCAACATCACTAATTATCAGAGAAATGCAAACAAAAACCACAATGAGACACCACCTCACTCTGTCAGAATGGCCATCATCAATCAACAAACAAGTGTTGGTGAGGATGTGGAGAAAAGGGTACCCTTGTGCACTATTAATGGGATTGCAAGTTGGTGCAGCCACTATGGAAAACAGTATGGAGGTTCTTCAAAATATTAAAAATGGAACTACCTTATGACCCAGCAATTCCACTCCTGGGTCCAAAGAAATCCAAAACACTAATTTGAAAAAAAAGGTATGTACCCCTGTGTTTACTGCAATGCTATTAACAATAGCCAAGATATATAAACAACAGAAATGCTCATTAATAGATGATTGGATAAAGAAATTGTGGTATTTATATAATGGAGTATTACTCTGCCATGGAAAAGAATGAAATCTACCATTTGCAACAGCATGTATTTAAGTGAAATAAATCAGACTGAGAAAGACTACTACCATATGATCTCACTTACATGTGGAATCTAAAGAACAGCGTAAACAAAACAGAAATAGACACATAGACACAGAGAACAAACTGATGGTTGCTAGATGGGAGGAAGGTTGGTGGATGGGCGACAAAGGTAAAGGGATTAGGAAGTACAAATTGGTAGTCACAAAACAGTCATGGGGATGTGAAATACAATATGGGGAATATAGTTAATAATGTTGTAAAAACCATATATGGTGTCAGATGAGTGCTAGGTTTATCGGGTGGGTCACTTCATAAATTACATAAATCCCTAACTACTGTGCTGTACACCTGAAACTAATACATAATAATATTGAATGTCAATTATCATATATATGGTCATGGGATGTAAAGTACAGCACAGGGAATATAGTCAATGGTATATAGTCAATGGTAGTGTAATAACTATGTATGGTGTCAGATAAGTAGTAGACTTGTGGGGGTGGGTAAATGTCTAAGCATTACGTTGTTTTGCACATCTGAAATAGATAGATAGATAGATAGATAGATAGATAGATAGATAGATAGATAGATAAAGTTTTTTCATAAAGCTGGAACAGAAGGTGCAGAAAGGAAATTCGGAAAAGAAAGTATATAGAAGTATGGAAAGAGAGCACCTCAAATAGTGGAGCACAGTTGTTCAGTGATATGACTGGGCGACTAGAAAGTCATTAGCCTTAGCCTGATTGAACAACAACTTTCTAGTGGAGCTGAGATGGCTCCGAAATGGTTGAATGTCTGTTGCCTGTTTTGTCAGTGAGTATAACCAATGGTAGCTCTTCATTCTTCCCACGACCTCGGCTGTTCCTCCTCTATATGAGACATGGAGAATTGGGCTTTGTAAGTATGGAGATTGCACTGAGAAGTGTGTAGCATGTTTGATAATTTTGAAGTCAACCTCAATACTTTAAGCCACAATGAAGTCATGACTAGTGGAAGAGACAGAAATCAGAATTTCAAATTATTCAAACACTGAAAGGTGTAAGTAGAAGTCTTAAGGACAAAGAAATCTATCTTCACTTAACAGCAGAAAAGTTACATCTAATTATTAGAGTTGTAATTCTCAGAAATTCTATTAAGCAAGGTGGCACATACATTATTGGATTTTATAGGGAAATTGCTCATTAATTTTTATAATGACATCCATGAAAACTGACATCACTGAAACATACAAGTAAAAAGTTAGATCTTATTTGAAAACTCTCACATGGATACACGCTCATGTACCTTTCCATTCTTTTATTAAAATTTTAAACACTGCAGTCATCATTGCAGGTTTAAACATACTAATAGGCTTTGTATCATATAAAAGGATCACTAAAAATCCATGAAGAGGACAACAGAAAAGTAATTAATTTTGTCAATTGAGTAATACACAGAACATAAACCACAATGTTTTGCATAACACTTAACTGGCTATTTCTTAAAGCACACAGGCTTCCTGGGGATATTCAAGCCTCCATGAAAACATCAAGAGGGATGTGGTGAGAATTAATCAATTAATCATCCATTTATGCATTCACTCCACAAATCATGTGCAAAGAGCTACATAAATCCTGGGCAGAAGAGGAGGCACAGACCTGAAGGAAAACCAGTTTGATTTCCCCTATGGCATATATCAGAATGTATGATTTCCATCTCTTTAACATTTTGATTAACTTTTATATGTAAAAATTGTAGTTCTTTTGGAATATTCACACCTTTTGGTGATCTAATAATAGCTAATGTTTACTGAGCACTTACTACATGCCAGGAACTGCTTAAGTACTACTTGCAGAAACTTAGGAGACAAGATTGCCATTATTCTCATTTTACACATGAGGAACAGAGGCACAGAAATGTGAAGAGATTTCCCCAAGACTGCACTGCTGGTAAGTGGTGGAAACCCAATAGGGCCTGAACAGCTTGACTTTTAGCCATCTGTATACTCAGGGTTTACATATGCCCTCCCAATGAAGGAAAAAATATATTTTTTTACAACATTATCAGGTAATAAGATATTCAGGGAGGAATTATTTAACCCACTTAAGAGAACAAATTGTTTTCAAGTATCCTCAAGCACTGTAGAAGCAGTTCTTATTTCCTTGCTCACCCCTAGTTTATTGATGAAGTACCACATACAAGCTAGGTGGCGGGAGGTTCTCTTTCTCCAAGGAACCATCTGGCAAATCATTAATATTTCTTCCTTGGTTACTAGGGAGATTTCTTCATGTCAAAGTTGGCCCAATTGAAGTTATTTGCTTGTACATACAGCAAGGGATATATAGAGTTGGGTCTGAATATGTGCCAGAGTTTGAAGAAAATAATCTTAAAATCGGCAATGTGTTTAACAAATGGCAGCGCCTCTGCTGCAGACCTGAAACATTATTAAGATTTGAAGTCTGGTAGGTGACTGGGGAGACTCACTTAATATTCTAGAAATAACAAACTCCTGGAAATTCAAGCCTGCATGCTTCTACCTTGTCCCTGTTTCCTTGCATGTGAGCAATTGAAAGGCTCTTGTTTCTATGTTAGACAATCAGGGGCTACTAACAGTTCCTTCATTGTAAGCAGGGTGAAGAAAAGCAAGCAAACTGAATCCTTGATTTGATGCTAATTTCAGGGCGAGAGGAGACAGGTTGTTATCCAGCCTATGATAACACTGCAGTGTATCACTGAGACAGGGAAACATGAATATAAGTTTCAGTGTCATCCCTATATTGAAAGTAATTGAATAAGGCAATTTTAACATAGAATAGCACAAAATTTGATCATTTAAACTCAGGTTCCATGGGATGTAGAAAAATATATTACATCAAAATATTGTTCTGTGTTTTAAAAAGTTAGAATACTGGCTTTATTAAAGTACAACAGGCTTCTCTACTGCAAGCATACCTAAAAGGGAGAGAGTGACGTCATAGGAATGGCGGCAGTGGAGCGCACTTTTTGAGTTCTCCTCTGGATCTTATCACAAACAGGACATCTATAACCTATCAAAGGACTCTCTGCTCATCATGCAGGACAGCTAAAAGACTCGTGCAAGGATTACTTGAAGGTGGGCAAATTGGGTGAGCAGGGGGAGAAGGAAGGGAGCAGAGAGGAGACGCAACCCGCATCTGTGGCTATGGGAAGGCAGCCGGCATCTGCAGCTGCAGAGACGCAGGGGATCCCAGGACAGAACACAAAACACAAAAGCCAGGAGGTGGGCTCTTTCCCTGCGTCCCACACCTGATCTCTCCCACTGAGGGGGCAGCATATCCAGCATTTGAGGCAATAACCACAGTGAGACCTGCAGTTGGGCCCTAGGCCGGACAAAGGACACAAACTCCATATCTGGGCCCCTCCCACCACTCTTCCAATCCTACCCCTGCCCTTCCAGAGACTTAAACTGGCCCCTGAACTGAGGAGGAATGTGTCAGATTACAGAGGAGCCTTAGTGCTCAGGCTCTGGGAAGACCAGCGTGCAGCTCTGACCCAGGGAAGAGGCTGGGAAGAGTGTGATTTTTGCTGGGCTAGGAGAGAAAAGACTCCTCCACCCCCCCCACCACCTTTTCTGGCCTGCGGGAAGGGTGTGACACGAATGGACTGGGAGAGAGAAGACCTCTCCATCCCCAGCCCCCACCCTTTCTGGCCAGCCTAGGGCAGGGAAATTACAACTGCAGAGGCACTCCCAGGGGTCAGCGGTAAGCAGCAGACGCAGCTCTGTGCTTTCAGCAGCTCAGAAATCTCCTGCCCGCCACACACACACACACACACACACACACACACACACTCACACACTGAAGAAGTGCCCTAAGACTCAGGAGAACTGGGCACAGGGCTGGTGGTGCTACTCTCGGTGCACATATGTGCAGGCAAGAGCAGAAAGTGCACTGACTTTGTAGAAACTACCATCCAAATCCCTCAGCCCCACTCATTTAAATCTGTAGTTCCAACGTCAATCTGGGCACCAGGTGACTGGCTCTGCCTGCACAATATGCAGAGGACTCTTTGGTACAGCAGAGGACAACCTGGAGATTACTTGGTGGGCTTAAGCCAAGACTGGTGCTGCTTTTTGTTTCATTTTGTTTTGTCTTTATATTTTTGATATCTTTGCCTGTGTTGAGTGGGGGTTGTCGGTTGTCATTACATGTGAAAGTATTTGATTTTTTCTTTGTTGTTGTTGTTGTTGTTGTTGTTGTGCTTGGTGATTTGCTTTGTTCTGAAATTGCCCTATCAGGGACCAGCTTAAGAGACACAAGATTCAACATACCCAGAGGCCAACTCCAGACCAAACCAGAGTACTACCGGGTTTGACCAACAAGTGATACACCCAGAGGGACTTCTCTACAGGCACAAGAGCCCATAGAGGCCAAACCACATTTAAGTGGTCAACCCTCATGCAGCAGAACACCCTGTGTTGGGCAGAACCAAGTCTCACAACTAGTCAGCCTAGGAGTTAACCCCACCTACTCACAAGTGAAAAACAATTAAAGATCTTCTTTAACAGGACAATATACACAACATAAGAGTCACCTTTGGAGCACACGCAGGGGAGAAGAACGAAGTAGTGCAAGTCAAATATAAAGGACACATACTACATAAGGTAACCCAGCAAGAACTAAGAACTCTAGAGGATCTACCGAATACATCGAAGCAAACACAGAGAGTCAGCCAGAATGGGGAAACAAAGAAATATATCTCAAATAAAAGAACAGAAGAAACCTCCAGAAATGGAATCAAATGAAACAGAGGTAACCAACCTATCAGAGACAGAGTTCAGAACACTGATGATAAGAATGTTTAAGGAGCTTAGAGACGACATAAAGAAGGATAGAGAAATCATAATGAACAACCAGTTAGAACTAAAGAACACAACTACTGAAATAAAGAACTCACTTGAAGGAATTAACAGCAGGTTAGATGAAGCAGAGGATTGAATCAGCAACTTAGAAGACAAGTTAGCAGAAATCACCCAAACAGAACAACAGAAAGAAAAAAGAATAAAAACCAATGAAGATGGTTTAAGAGACCTCTGGGATAACATCAAGCGCAACAACATGCGCATCATAGGAATACCAGAAGGTGAAGAGAGGAAGCAAGGGATTGAGAACATATTTGAAGTAATAATGTCTGAAAACTTCCCTAACCTGATGAAGGAAACCAACATACAAGCCCAGGATGTGTAGAGAGTTCCAACCAGGATAAACCCAAACAGGCCCACACCAAGACACATTATACTTAAAATGGCAAAGGTTAAAGACAAAGAAAGAAACCTAAAAGCAGCAAGAGAAAGACAGAGGGTTACATACAAGGGAACTCCCATAAGACTATCAAATGACTTTTCTGCAGAAACATTGAAGGCCAGGAGGGAGTGGCAGGAGATACTCAAAGTGATGGAAAACAAAGGCCTACAACCTAGATTGCTTTATCCAGCAAGGACGTCATTTAAAGTTGATGGACAGATAAAGAGCTTCCCGGAAAAGAATAAGCTAAAGGAATTTATAACCAAGCCAGCATTGCAAGACATACTAAAAGGACTTCTGTAACTAGAAGAAAGATGAAAACTAACTACAAATTTTAAAATGGCAACAACTATGTACCTATCAATAATCACTTTAAATGTAAATGGATGAAATGCTCCAATCAAGAGACATAGGGTGGCTGAGTGGATAAGAAAGCAAGACCCTTGTATATGCTGTATAAAAGAGACTCACCTCAGATCAAAAGACACACACAGGCTGAAAGTGAAGGGTTGGAGTAAGATATTTCATGCAAATGGAAATGAGAAAAAAGCCGGAGTTGCAATGCTTATAGCTGACAAAATAGACTTTAAAATTAAGAACATATTAAAAGACAAAGATGGGCACTATATAATAATAAACGGATCGATCTGACAAGAGGACATAACCCTAGTAAACATCTGTGCACCCAACATAGGAGCACCTAAATATATGAAATAGATATTGACTGACATAAAGACAGAGATCAACAGTAACCCTATCATAGTAGGGGACTTCAACATACCTCTGACAACAAGGGACAGGTCTTCCAGACAGAAAATCAATATGGAAAAAACAGCTTTACATGACACATTGGACCACTTGGATTTAATCGATATTGTCAGAGCATTTCACCCCAATGCTGCAGAATACACGTTCTTCTCAAGTGCACATGGAACATTCTCCAAGATAGACCATATGTTAGGCCACAAATCAAGACTTGATTAATTTAAGATAATTGAAATCATACCAATTGTCTTCCCTGACCACAGTGCTATGAAATTAGAAATGAACTACAGGAAAAAAACTGGAAGACACACCAATTCATGGGAGCTGAATAACATGTTACTAAATAATGAATGGGTCAACCAGGAGATCAAGGAAGAAATCAAAAGATATCTTAACACAAACAAAAGTGAAAACACGACAACCAAAAATCTATGGGATGCCATGAAAGCAGTCCTAAGAGGGAAATTCATAGCATTGCAGGCCTACCTAAAGAAACAAGAAACATCACTAATCAACAGTTTATCTTCACACTTACGGGATCTGGGAAAAAAAGCAGCAAAATAAAAAAAAATAATTAAAAGCTTTCATTTAAAAAAATGCTTAATAAAATAGCAAAATAAAAAAAAAAAGCATTCATTTAAAAAAAAGAGAGAGAGGACCCAAATTAATAAAATCAGGAATGAAAGAGGAGAAGTGACAAGAGACACCGCAGAAATACAAAAAATTTTAAGAAATTACTATGAGTAACTATATGCCAACAAATTTGACAATCTGGAAGAAATGGACGATTTTCTAGAAGCATACAACATTCCAAGGCTTTCTCAGGAAGAAACAGAAAACCTGAATAGATTGATTACCACCAGGTAAATTGAATCAGTAATCAACAGTCTCCCAACAAACAAAAGCCCTGGACCAGATGGCTTTACAGGTGAATTTTACAAAATGTTCAAAAAAGAACTATCACCTATTCTCCTCAAGCTCTTCCAAAAAATCCAGAAGGAGGGAAGACTCCCAAACACTTTTTACGAAGCCACTATCACCCTGAACCCAAAATCAGACAAAGACACCACAAAAAAAGAAAACTACAGGCCGATATCTCTAATGAATATAGATGGAAAAATCCTCAACAAAATATTAGTGAACAGAATTCAGCAATATATTAAAAAGATCATACACCATGATCAAGTGGGATTCATCCTTGGTATGCATGGGTGGTTCAATATCTGCAAGTCAATTAATGTGATATACCACATTAACAAAATGAAAAATAAAAATCACATGATCATATCAATAGATGCAGAAAAAGCATTTGATAAAATCCAGCAGCCATTTATGATAAAAACCCTTAAGAAAGTAGGAATAGAGAGATCATATCTCAACATAATAATGGCCATACA
Source organism: Rhinolophus sinicus (assembly GCF_057876585.1). Classification (NCBI taxonomy): domain Eukaryota; kingdom Metazoa; phylum Chordata; class Mammalia; order Chiroptera; family Rhinolophidae; genus Rhinolophus; species Rhinolophus sinicus. Next base: position 58,311,356 of record NC_142515.1, on the reverse strand, counting down.
TGATAAACCCACAGCTAACATCATACTCAATGGGGAAAAGCTAAAACCATTCCCCTTAAGATCAGGACTAAGGCAAGGTTGCGCACTTTCTCCACTTCTATTCAACATAGTGCTGGAAGTTCTAGCCAGAGCAATCAGACAAGGAAAATAAACAAAAGGCATCCAAATCGGTAAGGAGGAAGTAAAATTGTCATTATATGCAGATGACATGATACTATATATAGAGAACCCTGAAGACTCCACCAAGAAACTATTAGAGCTGATAGATGAATTTAGTAAAGTAGCAGGATACAAAATTAATATTCAGATATCAGTTGCATTTGTATATACCAATAATAAAACATCAGAAGGACAAATTGTAAAAACAATCCCATTTACAATTGCTCCAAAGACTATAAAATACCTGGGAATAAATTTAACCAAAGAAGTAAAAGATCTCTACTCAGAAAATTATAAGACACTGAAGAAAGAAATGAAAGAAGATACAAATAGATGGAAACACATACCATGTTCATGGATAGGAAGAATTAATATAGTTTAATGTCCATACTGCCTAAGGCAATATTCATAGTCAACGCAATTCCTATCAAACCACCAACAACGTTTTTCACAGAAATAGAACATATAATCCTAAAACTTATATGGGACCATAAAAGATCCCGGATAGCCACAGCAATCTTGAGAAATAAGAACAAAGTGGGAGGTATAACAATACCTGACATCAAATTATACTACAAGTCTACAGTAATCAAAACAGCATGGTACTGGCATAAAAACAGACACATAGATCAATGGAACAGAATAGAGAGTCCAGAAATAAATCTATGCCTATATGACCATTTAATCTATGACAATGGAAGCAAGAATGTATGGTGGGGTAAAGAGAGTCTATTCAATAAAAAGTGCTGGGAAACCTGGACAGACGCATGCAAAAAAATGAAGCTGGACCACCTCCTTACACCATATACAAAAATAAATTCAAAATGACTTAAAGACTTAAATGTAAGATCTGAAACCATAAAATTCCTAGAAGAAAATATAGGAAGAAACTTCATAGACATTACCCAGAGTGCGAGGGAAGTAAGAGAAAAAATAAACCTGTGGGATTACATCAAACTGAAAAGTTTTTTCACAGCAAAGGAAACCATCAAGAAAACAAAAAGGGACCCTACTGAATGGGAAAAGATATTTGCCAATGATATATCTGATAAGGGGTTAATATCACAAATTTATTAAAAACTCACTCAACTCAACTCCAAAAAAACAAACAACCCAATTAAAAAATGGGCAGAGGACATGAAGAGATATTTTTCTAAAAAGGACATACAGATGGCAAACAGATATATGAAGAAATACTCAACCTCACTAACCATCAGAGAAATGCAAATAAAAACCACAATGAGATACCAACTTACCCCAGTCAAAAGGGCTATCATCAATTAATCAACAAACAACAAGTGTTGGTGTGGATGTGGAGAAAAGGGAACCCTTGTGCACTGTTGGTGGGATTGCAGATTGGTGCAGCCACTATGGAAAACAGTATGGAGGTATTTCAAAAATCTGAAAATGGAACTACCTTATGATCCAGCAATTCCACTCCTAGGTATCTATCTGGAGAAATCCAAAACTCTAATTCAGAAAAATTTGTGCACTCCTATGTTTAGTGCAGCACTATACACAATAGCCAAGACATGGAAACAACCAAAATGCCCATCGGTAAATGACACGATTAAGAAACTGTGGTACATTTATACAACAGAGTATTACACAGCCATAAAGAAGAAAGAAATCTTACCATTTGCAACAACATGGATGGACCTAGAGAACATTATGTTAAGTGAAATAAGTCAGACAGAGAAAGACTAATACCATATGATCTCACTTATATGTGGAATCTAAAGAAAAGAATAAATGAATGAACTAATCAGAAACAGTTTTGGAGACATAGAGGAAAAACTGAGGGTTGCTAGATTGGTGGGGGGGTGATAAGGGGGAAGGTGAGGGGATTAGAAATTAATTTGGGGAATGTAATCGATAATGTTGTAAAGATTTTGTAGGGTATCCTATGGACACATGTCCCATTTGGGAGACCACGTCAGGGATGATGTAGATGCCTGATCACTGCACTATACACCTGAAGCTGAACAATAATGAATGCCAACTATAATTATATATATATATATATATATATATATATATATATATATATATATATATATATATATATATATGCTTACAAGAAGCGGAGTACAGCATTAGGAATAGAGACAGTGGAAATTTAATGGCTCAGTGGGATGTCAGAGGGATAGTGGATGGGGGGAGGGGGTTCACACAGTGTGAGGGATATAAATGATAAACATCTAAGTATTACTTTGTCTTGTATACCTGAAACTAATTAAACAAACAAACAAACAAACAAACAAAAGAATACCTAAAGGCCTTCACATGTGTGCCAAGACTCCCCTGGAGGGGAGTCAGTAGGCAGTGTTTCCCAAACCAATGTAAACAACCACCTTGTCATCAAGTTTCCTGTGGAACTGTGATCCATGTTACCCACCCTGGCAAATACATGCCATATAAGTGTGGAGGAAACCAGCCACTCGACTACAAAACATGTCAGTTATAGAGGTTTATCTTAATAGCCAAACTGAAATCAGCCACTCTGTAGATTCTACCCACAGATCCTTTTCAAATGATTTTCAACGGTGACACTTTAGGAAGAAGTAGTCTATCTCAAATGAGAAGACTAAATTGGATTTATAAAGATGGTAAGCTGGGTCTTGAATGTTTGCTGACCCCTAACACCTGAATTTATAAGCACATATTATTGCCTAGACATTTCTAGTATCACAGTAAAGCAACGTAGTTTTCTCGTGCTTCAACAGTGGGTGTGTATTCTGCTTTTTCTCAGATAAGATTATGATGTGTGATAGAAAAAACTCCGGTGAATACTGCTGCCAAGAGCCATCCAATGGAAAGGTAGGGATCTTCAATACAGGTAGCAGTGCCGAACCTTAGTAACAGTGTGTGACAAGTTTCAACTTGTTCAGTGCAGTCAGTCAGGTGTGAACTACAGTTGAGAGAAGGTGTATTTTAAAGTGTGCTGTAAATCATCCTCCATCATAACAATGCTCCATGTCACACATCGCTTCTGGTACATGGCAATTTCTGTCAAATAAAAACATTATGGTGTGTCCTCATCCACTTTATTCACTGGATATGGCACCGAGAAGCTTCTGGCTCTTCTTCAAAGTCAAAAGGATTCAGGACATTGAGGCAGCCATGACAGCACAACTAAAGACACTCACAAAAGTGGAGTTCCAGAACTGTTTTGGAAAGTGGCAAGAATAATGGGATAAGTGTTTTTGAAGCGAGGGAGGATATTTTGAGTGAGATTAATGGCAATGTGTCATTTATTGTAATATATATATATTTTTTATGTAAACATTCACCATAATGGTTGATCACACCTCCTACATGAATATGTCTTTACGAATTAGTGTTTGGGTTTCCTTTGGATAAATACCCAGAAGTGCAATTACTGGGTCATTCTTTGTCTCTTGTTATAGTCTTTGTTTGAAAGTCTACTTTGTCTGGTTAAGTATTGCTAACTCAGCTTTTTGTTTGTTTGTTTGTCTGTTTGTTTCCATACTCATAAAATATCTTTTTCCATCTCTTTACTTTCAGTCTGCATGTGTCTTTCAATCTGAAGTGAATCTCTTGTAGGCAGCATATGTAAGGGTCTTGTTTTCTTACCCAGTCAGCTACCCTAGATCTTTTGATTGAAGCATTTAATCCATTTACATTTAAAGTAATTGTTGACGGATATGTAGTTGTTGCCATTTTATTATTCGTATTTTTATTTTCATCTTAAAGAAGTTCCTCTAAGATTCCCTATAATTTTGGTTTGGTGGTGATGAATTCCTTTCGTTTCTTTCTTTCTTTTTTTTTTTTTGGTCTGGGAAGCTCTATCTGTCCTTCAACTCTAAACAATGGCTTTGCTAGTACATTAATCTTGGTTATAGGTCCTTGTTTTTCATCACTTTGAATATTTCATGCCAATTCCTTCTGGCCAGCAAAGTTTCTGTTGAGAAATCATCTGATAGTCTTATGGGAGCTGCCTTGTAGGCAACTAATTGCTTTTTTCTTAATGCCTTTAAGATTCTCTCTTTGTCTTTAAGCTTTGGCATTTTAATTGTGATGTGTCTTGATGTTGGCCTCTTTGGGTTCATCTTATTTGGGACACCCTATGCTTCCTGGTCTTGTATGTCTATTTCCTTTGACAGGTTAGGGAAGCTTTCCATCATTATTTGTTCAGATAGGTTTTTAATTCCTTACTCTCTATCTTCCCCTATGATACAAATATTGGTATGCTTGGTGTTGTGCCAGAGGCACCTTAAACTATCCACATTTTGGGTTTTTAAAATTATTTTTTGTTTTTGCTGTTCGGATTGGGTATTTTCTGCTACCTTAATGTCTAAATCACTAATTTGATCCTCTGCTTCATCTAATCTACTGTTGATTCCCTCTAATGTATTCTTCATTTGAGTTATTGTATTCTTCATTTTTTGACTGATTATTTTTTATGCTTTTTTTTTATCTCGGTTTTTATGTTTCCTATTTCTATGTTGAAGTTCTCACTGAGATGATTGAACATCCTTATAACCAGTGTTTTGAACCCTGCATCTGCTAGATTATTTGCATCCATTTTATTTAGTTTGTTTTCTAGAGTTTTGTTCTGTTCTTTTATTTGGGATATGTTTCTCTGTCTCCCCATTTTGGCTGCTTTTCTGTGTTTGTTTCTATGTATTAGGTTCCCGGCACTGAAACCCTGAACTGGGTAGCTTGGAGCCCCTCACTCCTCAGCAGAGACCCCCACAATCAAGATATCCACCATACAGTTATGGGACCAGCCCATCCTACATCTCTGCCCCTTTTACCAGTCTCAACGTGACTTCTTTGAATCCTTATAGGACTTCTATTCAATTAGACTTCAGGTGATTCTCAATGATGTTTTTTTTGTAGTTTAATTGTAATTTTGATGTGGTCATGAGAGGAGGCAAGCACAGCATTTACCTACTCTGGCATCTTGATCAGAACTTGCATATACATTTGATTTTTAAATTTATACATGTTCATGAATAAAATTTGGGATGTAAAAGATCATATTAATAAAAAGATTGATACTTTCTTACTACTTGTTAAAAGTAATTTATGTTAATATTTTGTTCTAGTTCTTTCTAGTCTTCCCTCTGTACATGTGAAATACACTTAAAGTCAATTTTACATAAAATCATCTTGCACCATGTGCTTAAGTTAAAGGACTCTCTGTTGCTATTTCAGTGCAATACTCCTTATGTCCCTCTCACCAACATCACATCAGAACTGACAGCTCTATTGTTGAGGGTAAGACCTGACATTATTACTGTGGCCAGCCTCACATCAGATGGGTCATCAATCATGGAGAAGCTAAACCACTTTTTCAGAAAAGCACATAGCCTTCTTCTCCTATTCATGGGCTTTCTTATGAAATTTGGCCTCTTTGTTTTCCTTCTTAAGTGCTGTTACTGATTTCTGTTAAAGAGAGACACCTCTACTTCACATTCTTCTCTCATCGTCTAAATAAGAGTATGCATTTGTATCAAAAGAGGAGAAGCAGGCAGCCATGGAGACTATGTTACATGTTTATGCAGTGCAAACTCAAGATGGGAAGTTTGCTCTGTAAAATTAAATATAAAAACAGGGTCACAACTGAGGTTTATGAGTGACTATTTGCTTAGTTTGCTCTTCAAGGTACATTTTCCCTAAATAGCTTATAGAATTTTTCAGTGCAAACATCTTGGAGCATTAGACTTAACTCTGATTCCATGTTCAAAATTATTGATTCAATCATTGAATAAAAATTCTCATTGTATAGAATAATTTTTCATCCAAAAAATATACTGCTTTTTTGTTTATATAATTTATGATAGTAAATATGTATAGGTGAATGTACTGGGGATTCTTGAATTTCATAATTCTCCAGCATCTTCTCATATTTTATTGATTTTCTCAACTTCTCATATTTTCTCAATGGGTACTTCTACACACTTTATTTAATATAATTTTAAAAGTTAGCTTGTAAAGTAGTGCTACTGAGCCCAATTTAATAGCTGAAGAAAATAATAAGCTTCTATAAAAAACTAAAGGTCATATTTCTAGATTCCTAGATGTTTGAGTGGAAAAGTGTCTTAAATCCTAGGAGTGAAGGGTTGTTGTTTCTTTTACTCACTGAGTTATCACTCCAGCCTATCACAGAGTCTGACATTTTGTTGATGCTCAATAAGTATCAATTGAATGATAAAATATCATCTGAATGAGCCCTTTTGCTCACTGCATATGATACATATATTCCTTCAGAACATAGCCAGCCTGCTTTCTATCACCTCAGTTTTTGAAGATTTCAAGGCACATGACATCTCTGATGGCAACTCTTTTAACGTTGAAAAAATGTATATTGACAAATGTTTCTAGAAACTCTCCCAAATCAAAGTACATATAATTACCATTTACATGAGTCTACAATTCTGAAGTCCAAAATCATCAGATTCATATCTGAAAAAGGTCCAACATAGGTCTTCATTTTTGAAGACACATCATTTTTGTATGTAATTTAGGATTCATTTGAACAAGTACTCAATTGTAAGGAGAAACATTAAATATTCCATGGTAATTAAAATATTATTATGTATGCTATTTAAAGATTTACCCCTTAGTGTTTCAAACTATTTAACCAAAGTTTTAAATAGCTGTTTTAGTATGCTTTTACTAAATATAACTTTCCAACGTCAATCTAATTTAGTATCAATGAAGACATACAGAAGAGATTATAGTTAATAGACATAAGGATTATAATAAAGTAGAGGACAGTCTCAAGAAAAAGAGTACAAGGCAATCAGCATTATATATGCTTGTAGTTGCCACATCAATTAATTAAAGCTTTTGTTAACAAATTGTTTTAATACTATGCTTTTTATCATACTCCTAAGTTCAAAATTACAATGTCTTCATAATGAATACTAATTCAGAAGATAATGGACACATTTTTAAAAACATTACTCTGAACTACACTCCACTAAACAAATAGCAAAGAGAATTAACTCCAACCATACAACAGAGATACAGATTTGGTAACATGTACATCCCCCCAAAGGAATCTTTTGCTTCCCATCTGCCAAGACAGAGGGACCAAAGAGAAAGATGTACTAAAAGGACTTGTGTGAAGCAGAAGATTCTTGCTCCTGGACCAACTGTCCCAGGTATTTTACTGGAACATCCAAACTCAGTGATGTAGTGGAGCTGGCGGAAAGCCTCATTCATGATGAAGTAAGAAAAGAGAAAGTCTATGCTAGGAAAGTAGCAAAGAGAATTCATTCTAGGAGGCAAATTAAGGTCATAATTAGGAAGAGGTTCTTTCAGGGTAGGACTCAGGAAAAAGGGGAGCAGTTGAGATAGTGCAATTTACAATAGGCTGAGGTAACTGTTTCAGGACTAAGGCCCATAACAAGCATGTGTGTTGGAAGCTTATTCATAAGTGATGCCTGATACCATCAAGAAATGGGAGGGGACAAGACAAGGTGACCTGACACACTTATTTTTCTTTATGGTAATGACTCATTAGCTTGGGCTTATATTTAGTGGCAGACACTTGTGGCCCCTGAAGGGTAAGTTGGTTCATTGTCAATGCTTGTTTGGCTTTATTTGCTATATTTTGTTTCATGCAAAAGTATACATTTGCATTGTATTACAAAAAAGTTCTTCAAATGTAGAAGGTTGCTGACTATTTAAAATTTTCTTGTAGAAAAATCACAGAAAAATATGAAAAAAAATAAATCACCCATTTCCGCTCTCTGAGCATTGTGTTCTGCCACACTACCCCAAATAGCCCCGTACGCAAACACTTGATGTTTTTGTCCCAGCCATTCCACTAGCCTTGAATATCATTCCTGATAGACAGCCAAGTCTTCTACCTATGAACTCATTTTATCTTTCAAGGTCCAACTCCCCCTGAAGCCATCTCTGAATGCCTGAAATGACATTATCTGCTCCATTTTTATGACAATGGGATCTGTACTTAGAAGTAGGATTATGATGCCTTGAATTATAACTGGGATCTTCTCCTCTGCCCCTTCTTCACTTCCCCTAGAGCTTCTCAAATAACAGATGACAAGTAAATGTTTATTCAATCTTCTTTTCATATTCCTACACATGGTCTTTATTGTGGAAGGTATATTGTTGTGAGATTAAAAAAAAAAAATCATATTTATAAACTGTAATGCTTTGTCTTAGGCTGTATTTGCCACCTTAGCCTTCCAGAGTTTCTGGGCATTTCAAATAGGTTTTCATTAACACACACACACACACACACACACACACACACACACACACACAATATTTAGAGTTACATAGTTTATTCCTCATTGAATTGTGAATCACCTGCAGGGCAGAAAAAAAAAAATAGGTGGGGTCTTTTCTTTCTTCATTCTACCTCCCAGTCAACCGAGACCTTCACGCAGTTGACTACTCATATAGGAAGTTCTTATTGTAATGTCCTTTGGGGGGAAAAAAAGAAGCCTTGATAGCAACTGAGGTTGTAGAGAAAGGCTTTTATCCACAGCCACACACGGCAGCCATGTTCTCCACTCCGTGCACAGCACCTCCCTGTTTTTCACACACCGACTGAGCTCCACCTATGGGACCAATGAAAGTGCCTCAGCACAACATGTTTCTCAGAGCCCGGGATGTTTGGAAGTGCTCCTTTGCCTTGCTTATTTTTTCAGACTCTGCTCACACAATTCCTAAGAGGTGTCCTTTCCAGGAACATTTCACTCTTTCAATTCTCTCTTGTGGTCATTTGTCTAATATTCTCTCCTCCTTCCAGACTATGTGCCGTATCTAGCAGGTCGTAGCTGCTCAAAGCATTTTTGTTCACTGAATACACAAATGGATGGATAATGAGTGTCTGAATCAATCAATTTATTTGTTTAAATGCATACATTCACGATGCCTAGTATTTGGCATTGTGGTTTTAAAATGATACATAAAAATAAGCAACTGAGAAGGGAATGTGGCAACACTATGATTTCTGTTCTAATTGTGTTTCATTGCTTCATTCTGACAAGATAAAACATTCCAATATTGGGGAACATCTTAATTCAATATTTAAGGCTGTAAGTTTTTTTGTTTGTTTGTTTGTTTTAATAAAAAGCAGTGATATGGGGATTGTTTCTTTGCTTATGATCCTTATGCTGGATATTTCTGTTACCAAGTTTAAAAGTCACGTCAATTTATACTTATGAACCCCTGAACACCTGGGCATACTTGATAATGAGCACAACAGATGACACACTTGAGCTCACTAATGGATTAATTTATTACTTTTGCAGACTTAAAATGTAGCAATAGGATGAAACTTTCCCTCCCTAAATGACTAATCAGCTGCGAGTGTTATTTGTCTCATTTAAATGCAAAGAACAATTCTTCTTTTTCTACCTGCTTCCTAAATCCATTAAGCAGTTAATAACATAAGGACTAATGTAAGCATCCTTTATTTACTAGAAATAAAGAAATGGAAAATTTTACTGACAGAGCCTTTTCCCATAATGACTCTCCCCAGAGTAGCTGGATTATTCTTAGTAGTGTAGAAAACCAAGGGGAGCCCTTTATTAAAATAATGGAAGAAACCATTATCTAATTTTGCCTATAATTAGCTGGGGATTCAGTCAAATCCAAGTACTTTGAAGTTCTTAGCCTCATCCTCCTACTACCTTTTTCTACAGTCTTGATAACTTTCTATATGTATTTTCTAGACATTTGAATGGAAATAATCACTCTGCTGGGCATCCTATTCATGAGATAAAGTTTTCATAATGATGTGCAGATGTCAGAAGCTGAGTATGGATGAATTTAGAAAATTCGAATTTTGCATCACTTAGACATTCTTAGCAAGGTGAATGAATAGAGTATACAACATTATTCTTTGAAACTACCATCTTTAAATGATGTACTTGAGACGCTATATGACATTCTCCTCACTTGTCCTACTAGCACCCTTTCTAGGGCTAATATTTCATAGATGAGAAAACTGAGGTTCAGAGAGGTAGACTAATTTGCCCAAGATGGAAAGCATCCCATTTCATTAAATCATGCCACTATCAACCACACAAGTGTTCCACCATGTTCAGCTTGCCATGTAAGTCAAAACTGATGATCCAGCTCCAGCACGCTTCTCCAGCCCTGCATCTACATTCCCTCCCTACTTGCAATGACTCACCTTGCTCATGTGCGGCCTGGTAAAATTCATTCATTCATAAGGACTCACTTCAAATAAAACCAGTTCTGGAAAGCATATCTTTTCCCACATAATGTCTCCAATAGAACTAGTCTTTCACAGAATCCTTTATATTTATATACTCTAAGTTTCATCATACTCTAATTATTGTAGTTATTTGTTTACTGTCCCATCTTCCTCCAAACGACTATACGCAACTTAATAAAAGACACCATGCTTAGTTTGTCTTTATATTATAGATTCCAGGACAATTCCTGGCAAAGAGAGAGCATTTTAGTAAATAAAGAAAAACTAAATAGCTGCATGGGTTTTTGAAGTTTTCCTCAATGTGATCTCTGTTATTGGAAGTTCCTTCTATCCTTTATTTCTTCCTCCATTGCCTCAGGGAAGGGAGGTCTTAGCAATAAAAAAAGAAATAAAGTTTTGGGTTTGCAAAGTCCTTTGTCAGGAAAGAATCGAAATATAAAATAATAAATTTGATGGTATAGACAAAGGGTCATAGTTTTCCTGCAGATTAATATGTTGAAGATTTTCTAGGTGAAGGGAAGAAGGGGAGGAAAGCCAAAATGCCTGGTAGGTGACCTTCAGAAATAAACGTGCACACTGCCGCTGCCAAACCATACAGTTCTTACAATGCCAACTGATCTAATTAAAGGATGTGAAACAAGTTCCCAAGTAAGGCTGCCTTGAACTTGGTAAGTACAGCGCCTGCAGGCAGCAAGGCCACAGTGCCTTATGCCCACTGCTCTCTGACCTCAGCTTTACACCAAATGGTGGAATGCCTAGAGGGTCCAGAGAGACGGGTCTCAGATGTGCCTGGGTGGGAAGCGGCTATAGAGACCAATTTATTCCCTGTGCACCTAAGAGGCAGTCACTGAAAGCCTGACACAAATGAGCTATGAGGCTGGGAAGACTATAGGATTCTACTAACCTCTGTGGCCTGAAAGAAACATGTTGGTAATTAGGACATCTCAGCAGATGCCAGCATGGCTAGGCAAGGGCACAGAGGAGTTGCCCAACCCACAACCTCTACCTTCCTCCAAGTGTGTAAGTCACACCTCTTCCCAGAACTTTGAAGCAAACCTGAGGAGTCAGTAATGCACTGATTACACATTTCTCTGACCCAGTGAAATGGAATTTGCAAAAGAAAATAAGGAAATTCAGATAATAAAGGTAATACGATAGCTCAAAATTTTTGAAGCCTTAATTTGAACAGTCACTCCTCTGTGCACTTGGCATGTCTTAACTCATCTAAAGCATACAGCAATTTTATGAAGTAGATGCTAATTTTATTCCCATGTTAATGAAACAGGCATATAGATCTTAACAAGTTTTTGTAACTTGTAACTGAAAATCCTGGGATTCAAATGTAGGTTATAGGTTTAAAGTATCTATCTGCTCTTGGAATCCACTACGTAAATGGCCTTTTATACATAGTCACTGCATATTTTGTAGACTGAGATTTACTTCTGCTATACAATTAAGAAGCTGATTAACTGACTTATTATATTACAACATTAAGTACAATTACACTGGACTTAGTATTGCCACATTATCCTTAAATTTTACTTCATTTAAAAATTTTTCTTTTTTAAATTCTTGCTCCTGAAAAAAAAAAAAGAATATAAAATAATCTGTGTGGTAACTAAACAAAATATTGAAGCAACTAAGTGCAAAGAAATTTTCAACAAATTTTGTGGGATTTCAAGCTGTTAAGCACTTACATCTAAATGTTCTTGCTATGAGCATTTGATATTATTAAACCAAACAATTTTACTTAGTCAGTGTCAGTTGAGCTTCAATTTTCATTTTAAGTAATTTTCCTTTTATTCGAGTTAATAGATGGATGGTAAATCCTAGATAAAGGGTTCAAAGCCATAGGAGATTTAAATAATGACATTTCCCCCTCGTTCAAATTGAGCCTTCTCTAGAGGAAATTAAATTCATTTGCTCACTGCAGGGACTAAACTGTGACAACAGCTCCTAGACGCAGAAATGTTACTCAAAGATATGAAGAAGAGGAATGAATTGGGCAGTGGCTGACTCCTTTGCTCTGATGACAGCATGGAAGCCAAATTCTCTTCTACACCAACTTCATCTGTTCCTTCCATCTATTCATTCAATGCCCTCTCCTTAACTGCTTCTCTTAAATGGAAACATTTTGCAGCATCCTTCATAGAACTGGTCTCCATTTCTCTGTCAAGCTTTCTCTTATGTTTGCAATTCTTTGCCTTAATCTTCACTTACCTATCATGTCCTCTACCATCACTCTGGCTCAAGCCAGCTTCATCTCTGACCTGGAAGGTTTTACCACAGTAGTCTTCTCCCTGATGTCTCTGCTTTCAAATTTCTCTCCATCTACAGTCTCTTTCCATACAGCAGCCAGAGAGATCCTTTTAAATCTTAAGTCAGATCACATCATTCTTTTGCTCAAAAAAAAAAAAAAAAAAGCTGATCTATACAATCTGTTCCTCCATTAACTCTCTGATTATACTATTACCATTCTGCCTCTTATGCAATTCAACCACCCTGACCTCCTGGCAGTTCTTCTAACCCAGAAGCATTCTACTTCCTTGGAGCCGTGGACTGGCTGTTCCTTCTGCCCTTAATGCTCTACTTCCAGATAACTCAGTCCCTCACCTCCTTTCATTTCTATTGGCATATTACATCAAACAGCAATTCACCCTCTGTTTACTCCTTAGAATTTATTACCATATGAAGATATATTATCATGTCTTTTTGGTAATTTTCTCTTTCCCTCCCTGCTCCGGACTAGAATGTAAATTTCCACAAGGGAGGGGCTCTATCTGTGCATTCAGTTGCTGGGACTACCATAACAAAGTACCACAGACTGGGTGGCTTAAACGACGTAAATTTATTGTCTCACTGTTCTGGAGGCTAGAAGTCAGAGACCAAGTTGTCAGAGGGGTTGGTTCCTTCTGAGGGCCGGGAAGGGATATCTGCTCCATGCCTCCCTGCTAGCTTCTGGTAGTTTTCTGGCAATCTTTGGTATTCCTTAGCTTGTGGACGTGTCAGCCCTTTATCTGTACATGATATTCTCTCTACGTGCATGTCTGTGTCCAAATTTCCCCTTTTTATAAGGACATTTGTCATATTGGAGCAGGGCTCACCATAATGACCTTATTTTAATTTGAGTACCTCTGTAAAGAGTTAATCTCCAAACAAGGTCACAATCTGGGGGGGGGGGTTTGAACTGGGGGTTTAATATATGAAGTTTGGAGACAGAATTCAACCCATAACAGCCTGTTTGTTGTTTTATTTATTGTATGTATTTAAAACAATAGCTGATACCAGGTAGGTGCTCAACAAATATTTTTTGAGTGAATAAATGAGATTCATCACAGTGAATTTCAGGTCAAGAGCCAATTTATCCATTAATATTTTTTTCAAAATCTGTGTGACCTGTTTCTCAAATGAAATCACAACTCTAATAGTCACTGCTCTTTTTACTGCTATTCTTCTTTGTCTTCATCTATCTTTTATATCCATATAAAAGTCACATTTTATTTAATTATTTATTTCAACCTTTAGCAAACATTCGCTTAATGCATATGCCATAACATGTTCTATGAAGCCTCGTGTAGGTATTAGAATAGTTTTTAAAAACTCTCTCCCCCAAATTCTATGAGCTTAAACTACAGTCTCTAAGTTCAGATTTATCCAGCATCTCTGGGTTTCTACTAATCAAACCCGTGGACTAAGGACTAGGGGTACAAAAATGTTGAAGACATGGCCTGTGTCCTCAAAAAGTTTTCAGTCTTGGATGAAGAAATTCAATCTCCATCATGGAAACTCATCTTAAAACATGACTGACTAATGATGTACACACTTTCTGAAACTGATTTTTTAAGGAATATGTTCCTTGGTGGTACCTGGAAAAATGTGGTATGGTGGAAAAATATATTAACATTTGTTTATATGGGTTTTAATTCTGATTTTGTCTTTTAATAACCATGTGTGACCTTAGTTAGGTACATTACTTAACCTTTCTATGTCTCAATGTTGTCATCTATTTAAGAAATAAAATGAATATGATTTATGAAATGATTAAGTGAGATGATATATGTAATTTTGTAGGCATTGCTACCATGTTTCCCTGGGAATAAGACCTAGCCGGACCATCAACTCTAACACGTCTTTTGGAGCAAAAATTAATATAAAACCCGGTATTATATTATATTAGATCCAGTCTTAGCTTAGCTTAGCTTAGCTTAGTTTAGCTTAGCTTAGCTTAGTTTAGCTTATCTAAGACCCAGTCTTATATAAGACCCGGTATTATATTATATTGTATTGTATTGTATTATTATATTATATTATATTATATTATATTATATTATATTATATTATATTATATTATATTATATTATATTATATGACCTGGTCTTATATTATAATAAAATAGGACTGGGTCTTATATTAACTTTTGCTCCAAAGGACGCATTAGAGCTGATGGTCCAGCTAGGTCTTAGTTTCAGGGAAACATGGTATTTACCTACTTAATATCCATTCTCTGCTCTACCGCAATCTTTTCAAAGTGTCAAGGCACCCAGCAAAAACACTCTATTTTTTAGCCTTCCTTGCATCATTTAGGGTGGCTATATGACACAATTCTGTTTTGCAGCATTGGAATAGACAAAGCGCTTCATAAGGGACCGATTTAGTTGATCTTTTGATAAAAACTTAGCCATTTGCTAGGTGCCTTCCTCCTCCTTTCAGCCAGGAGGGTGGATGGTACAACCATCTTGCAGTTATGAGGCAGCCTGAATGAAGATGGAAACCACAAACGGTTTATGAGAATAATTGTTGTGAGTTTGTGGCAGCAAGAGAATGAATCACTGATGACAGTTTGTAGTGCTACAGCAGCCCCAGAATCCGAACCTCTGCACTTCTCATAGCTTTAGATAAATAAAACCCCAAATTTACTGATTTCATTGTTTAATTTGGTATTTTGTTACTTGCAGCTGAACATAATCTTAATTGGTAAAACCACAAGCATAATTTCTAATACACAGTAGATGTGTATTTGTTGTGTTCTATTTGGTTGTATTTGAACCACAAACCCAAAAAACAAATTACTGCAGAATTCATTTAACAATAACTTTAGATTTATGTTGTTTATGACATCTCTTTTCCTAGAAACTAAGTACTTATAAGCTATTATTCTGTATTATGTGCAATTGTTGCAATTACTTATTTTTTTCATCTTTACATTATATATGTACACACACACACACACACACACAAACACACACACAAAACCTTGACAGTATTCTCATAATCTTCAATTCCTGCTGGTTGGTCTGCTTTTTTGAACAGAGAATTTTCTTCCTTTGAATTTCTTGCAATCCTTCATGAATTCACACCAAAGAGTCTTCGTCTTCCAATTCTACTTGATATTGAAGAATAATAATCATTCAGTAAACCCTCAAAGTGAACTCTATTTGTTCTCTACAAATGTTTTTTAATAAATATTTGAAAGGCAGCAGCATCATCTGCTGCTATAATTCCCCAAATTTCAGAATGCTGAGATTGAAAATTTTCTTAGCATTGTGAGCTATATTATCTTCTCTTTCAGGGATGCTTCAAGTCTCTTTTTGCTATATCTTGTGCCAAGCTTTCCTGCTATGTCTTTCTTCTCTTGTAACCACAATCCATCATTTAGAAAAAGTCCCACGAATGTGCTGCTCAATACGGAGTCCTCATTCAGATCGTAGTGGGTTCTGCCACATAACTAAAAAGGTGATATTCTATTCTCTAAGTTGTTCTGAAGCTGTAATCCCACCCAGGAAATGAGATAAAAACGTTAAGAGGACATTCTTCTCTCGAGTGATAATGATGAAACATAGAACAACTAGAGGGGGTTTTTCAACTCTGGACTGTAGAATGTTTGTATTATAATCAGCCAAAATGTATGCTAAAAGGTAAATTGTATAAGCTGTATTTTAAATAAACTCCCAGGGCTTTCTCATGCCCTTGAAGTTTGAGATCCACTAAATTCTAAGTGTGTGCATGTGTGTATGGTAGTTTAAAGGTTAGGCTGCATTAATATTCCTTCTCAGTACTTCTTCTGTCTGGCTTTCACAGAAACAGTCAAGTGGATAAAACAAAACATCTACTATGTTGTGTCTTTTGCATTTCAAGCATTTCTTTTCGCTAAAATATTTACTCTTCCATGTCAATTTTTTTTCTCTTGCATATTGCAAAGATCTGAGACAAATGTTACATTTTCTAATTCTCTTCTGGCTTCCTCCCTTTACTAGTTTAGCCATTTCCCCCTCCCATTGAATATTTATTAGAATTTTTAACATCAATGCTCTCTTTTTGCTTGCCCAGGCATGTCATAAGTCCTCTGGTGCCTTACATGTATCAGCCCATATTGACATTTTTCTTCCACTATGACAATTTATTTTGTAGATCAGCAATCCTCCATTTTTAATCATAATATATATGTGAGAAAGGAAGTCATTTTGCTTCCTCAGGAAGACATTTATTGAATAGGACAATGCCAGTAGATTGTTGTAAGTTTGTGGCAGCAAGAGCAGTGATACAGTGCCATCAACGTAATTTTATTTCCAGATATTAAAGAAAGGAGATAGTTAATAAGCACTGATCACCCATTAAGCCACGCTCTGTATTAAGCACTACCTCTGGAGGGTTTAAAATTCAAAACAAGCCTGTGCCACTTGAAGCTCTTTAAATTTCCAATCTATGTTTTGGAAATTTGATAAATAGAAGAACAGAATCTGTTATTTAATACTACCTTAATTAATCCCTTGTTGTTCTTGGGAAGAAACAATGTCTTTATTTTGCAAAATGTGTCTCAGCCAGATTTTTAGTATTCTTACAAAAACGCAGTTCCTTATTTGAAATGCGGATTGCAGAGGTTTTTTGGTTTCCAGAAGATAAACTATTTGTACTATTATATATAAGGTGGTTGAAGTTATAGACAGAATTATGTCCCTAGAGATTATCACCCCATTTTCTAGATGAGAACATTTAACCTCAGTGAGGCTAAGTTGCCTAAGATCATATAACTGATAAATAATAGTGTGAATTTAAATTTAAGTTTGTAATTCCACCTATATAGTGCATCTATCAGAGGCATTAAATTGCTTTAGTGATGGTAAGGTCGAACTCAAACCTAGTTTCTGGTCTCCAGAGATAACCCTTTTCCCAGCACAGCTTTCCACCTCCTAAGGACTTCTTTATATGTCAGAGAGTACACCATGAATCAGTACTGTATCAACAGGGCCTAAATGCAGAGTCCATTATTGTGTATAATGGGATTTAATTAGAAGAGAGACTTGAGGAAATGTTTCTGAAGCAAACAAACGAGGCACATAAAAAGAGTCACTCACCAGAACACATTATCTGGCTAGCTTGCTTTTATAATTTCTGCCAGTGTCTGTGATTTATTTTACTTCACTAATATGTAGAAAATGCACCTAAACTCTCAGTTATTCATGATATTGATGGTCTTAGTTAATTTATCTGTGCCCATATATATCTCAACAGATCTCTTCAACTATGACAAAAGATAAATTAGAGGTTTCCATTATAATTACATAATTGTATTTGTAGCAAACATTTCTTTACTCTAATATATTTTACCTTATATATTTAGTTGCCAAGTAGATTGGTTTATATTGGTTAATGGCTGGTTATTATCTTGATAAATTGTGCCTTTTCATTCCCTAATGCCCCTCTTTATACTGATTCAATCCATTAACATTATCTTGCACCTCATTAATACTGAGACTTCTTTTAACTTTATGCTTTCCTTTTTTTTAATGTATTTGACTAGTATCTCTTTCCTATCCCTTTATTTTCTACTTTTAGTTATCATTCAATTGTGCATCTTTTAAAGAGCACACAGCTGTGCTTTGTTTTTGTATCTAATTCTGTCCTTTAATGGGAAAATTCAGTTCTTAAAATTTATTTTAATAGCTAATATGTTAAAGCATAATCCTTTAGAATGTTTTATATTTATTGTTTTATATTGATATTTTATTTTTTTCATTAGTACTTCACAAAATATGTTTCAGAGTCTAATATTCTAGATGTTTGGGATCTATCTGTGAGCAAAGCAGGAAAAATCCCTAAGAGGCAAGACAGGGCTCATTTTCCTCTTGGTCACACAAGAAGACTACGTTTCCCAGCCACCCTTGCAGTTAAGCGGAGCCATGTTGCTGAGTCCTGGCCAATGTAAGAGAGGCACATATTCTAGTCCCTGGCCTGTTTTAAAGAATTCTCTGACAGCCCCAATGGGTGGAACTGCCAGATGGGGTCTGAGTCCCTAAATGAGTTCCTCATCTGCTCTGTGACTGTGCGTGTACAGGCCAGCACTCTTCCCTATCCTCACCAACAAACACAATATTTGACCATGATTTGAAAAATAAACTTTTTTATGTCAAGCAGCAGAAATTTTCATTTGGCTTGTCATATGTCACAGTTTTATGTGTCAAATGGCTAGGCTATAGTACCCAGTTATCTAACCAAACACGAATCTAGGTGTTGCTGTGAAGGCATCTGGTAGATGTGATTAACATCTCCAATCAGTTGACTGGAAGTAAAGGAAATTACCCTCAGTCAAGTGGATGACCCTTCTCTCACAATAGGTTGAAGAAGGTCTTAAGAGCAAAAATTGAGATTTCCCGGAGAAGAAATGTTCTTCCTCAAGATTGCAGCAATTCCTGCCTGAATTTCCAATCTACCGGTCTTCCCCCAGATTTCAGACTTACCAGCCCCACAAAGATACCAGCCAATTTCCTAAAATAAGTACACACACACACACACACACACATAATTTGTGATGATAATTATTATTAATTACATATACTAAGTCATATAATGATTTCATGAGGTATATAGCTATTAATTAATCATCACTAATTAATATTACATATATGTGTGCAATTATATTAAATATATAGAAACAGAAGAAACAAATAGAACCAATAGGAGATTATACATATTTTATATACAGTAAGTCCTCACTTTACATCATTGATAGGTTATGTGACTTTACCATAGGCTAATTGATATAAACAAGAGTTAAGTTCATCAACGTTATAACAAAACAACATTGAATGAAATCGCATTATTCATGGATCTGCTATATATATAAGTATTTCTAAATATTTAATTGATCTTCAACTCCCACTTTTTAAGCTGGCTGGAGGTAGAGGATCTAACAGATGATGGTAAGCCCCTGTGTGATATATATAGGCATATGTGTATGAACAAATGTGTGTATCCTGTTGGTGCTGTTTCTCTGCAGAACCCTGATGGACACAGATTTTCATACAAGACTGAAGTATTAGTTTCTTAGGCAGCTATAACAAATTATTATAAACTGGGTGACTTGAAACAATGATTCTTCCACAGTTCTAGAGGCTAACTGTCCAAGATTCAGGTGTCACAGGGCCACTCTCCCTCCAAATACTTCAGGAAAGAATCCTTCCTCGTCTCTTCTAGTTTCTGGTTGTTGCCAGCAATCCTTGGTGTTTCTTGCCTTATGGCAGCAAAACTCCAGTCTTTGCCTTTATTATCATATGGACTTCTTCCTTGTGTCTCATTTGTGTCTTCAAATCTTTCTCTCCTTCTGAGGATACCAGCCATTGGACTTAGGGGACATCCTAATCCTGTATGATCCCATCTTACCTTGATTACATCCATAAAGACCGTACTTCTAGCTAAGGTAATATTCTCAGGTACCAGGGCTTCAATATGTGTTTTAGGGAAACACAACTGAACCCACAGTAACATAACCATTAGCGGGCTCTGCTTAATACAGGAATCAATACCAGGCAGAAGTGATAAACACTAATTTCAGACTTGCTCTTATATGCTAAAGTGATCTTTAACCCTCAATATTTTAAGCTGGCTGGAGATAAAGGATCCAGAAGGATGCTGAGACCCTGTGTGAAACAGAACTGTAAGTGACACAGGAGAAAAATAAACTCTTGTTCTGTTTGTCCACTGAGATTTGGGGGGTTGTTTTCTTATAGCAGTTACAATATTTTCTTTAATAAGTCTGGCTTTGTGTTTTTCACATTCTAAAAGGGCAAGATAAATAGTAAACGATAGAAATGTGAATTATATACCATGTTTTATTCAATCTAAAACACTATTGATTGCAAATGCTGACACCATTTAAATCCCCAGTTGAATGCTCTGTTATGGATTATAAAAGAAATAATCGCATTTTAGAGATGTTAAAATACATATTTAAAAATATGTATGTGTAAACATGTGTATTAGGGTGCATGAACCGAGTGTACGTTACAACATGATAAGTGCTACTGGAAACAAAGCAGGAAAAGAAGGATTAGGATGGCATAGGTGGGTTGGGGAGAGGGTCATAATCTTCAGAGCCCATCAAGGTGCCTCAGTGAAAAGATAGCCATAGGAGCAGGACCTGAAGGAGGGAGCCCCCTCACTCCACTTATCCAGTATGTGGTATCTGAGGGAAAACTGTCTTTGCTCTTGTTCGCAAGTTTCCTCCAGTTACTATCCTGCCCTTTACAGAAAGATTTGCCAATTCCATTGTGCACAGGTACTGTACTCCAGTTAGTAAATTTGTTTTCATATAGGTATGGGTTAGTGATTCTGAAATTCTTTATGTGCATATTAGGATTAAACAGTTATGTAAATATGTTGTAGATAATGAAAACTGTGCTTTTCATTGTTGGAGAAAGAAGTTATGAACAAGGAAAGGAGGAAGGCTAGAATGAATCCTGTGATGTTAGGTTAGAATTGGAGAAATCGGTATGAACTCAAGATTATTAATGTTATTTATACCTATTAATGGAAATATAGAAAACATATAGAATTGGATGCACAATATAAATATGGATAGGTATAAAGAAGCCTAGAATGGCATTTAGAAGAATGTTCATTAAATTTTTAAAATATTTATTACTGAGTTGTAGGATTTGGAGAGCTATTTACTTACATGTTTTACATATGTAAGTATATATTTCCATATATATATTAATGACTCTTTATATATATTTCATTAAATTTCCTAATAACCATATGGCATTATATAAAAAAAAATAAAGGCATGCAAATTTTTAAAAACTGTAATAATTTAATATGTAAAGATGAGTTATAAGACCATTTTGGAAATGAAATGCAAGCAACCATGTTCTTTAATAATATCTATGTTTTTATACACATAAACAGTAGAAAAATAGACTGAAAGGAAAAATGCTTACTTATTATTTATCTCTTGGTGATGGGATTATAGAAAATCTTTTTACGCTTTTCTTTATTTTCCAAATTTTACACAGTGAACACATATTGAGATTATAAACTGAAAATGCTATTAAAAACTTTAATCTGCATTTATCTTGTGATCTAATTGCAGTAGAAGTTTAACATATGACATCAAGCTTCTAAGCTGTGATTAAAAGTGAGTTTATTAAAAACTATATTTTCCTGACTCAGCAAGTATTTGTTATTAGCTGAGTATTAAAATATCTTCTTATTCCTGTTTTAAGTAAAGGTAATCTTCTCAGAGGTCATATTATAGATTCGACTAATTATAATTCAAATTTCAAACATTTGCTAATGCAAATTCTACTATAACTTTCACTTTGGATGATGTCAGTTAATAGGCAGAATATGTAGAATACAAGAAAAGTATTATTTTTGTTAAAACAGAGATTAAATGCATCTGGTACTAGGGTGTCAATGAAGTGAATATCCATAAGTGTTTTGTTTTATACACTTTGGTGCTTTTTCTTTCTAAAAATTTTTTAGGAAACACATATTAATAATCAGTCATGTAGTGAGATGTGACATGTTTTACATCTCAACTCAATTTTCCACTTTGCACCAATTTCTCTAAATTGTGTTGAGCATTTACCTGTCATCACGAAATACACCAAAGCTCCCTAAGTCTCATTTCAATGTAAAGAGATAGGCATCTGTTGTAACACATGATGAGATGTTTTAAAGTGCACCCTTTGAATGTCATTATGAATGCTGCAAAATCTCTTCTTTCTGCCTCTTCAGAACTTCCCTGAGGAAACAGTTACCAGGTATATAACTAAATATATTTGGGCATTCCTGCATATGTGAAATCTAGTCAGCCTGTGCCCTCCTCTGGTTTTATGTAAAATGAGGAAGGAAGGCTATAAGATCTCTGGGAGTCTGTGGTGCTGGGCAAAAAGCTTAGTTCATGGCCAAGACTTTAACCTAGGTATACTGATTCTAGTCAGCATGCTTCCTTTTTTATGTTTTATCTCCACATTCCGTTTCCTTTGAAGATATTTAATGCTTGATATTCTTCTATACTCAATTCAAAGCCTACATTTTTAATAAAGAAGTTTAAAATAAATGGAAATGGAATACACCAAACTTGAATATGGAGTATGCCATCTTGGAATGTGCTGATTCTGTTCAAAGAAAATCCAGGTATATAAAATACCTGTCTCCAGCATCTTGGGAGTGTGGTGACTATAAAAGCATAGAGTGCATCAAGCACAAGGGATTGAGAGGTGTTTGCTGTACACCTTCAAAAATCTTACATTGAGACCACATATTTCTGTGATGCCAGACATTGTATAAATGTTGTTTCTAACTATGACTATCAAAGGTAGCTTCCGGGAAACGAGATGAGAAGGTCACTGTTGAAAGAACAAGATGGCTTCCTGAGAAACGATGATAACATCTTTATCCTGCTGCCAATGCTTCTTAATAACATATTTTTTGAAAAAATTTCTTAACACCTCTGGAAACAAAGGAGTATCAGATTGGTGTCAGAAATCATAGTAGCTCCAAACAACCAGAAGAAAACTTAAAACATGGCAGTGGTTCCAAATCTCTTTTTTAATGTGAGTGGCCTGACACAGATGTGACCCAAGAAAATATGGCCAATCAATAACAGGAATCCTGCAGTAGGGGCAGCTAGGCGTAATTGAATGCTCAGCACCTCCTAAGCACCCTGCCCACCCCCGTGAGTTTCTTTTTAGCTAGGAAAAGTGAGAGTGGGCATCTGATCAGAGGAGCATGGCAGCACCAGGGTGGCTGATGGTATTTAGGGGGAGTGAAGACTATCCATACTGAGGAGACTAAGCTTGTGATGTTTCTTCGGATCTCTTAATCTTTACATTTTTATTAAGTTCAGTGACCCTGTTTTATGCTTGTGGTTTTCCTCAAAGGCCAAATGATTCTTGGCTGTTTTTATTTGCAATTCATGGTTACTCTGCCTGTGACACAAGCGAGAGTGGTGACTTGGGGGGTAGTAGTTGTCTCCATGGGAATAGTACTTGGGATCAAGGCTGAAGACAGGAAAAGGCTGATGGTGAGAAGAGGGCTCAGTATTAGTCTTACCAGTAAACAGCCTAGTAATTTAAAGTTCTGTCTGCTACAAGCCTACATTTTTCCAGGGCTAAGGATAGATAAAGCAATCAGTGGGCTCACTTTTGGGGAATAGGGATAGCTGAAACTAGCAAAGAAGGCGTAACTTGAGAGCAAGGACTCCCCTTCAGGGTAACATGGCTCTCACTCTGTTAAGAGCAAATATACAATGCTGTAATTATAATTGATGATCTGGGGATGGTACAGCCAGGGCGACAGAACTACCCATTCATACTCGTTGATCTATGATTTTTTTAAAGGTGCATTATATCACACCAAGGCACAGAAAAAGTAATTGGCTTTATTATTTTTCATCACCTAGCATCACCTCCCTTCTCCAATGTGAAGCAGATTGAAAGTCAGGAATATTAAATCAGCTATATATTTTTTCTCTCATCACTTTTAATCTTCAGAAAATACACTCAACTTTCAGCTTCTCATTCTTTCCAAAAATGTAATTTGGAGAACCTGAAAGAGCTAAAAGGTAAAATAATGGAATATTCTGAAAACTTACAATATGTATGTCATGTTACATAATGTGTTAGGGAACCATCGAGGTGCATACCCACGTATGGCAGGGGACTCGGTGGTGCAGCAGTAGGCTGAAAGATCTTTGGACTTGGAACTGGCCTCATCTGCTGCAGTGGGATTGGTGTTGGATGTCCAGCTGTGGCTGCTCCTGACAGAGGCTATCCAGGAGGGCAGATGGAACATGGGTTCCGGCAAGTAGAGTGTTATTAGGCCTCCTGTGGGGAGGCCAGGCAAGGAGTTGGCCTCGGAGAAGTCCAAACAGGTGGGAAGATGGAATACAGCTGGAAGCAGCAATATTTAGAGATCCAGGCAAGCAGGCAATGTGAGTGGAATCTGTCAGTGCACAAGAGCCTGCTCAGTTCTGGGTCTGAGTCAGAATTAAGACTCCTTATCTATGTAGCGTCGATGTGAGCAAAATAGCACTTCCGGCTTAAAAATGACTGAGCAGAATACTATCAGACCTGTTGAAGTTCCATATTCGAAAGAGAGTGAGGTTAACTGAGGATTGATAGGCAACTTGGGTACAGGGCCTAGGAAAAGTCTATGAATTATCAGGCATTAGATAAATTGTTGTCTTTTTCCTGACATACTTACCCCAATGTTAGCATATGAAATTAAAAGCAAACAAAATTTTAGAATGAAAAGCATGTCCTCTCTAATAGAATGGCTTCCCTGAGGTCCAAGTAATGCAGATGCCAGAGAGTTCTAATGAAATAGTCCAGAGAAGGGTCAGCGGAAAGAGCCTTGACAAGGAGGACAGGGAAAGGGGGAAATGGTCTCCTTGGATTTGATGCTGAGCATAGGTTGGTATTTGCTTTGTGAGAAGATTATAAGGTTATAAATCCATTGTAAGTTAAGATTATAAATCTGGACTTTGATATGATCTCTTTGTATCCACAGGCTAATGAGACCTGTGATATTCAACACGCATGTTTACACACACACATGCACAATTGCATACATACATTTTTATTTCTGTCTTGTCTTCACATTATATCTTTATCACTTTCCCACATCATTAAACATACTTTTCAAACACATAATTTTATCATGATTGAATAATATTCCATTATATGGCTGCAGAGTTATTACAAAAAATCTCTTACTGCATATTTTTGCAAGAGTTGCTATAATAAATAACTGCGATGTTACAACACCCTTGCGTATAAATCTTTGGGACCGCATTTCCATTTCCCAACATGGGGTTTACCAAATCATGAATATAGACTCCTTTAAGATTCCCATATATTAAAATTACTGTATCGTGCCCATTTGCTTTCCCAAAAGGTTATGCCAATTGGTACTCCGACCACTGACAGCACCTAGAGGACAGTGAATTTTCAATAGAGGTTAAGGGGAACAGGGTTCCTGGGCTAGTGAGCAACAAGGTAGAGGAATATTTAGGTTGAAAGGATTTCAGTTATGAGTTTGAGATCTTGGCTCAAGATTCCACTTGAGGCATTGCTAAGTAAGTCTCCATGGCCACAGACTAGCTCTCTCAGATTAGGCTGAAGGAGGATCAGAGCATCTGTGTCTTGGGCAGGGCCATATGTTAGCAGAACTTTTTTTTTTTTTTACACTCCCAATGGTAGTAATCCAGATTTACACACTTGTACCAGAATTTTCCTTATGAAACTCTCCAGCACCTGCCACTACTAACACATTGCAAAGAAAGGAAATAGGGGTGATAAGGCAACACCCAGGAGGCAGCTCTTCCTGGACAGTGAATGGAAAACAAAATAATTTGGAATAATCCACATGTGCAAATAGGTCTCCCCTTAAAGAAAATCATGGCATTAGTAATCTCATCCCAGGGAGGTATGGAGTGCAGACAACACATGAAGCTTTTGGATGGCAATGCTGCTTCCAGTCCTGCTTCTATCCCCTTCAATCTGCACGACCTTGGGCAAATTTCTTCTCTCAGACACAGAGTTTTCTCATTCTAATAATAATTTCTTAATAGAGTTATATAAGGTATGCTAAAAAAAAACCAAAAAAAAAAAAACACACCAAACATACAAACCCTGTATTCTATAGGATGATATATTCATGAAGATATCTTCCATAATTATTTCCAATTAAATAATTATTTGGACATTGACCTGGATAGTAGGTTCACTTTTGCTTATGTTTTTCCTTACAGGCTATCCGTCAGCAGTCTCAAGTTCAGATCTCCCTCCTATCAGTTAAGTAGCCTGCTTGTTTACTTATGTAAACTGTTGCTGAATCCCCTGGCAGCTCTGGGCTGCTTAAGGGCACCTGTCTAGGTCAGTTGAGGCTTTCTGCTTGGGTCTTGCCTCTTCATGGCCTCACTGATATCCTGGTGAAGACCAATGCATCTCAGTGAACAGGCTAACTAAGCATACAGATTAGATCAAGGTTAGCAACCTCCAAAGCTCCCAGGGATCAGGCAAGGATATACATTTAAGTCTAATTAGATAGATGTAAGGCAAAAATAAAAATAAATAAATAAATAAAGTGGGTCCTATGGATAACATAAAGTCATTAAAATTCTACTTGTTTTTCAAACACTGTTCCAGTCAAACAGAATAATATAGCAGCAGGCAGAGTCTGTCTAGGGACCCACCCATTTGCACCCTCTATGGGAGATTTGCATACAACTGTGGATTCCTTCTTTTATAGTCTCCTTCTGACTCTTCCTGTCCCATAACTTGAACCATCCTATAGCTTTAGGAAGCCAACCTTCACATGACAGCTTGCCAACTCTGTTTACATAGTAGGAATTGCTTTAATTTTTGCAGCAAAATGAATACGTTGGCACAAGCACATTTTGAACCAGAATATAGCTCCAAATGAGGCTTTAAAATTACAAAAGATCCTCTGGTGCACTGTACTTTTCAAATTTGATAAGTACCTATTGATGGAAAATATTCTATTTGTAGACAAGAGAACTCCACTGAATAAATAAAAGGGCTATCTATATAATATGTGGCCATGCTAGGATTTTAACTCAGAACTTCTAACTGAATTTTCTAATCCTTCTAAACTATCGTGTTGTCAATCCTATGAAACTTGAAATGCAGTTCACAAATATGTTTAGATTTATGCTGTGGTTTCCACTGAAATTAAATATTGAGCCACTGCCCTAGAAGGAAAAAATAATTTGTTAATTATTTCAGTAAAAGTCAATATCCTACACTAGTGGTTTTCTACATTGTTTTCGACAGCTCTAGTTCCATTAGATGTTAATGTAACTTACAAGAGAAATAGTCTGTAGACAAAGAAGTTTAAGAAATCTTAGGGTTAACATATTAATTTAGGATATTCAACAGTTATTTCTGTCCACTGACCTAAATTTTTAGAACCTGTCCCCAAAATGTTTCTTCTTTAATAGACGAATTTTAAATTATGTTACTTTATCCAGCAGAATGAGCTTCATATTGTCTCTAAAAATATTTTTCTTAAATAAAAGTGTATTGGGTTGACAAATGTTAGTAAAGTTACATCGGTTTCAGGTGTACAATTCTGTAATACATCATCTACATATCACATTGTGTATTCACCATCCAGAGTTAGTTCTCCTTCCATCACCATATATTTGATCCCCTTTACCTTCATCTACCACTTCCCACCCCCCTTACCCTTTGGTAACCATTAAACTATTGTCTGTGTCTATCAGTTTTTGTTTCTTCATTTGTTTCTCTTGTTCTTTTGTTGTTTTCAGTTTTACATTCCACATATCAGTAAAATCATATGGTTTTCAACTTTTTCTGTCTGACTTATTTTGCTTTGTACTGCTGTCCAGGCATTTTACAGTATGACAACCCTGCTCACACTCAAAGTCTGGACATTTAAATAAAGACCTGAGTTTAGGATTCCTGCCATAAATTCTCACTTTACTTTTCCTGGGCACTTTTTAAAATAACCACTTAGAGCTGAGTCTGTGAAAAGATAATGACTGCTACTCTAACCACCTTATAAGTAATAGGTGTTTTCTACCCTATGTTCTATATCCTGCTCACTGGTGACGTGGGATGGAAGACTGCCCTGCCCTTTCCCAGGGAACTAAATCTGTGACTAAAAAAAAAAAGGAAATCTTAGGGTTGATACAAAGTTAAACAGTGTCTTGCTATAGGAGTATTCTGAGTTTCTAATTTTTAATGTGATTTATGACTCACCAAAAAATGGTTCTAGTTTCTGCCTCATCTAAAAGTCAAAAACAAGTCATGGAATAAAATTGAGAAAATGTGATGTTAATATCAATACCACCTTTACTTTGATCAAAGATCACCATGAAATAATATGGAGCTTGGCTCTCTGATGTAAAATGCAAGTATATTTATGGATTTGTGGATTAGCGGCTTAGTTTTATATATGTCCACCTGCCCTGATTTGTCCACCCAGAGGTGAATTTCTTATTGGCTGGGAACAGTGAGCACTCATTACCTATAACCTTGGCACAACACTGTAGACAAATTAACCACAATTCAGCTTTTGACTAGCTTTGAGATCAGGATAATTTATTAACTTGGAAGTAGTCTGTTCTGCCAAAGTTATTAATTCAGTCAATGTTAGCTGTAAACACACAACCAAAACAAACAAACAAACCAAAACCAAAAATCTAGATGTACTCGTATTAATCACTAGGTTACTTCCCAGATTCCAAAATATAACCCAAACCGATTCCATTTACCCATCTGCCTTCCTGTCTTCCAGGTTTCACTTTTGAAACCACGGCTCAGACACCTCTAATGGTTCTCCAGTCTTTTTCAACTTGGCTTTAAGGCTCATCTGAATTTCACTCCCATTTATCTGCTCTGCTTTATAATCTGTATGCCTCAAAGTATGTAATAAGTCAGGCTGGTCTCATTGCTAAGCATCTTTAAATTTTGATTATGTTCTTCTCTCAACCTGGGATCCATTGTCTTCTCTCTGACCCTCTCAAATGGAACTCACTTTTTACAGAAAACCATCTCTGATAATTCCTGATGTAGTTTGGCAGATAAGAAAATGATAACTCAAAGAAGTTCTATTATTTGTTCAAGGTCAGAGACCTGACAAATGGCAATGGCAGGGTAGGGATCCGAATGCAGAGCTCCAAAATGCCTCTGTACCGTGCTTCTATCAGGTCCATACGTTAAAATCCCTGGAGTTGTAGTCAGTGAAAACTTCAGAAGACTTTTTAGCCAATACAGGCCATCAAGGAATTGTATATCAAAGGCAAGAAAAAACTGAGTCCAAAATCCTATGATCGGGGAAATCATGAACATATGCTGAAAATCTAAAACTCTACAGCACATATCCTCAAACTTGGAAAAACAGAAAAAAGCCTTATAAAATTTACTAAAAAAAAAGGAAAAAATCTCATTTGCTCAGTAGAACTATACCTCAGGGCAAATTTTCATCTACAGGGGAAAATGTTTATCAAATGTATTCCGTATTATGTTTTGCAGAGTGTTAATGGCTTTCATTTCCCATCAAACGCTCAGCCTCAGGACTGTCATCCGAAGATACAGGGAAGAACCTGGTTATGTTGGCATCTAATTTAATTTTATTCTTTTGCTAGTTAAATTTTGCATGTGTTTTTCCCTTAGATAACTGCTCACAGTATATATTTTTTTGCAACTTATACAAGCTTTTGTGATTTGTAAAATTCACATTTCGGTCAAGTGAAAACATCTTACCTGTGAATAAAATAATAGAGTAATGGCAAATTCAAACAAATGTCTGTAACTCATTTTAGAATATTCACATTCTTATCATTGCAAGAGTTATAGTGGCAGCATGTTTACCTAGATCTTGGATGCCACATGAGAAAAATCTATGTACTCACTCTAAAGACAGAGGAAAAACGAGCACCCGGGAAGGCCAGGGGGCTATGGCCACTCCACCAGCCATGGAGCCTCGGGTACATGGCATAATCTCTCTGGCCTGTTTCTAAAATTGACTTAAAATGGAACTGATGATCTCTGAAGATTCCTGCTGCTTTCTTCTTTCATCGTATGACTAGGCAGGGCAGTTGTAAACAAAGTCAGGAAACACTGATGAGTACAAATCTCTAACTAGTTTCTGGATTTCTGAATGGATGAGGAACTTTGAACATTACTAGTCGGATTTTTTTCCTAATCAAAGATATTTCATAAAAGCTTCCTTCTTTAATGTTATACTTGCTCCGGCCAAGGCTCCGGCTAAGCTGGTCCCTCTCATGCTGTACCAACCATCCTGGCCAACTTTGGTTGGTCTAGGAGAAGCTCATAGAGAAGACAGTGAGTCTTCTCTTTGTCAAAGGAATGAAGAGTTCCAAGGACGCGTTTTGGAAACGCTCCATTATAAGGGGGCAGAAAGTTGTCCTCCATCCGGTGTGACAGAATCTAAAACACCTTTAAAAAAAATCCATTCAAAGAATTTTAAAAAGCTAAGAGAAAACATGAAAATATTAATAGCAGCTGTCATTTCATGGTGACACTATTGGGAATATATTAAGCCTATAATGATATATTTAAATTCAATGAAACAAAGGGGTTCCCATAAAATTACATTTAATATAAAAATATAAACTACTTTATTTTTTATTTATCTTGTTTAAATTGATTCTGGGAGATATTTTGCTATTTGAACCTATTATAGTCTCTGCTTCAAGTAAATTAACTATTGTTTTGGTTTCAGGGCAAGTTCGATTTATGAAAGCAATTTTGAGATTTTGTTTTTTAAATATTTCAAAAATACCAGAATTATCACGGGTACAGGTAATGAGTTACCACTAAAATTTAAAGTCCACAATCTGCTTCTAAACAAGGATTTCCTTCATTTCTGCAATTACTAAAAGAGCTTATCGTCTCTCTCCCATGGACTATTCCTCCAAGCTGAAGGATGCGCGTGGACCGTGCTGCTCAAACAGTGTGGGGAGGGATACTCTGCCTTCCTAGCAGTTGCTCTGGGCCAGGTCCTCAGCCAGCGTGAGAAAAACTGGCCTCTGACTCCCAGGGCTTTCTGGCTGCAAATGAGTGAAAGGTGAGGCATATTCCTCTTTGTGTTGCTTTCTAATACCTAGATGTTGTCACAACCTGACGGAAAGAGCCCCATGCCCTTTTCTCCTCTGCCCCCACTCAGACACATCATAATAGAAACTCACACACATTTTAAATTAACAACATACACCACATTGGAAAACACTCAAGCAGCTTGTGGTAAGAACTAAGTTCCAGGGCTGGGAATGGTCAGGTCTGGATCCTAGATGAGGTCTCGCTGCTAATTCAGCTACAACCTAGGGCCAATCATTCCCCCCACCCCCGCCCATTGAGACTCAGTTTCCTTATATGTTAAGAGCATAGGCTAGCTGATTACAGTATCCTTCATATCAAACTGTCTATGATTATGAGTTCCTAAAGCTTGAAAAAAACTTGGAATAGTGATTCAAAATTTAATTTAAATATATAAATGCAAAAATATTCAGTTCCAATAAACTGTTGAACAAATTCTGCCCTCTTAACCATTTTCCCTTTAGACTTTCTGAACGTAAAGCTTGCTCCATGATTCAATGATTCAACACAATGCCCTAAAATAGCTCCAAAGTGACAATCAAGCTGCAAACATCTAGGCCACATAATGTATGCTAAATATACTAACTGAATTTTCTTTTTAAATAAATAAGCACAAATCCTCTCCATATTGCATATTAGCATATAATATATAGAAAGTAAGCAATTTTACAGCCTGGATGCAACATAATTGTATTTATTTCTCATAATAGGATCACCTTGATGACATTCAATTAGATGTTACACGATAACAATTGTTACAGAATATGTATTCTTTCTCCTGCCGCAATACATAAATAAACAGATATATAACTTGATCTCATGACATGCTTTTAATATTATCTGGCCTATGCTTTGATCTTTATGGTTGAAAAATTTCTTCTACAGAGTAATGTACTCTTTAGAACAGAGTGGGTGCTATAGACTGAATGTTGGTATCTCCCTAAAATTCACATGTTAAATCCTAACACCCGACGTAATAGCATTAGGAGGTGGAGCCTTTGGGAGGTGATTAGGTAGGTCATGAAGGCAGAGCCCTCATGAATGGGATCTGTTCCCTTATAATAGAGACATTGGAGAACTCCCCTGCTCCTTTTGCCATGTGAGGACAGAGAAAAGAAGGCCATCTTTGAACCAGGAAGCATGCTTTCTTTAGACACTGAATCTGCTGGTGTCTTGAGCTTGGACAACATAGCCTCTAGATCTGTGAGAAATAGATTTCTGTTGTTTCTAATCCACCCGGCCTATGGTATTGTTGGTAGAGCAGTCTGAATGGACTAAGACTGTGGAGAATGGAAAAGCCTTCCCTTACTAGTCCAATAAGGGGTTTCTACAACCCTGCCTCCCCCTTGGGAGGGATGCCAGCCCTCAGAAACCTGCCTGGGACACAAATGTTTTAAAGCAGCCATATTATTTATCGTAGCCCCAAATAAGAAACTATCCAAATATCCATCAATTGATAAAAAGGTAAACAAAATGTAGTATATCCATACAAGGAAATATATTTGACAATAAAAGGAATTAAATTGTGATGCATACTACAAGGTGGATGAACTTTGAAGACATTGTGCTGAGTGAAAGAAGCAAGACACAAAAGGCCACATGTTGTATGAATCCATATACAGAAGGTGCCAAAACAATGTATAGACATTTTAAGAAAGGAAAAAAATTGTATTAAAATTGTAATACTCGATATATACCGATAACAAAAGATGAATACAAGTCATGTGCATAGATTTTTTTGGCAGCCCTGATATAATAAATACCCATAACAGGCAAATCTATAGAGACAGAAAGTAGATTAGTGGTTGTCAGGAACAAAAGGGGGACAACTGCTGAAAGGGGGACAGCTGCTAATGGCCATGAGTTTTTTGTTTTGTTTTGTTTGGAGGAGGGTGATGAATATGTTCTAGAATTAGTGGTGATCATTGCAGAACTTTGTGAATATGCTAAAAAGCATTGAATTTTACACTCTAGAGGGATGTGTTTTATGATATATGAATTATATATTAATAAATAAAAAAAGATCTAAGCAGAAGGAGCGACTGAGCCTAAAGGCAGCTGTCAAGCCCTTAGTTCCTCTAACGACAGAATTGTTCTGTGATGATGTGAGGGGGCTGGCTGACCCCGTAAGCAGGTCTGCTCAGCCAAAAGCGATTCTTGGAGAGGGCAAGCCTCCCAGCAGCTGGGAAAATAAAGCATCTTAGTCTTAAAATAGGGGATATGATGGTGAACATACTGTCCCCGTATTATCAGTCTCCCTTGCTACTTCCTGAGCTCTGTAAGCCATGAACCAAATATGATGTATTCACCGTAATATTCTGGTGTCAAGTTAGTGCTTGGCAAGTGCACTGAATGAGTGAATGATGCGTCTTTGGTTTGTTCCCACTTCAGGATCTCATATCCTCGTCCCAAAAACCTAACCCTGCTATATTCTGAGAGTTTGTCTAAACCATAAGAACCTCAGCCTTACTCGCAAGGAAGTCAGGCTGTATGGATGCTCAGCTTTTCGTTTCAGTGCCTTTAGCTCCCGAAACCTACCAATCCTCAGGTACCAGATGAAACACCATTTGCTCTTACACTTTGGTCCATAGCTGGGATTACCTTAAGAAAGGTTCTGCTGGTTGTGGCTCTCAGAGGATCAAGATAAATTGGAGCAACAGTTTATAATGTAAATACAAGAGGAGTGCACACAAAGACAAATATTCAGAGGGTCTGGATGGCAAAGGGGGGAAAAATAAAAAAGGAAGTAACAAGTATGAGGCTCACATAATGAGATCACATGTGCCAGATCTACGAGCCATTTCAATTGCCCCATCAGCCTGTTAACCCCATTATATAGTTGAGAGCACTGAGGATTGGGAGGTTAAATGGCTTGTTCAACTTCTCAGGACTACTGTAAAGTGTAGGGGTTTTAGAGCAAGAAAAGAGGCCTTAACAGCCACTGAGACTAGGCCAGGGTTTGTAAAGAAACAGGCCTGTGGTCAAATTCCAGTTGTTTTGGTTCCTTGTGGGCCAGCATCCTAACCAAGCTATCCAGACCCCAGGTCAGGTTAGTCAGGGGACAGCTGGAACTGACATGTACAAACCCATGCTGGCCTGGCGGAGAGATCTGCAAAGCACTGGCCTACTCATCATCCCCAGGCTGAATTCCCCATTAGATCTCTACTCACATAACCTCTAATTCCTAGGGCTGAATAGCTTGCAGTCCTCCTCAGGCTGCCACAGGTCGCTTCCACAAATCTCACCTGCAATCAGCCCACAAAACAATTGTTTAGGGCAAGTTCTGAGCCCAAGGTAGAGCTCAGAGGATCAAGGTAGGCTCATGTCAAAGCACTGATTACAGAAAACCAGAAAAATATTGGCATTGTGTGGCAGACCTAGGACGCTGACCCACTGGTTTCATGACTCATCCTGGTGTGCTGCTGCTCAGGGAGCGGCTGACAGCGGAGCCTGATTCTTTCTAGCTTTTCCTGTTCCTGGGCTCACGAAATCCCCTCTTTGGCCATGCTCAATTTCCAGGAGTGGTTCTGTGTCCTGGGTCTGTTTGGATTCAGATTTCTGGACTATGGCTAAGTTCTGCTGACTCCTGGATATATGCGTATGTATGTGGGGTGCTGAAGCATGGCCCCTTGTCTTTCCGGGGGCAGGTATTCCTACTGCACTCTCTTCTGACTATGTCTTTTCTGGCCATTTCCATGGTAAGTCCAGACTGCCCGAGTCTCCATGAGGCAGAGATGTACCTACCAGTTCTGTTACTTCTCAGGGGACCCTAAAACCCTTCATGTTTGGTCCTGCAGCTCTCTGCTCTGAAATTCACATCTGCTTTCATGAGACATTTTTGCGAGGGAGGAGGGGAAAAAGCAGCATTCAGTCTTTTCACCAAGTTTCGGAAGAGCAATTGTTTGGATCAAAAGGGGAGACAGGATATTTTATAGTACACCTTAAATGTCAGTCTTTTTACACATCTTGTCCTATTTTAGCCTCACAAAAATGAGTGCAAGTTGGTAATCTCTCCATTTTTGAATGGGAAAGCGTGGTTAGGAAAGTCAAATGACATTCCCAGTTCTCTGCAGATATTAAATGTGGCATTCCAATTCGAAATTGGGGTGCTCAGATTCCCAGATTTGCATTCCATGCACTCTGCAGGGCTGGATTTCTAAAGAGCCCTACTTCATAAGCTTACCAGTTACGCTTACTAAGTATATAGATTTCCAGGATTATTCCTCAAAACTGATCCAGCAAGTCTAGGGATCTGTGGGTTTTCTGTTTTTCATGTTAAGTGTGGGTAACACTTGACTCAACCAGACCGAACTGCTATCTCTTAACTTCCTGGTGACAAGGAAGAATCAGTTGTAAATTAAGAATTAATTAAGAATCCGTTGTAAATCTTGAGAGCAGAAGCAAGATGACATTGGAAGCAGTGTGCAGGATAAATTGGAGACATAAAAATCAGTAGTAAAGAGATCCCTTCAGAGAATGCAGAGTTGAGAAGAAATGAAGTCTGGCATGAGGAAGGGCAGTAGGGCTGGGAAGTGTGTGTGAGGTGGGGAGATATTGCAGGGCAGATGGATGACCTGATAGGGATACACAGGGCAGCTAGTCCATGTCTCCTTAGCTTAGGTGAATTCTGGGCCCAGCAGGACTGTGATGGTGTTTCAAATAAAATGAGGTCATGACACAAAGAAGGGAAGAGAAATAGGAAACAAATGCCTTGCTTGAATGAGGCAGTAGAATTGTAGCCATCTTAAAGATTTTTCTCAAGTTTTTAAATGTATTTAAAAATTGCTTCTAGTCTTCTTAACATGCACCAAAAACCCGTTTTTGATATAGTAACTGCAAAGAAATGGAGCAAAACAATACCATAAAAGTAAACTGGGGGTGGCCGGATGGCTCAGTTGGCTAGAGTGCGAGCTCTCAACAACAAGGTTGCCGGTTCAATTCCCACATGGGATGGTGGGTTGTGCCTCCTGCAACTAAGATTGAACACGGCAACTGGACTTGGAGCTGAGCTGCGCCCTCCACAACTAGACTGAAAGACAACGACTTGGAGCTGATGGGCCCTGGAGAAACACACTGTTCCTCAATATTCCCCAGTAAAATAAAAAATAAAAATAAAAAAAGTAAACTGAAGCAAGGTAAGACTTCTTTTATTCTGTCATCTTGATCTATTCTCTAAAGAGAAACCTCAGAAAAAGATTAAAAGAAAAGTCACCTTTCACTGAAGAGAAGTAAATGCATGCTGATTGTTGATGCCCTGAACTACTTAACAAAATTAACTCAAATCTGGAACCATCGACACTCGGAAATGGTGCATTTCTTATAATAACTAGACAACAGGCAACAGATAGTGGAAGACACTTCACTGATGGTATATCTTCTATCCTGATGTTATTGATATAATTCGGATGTTTAAGGAATTTGGATTTAGATAAAAAAGCAATTTCAATTGAGTAGGGGAAAATTCAATGACTGTAGTTAAACTAAACATGAACCAATCTGTATACCTTGCTAGAGAAGACCTGAGGACAATAATTTCAGGTCTCAGACTCTGTAGGAAGCAGATGATATAAATACAAGAGATCTCTAAATTATAAAATGTGCAGGGAGACTATCATGAGGCATTTACACTCTAATTTAAGGTCAAAAGCCCCATTGTAACTATGAAGAGAAAAGGGAAGTAGGAGAAAATAGCTTATTGAGAATCAAATATATGCCAGATACGGTGGTGCATTTGACCTCATCTAATACAGCAATAAAAAAAGATAGATATACAGGTGGGCAACTAAACCTTTGAGTTTGTAACTTGTCCGTACTGGAAAGCAATAACTGAAAAATTGAAATTCTAAGCCATTTATTTCACCTTAAGTGATATCAACTCTCTAAAGACAACCGATCTATTCTTCTGTTGTTCGGAACTCTCCTTAGTTTTAGTTGTTGGCCTTACCACTCACCTTATTACTCTCAAAGCCATTCTCTAACTAGACTAGTGTCCTGTGTGCATTCCTGAAATTATTCCACCTTTGCTCACTGAATTTCTCCAGCTTTCATGGTTCAGTTGTGTACATCGCTCCTCAAAGCGTCCTCCCAGGGCACTGTTGCCTTTACCAAGTACCCCGCCTCTTCATCCGTGGATGGCCCTTTTCAATAACAACCTCATTTGCCAATTATCGTACTTGAGCTCAGCCTTGGGAATTCACTTTCCACGCTACTTGCTATTTTCCAAATCTTGTCATTGCTGGTGATGCTAAGCGTGTAAAGCTAGCAGCAAGGTCTCAAATAACTTTTTCCTTCCTACAGAACTCAGTACAAGACCCTGAGTAAAATGTTTTTCATTATTAGCACAAACAACAATAATTACAATAATTGCTTTAGGATTTATAAAATGCATCCATCTCTGTTGTCTCAACCATTTTTAATATACCACCTCATTAAAACCTCATAAGAAACATGGGTAAGTATTATTATATTTTAATGTAATTATCAGATGATAGATATTATTTCCTTCATGCTAAATTTAAAGGAAAAAAGGACCAGAGAGGCTCTAAGAGTTGGCACAAAGTCAAACTGCTGGGAAATTGTATCTGTCTTTAGTGCCTCACTTAGGGTTGACAATACATGTTTGGGAGAATGAGTAAATTAATAAGCTAGAATTCAAGCCAGGCCTTCTAACTCTGAACTTTCTATCACACTACTCAGGATGATTTATTTGACAATGTGTACTTGTTAATGTTTTCCATCAAATCTAATTCCTACATAGTTTACATAGCTTTGGCTTTGCAACATCTCACAGTAAGTTCCAATGAATACCAAACTCATTAGCTCAGAGAGAGGAAACAATAGCTAGTTTCATTTTAATAGGACTACATTCTCCATTAATGATGATTAAAAAAAAATTAATGGTGATTTCAAACAAGGCTGAGCTTGAAAATTTGGCAGTCTGAGTGATCCCAGTTACAATAGATTACTTAATTATGCTTTGTAAAACTTTTCATAAAGGCATTTCCATGATTACCTATAACAAAAAAAAAAAAAAAAAAAAAAAAAAAAAAAAAAAAAAAAAAACCCATGGAAATATATCCCCTTTCTTCAAAGTAAATGAATGACATACGGTTATAAATGGTTTCTGTCCAAAGGAGTAATTGAATTTCAAATAAATTTGCATGGGCAATCAAATGTGTTTAACATTTAGAGCATTAAGCTAGTCTGGCAGGTGGGATGATTTTCTAAAGGGTGGTTGGGTTAGGAAAAGGCAAGATGTGGGTTGGAGGAGAATGGGACTTGCTGTGGAGTTTCTCCTTCATTAGAATCAGAAACATTCAGATAGATCTGTCCAGTCCAGGAATTTATATATAACGATGGCTAGAAGGTATTAATTAGAAGCTTTATGCAGACAAAAAAATTCTTTATAAAATACAGCATATACATACAAATATACTTAAAATTCTAAAGGAAGATATAAATTGAGTTGTACCTCAGGTCTGGTTTCAGCAATCAGACCATTCTTGAGAAGGAACTAGTGAAGAGTTGTGACCCATGTGTCTAAAGGAAGATAACGTGGGCATCCCATCTGGTTTCCCTTTCATAGGGCTCCCTTCCTGTACTGTCTGATCTCTCCTTGGAAGTGAGTTTTCTTCTTCCAGGGCCCTTTGTTGTGCGGGAGACCCTGCTCGCTGCGCCATTTGTCGTGCGCGGAGGCCAGGCCTTCTAGCCGCGCCATTTTTCTGGCGGGGTGGCCTGCAGGGTCTCTGCTCCCGCTCCCCACACAAGAACGCAGGATATGGTGAGGCCAAAAAGGAACACCCACGGAGCCATAGGTAAGGGAGTCATACCACTATAGTCTCACTGGAGGCTGGGCCCACTGGACGTGTGACCTGCCGTCTGCCTTTCTGCCAACCGACCGACGACTCTCCTCCACGCTCTCGACCCTGTTCATCTCCTCTCTTCCGCTCTCTTCCGCTCTCCTCTTCCGCTCTCTTCGGCTCTGCTCGGCTCCTCGGCTGTACTCGGCTCTCCTCCGTAGCCGCAGCAGTTATACCAGCAGCCAATCGGCTAACCGGCCACAGCCGACGGCCAATCAGCCACAGCCGAGGGCCATCCACCACCCGAGCCAGCACCTTTCCACGTGAGGCCTAGAGCCTGTAAACTACTCTCTGGGGCTCTGTCCCCACACCCTTCTTACTCATCATACATAGTCCTTACTATTGCTTCTTAACCTAGGTCTCTTAACCTGAGCTGGCTAGGTCTGCAAGTGGTTCTGCAAGGATCAGCCACATTCTACTTTCAGGAGAGTATCCTGTGGATGCTGCTATACAAAGTGGAGCAAAGGAGAGGTACTAAAAGTTCTTCAATGATGGAGTCTGTTCATACTAGATGTTCCCATGAAACAGACCTCTGGATGGGTGGTATACTGCACTTCCGGTATAATATCCTGGCACTCCTCCTTAGCAAGAACGGCTCTATTTATCCCAATTTAATTCATTTTCACCCAGTGTTATGAGGCATAACTCTTCATTCTTTCTGGGGATAAGAGTTCAGATTTAACTGAATCAATTGGGCCAATTTGAGCCAAATAGGCCAGGAGTAGAGGTAATAGAAGGGGGGAAAAAAGTTTTATAGAAAAGACAAAAAGAAACAATAAGACAAGTGCCAGAAAACAGGTCACATAGCTTTGAGAAAGATAAGATTTATATAGAATGCACATCCACATTTTTGGAGTTTAAAATATAGAAAGTCTACCGTATCAGAGTTTTAGTCCTAGCTAAATCCCTAGTCTTAGTGGGATTTTAGTCCAAGCTCAGCACCATTTGATTTTCAGCATTATTTAATATGGTTGGGCTTTGTTTATGTCAGGTATTAAGTGGTAATTTTGCTACTGAAATTTGTAGCCTGGGAGAGATCCAGAGAGTGGTGAAGAGGTAGAAGATGGTTCTAGAAGCAAGAAGTTCCAAAGACCTCTGTGATCCAGAAGAGATTATGACCTAGACAGCCATCAGTAGAAGTGCTGAATTAAAGGGGAAGAGACAAAAGCACAATACAAGACCCCAGCCTGGGGCCACCTTTTCATCAGTATGGCAAAGGGGAGAACATATGGTTTTAAAAGCAAAACTGATACAATCCCTTCTTCTCCATTACAGGTGTACATTTTTATTCAGGAAAACACTTTGCTACTTTCTAGTAGAGGGATCCTCCTTGATGGAAATACCTACACAGTCTGCCCTACAAAGTAGAACACTCCCAGGGCTGTTCTGGGAGAATAAAGACGTATCAAAGAGATTACATTTATCTACACGTTATAGTAAGAAGAATATTGAGATTTCCAGGGTAAAGGGAATGGAGCTTAGATGCTCAGGGCATCAGAAAGAGAGGGAAGAGGTTCTAGCCACATGGGGGCTGATGGAGAGACCAAGAAAAAGACCAGGAAAACAAAATTTTTTGGTTGGAGGTTAGGTGGTAAACACACACACACACACACACACACACACACACACACACAATTAAGAAGGAAAGTGTCAACTCTTTAATTATGTTTTTTGTTACAGTAAGCTGTTATGTAAACACCACCTGTATTTCCCCAAACCTTTGCGATTCCATTAGTAAATGGTGGGGAAATCACTGAAAAGAGGCCCAAAATCTGGGCCACTATAGGGAGCAGTCATTTGAGGTAATATGCAGCAGAAGTCCTGAGTTCAACCAGATTAGGAAATAAAGCAAGAAGCACCTGGGCATTTGATTGACACTCAGGGGCAGGTACAGTGAACTTCTTTAGGATGTCATAGCATTTAAATATATAAATATATTTCAAAGAACAGTAAGACCAAAGCCAACAATCCATTTATGTAGGTTCTGCAAGACTCTTAATTAAACCTCAAGAACAGGGGCAACCATAATATGCCATCTCAGAACAATGATAATAAAAATACTTCTCTGGAAGGAGGTCGACATGGTGGGTTTGAACATTTATTTCAGCACTTATTAGCTGTGTGATTTCCAAGAGTTTATGGAAACTTTCTGAGCCTCACTACTTCTCTGTAAAATAAATAAAGGACTAGACCCCACACCACAGAACTGTTGGGATTCAAGGAGATGCCAGACATCTAAAGTGCTTAGCACAGCGCCACCTATGACAGGATTCATAAGTACTTGCTGTGATCTAAACATGCTTATCGCTAACAATGAAGCAAGATGATATATATGAAACTGCCTTGCAAAGTGTAAGGAAATATACTTTTGTGATTATTGGTTATTATGAAATAGAAATTTAAAAACTCAAAAAACAAAATTCCTAAATGTTTGGTCCTAAAACTCAGAAAATAATCTCTGTCTTTTACAGGGTAAAGTGTTTCCTCCTGAGTCAGAAGCAGCACTAAGCCCATCTGCATCCGAGGCATCATGGGAGGACTAGAGAGCAAAAATATTTAGCGCAAGGATCAGGAATTTCCCACTTAGCTCCCCAGGCCTCCTCTTTAGGATTATCCTTGAATGAGAAGCCCCACGTGGCCTCTAGGTTTTAGAATGTACATTACTGTTTACTAATAATGATAGTAATTAATATTATTTATAAAGCTAATCCTAGAGGAATCTCTGAATACATTTCCAGTTCTACTTTTAAATATTAATTAATGAACATTTTATTTATTATTCTGTATTTTAATGCAATTATAATTCATAATATTCTAGGAATTAATATGTTTGTCAAAGTGACCCCAATCATGTATACAAATAGTGGCCAATGAAAAGATATTTGCAAAATATTTGCAAAATTGAGTATTGATATAAGTGAAAACCACCTGGTTACGAGTGCATGGAAGTGGGTTAGTGCAAAGATAATTGTGGTTTTTGCAATTATTTTTAACCTTTTAAGCTGAAATTATTTTTGCACCAGCCTAATAAATGAAATGCTTTTGTCTGCTACAATTCAATTACACTGCAAATTGTATCAAAGGTAATCCTGATAAACCTGCACAGGCTATAAGGACCAATGATTTGCAATGAAGAGCATTCCAAGGAGGGAACCATGCTGTCTGCACAGAATACCAGTTCCTTCTCCTAAGTAGCAGCCCTGCTGCCCCTTCTGTCCGGGATCCGAGAGTCACCTGCCAGCTGAGCTACCATTTCCCATCTCCCTCTCCAGCTTTCATCACAAGTCATGTGTATGCACCTTCTAAGACATGCTTCATACATAGCTTTGGGTCACACTGTCCAAAGTGGATTTAAAGATTAAAATTTAGTTTGGAAAAGATTGCCTATGACATAGAATCTTTAAATTGTATTTGTTAGTGATTTCTGTTTCCTTCCACAAAAGTTCTCAACGTGATCTAGGAGGCAAGAGAATGGATTTAAATGAGATTATGCCACAAAAGACAACACGCTTAATTAACAAATATTTTCAGAGCGTATACCGGATATTACAGATAAGGTATAAAAATGTAAATAAAGGTTTCTGCCCTTAAGATTATTATGCTGTGGAAGAAAGTTCCCATAAGGATACAACTATAAAACTATAATGCAATGTGCTGAAGGTTATAAAAGGGTATGAAAAATACACTTTGTATTTTTATTTAACCTCTGTCACTTGACTCAACATGAAAAAACGAACACATTTCAGATATAGGAGTGGATTCTGTAGTGTGCCTTTGTGGTATGAGCACAGGTCACAGTGATTGGTGCTTGCTGATAAATTTCTTGATTTTGCAGGACTGAAGACGTGTTTCTGTTGCCATTTCACTTAAGGACATGTCAAGATGTAAAATCTTGGTTCACAGTTGATGTTTCTAACAGTTTTATAGATGCTTCTTTGTTGCTTTTCGATTTTGACTAAATTCAAATTTAGTCTGGTTTCTCTTCTTTGAAAATGACTATTTTGTACTTGGCAGCATGAAGCTCCTTATTTTTGCTTAGAGGTTTAAAAACTTACCAGGGAATGTCTACATGTTAGTTTCCATATAGTAATTTTAACCGTGCTTGGTAAGCTCTCTTTCCCTCAAGGGTCTTTATAGTTCTGGAAGATTTTCTATTACATAATTATCTATTGATTTTAATTCATTCACCTCCTCCTGGGTCAGCTTTTGCAGTATTTTCATGTCTTGCATTTTGTGTCATTATGTACTTTTAAGTTAAATTTACTTTCTGAGACATCTCTTTTTGAATTCATCTTTTGGTTGATTTTTTAGTAATGTTGATTCTGCTTTTTTCCACATGCAATAAAGGTCTTATTTTTATTTCACCCACATTTTACTACACCTTTAATCTAGGATTAAAAGAAAAATCTCTCATCCTAATATTTTCTTTTCTTCTATGTAAATATATATATTTCAAAGTAGATTTTATTCTGAACCCATGCACCTTTATTGTCATTTGTTCCAATTATTTGTCTTAAAAAAAAAAAAATCTCATCTTTACTTTCAGTGTGGTGCAGATTCGAGGCATAGCAACATCAACGGGGAGTCTGAGACAAATGCATAATCTTGGACCTACACTCAGAAGACCTACTGAATAA
The DNA here is from genome assembly GCF_057876585.1 of Rhinolophus sinicus. Classification (NCBI taxonomy): domain Eukaryota; kingdom Metazoa; phylum Chordata; class Mammalia; order Chiroptera; family Rhinolophidae; genus Rhinolophus; species Rhinolophus sinicus. The sequence goes on along the minus strand of NC_142515.1, from coordinate 58,267,606 downwards.
ATCTACATTTCAATAAGATTTCCAGGTAACACATATACATATTAACATTTGAAAAAAACCCTGGTCCAGAGGAACTATATACATGGTTATTAGCGTTCATGTAAATTAGCCGTGATAACACAATAGATGCCAACACCTAAGCCAGGCTGTCACAGGTCTTTATATTTCTGTCTCTAAGATGTGGATTAGGGAAAACAGGGTTGCCAAGCTCTAAGGTGACTAAAGACAGTCTGTGTGTGATGTAGCCCATAAATTGCTTTGTATATTTATTTAATCATCTATTATGGTTTCTTCCCTAAAGCATGGATGACTACACCCAAGGTAATCTAACTCTGAACATTTCAAAGCCAGCCCACTGGAGGACTGCTAGTGACGGCAGCTCTGTGGCAAAGGAGAGAGGAGGATTTCACTAGGAAGGCTTCTCTCAATCCAGGCAGGTGTTGAGATGTAGGCCAATTAATGATCAGTTTTATTTTGTTTTCTCTCCAAAGGTTCAGTTAATTTCCACGTCATTGCTTTTACTGTCAATGTGGAATACAGGTGATTAGGCTTACCCACTTACGTGCAGTTCAAATTGGGGTATTCATAATGGTTCCTTCTGCTTATTGTCTTTATTCTTTCATTGCTTTGTAAGCATTACAATGAGATCTGATAGGAAGAGGGCTCTAAGCCCAAAGGTTCACCCTGCCATCTCCCCAGAATTCCACCATTGTTGGGAAAGCAAAAACTGGTTAAAATTCCAAACACATAGGCCAATACAAGCTTCTCTTTTTAAAAAGAGTGTATTTCACTGGCATACAATTACTTTCTGCACTTTTTTTATTAAATGAATATTAAGTAGATATGGCATAGGCCTTGGTGACGTCGCAGTAAACAAATAAATGAAGCTTCTTTCCTCTTAGTGATGATAATCTAGCGAAAATACCAGACACTATTAAAATACTCATGCAGAGATGGTAATCAACCATAAGTAACTAGAGATTGCCAGGTATTTGTGTGTATCTGTGCTCAGGAGAATGATATTGCTATTTTACAAAGGGTACTCAACAGAGCCTTAATTAAAAAGTGAATTTCAGCACAGACTAGAAGAAAGTGAGGGGAGAAGACATGTAAATGTCTGAAGTAAGATCATGACAAGCACAGAGTACACCACTGCACAGTAGGACAGAATATTTTATTTTGAAAATTCACAAAAAGTGAAAGACCAAAATATTATTAGTGACCATTAAAATCAGGAACCAAGTCCCCATCCACCCTACTGCTGTTATTCTAATTCAGATCCTCAGTGTCTCTTGCCAGGATCTTTCCAGTAACTTCTTTACTGGTCTCTTTATTTTTAGCCACATAATAACTTACTCTATCATCAAGCACAAATGTACTCATGCCACATTTCTGCCTAAAGTTCTTTAGAAACATCCACATGGAGGAAAACAGCACTGGAGATCTACCATATTTTCATTCACAAAAGTTAATTTCAAATGCATTTTATGCTTAAACCTAAAAAGCAGATCTTTAAAACTTTCAAAGAAAACGGAGCAGAACATATCCATAACCTCAGATTTGTTTACTTTTCTTAAACAAGACACAAAGAATAAGAACAGAGTCTGACAACTCCAACTACAGTACAATTAAGAACGTCTGTTTATCAAAGATAATCACTATGCCACAAACTGGGAAAATAATTTGCTATGCATATAATTGACAAAGGAGTTACTATCCTGAATATGTAAAGAACACCTGTATATCAATACAAAAAACTTTCAAAGGCTCGAGTCAGCTTTCACAGAAGAAATATAAAATTATTTTTTAAAAAAAGAAAACTCTGCCCGGTAATTGGATTATGGATATGCCATATAAAACTCATTAGATTAGCCCAACTTTAAAAAAAAAAGATATTTATTGAAAAGGTCATGGAAGGCAGATTGTGAGGAGGTAGGTGTAAATTAGTGAAAACAATTTGGAAAACTATTTGGCATTACCTTTTCAAACTAAATATGAACATTTCTTACAACCCAGCAATAGCATCCAAAATACAGTCAATCCTCGAGAGAAACTTTTGCACAAGTGCATTAGGTGACATACATAAAAATATTATAGCAGTTTTGACAATAAAAGCAAAAACTGAAACAGCAATTAACTGACATAAGGCTAAAACATAAACAAATTGGGAAAATAAATTATCTCTAACCACATTAATCAACAAGGATAAATCTCACAAATATAAGATTGAATTTTTTAAAATCACCAAAATATATGTCCTGTATTATATTCTTTAAATAAGTTTCTGACATGGGGAGTTGCTAATCAATGGGCACAAAGTTTCAGTAAAGCAAGATGAGGAAGTTCTACAGATTTACTGGACAACATTATACCTACAGTCAACAATACTACAGTCAACAATTTTAAGTACTGTGAATTTAAAATTCTGTTGTGGGTAGATATCATGGTACACAATAAAATAAAATGTACTACATAGACAATATATTGTGGAGACGTGTACAAATTTAAGAATATTCTTTACCCCCTGGATGGTGTTTAAATCTCAGCGGAGTACAAAAGGATCCTCAATAGTGTTACTATGTTAAAATTTGCTAAATTGGGTAGATGGGAACAAAATATTGCTTTTTGTCATTTTTACATATATATAATTTGTATTCTTTGAATAAGTGATATGTTTCATAATTTAAAAAGAAGAGGAAGGAGTGTGAAAAACAGCAAATCTTAGGCTAAAATCCCAGATGTTTTACTTTGCGTAACACACTGTGAGATTCACCATTTCCCCCCTTCATGCACAAAACTAAAATAGAGAATTAGAAATAACACGTGTAATCACTAGTACAGTGCTAGGCACAAGGCAAGAACGGAATAAATAGTGACTATTATGTGGGGAGGGTTCTTTGATGGATTCTCGTGGTTTGTTCCCTCTTTTGTATGACATATGCTTTATTTTGAACTGGCCTCAGTCAAATTGTCCAGCATCACCTCCCAGAAATGTAGCTTTTCATTACTGCTTCAGCCATATTCCATCATTCCTCATTTATCTGCTTTCAGTATCAAGCCCATTTATCTGCCATAATCCCTCAAGTCTCAAGCCAAATCACATCTATACTGTGAAGCAGACATCAGTGTTTCACTGACTCCCCATGGAGAAGTTTAGCGTTTATATGTCTGTCTCACTATAGTATTGCCAGCTGCATGAGGGCAGGGACTATATTAATTTTTCTTCACTGTATTACAAGGCCAGAGACATGGAAAAATATAAGCAATCAATAAATATCTATTGAATGGATAAAGTAATAATTTTGAGATAACCTTTGTTTTCTACCTTCTGGTTTGGGTTGAAAAATATGGAGCATGTATAATTTTATTAATTATGAGTAGGTAAATGTTTCATTGCAGAAAAACTAATGAAGAAGTATTTATAAAACAAAGATTGTTTAATAATTACTTTCTTATTCTAAGGCCATTTAAACCTATATATAATAATATATGAAGAATATACACATCTATATCATTCTAAGACCATTATATAACTGAAACAAACACCAACAAATACATATTTATATAATGTCATGTGGGTCACCCAAAATAATAATTTATAATGTCAAAATGGAATAAGTCAATTACTCTACTGATTTTAAATCAATCTGGCTATTTATTTCCTGGGACATTTAGAAAAATGAGGCTAATGTGTGTAGTCTTGTATCGTTCACATTTAAATTTGTAGTACCCAGAGTAAATGGAAAGTGTGTTTTACAAGCTAGAAACTACTAAAATAAAAATAGGAACTCTAAAGTATTTATTAAAAATAACCACATAAAATGTACCCCCTCCCCCCTTTTTTACTACATATTCACAAATAATCATGCTCAAAGTGGTGTGTATAAGAGCAATTACTCAAGGTACATAAAAATGAATTGTAAATCTGTGCAGAATCCAGGAATTAATTCATACATGTTTTTCCTTCACAGCACAACAGGGAAACACCAGCTACATTTCTATTTTCAGGAAAAGGAATCTCCATTCACTGGGCCCTGGTGATTCCCTGAGACCCCATCCCACCTAACTTGTGGGCCCCTACACAATAGCTCCTCCACTGTAGTCATGGCCAGTCCTCACAACCAATCAGTCTGAGGGTCAATCCCTCCCATTAATGTGCAAATAGCAACCAAGCCTCAACTACAACATGAGGGTACACACAACCCACACAAGGGACACACCTGGGCACACAGCTCAGGTAACGAAAGAGAATGCACCACTGGGTCCCACAGGACACCTACTACATAAGGCCACTCTATTTTGACCAGGAGATATAGCAGCTCCACCTAATACATAGAAACAAGCAAATGGAGGCAGCCAAAATGGGGAGACAAAGAAATATGTTGCAAATAATAGAGCAGGAAAAAGCTCTAGAAAAATAACTAAACAAAATGGAGACAAGCAATCTACCAGATATGGCGTTCAAAACACTAGTTATAAGAATGCTCAATGATCTAAGGGAGAACTTCAACAAAGAGATAGGAAACATAAAAACGGCAATAGAAAACATAAAAAAGAACCACTGAGAAATGAATGATACAATAACTAAAACGAGGAATAAATTAGAGGGAATTGACAGGACATTAGACGAAGCAAAGGACTGAATCAGTGATTTAGATGATAAGGTAGCAGAAAACAACCAATCAAAACAGCAAAAAGAAAACAGAATCCAAAAATTTAGGAGCGTTTAAGGGCTTTTGTGTTAACATCAAGCATACCACCAGTCACATCATAGGGGTACCAGAAGGAGAGGAGAGAGAACAAGGAATTGAAATCTATTTGAAGAAATGATGTATGAAAACTTCACTAACTTTGCAAGGAAACAGACATACAAGCTGTCATGCGGGAGACCCTGCTCGCTGCGCCATTTGTCCTGCAGGGAGGCCTGCGGGGTCTCTGCTCCCGCTCCCCATACAAGAACGCAGGATATGGTGAGGCCAAAAAGGAACACCCACGGAGCCATAGGTAGGGGAGTCATACCACTATATTCTCTCTGGCGGCACTATACTCTCAATGGAGGCTGGATTCACACTGTCCGCAAACCGCCATCCACACTTGCTAGCCCAGCCACCATCTTCTTGCTAGCCCCCATTCTTTTCTCTCCTCTCCTCTGCTCTCCTTCGTAGCCGCAGCAGTTATATTAGTGGCTAATGGCTCAATGGTTACAGCTGACAGCCAACTAGCCACAGCTGATGGCCATGCAATCACAGTTGGCCATTTACTACCTGAGCCAGCACCTGTCTATGTGAGGCCGAGAGCCTGGAAACTACTTTCTGGGGCTCTGCCCCCACACAAGCCCAGGAAGCACATAGAGTCCTAAACAAAATTAACCCAAACAGGCCCACACCAAGATACATCATAATTAAAATGTCAAAAGGTAAGACAAAGAGAGAATCTTAAAACAAGTGTGAGAAAAGCAGTGAGTTACCTACAAGGGAGCTCCCATAAGACTGTCAGCAGATTCCTCAACAGAAACTTCGCAGGCCAGAAGGGGTTGGCAGAAAATATTCAAAGTGATGAAAAGTAAGGATCTGGGGCTGCCCTGTGGCTCATGTGGCTCACCTGGGCCAGTAATCTGCGCCCTCTACAGCTAAGACTATGAACAATGGCTCTCCCTGGAGCTGGACTGCCGTAAACAGCTGGAGGTTGGTGTGAGCTGCTGTGTGCTGCAATGTACTGCTGTGAGCTCCTGTGGGCTGCTGTGGGCTGCTGTGTGCTGACGTGTGCTACTGTGAGTGGCTGTTGGCCATACTGGCCAGCAGCAGGCGTGAGCGGCCGGCAGCCGACAAGAGCTGTTGTGATCTGCTGTGAGCAGCTGACCAACGACTGGTGACTGACTGCCTCAGCCAGGGTAGCAAGGATCATAATACCAACATGGGCCAGGAAGCTGTGCCCTACAACTAGACTGAGAACGGCTTAAAAAAACCCAGGGATGTGGAGGTGTGGGTGGGGCGAAAAAAGAAAACACCTACAACGAAGATTACTTTACCCAGCAAAGGTATCATTTAGAATTGAAGGACAGATAAAAAAAAAAAAGATTAAAAATATGAATAATAAAACGGCAATAACTATGTATCTATCAACATTTACTTTCTATGTAAATGGAATAAATGGCCTAATCAAAGGACATAGGGTGGCTGAATGGATAAGAAAACAAAACCCTTACATATGCTGCCTGCTTCAGGGTCACTTCATATCAAAAGACATACACAGACTGAAAGCAAAGGGGATGGAAAAAGATATTTCCTGAAAATGGGGAAAAAACAAAATCTGGGGTAGCAATACCTATACTAGACAAAATAGATTTTAAAACAAAGGCTATAAGAAGACACAAAGAAGGACCTAGTAATCCTACTTTTAGGTATTTATCTGAAACCCAAAACACTACTTTGAAGGGAGATGTGCATCCATATAGTCATTGCAGCATTATTTACAATAGCCATTATTTATAAGACAACTGGGGTGTCCAACAATGGATAAATGCATAAAGAAGAGGTGGTACAGATATACAATGGAATATTACTCAGCCATAAAAAAGAATAAAATCTTGCCATCTGCAACAACATGGATGGACCTAGAGTGTATTGTGCTGAGTGGAGTAAGTCAGACCGAGAATGACAAGTACCATATGATTTCACTTATATGTGGAATCTAAAGAACAAAATAAATGAACAGACGAAACAGAAACAAATTCATAGATACAGAAAACATTTTGATGGTTGCCAGATGAGAGGGGTGTTGGGGGATGGGTGAAAAATGGGAAAGGGCTTAAGAAGTACAAATTGGTTGTTACACAGTAGTCATGGGGATGTAAGGTATAGGATAAGAATTATAGTCAATAATATTGTAATAACTATGTATGGTGTCACATGGGTACTAGATTTATTGGGGTGGTCACTTTATAATTACATAAATGTCAAATCACTATGGGGTTCACCTGAAACTAACATAATATTATGTTAACTGTAATTGAAAAATAAATTATTAAAAAATGTTTGCTTAAATAAATAAATAAATAAAGACAGATTCTGATGCAGTGTGGTCTGCAGTGGCACTTGAGAGTCTGAATCTCTAACAAGCTCCTGGATGATGCTGATTTTGATGGCCTTGGACCACACTGCTAAGTTCCAAGGATAGATGACAAAACAGTCTTTAACACGAAGGCTGTAACAGTCTTTGGTTGCAGTCCCACAGATCTGTGTTCAAATCCTAGCTCCATTTCCTATAATTATGTCACCTGAGTACATGCCAGCCTCTGAGCCTTGGTTAGGTGGAGGTGGGTAATATCACTTTGTTCATCCTATTGCTGTGAGGTGTTAAGGTGATCTTAGTAAATCTTCAGGTACAAAGTCTGTATCCCACGACTGTCATTTCCTGTTGCTGAGTTCTTGAAACTTCATTTGTTAAAATTGATGTTATTGAAAATGCAATTATTGTATCTCATGTGTATTCAAAATAAGTATGTCAAGATGCCACCTAAATAAGTCAAAACATTAGATGTCATTTCATTTTTATAACATTTCTCTTTTCATGTGCTCTGACAAATGTCTTGTTTATAAGCTGAACGTGATTAGAGGAAAATAAATTGTTGGAAAGGTAGTGCAAACATTTGGAAAAGCAAGAGGCTAAAACACATTTTGAGATCGTGACTTCTTCCCATGAAATTTTTGTCCGACAACTAATTAGGGCCTTGGCAGCCAACAGCATTCTGGAGAGCTGCTATTCCATTAAATCAAAGCAGGGAAGGGTTGAAGAAAAATGGGAGCTTGAGTCTTTCAAGCGTATGTAGAAAATGAGTAGAAATGCTTCAAAAATAAAATGATTAGCATGGATGCCAAATAGGAACTGAAACTGTCCTAAGCAAATGGTGCCTTAGAGACACTATCTCCCTGATGTATTACACTTGTCTACAATACACTCTATCAGAAACATTTATGATTAACCAAAGAGGATATAAAACATGTCCAGTTTTGTGCCCTAGTTCCAGAACCCCCATCAGACTGCCATTTACATCTTTTGTCTGTGGATTTCTGGTGGCTGTTCCTTAATTATTCTCTTTTCTCCTCCTGTTTAGCTACTCAGGGTTTATGAACCAATGGCACATGACAAACCCAAAAGGCATCCCAAAAATGTGAAGCAACATGTATAATTAATGCCTTTTCTAGAACTAAGCAGTTTTAAAAGTCTTAACTAATGATCAGGTATGGATTTATATGGGGTCTCCTTTAGTTGTATATCTTACAGCGATTGTGGGCCCCTGAGGAGAAGCGTGGCTCACTGTCCACTCGCTTGGCCATCCTCTGCTAATATATGATATGAGAATGAGCTCAAGAGTTTTGTCTTCAGTATCAATTTTTATCATAACAGCAAAAATTAAATAAGGACTCCATCATATAACTCAATCATGCACATAAAAGAAAAAAAAATAATGGTGTCTTACGCAAATATTCAGACAACTTGGCATAATTCCATGCCTCAACAGTCATCACCACAGTTGGAAGTAGTAATAAATCATGTTTATGAAAGGAAGTGGCAGTGAGACTTCATGAGGATTTCAAACCTCTATGGCTCTCATGCCTGCTTGCAGGCCACATTTGATGTTTTCCCGTGATGCACCTGCTCTCTGAAGAACATCACAGGACCCACCCAGTCTCTCTCTCTGTAAGACAACGTGCTTCTCTAGCAATGGAATAGAATGAAGTTCTATTTTTAAAAAATGTTTTTAAGAAATCGCCAAAGAAGTTATTAATAAGACCACATAATAATAGGGTGGCTCTCCCTAGAGCCACATTTTCCCCTCACTATGTTGGATATTCTAGGATATATTTGAGAATAAAAATTCTTAGCAATTGCAGCAACATATTAAAACATTGTGATCCAAACTCTGAAGTCCCTGGTGCAGGCCTGTGTTCACTTGATTGTGGTTCACTGAACTGAGTCTTTGATCTGAAAGGGACTTTACACAGCCACCTCTAAGAGATTACACAGCCAGCTCTAATTTCACAGAGGAGGACCATGAGGCTGAAGGAGCTTATCTGATTTGCCCAAGTCAGAGGCTCATGAGATACACCTCCATGGAGGCCATGCTGGCCCCAGACAACATCAACTTTTCATGCTCAGATGTATTACCTTTTTAACTGGTTTGTCTACCTCCATTCTCCAGAGTCATCGCACCTTCCAACAGATTTCACACCAGGATCTGAAAGGACTTGCAAAATCCAGCAATGGAAAATCTCTCCTTTAAGCCAGTTTGCTTCTCACTCATTATCCTCCAAATACACTCCCCTTCAATCCACTCCTAGGACAGGTGCATGTCTTTCCCACATCCGGTACAGGCAGAAGTGATTCTTTTCACTACCCCCTCTACCCTGATTTGCCATGATGCTGGTCCTTCTCAAGCTTGCATCTCAGCCCACATTTCATTACACATATGCATCTTCATTGGAACCCCCTTTGTTATCCTCTTCCACAGTTTCTCATTATTTTATCCATAGTGATAATGAATCTCAGTTACATTTTAGATATCACCACAGTTTGTATTTTTCCCAATACTTGCAGGACCTCATTGCACTCTCCTAAGTCATGGCTCTAGCTGACCAGTGCCTCTCCTCTGAGTTCAGAGACAGAAGCAACCAAGCAGTGCCCCCCCCCAGAAGCCTGAATTTCTGCATATGCACCCCGTTCTTTAATAAATACTAAAAATGCCAACCTTCCCTTTGTTTCCTCAATCATACAGTGAAATATACATATGGTAGCAGCTGCCTGTACTTTCTACCACTGTGATAATTCAAGATTCTTTTTCGTTTGTTTTATCTTTCTCATTACATAATTATATGTACTATGTACTTTACTTCTAGTTAACATTTCTTTATATTAAATTAGCTTTTAAAAAACTGGTGAGATCTCTGTCTACTGAGTCTGTGGGCAAAAAGATTTGAAGAAGCACTCAGAAAACAAAAATGGAGGAAGGGGCAGGAATCCAAATGGCCATAACACATAAGAAAAATGGTATGGAAAATACGAATTAAGTCCAAAACAAGATACATTTACATATATAAATGTGGCAAAATCGGAAAGTCCAAAATACTACCTATTCGTTGTTAAGGATATAACACAATCAAAATGTCAACTGCTGTGCCCTTTTTGGTAAAAACCATGGTATTGCCTGGCACATCTGGACAAGCACACACCTCTTCAATTCAACGAGTCTACTTCTCATTATTACTCTAGAGAAGCTATGTGTGCAGCAGGACATGCACGCAGGACTCATACTTTTTCCTTTGTCTCAAGTTCTTGGCTCTTGCCTCATGACACACAATAGCAGAAAACGACTTTCTCCTTCTAGTGCCTGTGGAGTTCTCTCCTCCAAGTAAATTGTTGAAAATGAAGCCTGAACACTATCTGTAAACATACAGGAAATCAATGAAAGATTCATTAAAGCAGAGCATCCAAGGTAATCAAAATTTACTTTCTGAAGTATTTGGAGTAACAGGAAACTTTTCAATAATCTTTGCTGCGCTTAAGATAATAATGCCATTAATTAGTTTCTTTGAGAGACTTCCTGGGTATTTTATAAACGATTTCTTTTTCACACTCCTGGGAAAGAAGTTATCATGCATTCAAGTTGAAATCAATGTAGGCAACTCTATGGAAAGCGACTGTCTTCTCCACTTGATGTGCTTCAATTATTTCATGTTCTTAATTCATGTATGTCTGCTTCAAAGAGTGAGACACAAGGAGGGAAGAAACATCTCAGGCAAGTTCTTGATCAGAAGGAACAGAGGGGATGTGGGCATAAAAACAGCAGTGAAAACAAACATCAGACACAGAAAACTATGTATCACAATTTGCAAATGAAGTTTAATAGTAAATGGTTAACCTTGGGAATGCCAAACACTCTCGGTCATAAAGTTGCTTAAATGTAAGAAGTATTACTCAAAGGAAGTTCTCTCATGACTTTGTTTAAAAACATCTTTTGAGGGTCTAATATATGAAATGCATAATAATATGAATTTGTATATTTTGTTTCTCATTTATTCAGATTGCCCTTATTTTATGAAAATTTGAGAATCTTAAACAAAATTGTATGCTATGAGACCATGATAAAATAAATATAACATTAACAAATTCATTCTAAAATGGAAACGGAAGAATTGTATTCTAATATTTGTTGTTTGAGGTAATTCTCAATACAATAATCTTAGTAATAATAATAATAATAATAATAATAATAATAAGTGTTAACTTTATTGGCTGTTCTCTCAGACACTGGGGCTGAATGTAACACAGATGTCATCTTACATAATCCCCACCGCAGCCTTATAGAGAAAGGTGAAATATTTTAATTTTTATAGCTGGAGAAACTGAGGTCAAGAAAACCTAAGCTACTTGTTTAACTTTACATTGATTGTGGGGGGACAATAATTCAAACCCAGACCTGTTTGTCCCCAACAGACTCTGCTTGTTCTATATATACCTTCAGCCTCTTAAATGTTTTTTTGTCTAGTGTCTGTCAAGATAGTATCAGGTGCTGGGGACTGAATCTGCAATTTCCTCATGGTGCTCTACTATCATCAAGAATACAAAACAGAGAAATTGCCAAAAAAAAGAACAGTTGCGAAACTTACATGTGTGCAACATGCCATGGGGCACAGTGAAAAAAGGAATGTGCTATTTTAGGGTGGAGGTGAGCCAGGAAATGTTCACAGAAGAGGAGAGATTTGAACTTGATCTATAAGGAAGAGTAGGATTTTACAACGCTGAGAACAGGAAGTAGATGAAAAAGAAAAACACAGATAGATCAAAGGTTTGTAGATACAGAGTAAAGGACTTATCTGAGGAGCAGTTATCATTTTTACTTTAAGAGCCTTCATACTTAAAGGGAAGGATGTTGATAAATAGCGTCAGATGCTACTAGACTTATCGGGGGGAATCACTTCATAAATTATACAAATGTCTAACAATTATACGATACACCTGAAACTAACATAAAATAATATTGAATGTCTACTATAATTTAAAAAAATAGTTACAAGCATAGTGAATATAGTTAATAATATTCTAATAATTATGTACAGTGTCAGATGTGTAATAGACTTATTGGGGTTATTACTTTGTGAGGTATATAAATGTCTAATCACTATTTTGTTTTGTACACCTAAAACTAATAAAAAAGTGAAAAAAAATAAATAAATAAATAAATAAATAAATAAATAAATGGAAGGATGTGGAAAGAATGGACACCGAGCTCAGAGTGAAGAATACAGGACTTGAAAAGAATGTCTGGTAAGACCTGCTTGTCAAAGCTATAGTTAGCGTAGGGTGTGGGCTCACTGACTAACCACCACAATATTTACAAGGACTCCGAGACTCTCCCTACTCAAAGTGTGGTCCTGCAGCAGCAGCATCACCTGGAACCTTTGAAACTCAGAACCTCCAGCCTCAGAGGACCATTATTAAGGATTCAACACCATGGCATTGGAAAGAGCCTGGTGGACAGTACTGTCTATGGATGGTCCTCCTCAGCCTCAGGAATCCTCGTGCTTCACAGAGCCAGGATTTGAAAGATACATGTTTCCATCTTGAAATTAATCTACGTGAACACACACCATAAATTGGCAAGGATATGCCATATTCGGAGCAGTTGCCATAATATCTCGTTGTTTTAGTTTTAGTCCATTAAATCTGGGTTTACCAACCGGATCACCTGGAACAGCACATTTGTTTCATTGCAGCTGGAACACACAGAGTTGTCCTGAGCTGATTTATAAAATGGGAGATATGCTCTAACCCTTCTTCACATCCATTGTCTGCTGCTGCGTGACCTCCTCTGACTTTCAGATGGTTACATTTATCTGAAATGCTACTCATTTGCGGCAACACACCAAGACTTCCCCTCTCTGTCTTGAGTGATCTCTGTTCTTTCTCTTTCCTAATGCCTAATTAAACATTCTTTAAATATGTCTGATATCAATGAGGTATTAGAGTAATAGGAATTTGCTTTTAAAAATTCACAGTAAGTACAAGTAACCTCTAGTGGCTTTACCATTCTTTAACACAGATCACTGTTATTTTAACATGTAGTTTGATAGCAAATTAAATTTATGTCTGATGGTGGACTTTGCCTAGTTTTGGGTAAGGGATGCTTTCCTCGTATTCCTAAAATGGAAACTGGTCGGTGAAGCTTACATATGAGACACTTTGGTAATTGAAAGGAACCCGAAGAAAACAAAGCATGAGGTAGCAATGAATCATGCTGAGTGTTAAATTGAATGTGTCTTTTGGATCAGATAATCTGAACTTACCATCACATCACTGGGATGTCAGGTGGAGAAAACAAATGCCATAGGAACATGTGAGCATATCCATCCTCCAGAATATTGCTCTCCCCAGAAATTCTCTGCACTTTTCAAACAACGTCTTAAAAGATAAGCCATGTTTGCTCCAGGTAAACAGGGTTTTCACTGGCAATGTATCTGTCACCTTTGACTCTGTGCTGCCACTCAAGAGCCTGGCAAAAGGCAGCTGAAGATTACAATTTTCCATTTGCACAAAGTCTAAAATTATGAGCTATGGGGATACCCGTGACACAGTCACTAACCCTCACTTCTTTAATGCCACAGAGCTTGATGCCTGTAATTCGTCATTGGAGGGCTTGATAATCTGCCAATGGCCTTTGTTTCATCTGGAATGTGTCAGCTCATTTTGTGAAGACAGAAAGAAAGAAAAAACAGATACTTTTCTAACACTATCTTGCCAGTGTGTATGGAAGCTGACAGAATCACCACTTTAACTCTAAGGTTTCATATATATTTTAGTCCTATTCAACCATGAGCCACATAATGACGTTTTAGTTGAATATAGACCACATATATGACTGATGGTCCTATAAGATTATAATGGAGCTAAAAAGTTCCTATTGCCTAGTGACCTTGTAGCTGACATAACGTCATAGTGCAGTGCATTACTCATGTGTTTGTGGTGATGCTGGTGTAAACAAACCTACTGCACTTCTGGTCGTATAACAGCATGGCAATAAAACTGCACAGTATATAATACTTGATAATGATGAATGACTATGTTACTGGTTTATGCATTCACTACACTACACATTTATTGTTATTTTAGAGTGTACTCTGTCTACTTATTAAACAAAAAAAGTTTGCTCTAAAACAGTATGCCGTGTTATACCAGCAGCAGCCTCATACAGCTCATGTTTACCATGTCTCTTGATTGCAATATTCTCTCTTGTATTTGATTTAATCTCATGTTGTTTTGTACAGTAACATGCTGTATACAGGCTTGTAGCCTAGGAGCGATAAGCTACACCACACAGCCTGGGTGTGTAGTCGGCTATGCCACTTAGGTTTGTGTAAGTGCATTCTGTGATGTTGGCACAATGACGAAATTGCCTACTGGCATATTTCTCAGAATGGATCCCCATCATTAAGCCGTGCATGACTGTAGTCTAATTCCCAATGCATACTGATCCAAACACAAGAGATAAATTTCTGAAATTGAACAGGGTGGTTGGACTGACACATTTAATTGGTTTAAATATATACATTCAGACAGTTGCCACCTTTTTGAAGAACAACTTTTCTCTAGCAAAGTATACTCGTCTCTGTATAATAGGACTATTTCTGCACACAGCCAGTATTTCAGGACTTAACATCCTGAAATATCTTTGTTGGATTTACTTGATTTTATTCCACTCTTTCTTCCTAGGAACACAATGCCCATTTACTCTAGTATCTTTGCAATTGTCCTTTCAGAAAAACTCAGTCAGGTATTTTCCACCATTCAGCTTCCCTAAATCTTTTCCACTTATTAAGCACAGCCACAAGATTCCTCAGTTACCAGGCTTTCCAGCTGGATGATGCCCCCAGGTCCCCTGGGCATCAGCTGCCCACACCATCTCACAGCTAAGGACCTGGATTCTGTGCCTCAGTCACTCTTAGCTGAAACGAAAGCTCAAATTGGATTACTCTTCATTACATTTAAAAATCTCTTTGGCTGGCATTTCATACCTCATGTTTTTCTCTTAATTTCAATACATGGTGCTTTGTAGTCTGGTTGCTAATCTCCTATCATTTCACAATATTTTGATACAGAAAATAGCAATATTTATGCCACTTTCATGATTTTGTCATCATCAATAGCAGGAGTGCTACCATGAATCGAGCACATACTGAATGCAAGGCAATGGCCTCAACGTGCAATATGCACTCTCCCCTTCCCTGCACAGTGGATCACAGAGACATATCCAAACTGGGAATCAGTAATTGTTAAGTAAGTTAATGATATCTGTTATTGGGAAATTAAGAAATTTTATCTGTTAAAATTAGTTATTTTATCTGTTATTAAAAATTAAGCCAAGTCAATGTTAGTGATCAAGTATGCTTGCCTTTCCTGCCTATCAATAAAAACAGTTAAGTTGATAATAATTTGTTTGGGGCTTACTCACTTGCTGAAAACCAAAAATCACAAGGGAAACTCAGAGAAATCCTAACCCAATGTTAGATTTCCCCCCATGGGAAAAGAAAGACATAGAAACTGAGAGTGCTATTAGAAATTATTACTAGTGTTAACTTGATTTTCAATAACTACGGAGTGCAGTCTTTTAGTTGTCAGTAATGGACTCTAACACAGATGCTAAGTATGGGGGTGGTAAGGGGACAGAGAAGTCATATCCAAGGACAAGAGTGTTAAAAAAAATCCAGCTAAAATGCCAAGGGGAAGCAAAGAGAACCAAAGACAAGACCCTCAAGGAAGGCACTGAATTCAAAGGTCAAATCTGAAAACAGATGAGAAGTTCATTTCAAGCCTCTTCTCTTGCATTCTGGGCCAAGAAGTTTGAGCGTACACCCCAGCACCTCTTCCTCAGATGTCAGCACCTGCATGCCGCCAGCACCACGGCAAAAGACAAAGGCAAAGGCGCGCATAGAAACCACTCTTCTAGTTAAAGTATTGCACGGGAATAGGAATACTTGCATTATAGGGAGTAAGCTTTCAGCAGCCCGTGAAAACAGCCCATGTTTCATTGTCCTCTTCGTTTTGCCTGAAGACACTGCCTGCTACAACACCCCATTTGGCTTCTGGGAATAACAGGAACCCTAGACACAACGGGTCCACCACTCAGTCTGTGCACAAATCCTCTACTCATATGGTCAGTAAGGGCTCCTGGCCTTTGCTTGGATTTATTGAAATACTATTTCCCACATGGCAGTCCAGTTTTCAGGACTATTTCCTTTACGTTAAGCCCAAATCTCTTTATTCTCTTACATTCTAGACAATAGACATCTTCAAGAAATACAGCCCAACAACGAAGTCCGAGCATCTTTTACTGGAACTCTGATGCCGACTGACATCAGAGTTATTAACAGTTACCTACTCCCTGGCATCCAGCAAAGACACAGCAAATGATGGCCAGGCTGCCCAGCTACATGTTTTATATGTGTCATCATCTTCTGTATTGTTTAATTCCACTATCAGAATGATGACCAACCTCAAATTATCCCCAAATCTTTGGGTCTCCCCAGTCCTTGGATAGCATGTGTCACCTTTCACTCCCTGTGTTCTAGCTGCTGCCAGCCCAGCCAGTCCTTTTCTATATCTTGAGGGGCACTGGGCAAGGGCATAGAAGTGGGAAATAGGACTACAAATGCAGTTGGTACCAGATTATAAAAGACCTTGAATTCCACATTATAAACTGGACCGTATCTCTGCAGGCCAGTGATTCTCAGTTTGCATGTGGTCATGTGTAGAGGTGCTGAGAACTCATCATAATTGTGCTTCCAGCTTCTAATAAATCTGGGGTTTTTTGTTGTTGTTGTTCAAGTGATGCAGCTGCTATCACAAAAATACATTCTCTGAAGAGAGAATGCTTCTTACTCACCAGGCCTGCATTTAGGGTGTCTCCTTGAAAACATAATAGGCCCAATAAAAACCCTGAACTTTGGAGTTTAAAATGAAAGGCTCCTGATCCTTGGAACTGTGAACATGAACCTATAAATTGGCTCAGGGTTCTCTCATAAGTACACAGCCAACAACACAGCTTATCTCCACAGGAAGTAAGTGAAGTTTCCATTGTTGCTTCTTTGACTGCCACATAGATTTGTGTGAAATTTTGTCCAGAGTTCACAGTCTCTTGTGTGCTAGGTTACATATACAAGTATGTAAATCTGGTAATTCTTCTTCAAATTGAAATTGTCTTTTCTCTCTCTTCTGTATTGGTACAGGGGGGTCTCTGTTGGCAGGACTGTTTCATTTACCCAGCATTACAACTTACTGTGTATGTTGGTCAGCCCTGAGCTAAACATGTTATATGACATTACACATATCAGGGTACAATGCGCCTTGAGTGGAAAAGGTTATGGCATATTTTGTCAAGCCCATGCTCAAAGAAATGGCCTCATGCATATACAAGAGTACTGAATGGACAGTAAACAGTAACATACTTCTAGAGGGTGATACCTTGAGCAATTTTAGGGACATTTTGAGATGTTTTGTGGAATCATAATTATCTTAGTAGTTACTATATTGCAATGTCTGCTGAATTGTGTTGTTTAAAACTTTTAATTCCTTTGAGAACAAAAACAAGTTGTGAATCTACTGCCCTCAAGGAAGGCAAAGCCAGGCCACAAGCAGGACTTTGAGTGGCAATGATCACATTATTTTCTGTGTAAATGGAATTCCCCCTGAAGCAGAACTCTAAACATTTTATGTGTGGTCAGGCTACAATAGCACTTGTAGGTGAGATAGAATGAAGTCAGAGACGGCAAATAAGTTATTGCAAGAGTCCATCTTGGAGATGTAGATAGAACTAGAGCAGCTACGGTAGGGAGTGAAAGGAGGGAACGGATTCGAGAAATACCTTGGAAGCAGAAATGAGCAGACAAGGGCATTTGATAAAATGGCAGGGTGAGGAAGAGAGCAGAGATGGATGCTTTGGAGTTCTGAATCTCAGAATGTGAGAAAAAAGAAACACCATTTTCCAAGTTGTAGAATTTTAGATGATTTATAGCTTGAAGCACGAAGTAGGTGGCTTTTGACATGGTCCACCTGAGATGCCAGTGAGGTACCCAGACAGGCTGTTGGCTAGTCATTTTTTTAACCAGGCCACGAGCAGAGTGGCATATTTGGAACACTAGCATATTTAAGTTCATTTAAATTTGAACAGTTGTTGTAGCCATAGGAGAATGAACTGAAGGAAAATGGCTTCATGTATATAAGACATGCTTTATATACTTGAAAGAGCCACAGGAAATGTCCCCTCTCTGTGGCAGTAATGAAGAGGAGCCCATGAAGCAGAGCAGGAGGAAGCAGGAGAATTAGGTGGACTATTATCTACTGGAGCCTGAAAACGAGAGCGATCCAGAAGGTCAACAACAGTGTTAAGTGCAGTGCAAAAATAAATGATGACTGATAAGAATGTTTATTTTCTTTTGTAATATTTTTGTTTCTTCTGTTTTTGGATCTTATTTTTTCTAATCACCTTATTTCAGTTTTCCTCCTTCTGGTATATGGTGTCCTTACATAGCTTCCTAATTTGTGTTTGCTATTTAAAAAATACATATATTAGCTTTTGGTTTCTATTGTTTTGGGAACATCCCTCTGGCATAATTTCATTGTCTGACTCATTCTGCTTTCATTCTTTTCCTTATAATAACTTTGTATGGAAATTGACCATGATCTATTATTTCTCCTCCTCCTCCTCCTGTTCCTCCTTCTCCTTCTCTCCCTCTTTTTTGTATTCCCTGTACTTGTATGGAAGGCAGGTGGGTCAGAACAGATTTTTCTAGCATTATGGGTCTAGAGCTCCCTCTCCTGTCATTTTTGAAAAGTAATAACAAAAAATATGACCTCAGATTTACTGTTAATGCTGCTTCTGTTCTCTCTCTCTCTCTGCCTCTCTCGCTCTCTCTTTTAACGATTTTCTTTGCTTTGCTTCCACTGTAACTGTTCTGATAAATGTGGATTTTCTCCCAGTAGTTTCTCATCAGTGTGGGTCTTTGCCCTGGAGGGAAGCTCCGTTTGGTTAGTTTGGAGGGTCCATGGGGCTCAGACTGCTTGAGCATTTTCAGACCTCACTGCAGAACCTGTGGTCCTGCCCATGAAATGTTGGGTTGCTGCTCCACGGTTGACCCAACAGGCTTGCAGTGGGAGTTTTTGGCAATCTGGAAGTATAACTGGGCATTGAGGATCTTATTTTCATATTTAGTTAATAAAGATTATGCGTTGTTCTTTGTAATATGTGCTTGATTTAATAATAAAATAATGTTTTCAATGTCTTATTATTGAGTAAAATTGACACTTTAGGAGGATGCATCATATCCCATGACTATGCACAAGCCTGAAATTACATATAGCCCTGACTGACAATCTTATAAGTCTGTTTTAGAAATTTCATTACAGTTGTAGAGACATTGGCCAGACTTCAATGGGCAATGTTATGCATCCTGCTTTTAAGAATATACATAGCCAAACATGACTCTTTTGGCAAAAGAGAAGACAGAGGTGAGGCATCGGAGAGAAATAGAATAGAAGGAAAGAAGGAAATTCTTTTAGAATTAAGGAGACTTTAAAATATTATATTAAGTATGAGAAGAAGTAGGAGAGGTGAGATTGAAAAAGCAAGTGTCGAATAAAGAATATAGTCTAAAAGAATAAACACACACACACACACACACACACACACACACACACACGAATGCCTCCTCCCTTGTGATATCAAATTATCACCAAACATTTGTTTGAAGGTCTCTAGAACTGGGACTTAAAGAGAGGTCTTTGCTTTATTGACTGCAGGACTTTCATTTCCTGCATTTTTGCACATGAGTGTTATTCCTTCTTTCTTGGTGTCAGTGACAGAGAAGAAACTAGTTTCTGTCAACCTGGTGTGAGAAATGTGAGCTTTTGGTGAGGAGAAAGGTGGAAAGATAAGTTCCCTTTTGCCTAGCACCAGTGGCACATTTGAATGAGTAGCCACTATTCTAGACATGGGATGAATGCATTAGAGGAAGAAAGTATGCAAGAATGTAAAGGTTAACAGAAGAAGGGAGTTATAGTGCAGATTGATGTTAGCTGAGCTCCACTGATCCACTCTGGTAGAACAGGATCTGATTTAGCAAATGTGTACCTGAGCCCAAGACCCATTTTGTGACAGCTGGAAGTCTAAGCTCGAGGGCAATTTGGTTGGTTCTACCCAAGAGTCATTTGATCTGCAGCCAGGTCCAGCTCTTAGGAATATGGCAGTGCCTACAATTAATATTCTTTTTTTCTGTTTATTAAGCATTGCATTCAGACACAAAAGCCTTAGTCTTTAGGGAATAAACAGAGTAAACAACTGAGCAGATTAGGCTTTTATAAAATCCAAAACTGCATGGTTCAGCTGAATAAGCACCAATTTATACTTACTAATTGGGAAAATGTTTAACCCAGGAATACATTTTGGTTACTTGGACATTCTACCTGATCAGTTAATACCAAAGCCTTGGAAAATATAGAGATGTCATGTCATACCAGATTTGATGTTAGATCTGTATTTTGAAACTAACACTGATTCCAAGGAATGATTTGTGGGAGAGAGAGGGGATTTAATCATGGGTTTATAGAGTTCGATTTTTTTCCACAAAAAAAAAAAAAAAAAAAAAAATATGGATAACATTCTAAGTAAGATGGCATACTGAATTTATTATTTGAGGCATCATCCCACTCTGAATATACAGCAATGAGACACAAAAGAGAACAATAGAAAACCAAAAAGACAACTGGGCCAAAATCAAGAAAACAAGTACACAGAGTAGAAACATAGAATGATGTTCACAACTGAAGCCATGCTCCAGACAATTTGGGGAAAACAAGGCAGAAAGTTGTAGCTGAGAGTTAAGCCCTTAAAGGTGAAAACATAAATAAAAGAGAATGTTGCATACCATATTATAACATAGTGTAAAACACTCATTAAGCCTCTTGGGGAAAGAATCTTTATTGTGCTCTTAATGTTGGGCTTGGCCTCATGACTTGCTCAAGTGAATGAGATGTGAGTAAAAATGATGACTCCTTGTAGAAGAAGCTTTAGGAGCTAATGAACAGTTTCTCCATTCTTCTTGATCATGAAAGAGAAAATCCCATATACTTGGGTCTCAGAATGAAGGTGATGATGAAACACAAACACAGCATCCACAGCAGAAATTAACATGAATAATATATATATATATATATATATATATATATATATATATATATATTATGCTACAAGAGGTAGTGGGGTAATTGATCACTGCAATATAACCTACTTTATTCTGACTAATACCTGGACATGAGAAGACATAATGTTTAAACCTACCTTATTCTAATACTTGAACCTAAGAAGTGTAGAATTTGATGGGGTGGGAAGGTTTGTCACTGAACACTTACCAGACTTGTAGTTGTTGGGTAGCTGCAGGCTTAGGGAAGTAGCTGACAGAGACTCAAAATAAGACACTAAAACAAGATGCCTCCTGGCACATCCCTAATACTATATCAGCACAGACATGTCCAATCACACTGTAACATTTTTTTTTTAAGGGATTGCAGGCCAGAAAAACTTAGGCAGGATAAAGTAAGCATAAAGAGAAATGAAAAGTAAAAATAAAATACAACAATATCTTATTCAAAAATGAGCCAGCAAATCTGAGTATCAAAATTCATGATGAAATCTAGTATAGAATTATAATCATCACATCCAACACATAGAAGGGAAATTTACTCCAGATGGAATGACACATTTTTTGAGTTACAGAAGAATGTTTCAGGAGAAAAAAAATTAAATTAAATTTTCTAAACACAAGGGATTATGAAACAAAAACAAAGAAAACAAAAACTTACACGTAGATTTTAGAAAAAAAACACCATAAATATACAAAGAATAAAAACATCGTTATAAAAACAACTAGTTGTAGTATAAGAAAGGTTAGTAAATTGGAAGACAATATTTAAAATTTCATTCAGAATGTAATAGCAAGACCAAGACAAAAAAATTGAAATAACATGCAAGAAATATGAAGAGTAGATTAATACTTCAAATATTCAGCAAAAGAAATTCTAGCAGGTTGTAAAAAAAATGACAGAGAAGCAATATTTGAAGAGATAACAGGTAAAAATTTTCATAATTAAAGAAGACGTAAATCAAATTTCACATGCCTTTTGAGTACCTAACAGGAAAATGAAAGTAAATTTACATCAAGATGTGTTTTACTGAAACTCTAGAAACCTTTAAAAGCTATCAAAGAGAATTACTCCCATTATGGTGAAGGACCTCCAAAATTCCACTCCTCCATAAAATCTATGAGAATATGGTAAAATTATAAAAATAAACTTTTTCAGAACTCCGGGAATTAATCAAAGGCTTGCAACAATCTAAGGAGTATTTATTCAAGAAAAGGCTGAATCATGGTAAGAACAGTAAGCTTTGTCACATTTTAACTATCTCTATCACTATCTTCCTCTCCCTATCTCTGTGGGAGTCTTTAAAAAATAACCATCTAGCAACCATGGAAGCTGTGAAAAATAGAAGCCCATCAGACACTGGAAGGGGTGAAAGGATTTGGAGATTCCAGAAGTCCAAAACTGGAGCATTATCGCTATTTGACTTGTCCCATGCATAGGACTAGTTTTTGTCTGACCTGACTCAGAGCTTGCTTAGTGAGGAAAGTCCTATGCCTAGGAAGTCTGTAAAATCAATAAGCAGCAATTATTTAACATTGATTGTTGTTGCCTAAGGCAGCAATATCAGTTGGGCAAACAAAAAGCTGGTCAAAAATCTTAAAAAGAAAATGTGGGGAATAAGATGTTCACAGTGGGCTTTGGAAATAACCAACATATTCCTGGGGAACCAGAATGATGTGCAACAACTGAAATGATAAATGTCTCAACAACAGATTTCAGTAGGCAGTAGAGGAAAACAGGGAACTTGAAAATAGGTCAATTGAGATAACCTATATTGAGGAACAGAAACAAAAAATAATTAATAAAAATGAATAGAGTTCCAGAAACATGTGGGACACCATCAATCATACTGACATACATAATGGAAGTGCCTGAAGGAGAGGAGAGAGAAAATGAAGCAAAAGTAATATTTGAACAAATAATGACTGAAAAAACCCCAACTTGTTGAAAAATATTAATTTACACATTGAAGAAGCTCAATGAACTTCAAAGAGGATAAACATAAAGAGATTCTAATCTAGACACATCGTTATCAAACTGTCAAAAGATAAAGACAAAGAGAAAATCTTGAAATCGTCAAGAAAAAAATGAGTCATCACATACAAGATATCCTTAATCAAATAATCAGGAGACTTCTCATCAGAAACCACAGAAGTCATGATGCAATGAGACAACATTCTCAAAATACTGGGGAAAAAAAAAAAAAAAAAGAGAGTCAACCAAGAATTCTATATTTAGCAAAAGTATCTTTCAAAACTGAGGAGGAAATTAAGACATTTATGAGAGAGAGAGAGAGAGAGAGAGAGAGAGAGAGAGAGAGAGAGAGAGAGAGAAAATTTATCACTAGCAGGCTTTCCCTATAAGAAATATAAGAAATACCAAAGAGAGTTCTTCAGGCTAAAATGAAAGAATATTACACAGAACCTCAAAGGCACACTAAGAAATTAGGAGCACCAATAAAGACAACTACATACATAAATATTAAATACAGTATAATTTTTGTTACTCTTTTGTTCCATGTGATTCAAAAGACAACTACATAAAGCAGTAAGTATAAACCTTTATTGGTGAGATGATGATGCAGAAAGATATATGTATACAGTAATAGTAGCACAAAGAAGGAGGAAGAAATAGAGCTATATATAAGCAAAGTTTTTGTTTACTATTGAAATTAAGTTGTTATTAATCCAAACTAGATTGTGTTAAGTTAAGATGTTTAGTATAATATTCAGGTCAATGACTAAGAAAATAAAAATTTAAAACTTACAGATCAAAATAATGGAATTAAAATGGTACTCTAAATAGATCTGTTAAATATAAAATAAGGGTGTGATGGAAGAATATGGAGCAAAGACACACAATACACAAAAACAAATAACAGAGAGGCAGAAGTATGTCCTGCCTTACCAGTAATAACATTAAATGTAAACGGGTTAAACATTCTGGTTAAAAGGTAGATACTAGAAGGATGGATTTAAAAAAAAAAAAAAAAGTTCCAAGTCTACATCCTTTATAAGAAACACACTTTAGATTCAAATATCCAAACAGATTAAAAGTAAAAAGATAGAACAAAAATACTACACACACATTAAATAATATAGAGCTTGAGTGGTATACTTATATCACACAAAATAAACTTTCAATCATGTGAAAAGAAGACACAGAGAATGAGAGAAAATATTTGCATATCATATACTTAATAAGGTACTTGCATATAGAATAAATAAGGAACTCTTAAAATTCAACAATAAAAAGGCAAACAATTCAAAAACTGGGAATTTAACTATACAAATGATCATTAAACAAACAAAGAGATGCTCAAAATCATTAGACATTATGGAAATGCAAATCAAAACACAATGAGATATCACTTCTTGCCCATTACAATAGGTAAAATAAAAAAGATGATAAAAAGGGCAGATGTAGAGATTTTGAAGCCTCATTCACTGCTGGTGGAAATGTAAAATGTTGGAGCTGCTTTGGAAAATTCTTTGCAGTTATTCAAAATGTTAAACATGGAGCTACCATATGACCCAGCAATTCTACTAGCAATTTAGGTATCTACCTAAAAGGAACGAAAATGTAGGGTAGATGTTGAGGAAAATTTGCCTTCATTGGTCGATGTGAGCTTTTGTCTATTAGCTTCTATCTGTTCCTGAATGTGAGGTGATTTCTATACTGTGATGAGGGGTTGAGTAAATTTCACCTTTGGGCTCATTCTCCTGAGCCGGGGAGATATGAGGTGATGTTGCTTTCTAGGTCTCATTATCCAGAGCAGGGGAGATACCGGATGAGGTTTCTTTTCTGTCCCCCTTTGGTCTCATTCTCCTGAGCAAGGGAGACATGAGATTGTTTTTCTGTTTGGTCTCATTCTCTCAAGTAGGAGAGATATGAGATGATGTTTGTTGTTCTGTCTCTGTTGTGAGGTGATGGTTAGCTTAGGGTAAAAAAGAAATTCTTGATCAGGGATTGAGAGAATTCCCTCTTTGTTCTGTTTCACCCACATCAGCAGATGAATTGAAGAAGTAGCTAAGTTATATCAGGATGACGTGACAAGCATGTTGTCAGGCTTTGGAAGATCTTGGGCTGATGGTCCCAAGTAATAACAGCAGATATTGCTTATCCAGATGAATTCTCCCTTCGGCCAGATGGGTAACATTCATATCAGTAACTGCCGGTCGGAACTGGCTATTCCCAGAGGGGGAGGCAGGAACAAAGAAACTGGCTCTAAGGTACATTTTTGGAAAAGATACATACATACATATATATGTCAGACCTCAGTTGGCAGTGTAATTATTATTTTGTCATTTGGTCATTTGTCATTGGTGATTTTTCATCATTCCAACATTTAAAGACATCCAGCAACATAACATGCAGCTTACAACACTAGGGGATGTCCTGACTTTCAGCCACAAACCTGGTGAGGGCTGGCTGGTTCCCGGCCTCTCCAGTGTTGTTCACCATGGTTAGCCTTCTTGAGAACAAGTTAGCATCTAGAAAACTTGTATGCAGCTTGCAGCTTAAAACAGAAGATGTCTTAACTTCTAACAACAGCAAGAACAGCAACAATGACAACAGCAGCAACATTCTTCAGATTGTTAACACCTTGAAAACTTATGTACAGCTTGCAGCTTATAGCATCAGAAGATGCGTTGACTTCTAATAACAACGAGAACAGCATCAGCATTCTTGGGAATTAACAAGCAGTGGTATGGGAGACGCCTGAGTTTCTCTCAGCTACAGACTTGGCAAGGTTTTGACTTATGACTTTTCCAATGTTGTTCTCTCAATTTGGTGAGATTTTGGCATCTACTGTAACAGTTACTATCCTATAGAAGTTATTACTACTTTTGGGTACTGATGTTATTTGTGTATTTAGCTAAGTGATTTTTGATCAATAGTAAACGTATGTTGGGATTTCTTAAATGTATATGTATACGTACTCCTTTGACATGACATTGTTATCAATGTATATAGTTTAGTCTTAACCACCTTTTCTTTCTGACATTAACAATTCTATTAATTGCCTTTGTCTTTTGCTATTGCATATTGCTAAATAAATTGATTAAATATTAAATAAATTCATTCGCTCCATTCTAGCGTGTGTCCTTCCTCCTTCTTTTCCCTGATCATCATTACACATATGTACACATGAAAACTTGTACATGAATGTTCATAGAAGCATTATTTCATAAAAGACTAAATTTGAAAATAATCCAAATGTTTATTGACTGATAAATAATGTGTTATATCCATACACTGGAATATCACTTTACAATAAGAAAAATGGCACATGCTACAACATGGGTGAACCTTAAATACATTATGCTAAGTGAAAGAAGCCAGGCACACACACACACACAAAAAAAAAAACACAAACAAACAAACAAAAAAAAACAAATAAAAAAACACAAACACAAAAAAGTACTATATGATTTCCTTTATATGATAGGTCCAGAATATGCAAATCAATATAAACAGAAAGTTGATTAGGGATTGTTAGTGAATGAGGGTAGGGTACTGGAAGTGGCTTCTAATACATACAGGGTTTCATTTGGGGGCAATAAAAATATTCCAAGATTAGATGGTGGTGATAGGTTTCACAACTCTGTGTTTATACTAAAAACAACTGAATTGGAATGTATTTAACTTACATGCTATGTGAATTTCATGGTATGTAAATTATATCTCATTAAAACTGTTAATAAAAAGATCATAGAGAAAATACAATTTTCTAAAAAAAGGATGACAAAAATGATAGCAAAGTAATTCTCAGTAATATTAAATTCTAGAACCTAGCAAAAATATTTTTAAAGCACTATGAGAAAATAACTATCATCCTAGAATTGTACACAAAACTATCTATCTAGAGTAACACAAAATAAAGACATGTTTAAGACTTTTAGAGGCCATCCGAGTTTACCAATCTTGAACTTTTACTGAAAAAAAAAGTTATTTAGTAAGAAGAAAAATGAACCTAGTATACAAGGATTTTAGCAAGGATGATGGATATATTATTGACTTAAAAAAAATCTTATACACCAAAAATAGCCCACTGGGACATCTAATGGAAAACGAATGCCATTCACAATGACAACAGTGTCTCTAAGGTAGTTAGGAATAAATTTAAAACATCTGGACAGATAAATAGATATAAAGTGATTCATAAAAGAGAAGCTAAATAGAACATATAGCATATTCATGAGTGAGGGGACTCAATTTTATGAAGATAAAATTGTCCGTTAATTAATAATTCCAATGCAATTCTAATGAAATCTCCAGCAAGACTTTTCATAAAATTTGACAGATTTATCAAAAATTTAATTGGAAGAGCAGAGGTCAAGAATAAATAATATTGATGAAGAAGGGACTTGCCTTACGTGGTATTAAGATATATGATAAATAAGTATGATAATGATAGAGATAAAATATAGCAAAGGAAAAGAATAGATAGATCACAAATAAATACCCCTATGTAGAACACTGATATATGATAAAAGTAGAAACAAATAAAGTTTGGAAAAATATCAAATAATACCCTTTGTTGTTAATCATCTAAAAACCTACATAAGAATGATGACCCTGGAGAGGACAGCATCACGATTTTTTTGATGGAGCGAGCAGGAGAATATAACAAGGGAGTGACGGAAGCCTCCCATTTGACTGCAATTTTTGATTCTCTTAAATAATTCTTCTTAAATAAATATGGTAAAATATAACATTTTATAATAGGTGGTAGGTGTACGTACATGCTTCCAGTGCAGGTTAAGTAAAATAATATACTTACATACTAAAAGTTACTGGTTCAAACTAGGATCTTTTTTTTTTTTTTAATTTTTATTAGTTTCAGGTGCACAAGACAAAGCAAAACTTAGACGTTTATCATTTATATCCCTCACACTGTGTGGACCCCCCTCCCCCCATCCACTATCCCTCTGTACGTTCCCCAAATTAATTTTCAAAACCCCGTGGCCATCTTGTGGTTACCGACTATTTTCTAACTAGGATCTTAATACATATTATTTTCTCTTTTCTCTTTTTGGACAACAGATATTTTATTCTCTTTTGGTACTACAGCCGCAAGGAAGCTCTGGAAATTTCTTACCTTTAAATAATTCTATTTGCTGAGAGTAATAACATAAGATTAACCAAAGACTTCCCCTCCTAGTGAATAATTTCAGGTTCTCTTACTTTCAAACAAGGAAGCAACAAAAACAAGTCTAGTTTTTCTACTTTCAACTGAAATGAAAACAACAACATCATAAAATGTGTTAAGTGCAATGGCTCTTATTTGAGTAACTTTCTAAATTTATTTCATAACAAACATTCTTAAAATTCTTAAAGAAATTTTCAATTTCATTTCTTTAGATATGTGAGCATGGTTTAATCTGTGGTTGTATGTCATAAGAATAAGGAACATTTTCCTTAATTTTAGGTTTGTTATGGTCTGGAGTGGCCTTTGACAAGAAAATGGTGACATGCCCAAGTGCGTCTCCCCAGACTTGTAGTCTGTACAAGTTTAGGCTGAGAATTCAAAACAATCAATGATGTAGAATGGTCTTCACATTTGTATTTAAGTTTTGACATTCAGATATGTTGAGACTTATTCTTCATTTTGACACACTGAAAAGAGAGTGGTAACAGACAAGACCAGGTAAAGCCATGTGGACTCCTGGGAGCTGCAAAATGCCAGGTTCTTAGGGGTATAGAAGCAGCCACAACCTGGGTTTGAAGGCACAGGCAGGTGAATAATGTCTCTGGGAACAGAGGAAGCTGTTCAGGCTCATTTTAGGAGAAAATAAAAAGAACACAGGTAGCATATCTATTATATTTGCATGTACCCATCAAGAAACTTTCTACGGCCCAAAATGCCCTTCTGTAACTTCTAAGTCCTAGAAAATTCCCACTCCTTTTTCAACATGCAGCTCCTACACAGACTATCCCTGTTTACCTAGACATTATAATTACTTTCTTCATGCATTCACAACATGGTATATTTCCTTAGAGTCTTTAAAATGGATTATTAAAGAAGTACTGTTACATAATGAGGATAACGTTGTGAATGAAACATAATTATGCCCTTACAAGCTAGTAAGCTAAGGCAACTGGCCACTGCATGAGGGTACAATGCATGCTGTAGTGTAAGAAATAAAAGAGGCTGCAAAATCAATATGAAATCACCTAGTTTTGAGGGCAAGGAACAGTTGCAGACTGAGTCCTGAAAAAGAGCAGAAGAGTAAGAAATAAATACACAAAAATTTTTTTTTTTTGTGTGTGTGTGTGTGTGTGTGTGTGTGTGTGTGTGTGCAGAAGAGATGGACGAAAGGAAGTGGATTTGGGTGTTTCAAGCAAAAGGAACAGCAAGACCATAGTCCCAAAGACAGGCAAAGAATGGGTCATATAAAAATTCAAAAGCAATTCTGAATGGCTTCTTTGGAATACAAGAAGATATACCAGGAGAGTTGAAGGAAGCAAACCAAGCAGTATAAAGATGAGGGCAGTACTTGAAAACCACTGCAAATGTGTGCAGGGGACTTTTGTCCTGCTGCACCCACCCCTCCCTTCTTTAAATAAAAGAAACATGGCTTTTATTTCCTTATAGTCCATGTACTTCAGGAAAGATTGACTCTAACCTACCGCTCAGGAAAGAGGAATAAGAATGAACCTTATCTGACCCCACTACACAGTCAGGGTTCATATTTAAACAGTTATCTAATCAGAATAAAATCCAGGGCTTTTAGACCTTTTGCTTGATGTTTGCATGTATTTTGGAGGGTTGAGAGAGATGTAAGGATAATTTTCTTGCCTTTGTGCATGAACCTGAACATCATAACTCATGAAAACTGGCAACCATCTTATAAACACTATGAGAGAGACAATCAGAAGAAGCAAAGGCAAGCGATGGGTTCTGGTGATGAGACTTGAGTTTCAAATAAAGCCTTTTCTGATGACTCTGAACCATACAGTTACATGAGCCAAACACAAGTCTATTGATTATTTTTTGAATTGTGTTTTATGGTACATGCAATACAGAGTCCTAATTGATAAAGCCAGATTAGGAGCATAGATTTTATCTGAGAGGAATGAAAATTAACTGAAGAATTTTAAGTGGAGACTAATAAGAATGTGTACTTTAGATAGGTAGACTTGACTTCAAGTGTGGACAAAATGGCATGGATTCATTATTCTTTATCCTTTCCCTCTGAGTACACAACAGGCAACCATAGGGCAACTTTAAAATGTGAAAAGAAGGCAGACTGGCTAGAGACCACAGAGAAATTGCTCTCCCAGGGCCTAGAGAGCAGGGGAGTCCCGTCTGGGGAAGTACTTTCTGCCTCACAGATGGTACCAGCAGGAATCAGCAAAAGACCTGGTGGCACAGGCAAACTAAGCAGATGAAAATAGTATCTCAATGGCTATCAAAATTAAGTTGTAATTAGAACAGAAGTTCAAACAAACAAAAATGTCAGTATCTACATGCTACACATAAAAAGGGTAATTGCTTGCTAAAATAGAAGATTTAAGTAGGATCCAGAGTCACCCAACATAATAACCAAAATGTCCAGCTTATAAAAAGCACTTGTCATGTTAAGAACGAGGGAAATCGCAGCTTGAATGAAGAAAAAAAGAAAAAGAAAAAAAATACAACACTGAAATGACAGAGTATAAATTAGCTGCCATAAAATTGCTTCAGTGAGTAACTACAAATATTTTTGAGACTAATTATAAAATAGATAATCTCACTAAAAGAAAAGAAAAGAAAAAAATAACAAAATTAAAATTATGGAACTGAAAAATGTGATAACCAAAATTTTAAGTCACTGGAAGACTCAACAGCAAAATTAACACAATATAAGAAAGAATCAGTAAACTGGAAGATAGAATAGAAAGCGCTCCTTACCTATATACAGTATTAGAGATAGGCAAGACTAAAGAGGTTGGTTGCACTACTATAGTAATAATCCAGTGAGAGAGAATGGTGGTTTGAAATGAGGTAGTGGCAATGAACAAAAAAATTAGATTTTTGAGGTGGTTTAGATGGAATATCAATGAAACATAGTGATTTGTTTGGACATGGGTATAAAAAGAAAATAAAGAAATCAAAGGTGAATCCCATATTAGCTTAGGCAGCAGAGTAACTGTTGATATAAATGACAGAGGACACAAAAGGTTTGGGAAAAAAAGTAAATCATGAGTGCAGTTTGGGATATTCTTCATTTGAAGTGCTATCGAGCTGGACAAGTTGAAATGTCAGCCACTTATGTTATAACATAGTAATGAACTGATCTCTCCGTTGAATCAGGAGAACCTAGCTTAGCATCTCGCAGTTAGTAAGTACTGGCAAGTTTTGTGAGTGAAGGAATAAATAAGTTTATTTCCTCTAAATTCTAAGAACATATTTCCTCAGCATAAACCAACTTAGGCAGACAAACTCACATGATTACCATGCTTCCAAAGATTAGCTAAACTGCTGGGCTATTAAGAGTCCACAGGCAAAGGAGCCAGACCAGTAAAATTGGGATGTATTTGCATATCCCAGAATGGAACCCAAGCTCAGCAATTGCAGCATCTATCATTTAAATCCAGACATTAAAAGCCATTGAATAAAACATTGGCCTTATTTTATGTCTTCTTTATATTTTTTGACATTTGAAAACATTTATTTTTTTATCATTTGAAAGAATACTTCACACATGACTGAATTAGATCATCAGAGAAAAGTCCAATTGTGTATCATATTTTATCTCATGATTTTTGTTTTTTCAAGATTAACAACTCATTTGAGAAAAATAATGAAATTGTGAGAAATGTACCAGATTCTGGAATGTTAATCCATCTGGCAGCCTTTGCTATATCCTAATTCACCACAGTTAGATGTATTGAGATCCTTGCAAAATCTCTCACTACTATCGAGGAGCCATGGATAAATCTTTGAATTGCCAATTCAATAAATTTTGCCCTACATATCAGCAGAATATTAGTCCTGCTAGACCACACTCTCAGGGAGTCGATGCCAGTGTATCACCTGATACCTTTAGGAAGCAGTCACCTATTACTTCTGCCACTCATTCCCATCAATGTGTCACTGGGGAGACCCAAACTCCATTTTCCCTAGAGCTCTTGAATATTCTACTCCTTCACCACAGCACACAAAGGAGAATCCTAATGTCTAATTCAGCTAACCCCAGGAAGAACAAAGAGTTTCCTGTCAGCCCTTGTATCAAGACTGGTAATGTTCTCAGCCTATAGTCCTGTTATATCTATTTTGCCCTTCTAAAGTTATGGCCTACCTTAGTGTTTATTCTGACAATGCTTACCTGGAATATGTTCAAATTGTCAAAACACATTTCTAGTGTTTGCGTCTTTCCACCTCAGGTCTGAGGTCTTTATGTCTTTCCTTGGCACTTTCTGCTTCAAGAATGTCCCTCACCTCATCTGGCAGATGAGCCTAAGCCACCTCACACAAACCAGAGGTTCCATTTGGGTTGGTCATTTTAGAAGAATATCATCATATTAGGCATTTGCAGTAAAGTGCTTTCCTGGAATAGCGCCTAGAGTAAAAATGTGATTTCGTCCACACTATGGTTTTAAAAGAGGAGTCACCAGTGGGATTGTGTTTGTAGAGCTATGCTTCAATTCTTGATACACTCACCCATTTTTCTAAAGTACTTGAACAGAAAGAAACAAATGGAAGTTTTGAGAGGCTTTTCTAAATCATTATAATCATTAAAATTTTAAACTTTTACATTTGTAATTTAATGTAGCTAAAATACCATGCATATTCACCCTACTATGTAATTTTCATATTTCACAAAAGGATGTAAATAAAACAAATAAGAGTAACATAATGACTCATTGTTATTCTATTCATTAAAGAACCAAAAATCATGGTTGCTTTGTATAGATTTATATCCTATACTACGTGCACAATATTTCAATTTTAAACAGTCTTGACATGGCTAAATTACAATCTCTGGATTAAAACCTGATAGAAATGAAGGCTGGGTCTGCATCATGTTATGAATGAGATGGTTTATAATATTAAGCAAAGCAACTTGTTCATCAAAGGAATTTTACAAACAGCATGGTACTGGCATAAAAACAGACACATAGATCAATGGAACAGAATAGAGAGTCCAGAAATAAATCCATGCCTATATGGTCATTTAATCTATGACAATGGAAGCAAGAATTTACGGTGGGGTAAAGAGAGTCTATTCAATAAATGGTGCTGGGAAACCTGGACAGACACATCCAAAAAAATGAAGCTGGACCACCTCCTTACAACATTTACAAAAATAAATTAAAAATGGCTTAAAAACTTAAATGTAAGATCTGAAACCATAAAATTCCTAGAAGAAAATATAGGAAGAAACTTTACAGACATTACCCAGGGTAAGATTTTTACTGATATATCCCCTTGGGCAAGGGAAGTAAGAGAAAAAATAAACATGTGGGATTACATCAAACTGAAAAGATTTTTCACAGCAAAGGAAACCATCAATAAAACAAAAATGGGTTCCTACTGAATGGGAAAAGATATTTGCCAATGATATATCCGATAAGGGGTTAATATCACAAATGTATTAAAATCTCACTCAATTCCAAAAAAACAAACAACCCAATTAAAAAATGGGCAGAGGACATGAAGAGACATTTTTCTAAAAAGGACATACAGATGGCAAACAGACATATGAAAAAATGCTCAACATCACTAACCATCAAAGAAATGCAAATAAAAACCACAATGAGATACCACCTCACCCCAGTCAAAATGGCTATCATCAATAAATCAACAAGTACTGGCAAGGATGTGGAGAAAAGGGAACCCGTGTGCACTGTTGGTGGGATGGATGGCA